>NC_090653.1:162694753-163294753 GCF_040937935.1 Hyperolius riggenbachi | reverse complement strand
CACTATTTTCTTCTTACAATGATTATTTCCAGTTCTGACAAGATTTTGTTGGTTATATATCAGGTGCTGTCAATTATAACTGAAATTATAACTGATGAGCATTGTAATGTCCGTATTACCCTAAAGGTGCCCCTTAACGGTACAATATTCTCACCAAATGCGATCTTTCGACACTATTTGAACCGAATTGGAAGGCAAATATTGATTGTTCACATTTACTGAATGATTCTTTCTTCAAATTCGATCATGAAATTCAAGTTTCGGATTAATTATATCCTACTTAGCAATCGACCAAAGAATCGTTCCTTATTGATTGCCTTCATGTATGGCAAATTTGCGATACATTTTGATCATTAAAATCGCATCAAAAGATTGCATTTGGTGAAAAAATTGTACCGTTAATGGGCACTTTTACAGTGTGCTGACCAGGAAGCTGTTATGGGGTAATTGCATTTTCAAAATGGAGGACTAGAGCTGAGAATTTCAATGATCACAGTGGACAAACAGGATGCAAGAGATGAGAAAGCTTAGGTTTACTTTAAGGAGGGTGACAGCTGTGAGCTATCATGCTGTAAAAGCTGTTGTGCACTCTTCTGTGTGGTGTTACTGTCGGGGTCACAGTGTCACCAAAAGCCTGACTAGTGGGACAATCCATTCTGAGTAGTGATTTGGCAATTAAAGCTCATCAGAACTTTGATCTGACCAACGATTACTGTGATTGAATCAATCACAGTAATCACAGCACCTTTATTCCTAATCCTTATATATGTGATAAATACATATTTAACTGGATATAAACTGGGATTTCTATAAAGAGATGTTGCCATATAAAACTGTGGTCATTTTATGTGGGATTCACATTTTTTTGTTGAAATAGCATAATGTATGTGATTTGTATGTTTTTTTTTTTTTTTTTTAATGTTTACTTATGTTTCCCTTTCTTAAGGCTTGTTCACACTATCAGCATTTGCTGATTTTTTAATGTGCTGGCGGCGATTTTTCAAATCACCCTAAAAGCGCTTGTGTAATGATTTCCTATGACAGTGTTCACATGTAAGCGTTTCGATTTTATTGAAATCGCAAACGCGCTACATGTACCATTTTCTGAGCGCTTTGGCTCAATGGAAAGTTTAGGGAAATCGCAAAGTACTTAAAAAGGGCTTTGTATAGCGATTTCCCGAACGCGTCTATGAATAAATACATTGTATTTATTAATTTCGGGGTTAAAGAGTTCACTTCTTGACTGTTGTCAGGAAGTGAAAAAATAGGAACAATTCTCTGGTCCTTAAAGAAAACCTGTACTGACAATTAAAAGTCAAAATAAGCATACACAAGTCATACTTACCTTTCATGTAGTCTACTCCTCAGTGTCTTTCTCCTGTCCCGCATCCTGTTTGTTCACTGTGATCAAGGAAATTTTCCGTCCTCCATTTTGAAAATGGCCATTACCCATAACAACTTTCTGGTCAGCACACAGTTAAACTGTAACATCGCCCACTTGAGCCATAGAGAAACATGGACATTACCTGGTAAATCAGTTTTCCTCTTACCTATAACTGACAGCAAATGATATTTTACTGACAGCAACTGATATATTTCAGATCTGACAAAATATTGTCAGAACTGGAAGGAATTATTGTCAGAAGAAAATGTTGAGCTTCTGAGAGGAACTGATGGCAAGATAACTATGTAATGTTCATTTGAAGTTACCTCATGTGTTTATTTTAAATAATTTTACTCAGTACAGGTTCTCTTTAAGGGGTGTACAGCACCAGTCTTGAAGGGGTTAAGGTTAACTGGTAGCAGGAAAAAAAGGGCGCCGGTGGCTAGTGGACAAAAACGGCACCGCCAGAGACTCAAATGCAATTATCGTTAATATGGCGAAAAAAGCTGAAAAAAGGGCGCTCGATAAATATTGTTAATAACACTAGAACATTAAAGTTTTGAAGTATGTTATCGTTTTACAAGCTTGCAACGTTATAGTTTTTGTTTTATTTTTTTGTTTGTATGTACAGATTTTACGTTATCAAAGATATTATCATTTCTATGTGTTTCGGGGTGTTTCTGCAGGGGGAGTGGTTAGGGACCACTGGGGGGTGATTAGGGTTAGGCACCACCCAGGGAGTGGTTAGGGTTAGGCAGCACCAGGAGGGTGGTTAGGGTTAAGGACCACCGGGGTAGTTAGTTAGGTACCAGGGGGAAGGGGGGGTTAGAGTTAGGCACCAAGGGGGGGGGGAGGGGTTAGGGTGGATTTTACATTAGAAAGAAGGTTATACTGCTGCATTGGAACCAACCAGAATTGCCTACTAAGCAGGAGTGGATTAACATGGTGAATAAGTCTCTCTCACTTTTTCATTTGACATATAAAGGTAGAAACTGTTCGGCCAAGTTTTAAAAAATATGGTCAAAGTGGTAGATTTAATGATTTCAAGAGAAATCAGGGATATATTGGGCTAGATGAGGTGGTGTATAAACCAAATCTCAGGGCTATAATTTGTTGTTCTAACTAGAAGTAAGTCTCCATAATGTATACTTGACTAGAATTCTGATAGCAGATATGTTTCACTTATGTTTGTGAATCTTTAGCTGGTTTCCTCAATCCCTGCTTGTATTCCCCGCGCTGGTCTCCCACCATCCACTTGTCAGCAAGAAACGCCGTCAGCAGTTCTGCCCAGAGGGCGGCGGAAGTGGATGGTGGGAGACCAGCACGGGGAATACAAGCAGGGATTAAAAAAAACTTTTAGTTATCCCACGAGACCAAGCGGGGGAGAGCCCGTGGGACAAACTATGCGCTGACTCACATCTCCATATTGAAGAGAGTAACCAAGCAGCTCAGGGTGACCCAAACCACTAGGAATGCATAGGGGGATAAAAGAGGCCGAAAAGCCCTCATACTAATAAGCAATGCAGAAGGCAAATTTCACCAAGCATCTCCATATTGTAAGTGCAAATCTGGAACAAGGCCTCGATTCATCAAGACTTATCGAATCAATTACCAACAGCTCGGTAAAATACCGAACTCGATTAGTTGATTTCAGGATTCATCAAAGTTATCTACAGCTGTTAGCGAGCATTC
Source organism: Hyperolius riggenbachi (assembly GCF_040937935.1). Taxonomy (NCBI): domain Eukaryota; kingdom Metazoa; phylum Chordata; class Amphibia; order Anura; family Hyperoliidae; genus Hyperolius; species Hyperolius riggenbachi. The sequence continues at coordinate 163,291,677 of NC_090653.1, read as the reverse complement.
GGTAATCATTCGATAATGATGCGATAAAAAAGAAGAAAGTGAAATTCATGAAAGTGGTGGTGGTTTAGCGTTAAATTTAGGATTAGTTATCTCCTTCACTGCTCTGTCGTTATTCCTGTCAGATCATTTCTGACAGAGAAAATGGAGCCATTTGAAGTGGTTATGTATCAGCTGAGAGTGATTCAAATGTGCAGAAGGGCAAGAATAAGGTCTAGAACCATATCAGTTTGCAAGAGAATGGATTTATTTGCTATACCAGGACTTCGAAATTTCTCTTGAATCATCTTGTAAGAGAACACAGGCAGTGCCAGGGTTAACTAAATTGCTAGCTGCACTACATTTTTTTCTGAAAAAGCTCCTCAAGTCGTAGCTGGCGAAATAGTGGGATTGTCCCAAGAAGCCCTATTCGGAATGTTGCTACGTGGTGTTCAAAGGACTGCCTTTTTACCCACAATTCCACTGGAATCTTATGGCCTTGTGTTAAATTACCGCTGTAAAATAGAAATATCGACACGTTACCGAATGGTTACCGTATTGTTATCGTCACGTTACCGAATGTGGAAAAACCATGATGAATACAATTAGAATTCGATAAACTTCGAATTCGGTAGTTTACCAAACTGGAAAAAGTTATTGCAAAGACAGTGATGAATCGAGGCCATGTTTTTAGTACTGAAAGAAAACCTGAACTGAAAAATAAAGGTCAAAATAAACATACACATGTCATTCTTACCCCCCGTGTAGTCTACTCCTCAATCTCTTTCTCCTCTCTTGCGTCCTGTTTGTCCACTGTGATCAAGGAAATTTTCCATCCTCCATTTTGAAAATGACCATTACCCCATAACAGCTTTCTGGTAAGCACACTGTTAAACTGTAACATTGCCCACTTGAGCCATAGGGAAACATAGACATTACTAGGCACATCAGTCATCCTCTCAGCTGTAACTGACAGCAACTGATAAATAACTGACAGCAACTGATATATTTCAGTTCTGACAAAATATTGTCAGAACTGGAAGGGATTATTGTCAGAAGAAAATGGTGAGCTTCTGAGAGGAACTGATGGCAAGGTAACTATGTAATGTTCATTTGAAGTTACCTCGTGTGTTAATTTCAAATATTTTTACTCAGTACAGGTTCCCTTTAAAGAGACACTGAAGCAAAAAAAAAAAAATATGATATCATGAATTGGTTGTGTAGTATGGGTAATTACCAAAACATTGGTAGCAAAAAACAAATATTCTCATATTATTATTTTTAGTTATACAGCTTTTTTTATTTTTTTATTTATTTATTTTTTTTACAACATTGCATCATTCTCTAATATTTGCAGTTTACACACTACACTCAGCATTCTAAAAGTTTTTACAGAACAGGCAGTGAACTTTTGACCTGTCCTGAACTGTTCTCTGCAACAGAAAAACACAATACAGCTAAGATAACCTAATCAGAAGTCAGAGGTCTCTGCAACTTTCAAAGTCACAGAGCTCAATGGCTATTTGCATAGATAACAACTGGAGTTTCTTAACTCTTCCTGTACTGGAAACAAATATTAGACTTATGTCTCTGCTCCTAATGCTTTATATCTTAGCTGTACTACACAACCAATTCATTATATTTAAAAAAAAAAAAAAAATTCGCTTTAGTGTCTCTTTAAGCAATGTTGCGCTATGAGCTCTATTTTTTCATTTGAGGACAACATTAAGTGAAATCGCCATAGGATTCCAGTGATATGTGGTGACTGCAGCAGAAATGGAGCTAACGTTGTAGGCAAGGGGAGCCTGTGAATGCCCCACATGCGCAAAAGACCATTGTCATTGGTGGTCCTTCTGACTCAGTGAGTCGCTCTCCATTAGGTGCTGGTGGTGGGAGTGACACACAAAGTTTTGCAGCACCGGCCAAGTTGTGTTAATATCATGAGCATATACCACAGTTATTTTTAAATTATGGGCTAGTGATGGACGCAAAGCTGAAAAAATGCACCTTTATTTCCAAATAAAATATTGACTCCATAAATTGTGCTAGGGAAATATTTTAAACATGTGCAATAAACGGGACAAATGGTCAAATAAAATGTGTGGCAAGAGTTCAGGCCACTTTAACAAGATTGATGCTATCTGGACCAGGTGTTTTTTCTGTCTTGAGTTTATGTAAACATGCTTACACTCCTTCATGTTGTAGGCTATTAATGTTTAATGTGGAAAACTCAGAAAAATCTACAGATGTATCATGAAGCACAGGTTTCTCCGTTGTAAAACACATACGGTTAACATCAAAGCTTTGGTTTGGTCATCCACAACCAAATTTCCTGTCCAAGTGTTTAAAAGTCCTATATCCTCAGCCCTATTTCTCTTTTGTAACGATTGTGGAACTTTCTCCGTGATCAGCGCACAACGCGTGCGCTGACACGGCGGAAATCCTCCACAAGCGTGTAATTGCAGGCACCCAGCAAAAGGTGCTACGCACCTGTAGAGGGAAATTCCTGTCGGCAGATGGCGCTGGGGAGTGCAGAGGAACCAATCCTCTGTACCTCCACAAATGCCAAACAGGAATTGTACGAAGCGCAGAACGCAATCGCAAGAGAGGCGATTGCGAATGAGAACGAGCAAAGGGACAGGTTGTATGTGTGTGCGCCAATCCAGTCGCCACCCCGCGACCGCGCACACACAACAGCAGATATGAAATAGGAACGCGATCGCGAGAGGTGCGATCGCCAGACATGACACAAGGCAGATCAGAACAGAATACGAGGGTAGCAAAGGCACAGCAAATAACACAATGAGAAGATGCAGAAAACAACAAACGCTAGCTAACCGCGAACACCGCACTCATTCGCAACAGTGCACGCGGTTATGCGCGGTCTCCACGTGATAAGCACAATAGAGACAAGCACGCCTAACTAACCATCGACAGACAAACATGAAACAGAGGACGCGAACGCTTGCTTAATGGTTACCTCACCGAGCCTCCAGCAAGCGTCCGTAGCAGACAAGACAGACACACGAAAACAGGGACAAGCTAGAGATAGGATCCACAGCACTAGCGAAAGTGGCTAGCGCGATCCAGGTACAGAGTAGCAGAACAGAAGGATCCACAGCACTAGCGAAAAGTGGCTAGCGCGATCCCAGGAGACAGAACAGAAGGATCCACAGCGCTAGCGAAAAGTGGCTAGCGCGATCCCAGGAGACAGACAGAACAGAAGGATCCACAGCGCTAGCGAAAAGTGGCTAGCGCGATCCCAGGAGACAGAACAGAAGAGATAGCTGGTAGCAACCGCTGCACCAGCTATACTCCAAGAACAGAGATCAGAACCATTTCCTGTCGACCACCGCTGGGACAGGACAACAGCAACAGAGCAAACAAACAGATAAACAATCCTAACTGCATTAGGGAATCTGCCTAGCACAGTTTCCAGGAATTACACTAAGCTGATCTTCAAACAAAGAGCATGGCTGACACTCTCCAGAGTGTTTCACAGGAAGACTCCTTATGACCAGCCAATCATTGTGGGAAAGACATAGTACTTATAGTACACGCCTCCAATGAATGTGGCCAGGCAATTTGCATGACAACGTATGCAAATTCCTCTGCATGCACAAGCTGCAAAACTGACAGAAGCTCTTCTTTCCAGAGTCCTGCAGCATGCAAACCTACACAATGGTCAAAAAGCTGCCTGCCTGCACAGGCAGCTGAGCAAATCATCACATCTTTACATTTAGATATTTGAAGTACTTTATGTGAATTTGATTTAATAACAGCAGTGATCTGTGTTTTTAAGATTCCAGTTTTGCTTGGCTGATGTCCTTTTTACCATTTCTATTACACTAGTAGTTACGGTCCATATATTCCTTTCATGCAGCTTTTGCAACCTTCATGCTGACCCCCAACTTTATTGCTCCTCACCCACCCCCTGCCATCTGATGAGTCATGTTGTCTTATCTCCTGTTTTCAGAGACTTGTCAAAATGAGTCATCAGAAGAAAGGGGTGAGGAGTGATGATACAGTAGTCATCAAGTTAAGCTGCAAATTCTACTGCTCTTTTTTACATATCTGGATACCACTAAGTACCCACAGCTAGATGGATCGGGGATCTCCACCAACTAAGGATTGTTCCTAATCCACCTGGCTGAATCTGCAAGCGTTGTTGGCACAGTCGTAAATGAACAATTGTGTAAGCAATTGATGGATTGGGGATCTCCGCCGATGAACGATCATTCCCAGATCCACCTGGCTGAATCTGCAAGCGTTGTTGGCACAGTCGTAAAGGAACAGTTATGAAAATGATCGTTTTCACAATTGCAACAAAACCTGCAAAAGTCAGTGAGGATCAGAACAATCCTCCGCAATTTAATCCAGCATGGTAGTTGTTCAAAAACGAATGATCGCTGCGAGTGGCATCATTTAATGCATTTTTGATAAACTATGTTGCGCAATATCTCGTAAAAAAACTTCTGTTGTGAACAATTGTTCTAAAAATTACTTAATGGGTGTGAGCCTAAAGATACAATTTTTAATTATTTTTCAATTATATAATTTAGTTCGATTATTCCGTTAGATCGAATATAAAGATTTTTCCAGCATGTCCAATCAGATTTTTCTCGAAAAAAACGGGATAATCGTTCGAATTTCTTGTTTGAAAAAAAAATATTTTCAACTTTCATTCGATTCGATCATTTAGATCAAATAAACAGGAAAATCGAATGTTTTTATTGTATCGTGTATGGGCACCATAAGACAGAAGAAGATATGTTCACAGTAATAGAGAGCATATACAGATTTAGCAGTGGATTCATATGCATAGAGCAACTACGGGGCGACTTTAACTTCAATTGAAACATATGGTTCACATGCACACACTGGCACATATTGCGTTTGCTTTTAAGCTATTTAAAAGAATCAAGTTGAGATCCATTGCAGATGATTTTGATGTCAACACATGATTGCTGTAGCTTTGGAAGCATGGTTTAGGAGCCCAGTGGTGGTTCACTCTTGTAGCTCCCTAGGATTGCCTGAAGCTGATGATGCCTTGAGGCAAGTCGGAGAGACCATAGAATAAAGCCTCATAGTCCTGAGTTATTTATGAGTTACCTGGTGAGACTTTGTTGGAATCTTGATTATTAAATAAGAATTAGTATTATAGTAACAAAGAATAAAATCCCACTATTCATTACAATATCTTTCAATGCTGTAGCTGCAGTTGACAGGACCAGACAGCCTTTCTACCTTACAGATAGAAGTATGGATTTCTGCAATAAGGGAAGATCCTCCATGAGAAAAAAACATAAGTCATAAGGTATACAGTGTATTACCTTGTGTTTGATTTTAGTATGGTCATTTCAGTCCCCACACAATAGCTAAATGGTCATTTTAGTTGCCATTACCAGATGCAAAGGTTTTAAACTTTTAATTGCCATCTCCCTCCCCAGTTCTTTTGTCATCAAAATTCATCAGCAGAACATGATTGTTGTCTCCCTATGCCAGAAATAAACATATACTGTATCATCACACCAATCTTTTTATTTTGGCATAGACAGTGATTTCTTCCTTGGAAAGCATCCTTTATGCATTAACCACACTAGATCCAGGATGGTAATTTACACAATCCCAGTTAGGGGTCTGAATAAATTCATAGCTGAAATTCAAATTGAACACTATACATGGTAAGAAGGAGAAATCATATTTGTGTCTGGACAGACCTTGTAAGAATCATGATGCAAAATCTGAACATTGGTCATCCTCGATAGCCAGAACACGTACCATACACAGAAATACTTCACATACTGCCTGAGCATAAAAACCTCTTCTGCTTAAAGGGGCACTATGGCAAAAAATTGTAAAATTTAAAATATGTGCAAACAAAGACAAATACGTAAGTTTTTTCCAGAGTAAAATGAGCCATAAATAATTTTTCTCCTATGTTGCTGTCACTTACAGTAGGTAGTAGAAATTTGACAGAAGTGACAGGTTTTGGACTAGCCCATCTCTTCATAGGGTATTCTCAGCAAGGCTTTTATTCTTCATAAAGATATTGCCTAAAAAGGATTTAAATAATGATGCTGGCCAGCTTTCCTAATCACTACACAGTTTTTTAGCAGTTGGACAGAGCAACTGCCATTCACTAAGTGCTTTTGAAAATAAATATATCCCTGAGAATCCCCTATGAAGAGATGGACTAAACCTGTCCAAAACCTGTCATTTCTGTCAGATTTCTACTACCTACAGTAAGTGACAGCAACCTAGGAGAAAAGTAATTTATGGCTCATTTTACACTGGAAAAATGTACTTCTTATCTGTATATGTTTGCACATATTTTACATTTTACAATTTTTCGACATAGTGCCCCTTTAATGTACAATGCAAAGTATTCACATGAAACAATTCAGTAGCCAGTCCTGTATCTGTGTTTGCTTTGATCCTATTTCATGAGCACTGGCACCTTGCTCTTGGCACGTGAATCAGAATTATCAGGATGGATAATACTGGACATTGCTATGCTTTATGATGGCCACTACATAGCAACTCAATTCATAACAGAGGTTACAGTGGAGAATAGTCTGTTCTATCATTATTCCATAGGGGTATGCAGGAGATCAGAAACTTTGCTAAACAATGATGAGTACCCTGGCCTGACAACAGTAAATATCAATAGTAACCTTCTCTATAGTCCCTACTGTAACAAATAGATTTCCCCACTGAAAAAGGGGGATATGACACTAGCAAGATGTCAGATTGCATATTTATAAAGAAGATGAAGTGATATTTTTATGTTAAAGATGATCCATAAACAGGCCCATAAAAAGCAAACCAGAGCTAGCAGTAAAAAAAAAAAAAACAATTTAGATACTTAAGCTTCTCACACCCTCCTCAACCCCACTGCCGCTGGCCAGGACCTCCTTTTAGTTTGCAGCTGTGCTCCAGAATGCGCATGAGCGTGGCTGTACTGCGCAGTTGCAGGGAGCCAGTGAGTGGCTTTGGCTTACTGCTGAGGCATGGCCATACTCACGCAAGTGCAATATGGCTGCACTCAAGCACTGTCAGAGTGTGGCTGTGAACTAAAAGAGGGTCCCAGCCAGCAGCGTGGGGGTCAAGGAGGTTTCTATGCCCAAGTATTTTCAGTGCTACTGTATTTTAAGCAGCCCGATCTTTATTTTTGGCTCCTTTCTGAAGTACCTTCCAGTCCAACTCCAGTTCTGATTACTCTGCCCTAATGATTACCATTTCCTGCTCCTTGAAGAGTGTCCATCAAAACAGTTAAATTGTACAAAACAGTATACAGCCTAATGACAGATGCAGCTAGTTTTGCAATGCTATTTCATATCAAACACACACACACACACACACACACACACACACACACACAAGAAATATCAAACACACACACACACACACACACACACAAGAAATATCAAACACACACACACACACACACACACAAGAAATATCAAACACACACACACACACACACACAAGAAATATCAAACACACACACACACACACACACACACACACACAAGAAATATCAAACACACACACACACGCAAGAAATATCAAACACACACACACACACACACACACACACACACACACACACACACACACACACACACACACACACACACAAGAAATATCAAACACACACACACACACAAGAAATACAGAGACAAGCCACTAGATACCACTATATTTGCTCTGGCTAGAAGATGATTGTACTGTGTTAGCCATAAGTAAAAGCCAGAAGATTTGAATCAGGATGATACAATTTATTGGCTTACTTGGAAGACAAGAGTCGCAAACCCTTCACGAAAATAGAAAAATCGCATCGCACCAGTGTACAGGTCTTCACGATTTTCATGATTTTTTAAAAGACCATGCAATTAAAAAACACATGCGATTTTAAAAGCTGCTCAAGCACAGCAGTGTGTACAGGCCCTAAGCTTCCAGCTAATAAGCCTTCTTCAGATTTGCTTACTGTATGTAGGAATCGAGTGTAAAGAAGGTATATCAGCTTAAAGCTTACTGTTTTTCATCCAAGTTGCATAATGGTGGCATTGATAGTTATCTTATGAAGTTTTGGTTGCAATGATTATGAATGTTTTAGTGAATAATTGTATGCAAAGGATAATGCATTTGTTGGAAACATTTTGAAAATACTCTAAGGTGTTTCTTTTCATCTCATTCATTCAATTCACTTTATTGTCATTGTGTAACACAACGAAATTACTTTTCATGACAACCCCATGGTGCATATAGGGAACATAGTGATAGTAACAAGGAAGAGAAGAAATTATACAAGTATGCCAGGTATTACAGATGTTTAAACAATTTGTACACAGTGTTAATTATTTCAGAGAGGATTCAGAGTTCATCAAGTTTATGGCGGATGGGAAAAAGCTGTCTTTCAGTCTGTTTGTGTGTGTGCGGATTGATCTAAAACGTTTACCTGATGGAAGGAGCTCAAACAAGGCATTTCCAGGGTGAGTGTTGTCCTTGATAATGTTTTTGGCCCTTCTCACGCTGCGAGTATTACACAAAAGTTCCAGTGATGGTAGTTCAGGGCCAATAATGGCTTCTGCTGTTTTAACAACTCGCTGCAGGGCTTCTCTAGTAGCCTTTGTGCAGCTGTTGTACCAGGCCGTCATGCAATTGGTCAGAACGCTTTCTATAGTGCATCTGTAGAAATTAACCAGCAGCTTCTGTGGGAGGTTAGCGCTCCTTAGTTTTCTCAGAAAGTAGAGGCGTTGTTGTGCTTTGCCAGTTAGCGCTAAAGCATTGTCAGCCCAGGACAGGTTCTCTGCGATGGTGACTCCCAAAAATTTGAAGCTGGAAACTCTCTCCACAGCCTCTGCATTGATCATTAGCGGTAGCTGAGTGGTCTTTTTGGTGGTCCTAAAGTCCAGAATAATTTCTTTGGACTTCTTTGTATTTAATAACAGGTTGTTAATGTCGCATAGGGTTGCCAGGTGTCCGGTTTTAGACCGGACAGTCCGGTTTTTGGCCGCTGTGTCCTGTCCAAAAAGGCATGTTAAACCGGACAATTAAGATGTCCGGTTTTATGCCTTTTGCCACTTGCCGCCACCCGTCCGCCAGCGCTGCGTGACCGCTGATTCGCTGCCTGGCTGTCAGTCAAAGGCACAGCCAGCCAGCTTACGCGGCGTAAGTTACGCCAGCTTAAAGAGACTCCGTAACAAAAATTGCATCCTGTTTTTTATCATCCTGCAAGTTCCAAAAGCTATTCTAAGGTGTTCTGGCTTACTGCAGCACTTTGTACTATCACCATCTCTGTAATAAATCAATGTATCTTTCCCTTGTCAGACTTGTCAGCCTGTGTCTGGAAGGCTGCCAAGTTCTTCAGTGTTGTGGTTCTGCTTTGCACTCCCCCCTCAGGGGGGAAAGAAACACACAAATGATCTCTTGAGATTCAAAAGGAATGCTGTATACAGCCTGCTTGTGTATGGATGTATTTTCTATGTGTGGACATACTGTACATCAACCTACTTCCTGTTTTGGTGGCCATTTTGTTTGTTTATAAACAAACTTTTTAAAACTGTTTTTAACCACTTTTAATGCGGCGGGGAGCGGCGAAATTGTGACAGAGGGGAATAGGAGATGTCCCCTAACGCACTGGTATGTTTACTTTTGTGCGATTTTTAACAATACAGATTCTCTTTAAGTACCGCCCCCGAGCCCGCGCTTCCCGACGTTGCTACGGCAACGCCAACGCTACGTTGCCAATGCACGCATGACGTGCGTCACTCACGTCATTTGCAATGCGATTCTGCATCTGCGAAGGAAGCAAGGTAAGGTCAGGAGTCTGGAGATATGGTGAGTGAGTGACCCATAATTCTCTGGTTGTATTTCCGCTCTTTGTGTGCATTGGCTCCGCTCTATCTCCCCTCCGTATAGTCCAGGCGTGACTTTCAATCTCATTCAATCTCGCCTGAGCCCGCTGCTTACTATACTTTACATTTGAATTCATACTATTGTACAACGCAATTTATACTGTTATATTTGTTATATTTGTTCAAAATGTGTACATACATGTATGCGCAGATTTATATTTTAACTTTATGCCTATGTATGTCCACTTTATTGTTCTCAATAAAAAATTTTGGTGGGAAAAAATAAATAAATTTTAAAACTTCCCGCAAGAAATCGACCACTTCACTGTGCAAAAACGCCATAAATGCATTGCATTATTTGCATAGTTTTCCAGTTTTGTAATAGTTTTCTGCTCTGTCTCCTATTATGTGCATTTACTGGTGAAAAGCGGTCTCTTATTATGTGCATTTACTGGTGAAAAGTGGTCTCTTATGTGCATGTACTGGTGAGGACAGTTAGTGACATGGCTATGTACTCTGTAATGTGCTGCAGAAGATGTCAGTGCGATATAAATACTGTAAAAAACATTTTTTAAAAAGCCCATTGCTTAGCCCCACTCTACATAAAAGTGCGCTTCTGACTCCGCCCCTAACTCCACCCCCTGTCCGGTTTTCTCCATCAGCCGACCTGGCAACCCTAATGTCGCACCATGCAGTCAGGTTCCTTACTTCTTCTCTGTATGCAGTTTCCTCATTGTCTGATATAAGCCCAATGACAGTCGTGTCATCTGCAAACTTAACAATTATGTTTGAGGTATGGATAGGCTGGCAGTCATGGGTGAAAAGTGCATAAAAGAGAGGGCTTAATACACAGCCCTGTGGCACGCCAGTGCTCAGGGTAAGGGTGGAGGATGTCTGTTTTCCTAGTCTGACAGTTTGAGGGCGATTAGTAAGGAAGTCCAATAACCAAGTACATATGGAGGGAGCAAGACCTAGTGCATGGGGTTTGTTGGTCAGCTGGCTAGGTACAATGGTGTTAAATGCTGAGCTGTAGTCAACAAAGAGCATCCTAACATAGGAGTTGGGCTTTTCCAGGTGTGAGAGGGCAGCATGGAGAGCTACACAGATGGCATCCTCAGTCGATCTATTTGTTCGGTAAGCAAACTGGTGTTGATCTAGATTTGCTGGGATGGAGGCCTTGATGTGTGTGGCTACCAGTCGTTCAAAGCACTTGGCGATGACAGGGGTTAGAGCAACTGGTCGATAATCATTAAGACAGGTTATCCTAGGATTTTTTGGGACTGGCACAATGTTTGTAGATTTAAGGCATGATGGGACTACACCCAAGAACATAGATAGGTTGAATATTTGTGTAAAAACTTTTGCTAGTTGACCAGCACAGGCCTGGAGCACACGTCCTTGCACACCATCAGGACCTGCAGCTTTCCTGGTGTCTGGATGCTTTGAATCAGTATACCATTTATTGGCTATCTTGGATGAAAAACGGTAAACTTTCAGCTGATAAACCTTAATACTTCATTAAGGACTCAAGAGAATCTTCTGTAATATAAAGAGAAAACAAAATAACACATCATAAACCATTGGTAGCCATCTACAATCCAGTACTACGGTGTATAGGCAAAATCATTAATCAACTGCAACTCATTGTAATGGAGGATGGGATTCTGAAATAGGTCTTTCCAGAGCTCTGAGTCCTGACTTTTGGTCAATCAGTCATTCTGAGACACAAACTGGTCAGAAGAAACTATCATTCTGTCTAACATAACATTACCAAGTGAACTAGCCCATGCAGCTACTCACTGAGCAATGGCCAAAACTCAGTTTAGTGAATTCCCATCATGGACCACATACTGTAAATTTACAGTAAAGGTATGCATTCCCATTTTTGCCATACATATCTTTACAATGCTTGAGTGAATGTCAATCCTTGTCTAGTATGTCTATGGTTATGCCAACTAACACCAATTAGTATGCCTATTATGTCATCATTCAATACAGTATTGGTCAGGAGGGATGGCACACTTCCCTAAAACATCTCTGCTGAAATATTGCTAATAGACTCTGTTATTGTTAATGGCTTGTCTGTATGTGGCAGGCTGGCCAAAGGTGTTTGCTGGCCTGCCAATTGCAAACTAAAGCTACACACAGATGTTGTACTTTGTTGGCTGAAATAATCGTCTGTGATGAGTTTGACTTGTTGTTGGCAGTTTGAGAACAATATAGGCATCTTCCCTCTTAATGCAGGCAACACGCAGTTATACACACTGGCTATATTAAGCCAGTTGCTTTGTACCCAGGTGCCTCCTGCCAATCTCTCTGCATAGGACAACATATCCCACTTAGCAAAGCCAAACATTCACTACCTTTATATGCTCACTAAGGAAATGCTTATGTTTCCAAGGTAAACTATGAAGAGTCTGATTAAACATGTGGTTCTGCAGTCCTGTCTAGTATTTTGTTATCATTTCCGCTGAATCTCTTTTGTGCAAACCTCACCAGTGCACAATGGTATACATAGAAACCCTGGCATGGGACCTGTAACCATAGAAACAGTTATAGTGAGAGATTGCATGTGACAGATGCCACTGTGAGTCATGTGACCAGGAGCTTAAGTGGCTTTGAGCAATCGCAATCAGACAATGTATGACAAAACCAGTACAAGTGATATTCTGACGTAAACTTTCCCTATGAAAAGATGGCGTTTGTATATTATACCACTGCGCTAGCCTTGATTCTGATCTTCCTCTGGCTACATGCTACATAGCATATGATATTAAATGGTCCAATTTGTTTTGTTTTTTTTATTTCAACAATGTCCCCAAACTTTTCACCATTTTGTAAATTTGCATTGAAGCCCTCATACATGATATTGACACCAAAGTTGGTATATATAGAAGTCAAAAGAATAACTAAAAAAATACCTTACAATTTTTGAAACAATAGACGTTTATAAAAACTAGTGCAGTGTCATACTGAAGTGGATTTTGGACCCATTGTAAAGCCCCCATACATGCTATTATCACCTAATTTGCTGGGGTCCGTTAAAAATGGCGCCAGTTATCGTAGTTAAAAAACGGCGCCCCATAGAGAACCACTATCGCTAGTTATTTTTCATTTTTGACAGCTAAAAAACGGCGCCGGCTTTAAAAACGATATTTATCGTTTATATTTGTATTGCTCCCAAACGATAATTTTCGTTTTAACCCTTGCTTTGCTGCCGTTTTGAAAATATCTGCCCGCCGGCTTTAATGTTTAATAGCAAAGCCCCCTTAAAAGCTAAAAACACCAAATTTGCAGGGAATGTTAAGAAGAAAATTGTGAACAAGAGGAAAAAAACATTTTTCAAAAAGACCTTATAGTTTTTGAGAAAATCGATTTTGAATATTCTTCTTCTGACCGTGGGAAAATTAAACGCCCGCCGACTTTAGCGGTTAATAGCAAAGCCCCTTTAAATACCAGAAACACCAAATGTGTAGGGAATGTTAAGAAAAATAGTGGGAACACGAAGAAAAAAAAATTGTTCAAAAAGACCTTATAGTTTTTGAGAAAATCGATCTTAAATCTTCAAAGGAAATGTAACTATTTAAATCGCGTACTGACATTCCCGTGGAAACTTTTTCCGCCGACTTTAGCAGTTAATAGCAACGTCCCCTTAAATCCTAGCAACACCAAATTTGCAGGATATGTTAAAAAGATACTGGGAAACAATATTTAAAAAAAAAAATTGAAAAATTTTATTTATTTTTTTTTTAAATTAAAATTTTTGGGTTATGTTCAGAGTGTGGGAAAAGTTTTGAAAAAAATGACGTGGGGTCCCCCCTCCCGAGCCTCTGTAACCCCTTGTCTCCCATGCAGGCTGGGATAGCCAGAATGCGGAGCCCCGGCCGACTGGGGCTTCGCACCCCGAGCTATACCAGCCCGCATGGTCCATGGTATGGGGGGGCTCCGGGGGGGAGGGGCGGCCAAGCCTCCCCCTCCCCCCCGGAGCCCCTTGTCCAATCCATGGACAAGGGGCTCTTCCCCGCCTCCCTTGCCCCAGGTGGAGGCGGGGGCGACGACTCCCTGGGGGGGGGTTCATGGTGGCATCTGGGAGTCCCCTTTAAGAAGGGGACCCCCAGATGCCCACCCCCCTCCCAGGAGAAATGAGTATAGGGGTACAAAGCACCCCTTACCCATTTCCACAAAGGGTTAAATGAAATAAAAACGCAACAACGAAAAAAGTCCTTTAATGTTCTAAATTAACCACAAATACTTACCTGTACCTTTAAGAAAAAATCCCACGCCAATCAGGTCCCACGACAGTATCCTCTATCTTGTGATCTTCTGATACATGTTGATTGAAGATTTCCGCCGCCCCGACGCCACACACGCCGCCTCCGCCGCACTGCTCTCAGCTATACTAAGTATAGCTGAGAGTTGCGTCTATGCGTCTATACAGACGCATTAGCGCTAGCTGCCGCTGCCCTCCCTGCCTCCCCCCACCTGTCACCCTCACCCATGCTGGCACCCAATGCACCCATGGGTGCCAGCATGGGTGAGGGTGACAGGTGGGGGGAGGCAGGGAGGGCAGCGGCAGCTAGCGCTAATGCGTCTATATAGATGCATAGACGCAACTCTCAGCTATACTAAGTATAGCTGAGAACAAAAAGCATCTTTAAATTTTGGCTCCAAGGCTCCCCATTGGTTCCTTATCGACCAATGGGGATCCTCCTGATCCCCATTGGTCTGTTAAGGAACTAATGGGGACCATTGGAGCTAAAATTTAAAGATGCTTTTTGCTCTTAGCTATACTAAGTATAGCTAAGAGCAGTGAGTGCGGCGGAGGCGGCGTGTGTGGCGTCGGGGCAGCGGAGATCTTCAATCAACATGTAACTGAAGGTCGCAAGATGGAGGATACTGTCGTGGGACCTAATTGACGTGGGATTTTTTTCTTAAAGGTACAGGTAAGTATTTCTGGTTAATTTAGAACATTAAAGGACTTTTCTCGTTGTTGTGTTTTTATTTCATTTAACCCTTTATGGAAATGGGTAAGGGGTACTCCTGCACCCCTATACTCATTTCTCCTGGGAGGGGGGCAGGCATCTGGGTTCCCCTTCTTAAAGGGGACTCCCAGATGCCACCATGAACCCCCCCCCAGGGAGTCGTCGCCCCCACCTCCTCCTGGGGCACCGGAGGTGGGGAAGAGCCCCTTGTCCATGGATTGGACAAGGGCTCCGGGGGGGAGGGGAAGGCTTGGCCGCCCCTCCCCCCCGAAGCCCCCCCATACCATGGACCATGCGGGCTGGTATAGCTCAGGGTGCGAAGCCCCAGTCGGCCGGGGCTCCGCATTCTGGCTATCCCAGCCTGCATGGGAGACAAGGGGTTACAGAGGCTCGGGAGGGGGGACCCCACGTCATTTTTTTCAAAACTTTTCCCACACTCTGAACATAACCCAAAAATTTTAATTAAAAAAAAAAATAAATAAAATTTTTCAATTTTTTTTTTTAAATATTGTTTCCCAGTATCTTTTTAACATATCCTGCAAATTTGGTGTTGCTAGGATTTAAGGGGACTTTGCTATTAACTGCTAAAGTCGGCGGAAAAAGTTTCCACGGGAATGTCAGTACGCGATTTAAATAGTTACATTTCCTTTGAAGATTTAAGATCGATTTTCTCAAAAACTATAAGGTCTTTTTGAACAATTTTTTTTTCTTCGTGTTCCCACTATTTTTCTTAACATTCCCTACACATTTGGTGTTTCTGGCATTTAGGGCTGGTGCACACCAAAACCTGCTAGCAGATCCGCAAAATGCTAGCAGATTTTGAAACGCTTTTTCTTCTTTTTCTGTAGCGTTTCAGCTAGCGTTTTGCGGTTTTGTCTAGCGGTTTTGGTATAGTAGATTTCCTGTATTGTTACAGTAAAGCTGTTACTGAACAGCTACTGTAACAAAAAACGCCTGGCAAACCGCTCTGAAGTGCCGTTTTTCAGAGCGGTTTGCGTTTTTCCTATACTTAACATTGAGGCAGAAACGCACCCGCAATCCAAAAAATGCCTCACCCAGGCATTTTTCGTTTCTTCAAAACGCCTGCCGCTCTGGTGTGCACCACCCCATTGAGATACATTGACCAAGCAGATCCGCAGCCGCAAGCGGATCTGAAAACGCCCAAAAAGCCGCTCGGTGTGCACCAGCCCTTAAAGGGGCTTTGCTATTAACCGCTAAAGTCGGCGGGCGTTTAATTTTCCCACGGTCAGAAGAAGAATATTCAAAATCGATTTTCTCAAAAACTATAAGGTCTTTTTGAAAAAAAAAAAATTCCTCTTGTTCACAATTTTCTTCTTAACATTCCCTGCAAATGTGGTGTTTTTAGCTTTTAAGGGGGCTTTGCTATTAAACATTAAAGCCGGCGGGCAGATATTTTCAAAACGGCAGCAAAGCAGGGGTTAAAACGATAAATATCGTTCAGGCAGGACCAAAAAAAAAAAACCGTTTTAAAACGATAAATTTCGTTCTGCACTATTTTAGCCTTTAAAACGATAAATATCGTTTTAAACCTATATCGGGCAGAAGGGGGCGCCATTTTTTTGCCGGCGCCATTTTTCACTAGACGCTAATTTGCTATGTATGTCAGGTTCAGTAGTGGGAACATGAAAACACATAAAATGTGTTTTGTTTTGGGTTTTTTTTGTTTTGTTTTTTCACAAAAAAAGACCTTGTAGTTGTAGAGAAATCAATTTTAAAATTTGGGTTGGAGGAATGCATTTTAAACGCAGTGCAATATTGGATTGCATCCATTTTATTAACTTCACCAGACCTTCATCTATAAAAGATTTTTTTTTCTGAAAACTTTTAACATTTAAAGTGACAGTACATATTTTCTTTAACAGTTGCTTGGAAGGGCCCCATTCTGTCCGGATTTTGGGTGCACATTTGAACATGCAAAGTTGCAGCCATTTTTTTCTTTTCAGCACTGGTAGAGACAAAGGACACAGGGACACTGGGAGCCTGATCGGGTGTAATATCGCTTTGCAAGGGTATTAATAGTGTACATTGTAGAGATATACTCACAAAGGAGGGTTTCTTCCAGAGGCAACCACTCGTATGGGCATGTGGGGAAGTACCGTCCCCACTTGGCCTTTCAAATTTAGATTTCGGTTGCGGCTCCAAAAAAAGTTTTACCCCACAATCAAGTTGTGTGGTGAGAACTCAAACAAAGGCTGCTAAGAATGGAACAATGGTAGGAGGCACCCAAAGCAGAATTAGATCAACTAATAACTGACTTGAGATAAGAAGATCATATATTAAAAAAAATTAACATGCAAGGAATTTTAATAAAAAAGGTATTCATTATATTTATTATAATAGTATTTATTCATTAACCACACTATGACAATGTATTTCTAAGCGTAATAAGAGAAACAGAGGCGCCAATAGAGTAAAATATGATTGCAAATTAAAACCAATTAAAATGTGGGTGGCAGTGGTGGACTTGCCTACCCCCAATGAGGAAAGGACCACTTTGTATGGTTAACAATATAAATTTAATCAATTTAGTACTCCAAGACAACAATTAGTTTGCAGCGCGTTTCACGGGACACAAGCCCGCTTCCTCAGGCAAAATACATACAAGTAGGAGCAACTGGAACGAAAAAACATAAAAAAGAACCCATATAACTCAAAATAAAATAAAAGATAAAAATTAAATATTACTCATCATAGGACCAATAGTAGAGATCAACGTACCGGATTTAGCTCTAAAATCAATTCAGAGGCCAATTAAGCCATAAAAATTAATCTGCCTTAAGGATGTCTGATTGGTAGAGGCCACAATATGATTATATTTGACATTCAGCATAATAAAAAAGGGGGCACATTTATAAGGTCTTTTAAAAGAGTATTGATTAGGGTGAGGGGGCAGGGGATTAGGGTGGGATGAAGGGGAGGGAGGCGGGCTCCATTGGTATGGGAATACAGGTACCAACGGGAAGGAGGGGGAAGAAGGGGAACGAGAAAGGCTGGAGGGAGGCGGAGAAGGAGAAAAGGAGAAGTACCATATTATTCAGCATAAACTTGTCACATACTGATATAAATATATACATTTATACATATAGATGTGTGCACAAAAACACTTATTAACATAGGAGGGACTCTGGTAAGGTGGATCCGCATCTATATGTGATGCTATGTTGTAATCCCCCTACTAGTGCGCATAGCTGTAAATATATGCCCCCTGTTATCCTTAGTGGGTATGATGTAAGTGGAGTACGTGATAGGTATGATGTAAGTGGGATGCATGAGCACATGAATCAGAGCACTTACCCCAGTAGCAGTCCGTACTAGCGTGGCGCCTTTGTAGCGAATGGACGCCTCGCCAGCTCCTAAATGCTCTCCCCGTTGCGATTGAGCGGCAATTGTAGGTGGGCGGGGTTCGCCGTGCGTAGGTGATGACGCTATCCGCCACTAGACTATTGGTTTCTGGCTCGGGCGGCAAGTATAGGTGGGCAGAGTTCGCTGTGCGTAGGTAATGACGCTATCCGCCGCCAGACTAGTGATTTCTGGCTTGGGCGGAAATGCGTCATCTAGGGGCATGAGGCCTGAGCCGCCATATTTGTTATGGTCAATATTCCGCTCTTAGGCGGAGAGGGGGGTGTTATGGGACTGGATCCTGCGAGTATCCATCTTTTTTTATGTTTGGTGTCACATTTGGTGAACAAGAAACATCAAGGCACACTTGATAAAAACTAAAGCATAAACATATTAGGGGGAAAAAATTATAATAGACAATTATTGATGACATTAGTAAATAGAAATCGTAATTTAGGGGACCTATATGTGCGTGTGGCATTTTTACCCCCTCTATTGGTCAGATTCTAAACTGCTACTTTAAGAAGGACAAATTAGCTATATTATGATTTTAGTCTTCTAGATCAGTGGGTAGGGGCCATAGCTGTTATATGCTTATCGATATTGAGAAAAATGCACATATAATTATTATGGACAAATGCACATGCAATCGTGGATGACCCATATAATAAACATAATATAAATAATTAAAAATATAAATAAAAATAAATAAAAATGATATAAATTTACTGATTAAATTAGATAAACAGCATTTATAATAATAATAGCATAAATATAGATATAAAGATAGAATTCTCTCTAATAAAAATGGGCCCAGTTACGCCAATCTGGCCATGGGCCTACTTGAAACCATCTATATTTACAACAATAACCCTTTTCAAAACCATATTGTACTATACAAGAGGTATATTGATGACCTGGTGTTCATATGGCGGGGTGATACATCACTTACCCACTGATCTAGAAGACTAAAATCATAATATATCTAATTTGTCCTTCTTAAAGTAGCAGTTTAGACTCTGACCACTAGAGGGGGTAAAAATGCCACACGCACATATAGGTCCCCTAAATTACGATTTCTATTTACTAATGTCATCAATAATTGTCTATTATAATTTTTTCCCCCTAATATGTTTATGCTTTAGTTTTTATCAAGTGTGCCTTGATGTTTCTTGTTCACCAAATGTGACACCAAACATGAAAAAAGATGGATACTCGCAGGATCCAGTCCCATAACACCCCCCTCTCCGCCTAACAGCGGAATATTGACCATAACAAATATGGCGGCTCAGGCCTCATGCCCCTAGATGACGCATTTCCGCCCAAGCCAGAAATCACTAGTCTGCCGGCGGATAGCGTCATTACCTACGCACAGCGAACTCCGCCCACCTATACTTGCCGCCCGAGCCAGAAACCAATAGTCTAGTGGCGGATAGCGTCATCACCTACGCACGGCGAACCCCGCCCATCTACAATTGCCGCTCAATCGCAACGGGGAGAGCATTTAGGAGCTGGCGAGGCGTCCATTCGCTACTAGTACGGACTGCTACTGGGGTAAGTGCTCTGATTCATGTGCTCATGCATCCCACTTACATCATACCTATCACGTACTCCACTTACATCATACCCACTAAGGATAACAGGGGGCATATATTTACAGCTATGCGCACTAGTAGGGGGATTACAACATAGCATCACATATAGATGTGGATCCACCTTACCAGAGTCCCTCCTATGTTATTAAGTGTTTTTGTGCACACATCTATATGTATAAATGTATATATTTATATCAGTATGTGACAAGTTTATGCTGAATAATATGGTACTTCTCCTTTTCTCCTTCTCCGCCTCCCTCCAGCCTTTCTCGTTCCCCTTCTTCCCCCTCCTTCCCGTTGGTACCTGTATTCCCATACCAATGGAGCCCGCCTCCCTCCCCTTCATCCCACCCTAATCCCCTGCCCCCTCACATTAAAGAAAACCTGAACTGAACATTAAAAGTCAAAATAAACATACACAAGTCATACATGCCTCCTGTATAGTGTACTCATCAATCTATTTTTCCTCTCCTGCATCCTGTTTGTCCACTGTGATCAATGGAATTATCCGTCCTCCATTTTGAAAATGGCTATTACCCCATAACAGCTTCCTGGTCAGCACACTGTTAAACTGTAACATCGTCCACTTGAGCCATAGGGAAACATGGGCACATCAGTTCACCTCTCAGCTGTAACTGACAGCAACTGATGTATAACTGACAGCAACTGATATATTTCAGTTCTGACAAAATGTTGTCAGAACTGGAAGGGATCACTGGAAGAAGAAAATGGTGAGCTTCTGAGAGGAACTGATGGCAAGGTAACTATGTAATGTTAATTTGAAGTTACCTCGTGTTTATTTTAAATAATTTTACTCAGTACAGGTTCTCTTTAATCAATACTTTTTTAAAAGACCTTATAAATGTGCCCCCTTTTTTATTATGCTGAATGTCAAATATAATCATATTGTGGCCTCTACCAATCAGACATCCTTAAGGCAGATTAATTTTTATGGCTTAATTGGCCTCTGAATTGATTTTAGAGCTAAATCCGGTACGTTGATCTCTACTATTGGTCCTATGATGAGTAATATTTAATTTTTATCTTTTATTTTATTTTGAGTTATATGGGTTCTTTTTTATGTTTTTTCGTTCCATTTGCTCCTACTTGTATGTATTTTGCCTGAGGAAGCGGGCTTGTGTCCCGTGAAACGCGTTGCAAACTAATTGTTGTCTTGGAGTACTAAATTGATTAAATTTATATTGTTAACCATACAAAGTGGTCCTTTCCTCATTGGGGGTAGGCAAGTCCACCACTGCCACCCACATTTTAATTGGTTTTAATTTGGAATCATATTTTACTCTATTGGCGCCTCTGTTTCTCTTATCACGTGATATCCACCTGGTGGATGGGTGTGGACACCCTTTCTTCTTCTTCTACGCAGAGAGCGACTTTTAACCTGAGCGGGGACAGGTCTAAATTCCCCGTCTGTGATACAAGTGGTTGCCTGACCCGGCAACCTACAATTGTGAGTATAATTTTTACCATTATCCTCACGATAACCATACCAACAATAATACACTATTGGGGGCTCTCGATTTTTCCCTTTTTTCTACTTTTTTCATATTTCTAAGCGTAAGCCGCTTCCTCAGGTCAAATACATGCCTTCTATAACATCATTTTGATTTAATTGCTTTCCATTATATGATTATTACTGTCTGGGTCTTTCTGTTCTTGTTTTTAAGGCATGTATTTGACCTGAGGTAGCGGCTTACGCCGAGAAATGCATTGTCATAGTACGGTTATTGAATAAAGCATTGATACCTTTTTTTACTAAAACTCCTTGCAAGTTATATATATATATATATATATATATATATATATATATATATATATATATATATATATATATATATATATACATATATATATATATATACTGTATATATATATATATATATACTGTATATATGTATATATATATATATATATACAGTGGAGGAAATAATTATTTGACCCCCTCACTGATTTTGTAAGTTTGTCCAATGACAAAGAAATGAAAAGTCTCAGAACAGTATCATTTCAATGGTAGGTTTATTTTAACAGTGGCAGATAGCACATCAAACGGAAAATCGAAAAAATAACCTTAAATAAAAGATAGCAACTGATTTGCATTTCATTGAGTGAAATAAGTTTTTGAACCCCTACCAACCATTAAGAGTTCTGGCTCCCACAGAGTGGTTAGACACTTCTACTCAATTAGTCACCCTCATTAAGGACACCTGTCTTAACTAGTCACCTGTATAAAAGACACCTGTCCACAGAATCAATCAATCAAGCAGACTCCAAACTCTCCAACATGGGAAAGACCAAAGAGCTGTCCAAGGATGTCAGAGACAAAATTGTAGACCTGCACAAGGCTGGAATGGGCTACAAAACCTTTAGCAAGAAGCTGGGAGAGAAGGTGACAACTGTTGGTGCGATTGTTCGAAAATGGAAGGAGAACAAAATGACCATCAATCGACCTCGCTCTGGAGCTCCACACAAGATCTCACCTCGTGGGGTGTCAATGGTTCTGAGAAAGGTGAAAAAGCATCCTAGAACTACACGGGAGGAGTTAGTGAATGACCTCAAATTAGCAGGGACCACAGTCACCAAGAAAACCATTGGAAACACATTACACCGCAGTGGATTAAAATCCTGCAGGGCTCGCAAGGTCCCCCTGCTCAAGAAGGCACATGTGCAGGCCCATCTGAAGTTTGCCAATGAACACCTGAATGATTCTGTGAGTGACTGGGAGAAGGTGCTGTGGTCTGATGAGACCAAAATAGAGCTCTTTGGCATTAACTCAACTCGCTGTGTTTGGAGGAAGAAAAATGCTGCCTATGACCCCCAAAACACCGTCCCCACCGTCAAGCATGGGGGTGGAAACATTTTGCTTTGGGGGTGTTTTTCTGCTAAGGGCACAGGACAACTTAATCGCATTAACGGGAAAATGGACGGAGCCGTGCATCGTGAAATCCTGAACGACAACCTCCTTCCCACTGCCAGGAAACTGAAAATGGATCGTGGATGGGTGTTCCAGCACGACAATGACCCAAAACATACAGCAAAGTCAACAAAGGAGTGGCTGAAGAAGAAGCACATTAAGGTCATGGAGTGGCCTAGTCAGTCTCCGGACCTTAATCCAATAGAAAACCTATGGAGGAAGATCAAGCTCAGAGTTGCACAGAGACAGTCTCGAAACATTAGGGATTTAGAGATGATCTGCAAAGAGGAGTGGACCAACATTCCTCCTAAAATGTGTGCAAACTTGGTCATCAATTACAAGAAACGTTTGACCTCTGTGCTTGCAAACAAGGGTTTTTCCACTAAGTATTAAGTCTTTTATTGTTAGAGGGTTCAAAAACTTATTTCACTCAATGAAATGCAAATCAGGTGTTATCTTTTATTTAAGGTTATTTTTTCGATCTTCCTTTTGATGTGCTATCTGCCACTGTTAAAATAAACCTACCATTGAAATGATACTGTTCTGAGACTTTTCATTTCTTTGTCATTGAACAAACTTACAAAATCAGTGAGGGGTCAAATAATTATTTCCTCCACTGTATATATATATATATATATATACTGTATGTATATATATATATATATATATATATATATATATATATATATATATATATATACTGTATATATATATATATATATATATATACTGTATATGATCTTCTTATCTTATATCAAATATTGGTTGATCCATCTTTGTTTTGGGCGCCTCCTACCATTGTTCCATTTTTCTTTTTTTTTTTGCGTGTTAGATAGCTTTTTTGGTAGTATTTTTTGCAATAGATTTTTACTTTAGAAATAGATTTTTATGCTACTTCATAAATTGAGGGAAAATTCTGCAGAATTAAGATTACTTGCAGCATGAGAATAATAGATGCATGCAGCCATCTTTTTCCACACAAAAAACAAACAAAAAAAACAACGCAGAACAATTATGTAGACTTGTGTGGTCCAGAGAAATACATTACAATTAAAGCAGAGCACCCAGCCTTAAAGGGACTCCGAGCAGTGCAGAAAGTATGGAAAGATGCATATCATTTTAAAGCTCTCTTTCTCCTCTTTCCAATGATATATAAACCACCACCCTATGTCTTTTAGTTTTCGTTATTTTCGCGATTGAAATTGCTGCGGCCGCGATTTCGATCGCGAAAATAGAGAAAACTAAAAGGTGTAGGGCAACGATTTAGGTGTCGTCAGAAAGAGGAGAAAGAGAGCTTTAAAATGATATCCATCAAGCCATAGTTATATTGTATTACACAGGACGACACTTTCCCCAGTGTCAGAAGCTCCATTCTGCTGAATGCAGCTGCTGACTTTGACAAAAAGTCGCCCTGTGTAATACAATATAACTATGAAAAGATGGATATCATTTTAAAGCTCTCTTTCTCCTCTTTCTGACGACACCTAAATCGTTGCCCTACGCCTTTTAGTTTTCTCTATTTTCGCGATCGAAATCGCGGCCGCGGCAATTTCAATCGCGAAAATAGCGAAAACTAAAAGGCGTAGGGAGGCGGTTTATATATCATTGGAAAGAGGAGAAAGAGAGCTTTAAAATGATGTGCATCTTTCCATAGTTTCTGCACTGCTCGGAGTCCCTTTAAAGCGTACCCAAGGCTTCTCCATGCCTCTCCCCGCCTCAATCCCACCCCTTCCCACCTCCTCATACCTCTCCCCTGTCTCTATTCTGCCCGTTCCTCTATTCTGCCTCTATTCTGCCCCTATACCGCCTATCTGCTCTGTGATGAGAAGCAGAAAGGCGAGCAGCAGCATTGTGATTGTTTATTTAACAAAATCGAAACTAAAGGAAAACTTTAGTTTTGGTTTTGCAAAAGTTCAAATTCAATTTTTATGTTAATTAAAATCACTTTAATGTAAATTAACTTCATTGGTATGCATGGAGAAAACACAACATCTAAAAACCGCACAACAATGGCAAAAATGCAAAGGAAAAAGCAAAGGGATACCCCAAAAGTTTCAAAATGCAAATTAATGAATGTGAAAAAGTGCAGAAAATCACGTGGAATTTGCTTGAATAAGTGACAGGCCTTAGGGCCTGAACACACCAGTATGCTTCTGTCTGCTTCTGTCTGCTTTTTATCCAACATTGCATGTCTTTAAAAAAGAAAAAAAAATCAATATGCATGGGGACTTTGCAATCAACCGCAAAAATCTGCTCCAAAGATTTCAATGAAAAATAATTGTGAATTTTGCCTGCAATTTTACACATTTTTGCGAAGGGAAAATTAGCCAAATTTGCAGCAAAATCAAGTTCGGGAACTCATGCCTAGTCAAATTATTATAAAGTATTTGAGAAACATTTCTACATTCAAGACTCTTTAGGATGATACTGTAAACCTGGGACATAGCTGGAAACCATGGGACCCTATAGCAAAGCTCCCCCGCCAAACAATATTTTAGGTAGCCAGAGGGACCCCCCAGTATTAAGTAGCTCTCCAGTAACGATAGCCAGAGGCTCCATTACCAGTATAGGTAGCCAGAAGTAGAGTATAGGTAGAAGAAGCAGGGCCCCCCAGTTTAGGCAGCCCTTAGTATAGGTAGCCAGAGATATCCCCCTCAGTATAGGTACACCACAGTTTAGGTAGTCAGAGGTAGTTACCTAAGTATAGGTAGCCAGAGGATCCCCAGTATAGGAAGCCAAAGAAATAAAGGGGAAGAAATGAGCAACTCTCAACCCGAGAAAAAATGCCCCCATGGTGATTTTGCTTGAATCAGCCATATTCACCACAAATCCGACTTAAATCAAAAATCAATTCTTTATTTTTATCTGGTAAAAAAGTAATAAAGATGCTAATCGGGCAATCCAAAAGTTAAAATCACTATTACTTTTGTTGTTGATAAATTATCATTCCCCAGTTTACCTGACTCTTATTTGGTACACAGAAAATTTGGTACACAAAAGAGAAGTTGCAGGGCATGCTGGGTTGTCTTTTTTTGCTTCTCTTCTTCCCCTCAGACTTAACTAATTCAGCCTGATTGGTTGAATCCTTTTTCCCTCCTGTTTTCCCCTCCCACACCTCTGTTCCTCTCTGATTGGCCAAAATTTCTCAGGCTGAAACAATGCACTTTCTATAGTGAAGGGCGGGCAAATCAGGCAGAGGAGACTAAGGGCGGATATTACATCACGGCTGGCTTCAAAATAGCCACAGTAAATATGCAAACTGTCTAGAATAGGATTCTCTACTTTTCCTTTATAAAATTCACAGGAATCATAACGTGGACAGTGCAATACATATATTATGTAAGTAGAGCAAGTATTTACCTACTTATATATTTGTTATGTTTTTTCCTGAGATAGTATGGCTGACAGCTCCTCTTTAACTAATTTAGCCTGCTTAACCCTAATAATCCCAAGCATATCAATGTTTTACACCCTAGTTCTGATATTTGTTTATTTCAGTTGCTTTGTTTTCCCCTGAGGCATCTCTCCACTCTCAAATCAGGTGTTTTCTCACAGCTCAATACCTATCCAGCTTTATTTGCCTTGCCACTCAAATGTTTCCTTTTATTGACCTCTCTCTTTGAACCATAATCACAAGATCACCATTGTATGCTGCCACCTGACTCATCTAGAATGAGGTATTACAGCTCATATCAGCTTCTTTAAGTACAACTTCCACTACCGGAATAAAAACACTGCTGGTATTGCATTCCCTTGGCATATTGCCTTATTTACTTGAAGTGGATCTATCATTTTACCTCTGACCTTAACCATTGCTCTTATCTTTGAAAAGTTACAGCTACTGTAATAGCATACGAGCTTAAGTATCAACTTATTTAACATTATCTCTTTAGACTCGAGCCAAAATCTTGTTTTAATCAACAAAAAGGTTACGCAAAACAATTTTGTACTCAACAGTTCTCAGAAGTTTATTGTATCATGTGTAGGTAATTGATAGTTGATCTGCCCACATGGAATCAGCATAAATAGATAAAAACGCTATCCAGTAAAGTAATTTATTTGCAGTCAACTACTCAATAGTTTATCTTACTACCCTTTTAAGTTTTGGCCCTGTTGTAGCCTGCTTCCACTGTTCTGCCATTCTTTCCTCATTCTACATCTTTAATACATATTCATTTACCTTTTGCTTCGTTTTTTTTTTTTTTTTTTTTGATTACTAGCCAAGCAGTTGTATTCTCACTTTCAGGTAATTCCTAGTTTTTAATTTCTTCATTATCTCAGTAGCTTCAGCTTCTGTGGGCTCATATACTTCAGAACTGGAAGTCAAATACATTTTCCATTTCTTCTTTTCTTTACTTGATATTTTTCGTTCTCACTATCACAAGAATCCATGAAATATTTTCTGCATCGCTGTATAATCTGATTGCATTAATTCAGTAGGATTCTATCTCGAGTGATGCCAAAAATATCTCTATGCTTATAGACAAGGCCAGCCTTAGGTTTCAACCCCCCCCCTTTCCAACAAAGGTCGCAACGCTGCTACTGAGAACACTGTGTTCCCGGTAGTAAGGCAGGTGCTAGGTAGCCAGATACGTACCTACATAATTATGTAGCTCCCCAGTATAGGTAGCCAGCTGTGCTTCTAGTACCCCAGTATTAGGTAGCCCTCTTAGTATGGATAGCGGATATGCTCCCTCCCTGTATAAATGGTAGCTGTAATGAAACGCGGAAAAGCCGCGGCCTCTCAAGGTGAGGCGGCTGTTTCCGCGTCCAGCAGGATGCCACAACGCGGAAAAAACGCCGCATGCCGCTCAAGCAGAGCGGCGGAATCCGCATTGGGAACGGCGGAATCCGCATTGGGAACGGCGGAATCCGCATTGGGAACGGCGGAATCCGCATTGGAGGCGGCTCCCGCACTTGGTTCACTAGATACATTGCATAACAGTACTGGTGTGGCTGGGACTGATAGTCCACCAAGATTCAGACTTACACGCGCGCGAGCACAGAGGCTGAGTTTAAATAACAGCCAGAAGTGAGTCAGCTGACCAGGCGGGTCAGCTGACATTTTCCACTACTCTCATTGGTCCAGCAATTAGGGAGGTCCTGGAAAGGTCCTTGTGTATATATACTGCTGGCTGTTCACTTGCTCTTTGTCTGGCGTTGCGATCACATATGTGGGAGCACCCAGATCCGTAGTCAGATCCACAAGTGTGCCGGGACCAGCTGGAGCTGTAATCCTACACTTAGCTAGATTCTGTTGATAGCTAAAGTACTAGTTTGATTGTATTTATTT
Organism: Hyperolius riggenbachi; assembly: GCF_040937935.1. Taxonomy (NCBI): domain Eukaryota; kingdom Metazoa; phylum Chordata; class Amphibia; order Anura; family Hyperoliidae; genus Hyperolius; species Hyperolius riggenbachi. The sequence goes on along the minus strand of NC_090653.1, from coordinate 163,263,679 downwards.
GTTATGACTTTTGCCTGCCTTGACTATCCTCCTGAATTCTGATCTTGTACCTCGATATTTCTGATACCTGTTGCCGAACCCCGGCTCGTCCTTAGACTCTGTTTCTGCCTCCTGATCTTGTACCTCGATATTTATGATACCCGTTGCCGAACCCTGCCTGTACTTAGACTCCGCCTTTGCCTACTGTATCTGTACTTTATCTGTCCGTGTGTTACGACCTGGCTTGTCCGACCTCGAGAACCGACCTCACTATTGGAGGCGGTTCCCCGTCCTGTTAGTGACACTTCCTCCTGAGTGTCACTCTCGGACTATCCTTCCTACTGTTAGTCTGACTCCTCCCGTCTTGGAGAGCTCAGGTCTGTGGAAGGAATCCGTGCAGTTCTCCTTGCTGCACTGAGGCCTAGGCCTCCAAGTGTTACTGTTACACCAAACACTACACTCTACTCAGGTGAACAGAGGTTAGTTAGTATATCGGATTATCGGTGATACTGCAGATCACGTATAATCTGGTATACATCTGTATTTCCTGTGATACTGCAGATCACCGGTAATCAGACCCTCTCTGTGCTTCACCGATCGTTACAGTAGCCAGATGTGTCCAAGTATTAAGTAGCTCCCCAGTATAGGTAGCCAGATGTGTCCCCAGTATTAATTTCTTCCTCTCCCATAAAAAAACATTTTCCAGTGCAGTGTATACTGCCAGTGTTCTTGACTATGAGGCGCCCTGAGTGACCACTCAGGTCAAAGGCTAGAATTGTTTATTGACACATGATATTCTTCATATTCTTGTAAAACTGCCTTAAACCTGAGGGACCAGCTAGTTGGGTTGTTCTATCTTTACAGTGTTGCTTTCACCTCAGTTCATGAGAACACTAACTGTTGACTCTTCTGCCACCACACTTTATATACATCCTACTGGCAGGGTGCACACTCCTGCAGGCCAGATCCTAGGTTACCCTCTGTATGCCCTAGCAGGACAAATAGACTAGTTGACTCATGTATGCAATGTATTGCTCCGCATACCAGGATCTACCACAGGCAGGTGAGAGTGGAGCTGAAATATGTTAGACTAAGTGGCTTCCCTTTATTAAGCCACATGTTACAGCACACACTCTCTTAAGGGGCCCATACACTGGTTGATTTCAGTCATTGATCGATTGATCGAATTGTATGGAATCAATCAATCAATCAGAATTTGATCAATTTGCGGCCTATTTCGATAAATTTCGATGGATTTAATCTATCTGACAGGATGGAAAACCTAGGTCGATCTGCTGCTGGCAGCAGATCGATGGCCCATAGAGTTGCATTGGATCTAAACGTGGCCATACACTTATAGATTTGCAGCAGATTCGACCATCAGATAGATTTCTGTCAGATGCCTGTTAAGTCGAATCTGACAGGAACCTATCTGATATGTGCCACACACTAGGAACAGATTTCTATAGATTTCAGAATGAAATCCATTTTAAATCTATTGAAAATCGATCTAAATGTATTATTGCACCATTACATCCAATGCAACTCTATAGGCCATCGATCTGCTGCCGGCAGCAGAACAACCTAGAATTTACATCCTGTCAGATAGATCAAATTGATCGAAATCGATTGCAAATCAATTGATTTGCTGATTTGAAAGAATTCTATAGAATCGATCGATGGATGGCTGAAATCGACCAGTGTATGGGCCCCTTAATTGTCCAATAATGCATTTAGATCGATTTCCAATAGATTTAATTCTGAAATCTATTGGAAATCTGTTCCTAGTGTGTGGCACACATCAGATAGATTCCTGTCAGATTTGACTTAACAGGCATCTGACAGAAATCTATCTGATGGTCGAATCTGCTGGCCATATAGGATTGTGTGTGTGTGTGTGCGCGTGTGTGTTAGGGATGATCGGAACAGGCAATTTCCGATATCGCGGAAATTCCGGATTCCGCAGTAACGAAATTTTGTAACCACTATATTCCGGCGGATCCCCGCGGTATTCCGCATTTCGGTGGAACCATTTCCACAATGTTAACGGGAACGTAATGGATGTTTCCTTTTAAACAAATACCAGTTCCCTGGCTGGCTGCTGATAACTTTGGCTTCAGTGGTGTCTGAATCACAATCCTGATTACAATTTTTTTTTTTGGAGCAGCAGGAGTTGTCCTAGGCCATGGGACCTAGAGGAGGTTTCACGGCGGTCATCACAATTTTTTTTTTGGGGGGGGAGCAGCAGGAGTTGTCGTAGGCCATGGGACCTAGAGGTGGTTTCCCGGCGGTCATCACAATTTTTTCTTGAGCAGCTGGAGTTGTCGTAGGCCATGGGACCTAGAGGTGGTTTCACAGCAGTCATTATAATTTTTTTGGGGGAGCAGCAGGAGTTGTTGTAGGCCATAAGACCTAGAGGTGGTTTCATGGCGGTCATCACAATTTTTTTTTAGCGCAACAGGAGTTGTCGTAGGTCATGGGACCTATAGGTGGTTTCACAGCAGTCATTATAATTTTTTTTTGGGAGCAGCAAGAGTTGTCGTAGGCCATGGGACCTAGAGGTGGTTCCACGGCAGTCATCACAATTTTTGTTTGAAGCAGCAGGAGTTGTCGTAGGCCATGGGACCTAGAGGTGGTTTCACAGCAGTCATTATAATTTTTTTTTGGAGCACCAGGAGTTGTCGTAGGCCATGGTACCTAGAGGTGGTTCCACGGCAGTCATCACAATTTTTTTCTGGAGCAGCAGGAGTTGTCGTAGGCCATGGGACCTAGAGGTGTTTTCACAGCAGTCATTATAATTTTTTTTTTTTTTTGGAGCAGCAGGAGTTGTCGTAGGCCATGTGACCTAGAGGTGGTTTCACAGCGGTCATTATAATTTTTTTTTGGAGAAGCAGGAGTTGTCATAGGCAATGGGACCTAGAGGTGGTTTAACAGCAGTCATCACAATTTTTTTGGGGAGCAGCAGGAGTTGTCGTAGGCCATGGGATCTAGAGGTGGTTTCACAGCAGTCACTGTAATTTTTCTTTGGGAGCAGCAGGAGTTGTCATAGGCCATGGGAAAATTTTAATTTAGTCTGTCCAATCTTCATCGTGAATCAGTGAGAGGGGCCTTGTAATGATCACTGACCCATGACTCGTTCATTTTTATGAACATTAGTATGTCCACATTATCTGGGAACAGACGGGTCCGTTGGTCGGTGACCACCCCACCTACAGCACTAAATACTCGCTCAGAAAGAACCTCCAGTGCATACTGAACGAGTTCAGGCCAGGTATCCAGTTGTTTTGTCCAATACTCCATGGGGTCATCATTCCTCTCCATATTGTCTGGAGAACTGGCCGACCCCAAGTTATCATTCACCATACGGGCCAGCCGCTGGCAGTGACTACTTTGCCCGCTTGTTGTGCTGCTGCTAGAAGGAGTATCTGGCATTGGCTGATAAAATTCCTTCAACATACTCAGCAGTTTCACAGATTGGCTATTGGTGCTGCTGCTGGGAGGTGCAACCCAACGAAGAAGGGCATCCCGGATTTGGCTCATCCTGGCGTCTGCTTGGGAGGGGATATGAACTGCCGCATTTTCCCCTTGCACTGGGGATCTAAGATGGTGGCCACCCACATGTTGAGCCTTGATTTTAGAGTTTTAATCCGGGGGTCCTTACGGATCATATGCGCAGCCATAGGGAAGAGATGTCTGCCATTAATTACAGTCAGAACTGTCATCATGCTCCAGCTCCACATCATCAGAATCTTCTTCCCACCCCCCGACAATGGGCTTTTCCTCTTCCACAAGCTCTGCCTCCTCATCCAGGATTAGAGCATGCTCACTCACTCCCCCACTTGACTGACCACTGTTCAGTAGGGTTTCCTCCCCCTGTCCGAGCACTTTGTCAAGAGCCTTGTTTAGCATGAAGATAATAGGGAGCACTTCTGATATGCTGAAGTGCTCCTCACTGATCAATTTTGTTGCCTGCTCAAACGGCTCCAATACTTTACAGGCCTGTCCAATCAGCTGCCACTGGTCCCCAGTAATGTAGTCCAGTGGCCCTGTTCTGGAGGAAGATGTCTGAGACAGGTATAGCCTGATGGCCATTCGCTGCTCCCACAACCTCTCCAGCATGTGGAGGGTGGAGTTTCACCACGTCAGACAATCACAAATAAGCTTGTGCTGCGGTAGGCTATGGCGGTGCTGCAGCAGTTTCAAGGCCATGGTGGCAGTTGCGGAGCGACGGATGTGGGCTGACACTTTTCGTGCTGAGGCCACAGCGTCCTTCAACCCATCAAAAATGCGTCAACATTTCTGGACTATAAGGTTGAAGACGTGGGCCAAGCAAGGTAAGTGAGTGTAGCCACCTTCAGAAATGTTGGCACCATTATCGGACACCACTACACCTGTGTCCAGTTTTCGGGGGGAAAGCCACTGCCGAATCTTATCCTGTAAGGCTGCAAGGATTACAGATCTGGTTTGCCTGTTCTCGTCTATAGATTCGAGTTTCAGCACTGCTTGGCATCGATGGTGCTGCAGACCAGTGTAGGAGCGGGACCACTTGCTGGGAGGCTCAGCAACAGCGGACTGGCCTTGGACAGAACAGGTAGCAGAGGGAAGTAGAACAGGCCTCCCCTTCAACCCACGTGGCGGCACCACCAGCTGAGATGCCCCAGATCTTGCACCCTCCTTAGCAGCACCATGGAGGGTGACCCAATGGGCGGTAAAAGTGAAATACTTTCCCTGCCCATGCCTGCTGCTCCAGCCATCCATAGTGAAGTGCACCTTGCCACCAACAGCGTGATCCATAGAATGGCTGACACATTCCACAATGTGCTGGTGAAGGGCAGGGATAGCATTCCTGGCAAAATAATGGCGGCTTGGGATCCGCCATTGTGGAGCGACACTGTTCATCAGTCTGCGGAAGGGGGCACAGTCCACAAACTGGTAGGGCAGCAGCTGTTGGCCCAACAGCCTTGCCAGGAGCGCATTATTTTTGACAACAAACGGATCAGTTGCAGGGAGCATCCGCTTCCTCTGCAACATTTCTGGCACAGAGGCCTGACGCTGGAACACTTGTGATTCAGAGGAAACCAACAAGGGTGATGATGAGGTGCTTCCCGAGGTCTGGAGTCCTCTTCCAGCCTGGCATGCAGAGGGATTTGAACTAGAATGGGACTGAGCAGGTTGGATAGAGACAGGACAAGTAGAAAAAGAAGAGGAGGGGCCTGTTGCTGCTGCTTTTCCTCCACCCATCTTATTGTAATTCTTTACATATTCGAACCCCATCTGTGGTGGTTGCACAAATGGCTTATCAGCCCTGAAGTGCCGAACCCGGTGCCCGATTTGCCTCTGCTCACCAATTTACGGCACACAGAACAGACTGCCCTGGAGTCATCCTCTTCCAGAACAGTAAAATAATTCCATGCAGGGGACGTGCGTGCACATGGAGCAGTGGTGCGACCTGTTCTAGCACGTCGATGCTCAGCATTGGACTGGTGGGTACTGACAGACGGTAGAGCACTTGCAGGCTGCTGGCCAACTGTCTGCTTTGTTTCTCGATGCTGCTCACACCTGCTAGTGCCTAACCCACCAGATGGCAACCACGGTGGATCAGCCGCCTCATCATCCAAAACATCATCCAGTTCAACCAAATCACTGAAACCCATAAGTGACTCTTCTGGACCCTCCACCTGGCCACAAAACACCTCTGTAGTTGACTGGTGGTGATGTAGATTGGTGGTGACACAAGCTCCCAGTTGTGATGGATTACTACTGGATGAAGAAAACACGGGCCATTTCTGTCACCACAGAACCCACCACTTCTTGGGACCTTGGTCCCATGGTCTCCTCCAATGCCTCCTCCCAATCCTTCTGCACATCTCTCTCATCGACATAGGTGTGCTTTAATTCTGGAGGAGAGTACTGGGAGGAAGCAACCTCGTCAAGAGAAGCAGCTGCGGACGGGTTCTGGTCATGAGGAACCTAGCCACTACTGATGCTGCTGCCACTAGCTTCAAATTCCTCAGACTGGGTAGAGGGTTCCTGATCTAAATAATCAACAACTCTGTTCGCCTGCTGCTCTTTCAAAATTTTCCTACGTGCGAACAGAGGGAAGACATCTCTGACCAGGGGGGGGGGGGATGCTTCCTGCTGCTGCTGCCACCCTCAACCTGATCACGTACTTGACGTGATCCACCAACACCACCATCACTCCATTTTCTTTTAGGAGTGGCAGGAAATTGCTGCTGGTCTCGCTCCATTGCTTTGGGGCCAAAAACTTTATTGGGGAACGAGTATGAGCGACAGAACCAAAGTAAAATAAATAAAGAAAATAAAGAAAAACAAAATAAAGAAAAAAATGAACTTAGAAAACAAAACAAAAAAACCTGCACTACACTCAACTAATCAATCACCACCTAACACTCTCACTCTGTCAAACACTAAGCCTGCGGCCTGGCTGGCTCTGTCTAACCCTCTCCACACAGCAACTACTAGTACACTACACTACAATCTATCACTCAAACTAACAATCTACTGTCACTCTTTCACAAATACACCTAGCTGACTACTACAGCTCACACTCAATCTAATTCTCTCTCACAGTCTTTAAAAATACTTTTGTTTTTATATACTGTCTTTAAAAAGACTATTGTTTTATGTTGAAACAACTAATATGGGTCTGTCTCTCCTCTCTCCAACACCAGACTGAAACCCACAAGATTTTGTGACTGTCACACCTCTCTTATATACAAAAGGGGTGGGATAGCTGATGATAGGTAGCTAGGAGCTGGTTGCTAACGTAGGATTGGTTGGTTTTTGGTAAGACTCTAATTGGTGCAGAAATTCCGTTTTTAATACAGAAATCATCATGTTTTAAGCTTCTGTGATGGGTCTATCCCCTTCTGATCCTTCTGATTGGCTAATGCAGCTTTTACATGCTTTTGTTTAAATTCCGACAGAATTCCGCATAGAAATTCCGCTCTTTCCGATTAGCACTATAGATTTTCCGTTTCGGCTCAACGGAACTGAATTGCCAATTTGTGTGTGTGTGTGTGTGTGTGTGTGTGTTTGATCACTGTGAGTAAAACTGGGACTAACGGATTGAGAAACTTCTGATTGATAAACTTTTCATTGATTTAGTTTATCGAAGTTTATGGGCTGAAACTGTAATGAGGTGCAGCAGTAAATTTATATTAGGTGGGCATGGTACAAAAATAAGTTATTGACAGCTGTTGCTTTGTGCTACATCAATAGATACAAACCTGGTGAAGGCAGTAGTTCAATCACATCCTTGATCAGGTTTCTGCAGAAATTTGGTTGTGACCGGAGCAACATGTGGTTGAGTGGGGCAACATGCATTGATCACTGCTACCCTACTGCTGATTATTTGCTAGATTTAGCTGCTATCAAACCATGGACCTCATGCCCATTTTTCTGTGTGCATTTTTTAAAGATGTTTTCTGTCTTCAACTTACCTCTTCGTAAAAGAATCGTAAATTAAATCTAATGTGAACCAAAAAAAAAAAAAGGATACTTTCCTAAGGAGAGGGAAGTCTTTGGGTCCTATAGAGCCTTCCTACTCCTCTCACAGCCCCCTTGTTCCAGCGTTGTCACTAGGGTGGCCACTTGCAGAACCCCAAAAAGGAGGACATCACACCCTGAAAAGGAGGACATCGTACTGAGCGTGCCAAAAGTGGGTGTGGTCAAGCATAACATGGGCATGGTCATGGGTGGGGCCAAATATACATGACCTTAGCAGTGGTGTAAATTGTCTGCCGGGGAAGTTTGAGCTCTGCCGTAGTGTAGCTCCCAAAAATAGATGTAATCTGACAGCATTTCACCAAAAATATGCGTAATCTGGTAGAAGTTCCTGCAAAATACAAATAATATGGCAGTGGTTCCCCCAAAATAGACAATGTGGCAGCAGCAGTTCCCCCCAACATACACATAATCTGGAACCAGTTCCCCAAAATACGCAAAACCTGGCAGCAGTTCACCCAAAATACACATAACACCCAAAATACATGTATGTAATCTGGCAGCAGTGGTCCCCTAAACATACACAATCTGGCAGCAGTTCCCCAAAATACGCAAAATCTGGCAGCAGCCGTGCCCCTAACATACATAATATGGCAGCGGTTCCCCATAAATACAGATAATCTGACAGCAGTTACCCCAAAATAGGTACCCCCAGCATAGGTAGCCAGGTCTATAGGTGTCCCCAGTATAAGTAGTCATGAGTATAGTTGTCCCCAGAATAGGTAGCCAGGTGTGTAATGTCCCCAGAATAGGTAGCCAGGTCTTTGGGTGTCCCCAGAGTAGTTAGCCAGGTCTATAGATGTCTCCGGTACAGATGGCCAGGATTTTAGGTGTCCCCAGAATAGTTAGGCAGGTCTATAGGTGTCCCCAGTATATGTAGCCAGGTCTTTAGGTTCCCCTAGAATAGTTAGCCAAGTGTATAGGTGTCTCCAGTACAGATAGCCAGGTGTATAGTGTCCCCAGTATATATAGCTAGGTCTATAGGTGTCCCCAGTATATTTAGCCAGGGCTATGGATATCCCAAGTATATGTAGCCAGGTCTATAGGTGTCCCCAGAATAGTTAGCCAGGTGTCCCCTAGCAGGAGGGGCGAGCTCAGTGAAGTGAGAGCGGTAGGTACAGCAGTGTGAAAGGGAGGACATCTTCCCCCCTTTCCTCACCTTTGGGCTCCCCCTTCCTCGCTCTCCCATCTAGAACTAAAGTTTTGGGGTGGCTGGCAGCGGGTGAGACTTACCTGCCTCCTTCCACGGCGAAGCAGTAGTGATGTCCGGTTCATGAGTCATTTGAGCCTGTTCTTTCCTGTGCAGCTGCAGTTCCTGTCTCATCCACTGACCTAAGTCGGGTCAGTGGATGAGTCAGATCATTACACTCACAGGAAAGAACAGGCTCAAATGACTCATGAACCGGACGTCACTACGCAGCGCTTGGAGCGAGACAGAGGTAAGTCCCGCCTGCTGCCAGCCACCCCAAAACTTTGGTTCTAGAGGGGAGAGCGAGGAAGGGGGAGTCCAAAGGTGAGGAGAGGGGGGGGATATGTCCCCTCTTTCCCACTGTGCCCACCGCTCCCTCTTCTCTGCGCTCTTTCCCACCTCCACACAGCCCAAAAGGAGGACATCTGGCTGTCCTCCCTTGCCTTGCGCCGGACGGGGGACAAGCAGTCCAAAAACCGGACTGTCCGGCCTAAATCCGGACGGATGGCCACCCTAGTTGTCACCCACGGTAGCAGTATCTGACCAATTGGTCAAATACTGCTCTCTGCGCCACAGGAGCCTTTGGAGGTCTTCGGGAACCCGAGTGCTGCCGCAGATGGGCGGTTCTGTAGCGCACTCTCTCATGCACTCAAGCATGCACATTACAGAGCCGCCCATCTTCTGGAACATTAGAGCTCCCAAAGACTTCTGAAGCCTCCCGCAGCAGGGGATTCAAATGGAGGTAACATCTCTGGAACGAAGGGACCGTGAGAGGTACAGGAAGGCTCTGTAGGACCCAGAGCCTTCCTTCTCCTTTGGTAAGTATCTGTTTTTTTATGTTTCACATTAGCTTTAACAATAAAAATAAGGCAAGAGCAAACTTTTGCATTAATTAGTGGCTGATTGTGTGCATAAGTGAATGAAAATGATGCATACATTAACCAGGTTCAAATTTAAACAAGAAATTAGTTAAGGTATTCTCCCTGTTTCTCATGGCTGTCTGAAGGCCTGTTGTAAGACCTGCACACTGAGCAGAAATTTAGTGATCATACACAGCAGTTCTTTTGTAATTTAAAATATACCTACACACTATTAAAAAAAAAAGCAGGGTCCCTTCCCTCAATTAGTTTTGGGCCCACCAGCATTGGAAGTATGGCTCATAAACAGAAAAGGTGACATAGTGCCAACTCCCTCCATTTTAAGAGCTGTGCCCCCACCAGTATTGAGAATGGGAGTTCTTCTTGCATCTATACTTGGTGGGTACTCAATCGTAGAAATGAGTGTGTTTATGGTGTGATACAGTCAACCTTAATTTGGGGTGATCAAGTAAGCACTAGAGATGTATCGAACGGTTCGCCGGCGAACGGTTCCAGGTGAACTTAGGGGGTTCGTGTTCGCCTGCACCAGGCGAACTTTTGCGGAAGTTCGATTCACCCCATAATGCACTATGAGGGTCAACTTTGACCCTCTGCATCACAGTCAGCAGGCACATTGTAGCCATTCAGGCTACACTAAGCCCTGGAGCCCCACCCCCCTTATATAAGGCAGGCTGCGGCGGCCATTAGCCTCACTCGTGTGCCTGCTAGAGACAGAGTAGAGACAGCTGCTGCAGACTTGTTCTTCTAGGGACAGATTAGTTAGGCTCTTGGCTTCTTATCTTGCTCCTGGCTGATTGTTATTGCTTTTACAGCACCCCTCAATAGCTCTTTTCAGAGCTCATCCTGTACTTTTTTTTTTCTGTGTGTCAAACTGACACTTTTGTTGCATGCACAGCCTTGCTAATTGACAGTGTGTGTGCCACTGCCAGCAGCCCAGCACATTCAGTGACTACCTGTGTGTGTGACAGGGAGCTGCACATTGTACTACCCAGTACTGCATATACCCCAGTACCTGTTGTGTTTACTTAACCCACCTCATCACTGCATATACCTAGCTTTGTGTTGAGTGAACCCAGCTCACTGCATCTAACTACCTGTTGTGTTGAGTGAACCCACCTGGCCTCCTCACTGCATCTAACTACCTGTTGTGTTGAGTGAGAACCCACCTCACTGCATCTTAAGTACCTTTACTGTTCAGTGAACCCAGCTGTATCTTAAGTACCTTTACTGTTCAGTGAACCCAGCTCACTGCATCTCACTCTGTTGTGTTGAGTGAGAACCCACCTCACTGCATCTTAAGTACCTTTACTGTTCAGTGAACCCAGCTCACTGCATCTAACTACCTGTTGTGTTGAGTGAGAACCCACCTCACTGCATCTTAAGTACCTTTACTGTTCAGTGAATCCAGCTCACTGCATCTTACTACCTGTCGTGTTGAGTGAGAACCCACCTCACTGCATCTTAAGTACCTTTACTGTTCAGTGAACTTAGCTCACTGCATCTAACTACCCAGTACCTGTTGTGTTTACTTAACCCACCTCATCACTGCATATACCTAGCTTTGTGTTGAGTGAACCCAGCTCACTGCATCTAACTACCTGTTGTGTTGAGTGAACCCACCTGGCCACCTCAATGCATCTAACTACCTGTTGTGTTGAGTGAGAACCCACCTCACTGTATCTTAAGTACCTTTACTGTTCAGTGAACCCAGCTCACTGCATCTTACTACCTGTTGTGTTGAGTGAAAACCCACCTCACTGCATCTTAAGTACCTTTACTGTTCAGTGAACCCAGCTCACTGCATCTAACTACCTGTTGTGTTGAGTGAGAACCCACCTCACTGCATCTTAAGTACCTTTACTGTTCAGTGAACCCAGCTAACTGCATCTAACTACCTGTTGTGTTGAGTGAGAACCCACCTCACTGCATATACCTAGCATCCCCCTGAGATGGACAAAATGGACAAACCAGGTAGAGGAAGAGGTAGAGGCAGACCCAGAGGAAGGCCACCAGGCACCGGCAGGTCTGTGGCTGTGCGAGGTGGTGTTGCTGTGATTTCGTGCGGACCTGGCCCAAAATACAGTGCTCAGAAGAAGGCACGTGCCATCACTTCCCAAAATCGTGAGGAGGTGCTTGAGTATTTAACACAGAACACCTCATCTCCCGCAGCCACCAGCGCTACAACAAGCACCACATCCGCTGCATTTGACACTTCGCAGGAGTTATTTGGTGGTGGTGGTGAAATCACGGATTCCCAGCCACTACTGCAACAACAACAAGAAGGCGCAGGTACACCACCTCATACGTCTGAGTTAGGTGGCGATAGTATGGAGGAGGGGGATGATGAACCACCTGAAGTTGGTGCAGTTGAGGAGGTGTCTGAGGAAAGCGCAGCTGGCCAGCAGGATTATGATTACGATTATACGGATACCACATATGTTCCCGGTAGAGGAGATGACCAGGGGGACAGTTCAGAGAAGGAGTCAGAGAGGAGTAGGAGGAGACGACTCCATGATAGAAGCAGAGGGAGCTCGTCCTCAAAAACAGCTGGGGGCAGTGTCCGGCGCCATGTATCGCCAGCTATGGCCAGCCAACCAACATGCCCTTCAACGTCAGCTGCTGATGCCACCGTAGCACCATCACCCCAGGGGGGCTCAGCGGTTTGGAAATTTTTTCACGTGTGTGTCTCAGACGGAGCAAAGCCATCTGTTGTCTCTGCCAGCAAAAATTGAGCCGTGGAAAGGCCAACTCTCACGTAGGGACAAGTGCCTTACGAAGGCACCTGGAGAGAAGGCACAAACAGCTATGGCAAGAACACCTGAGAAAAAGCAGCACCCCTCAAAAGACAAGCCACCCTCCTTCTCCTCTTCCTCCTTCAGGTGTATCGTCTTCATCCACTTTCTCCCTTGCACCTTCACAGCCACCCTCCTCCACACCGCCTCTTCCCTTCAGCGGTTCCTTCTTCTCTGCCCACAGCAGTACCTAGCTGTCCGTGAAGGAAGTATTTGAGCGTAAGAAGCAAATGTCTGCCAGTCACCCTCTTGCCCGGCGTCTGACAGCTGGCGTGGTGGAACTATTAGCTCGCCAGATATTACCATACAAGCTGGTGGAGTCGGAGGCTTTCCGTAAGTTTGTGGCCATTGGTACACCGCAGTGGAAGATACCAGGCCGCAATTATTTTTCACAAAATGCCATACCCAAACTGTACCTTGCAGTTGAGAGGCAAGTGGTGTCATCTTTGGCACACAGCGTTGGGTCAAGGGTCCACCTGACCACGGATGCCTAGTCTGCCAAGCACGGGCAGGGCCACTACATTACATACACAGCCCATTGGGTCAACCTGGTGACTGATGGCAGCAAGCAGGGAGTACGTGGCTGCGCAGCGGACCAACTTGTCACACCTCCACGGCTTGCAGGCAGGCCTCCAGCCACCTCCTCTCCACCTGCTACCACCGCTTCGCTGTCGTCATCCTCCTCCTTCTCCTTGGCTGGTGCCACGATCTCCTCTCCAGCTACACAGCCCCAGCACCCCAGGGCCTATGCTGCATGCCAGGTACGACGGTGTCATGCAGTGTTAGACATGTCTTGCCTGAAAGTGGAGAGTCACACTGGAGCAGCTCTCCTGGCTGCTCTTAACAAACAGCTGGAGCAATGGCTGCCGTCACAGGGGGCTTCTGCTGCTCCACGTTCCCGTGGTATTGTTCGTGGCTGGGGGGAGGAAGAGGAGTTGCGTCCCATCACTGAGCTAGAGCAAGAGGAGATGGAGAGTACGTCTGCATCCAGCTTTGTGCAGATGGCCTCTTTCATGTTGTCCAGCCTGTTGAGGGACCCCAGTATCAAAAAACTCAAGGCGAATGACCTGTACTGGGTGGCCACGCTACTAGTCCCTCGGTACAGGCACAAAGTGGCGGACCTGTTAACAACTCAAAAGAGGGCGGAAAGGATGCAGCACTTGCAGAACAAGCTGTCGATGATGCTTTACAATGCGTTTTTAAGGGTGATGTGGCTGCACAACGCAATCAAGGTACCACTGGCAGTAACCCTCCTCCTCCCAAGTCCACGCAGGCAAGGACAGGACGCTCCAGCGATCTCAGGGTGATGTCGGACATGCGGACATTCTTTAGTCCAACTCCTCGCCATAGTCCTTCCGGATCCACCCTCCACCAACGCCTGGACCGGCAGGTAGCCGACTACCTGGCCTTGAGTGTGGATGTAGACACTGCGAAAAGCGACGATGAACCCTTGGACTACTGGTTGCGCTGGCTTGACCTGTGGCCAGAGCTGTCCCAATTTGCCATACAACTTCTCTCTTGCCCTGCCGCAAGCGTCCTGTCAGAAAGGACGTTCAGTGCAGCTGGAGGCATAGTTACTGAGAAGAGAAGTCGCCTAAGTCACGACAGTGTTCAGTACCTGATCTTTATCAAAATGAATGAGGAATGGATCCCGGAGGGCTACTGCACGACCGAAGACTAAGTCAGTCCCCACACAAAGCATCTCTGCCTGCAGGCCGCTTGCCTTCTCTGCCACCACCAACAGGGTCCAGGACTCTAGGCGGATTCCTGAATTTTTAAGGCCGCTGCTAGCAGCGGCCGCTACACTAATTTTTCTGGTGCGTGCACATGCCTGCCTACTTTTTCTGGCTGCCCTGCGGGCGGCTGCAACAAACAAACAAAAGGCATGTACATGTGCCCATCCCCCTTTGTGATCATTACCTTGCCGCGGTGAAGGGGCTTGCGTATCACAATGAAGCAATGACCACCGGCTATTTGAGTGTCTCGGGTGGGGGTGGCACACAAAAGATAATAAGGTCGTTGCTTCATTGTGGTCAGACCAAATTTGATCAGCTGGACAGTCACTGTTGTTCTATCATTGAGCTACCACAGCCCGGCGACCATATGGGCTTGAAAAACGCCACGGCCTACACTCTGGCCACGGTGCGCACCAGTCCAGCATGGCTGTCACTACGCAAACAGCTGTTTGCGGTGCATTACACAGTGAGTTTGGTGTGTCAGTGTGAAGCAGAACTCTAATTACACTCCCTGATTGATGTATACCCATGCAAGATGTTTGAAAGCACGTTAGGCCTGCAATTTAGCATTCAATGTGATTTCTTCCCTTAAAACGCTGCTTTGCGTCAAATCCAGATTTTTCCCCGGGACTTTGGGCATGTATCCCACTCCGCCATGCCCCCCTCCATTTGTTAGACCCCTTGAAACATCTTCTCCATCACTTTTGTGGCCAGCATACTTTTTTCTATTTTTCAAAGTTCGCCTCCCAATTGACGTCTATTGCGGGTCGCGAACTTTTACGCGAACCGAACCTTCCGCGAAGGTTCGCGAACGGGGTTTGCGAACCGAAAATCGGAGGTTCGCGACATCTCTAGCAAGCACCCCTGTTCTGGCTAATGTGTATAGGTATCTCCCAAGACCCACATTGTTATTATGAAATCTTCTGGGTTTTGTTTCAGCCTTAATTGCAATATTGCTCCTGTCTTGTAAAAGATAGATTTCCACCACCATGTTGATTGAACGCTTCTATTTTTCCTGAAGAGTCTTTGGAGTAGATCTGTTGTCTGTTCTGCTCACCTGAGGGAGAGCTGACAGCAGCCTGTTAGTTGAGCAGACAGAATAACTTGAGGAGGACAGACCGCCCCTGTAGACTCTTCAAGCTGCAGGCAATATAGGGGTAAGCCTCCTTTCTACAAGAACTCCCCCCCCCCTTACTTTCCTAAAGGCATGCCATTAGAGTGGGGACTAAGGGGAAATAGGGGGTGGGGGGGCTATATCACACCTGTGTTTTGGGGACTCTCTTACTATGCTAAAAAGGGCAGAACTGTTTAAAGCGGAGCTGAACTCATAAGTCCTCTCTGCTCTAAAAGATACACAACAGAATAATAACCTTTAAACAATAACATTTCTTTGTTACAGCTGGTACAAATCTTAAAATAAATCTGCAGTATTTCTACTGCCTGATTCATGGAAGCAGACATATTGTTAACAGCCTGTGCTTTCAAATGCGCTTATCTGCCATCTCTGCCATAGGCAGTCATGTGACACGGAGAGATCAGATTACAACTTTTGATTAGACACAAATGAGGGGGAATTAGAGAGGCTAAACTCTCTAAATACATACATGGTAAATTTCTCTCCGTTTTTCTTCTGTCCTGTGCAAGAGTTCAGGTTCACTTTAAAGGGAAGGTTCAGGGTGGCTCTTAAAAAAATAAAAATGCCCATCCACTTACCTGGGGCTTCCTCCAGCCGTGGGCAGCCAGGACGTGCCGCTCCACAGGCTCCCGGTCCCCTCCGGTGGCCGACCCGACCTGGCCAGGCCGGCTGCCAGGTTGGGCTCTTCTGCGTTTCAAAATGCGCCTCACGGGGGCACGCTGACGTCATCGGACGTCCTCCGGGCTGTACTGCGCAGGCGCAGTAGTTCTGCGCCTGCGCAGTACAGCCCGGAGGACGTCCGATGACGTCAGCGCGCCCCCGTGAGGCGCATTTTGAAACGCAGAAGAGCCCGACCTGGCAGCCGGCCTGGCCAGGTCGGGTCGGCCACCAGAGGGGACCGGGAGCCTGCGGAGCGGCGCCGAGGGCACGTCCTGGCTGCCCACGGCTGGAGGAAGCCCCAGGTAAGTGGATGGGCATTTTTATTTTTTTAAGAGCCACCCTGAACCTTCCCTTTAAGGGAAAGGAATACATTGTTTTTTTCCCACTGAGCCGAGCACATTCAGCACCAAGGAAATCTCCTTGTACTGTAGTACAGGACCTGCTAGCTTCAGCATATAATGAGCAGTGCTGTGTCATGTAGCATCAGCTTACTATAGTTAGTCAAGCCTACATGCAGGCTTCAGTAATGTACTGTAACCAATGGTGATTTATGCACTGGTTACTGCAAACTAACTGAAGGTTAATAGTACATTCACCCCATGTATAGCTACTAGTTCTACATTTTCTTTCATTTCCCTAAACACTACTGATAATTATTAAAAAGGATCTCCATGGTTTTTACTGAACAGATAATGCTAGCCCCAATTAGCCTCCTCCCCCCATTGAAGACTACATAGCCCTCCCAAGTCTGAACACACAAATTTTCAATCAGCACAGTGAAAAGTACTTCATTAATATCATAGTTATAAGAAGTCCTCGAGATCTGTTTTTAGATGTTTACTAGCAAAAGTGTGTCCATTCATTTGTGAAAGGTAGAAAAGAGGAAAATAGCTTCTATTGATGGTAAAAATTAGCTGTACACGTATTTCTTTTGTAAGCTTTTTTTAATTCTATATTTTTCCCTCTCAACATTTAAATGCCCTTGAAAATGTTCCAGTGCTCTATGCCTGGATCAGCAGCACATGAAACCTCTCTGGAGTGCCCTGGATATGCTAGTGTCCCTCATCCCCAGCACATAGCCCCATATACCCCTCTCAGGAGTGCCCTGGATATAGTGTCCCTTGTCCCCAGCACATAGCCCCTTATGCCCCTCTCAGGACTGCCCCGGATATGCTAGTGTCCCTCGTCCCCAGCACATAGCCCCTTATGCCCCTCTCAGGAGTGCTCTGGATATAGTGTCCCTCATCCCCAGCACATAGCCCTTATGCCCCTCTCAGGAGTGCCCTGGATATGCTAGTGTCCCTCATCACCAGCAGTTAGCCACTTATGCCCCTCTCAGGAGTGGCCTGGATATGCTAGTGTCCCTCATCCCTAGCTCATAGCCCCTTATGCCCCTCTCAGGAGTGCCCTGGATATGCTAGTGTCCCTCATCCCCAGCACATAGCCCCTTATGCCCCTCTCAGGAGTTCCCTGGATATAGTGTCCCTCATCCCCAGCACATAGCTCCTGATGCCCCTCTCAGGAGTGCCCTGGATATAGTGTCCCTCATCCCCAGCACATAGCTCCTTATGCCCCTCTCTGGAGTGCCCTGGATATGCTAGTGTCCCTCATCCCCAGCACATAGCCCCATATACCCCTCTCAGGAGTGCCCTGGATATAGTGTCCCTTGTCCCCAGCACATAGCCCCTTATGCCCCTCTCAGGACTGCCCCGGATATGCTAGTGTCCCTTGTCCCCAGCACATAGCCCCTTATGCCCCTTTCAGGTGTGCCCTGGATATGCTAGTGCCCCTCATCCCCAGCACATAGCCCCTTATGCCCCTCTCAGGACTGCCCCGGATATGCTAGTGTCCCTCGTCCCCAGCACATGGCCCCTTATGCCCCTCTCAGGAGTGCTCTGGATATAGTGTCCCTCATCCCCAGCACATAGCCCCTTATGCCCCTCTCAGGAGTGCCCTGGATATGCTAGTGTCCCTCATCACCAGCAGTTAGCCACTTATGCCCCTCTCAGGAGTGCCCTGGATATGCTAGTGTCCCTCATCCCCAGCTCATAGCCCCTTATGCCCCTCTCAGGAGTGCCCTGGATATGCTAGTGTCCCTCATCCCCAGCACATAGCCCCTTATGCCCCTCTCAGGAGTTCCCTGGATATAGTGTCCCTCATCCCCAGCACATAGCTCCTTATACCCCTCTCAGGAGTGCCCTGGATATAGTGTCCCTTGTCCCCAGCACATAGCCCCTTATGCCCCTCTCAGGACTGCCCCGGATATGCTAGTGTCCCTCGTCCCCAGCACATAGCCCCTTATGCCCCTCTCAGGAGTGCTCTGGATATAGTGTCCCTCATCCCCAGCACATAGCCCTTATGCCCCTCTCAGGAGTGCCCTGGATATGCTAGTGTCCCTCATCACCAGCAGTTAGCCACTTATGCCCCTCTCAGGAGTGCCCTGGATATGCTAGTGTCCCTCATCCCCAGCTCATAGCCCCTTATGCCCCTCTCAGGAGTGCCCTGGATATGCTAGTGTCCCTCATCCCCAGCACATAGCCCCTTATGCCCCTCTCAGGAGTTCCCTGGATATAGTGTCCCTCATCCCCAGCACATAGCTCCTGATGCCCCTCTCAGGAGTGCCCTGGATATAGTGTCCCTCATCCCCAGCACATAGCTCCTTATTCCCCTCTCTGGAGTGCCCTGGATATGCTAGTGTCCCTCATCCCCAGCACATAGCCCCATATACCCCTCTCAGGAGTGCCCTGGATATAGTGTCCCTTGTCCCCAGCACATAGCCCCTTATGCCCCTCTCAGGACTGCCCCGGATATGCTAGTGTCCCTTGTCCCCAGCACATAGCCCCTTATGCCCCTTTCAGGTGTGCCCTGGATATGCTAGTGCCCCTCATCCCCAGCACATAGCCCCTTATGCCCCTCTCAGGACTGCCCCGGATATGCTAGTGTCCCTCGTCCCCAGCACATAGCCCCTTATGCCCCTCTCAGGAGTGCTCTGGATATAGTGTCCCTCATCCCCAGCACATAGCCCCTTATGCCCCTCTCAGGAGTGCCCTGGATATGCTAGTGTCCCTCATCACCAGCAGTTAGCCACTTATGCCCCTCTCAGGAGTGCCCTGGATATGCTAGTGTCCCTCATCCCCAGCTCATAGCCCCTTATGCCCCTCTCAGGAGTGCCCTGGATATGCTAGTGTCCCTCATCCCCAGCACATAGCCCCTTATGCCCCTCTCAGGAGTTCCCTGGATATAGTGTCCCTCATCCCCAGCACATAGCTCCTTATGCCCCTCTCAGGAGTGCCCTGGATATAGTGTCCCTCATCCCCAGCACATAGCTCCTTATGCCCCTCTCAGGAGTGCCCTGGATATGCTAGTGTCCCTCATCCCCAGCAGTTAGCCACTTATGCCTCTCTCAGGAGTGCCCTGGATATGCTAGCGTCCCTTATCCCCAGCACATAGCCCCTTATGCCCCTCTCAGGAGTGCCCTGGATATAGTGTCCCTCATCCCCAGCACATAGCTCCTTATGCCCCTCTCAGGAGTGCCCTGAATATAGTGTCCCTCATTTCCAGCACATAGCTCCTTATGCCCCTCTCAGGAGTGCCCCGGATATGCTAGTGTCCCTCGTCCCCAGCACATAGCCCCTTATGCCCCTCTCAGGAGTGCCCTGGATATTGTGCCCCTCATCTCCAGCTCATAGCCCCTTATGCCTCTCTCTGGAGTGCCCTGAAAAATGTGTCCCTCATCCCCAGCACATAGCCCCTTATGCCCCTCTCTGGAGTGCCCTGGATATTGTGTCCCTCGTCCCCAGCACATAGCCCCTTATGCCTCTCTCTGGAGTGCCCTGAAAAATGTGTCCCTCATCCCCAGCACATAGCCCCTTATGCCCCTCTCTGGAGTGCCCTGGATATTGTGTCCCTCGTCCCCAGCACATAGCCCCTTTGCCCCTCTCAGGAGTGCCCTGGATATAGTGTCCCTCATCCCCAGCACATAGCTCCTTATGCCCCTCTCAGGAGTGTGCTGGATATAGTGTCCCTTATCCCCAGCACATAGCCCCTTATGCCCCTCTCGAGTCCCCTGGATATTGTGTCCCTCAAGAGGAAAACATTTTTTCAAATCGGCCTTATAGTTTTTGAGAAAATCGATTTTAAAGTTTCAAAGGAAAAAAATACACATTTAAAAACCTGCCGACTTTAATGGTTAATTGCAAATCCACCTTAAATGCTAGAAACCCTAAATTTGCAGGATATGTTAAGGAGATCATTCGGAATAAGAGGAAAAAACAATTTTTCAAAAAGACCTTATAGTTTTTGAGAAAATCGATTTTAAAGTTTCGAAGGAAAAAAGTATACTTTTAAATGTGGTAAATGTCACTTTTAGTAGCAAACCTAACGGTAGTGTAATTTTACATGCATCAAACGAAAGCGCAATAAATTTCTTGACGGGGTTTCCAGGGGGTCCATATGCAGCCGCAGCGCTTTGGCCAGGGATCGCTATACAGCCGCAATATGGCTGTATGAAGATCCCTGGCATTTTTTCATTTTTTCCCAATTTTTTTTTTTATCTTTAGAGTGTGGGATTTTTTTTTTTTAAATTATGTGGGGTCCCCCCTCCTGAAACTTTTTAACCCCTTGTCTCCCATGCAGGCTGGGATAGCCAGAATGTGGAGCTCCGACCGATTGGGACTTCACACCCTGACTATACCAGCTGCAAAAAAGGTCCCCTAATGCCGATTTTTGTTCCGGGGGATATGTTGGGGGGGCCCCGCAGGTTTATTTTGCCCTGGGGCCCCATTGTTGCTTAAACCGGCCCTGTTTGTTTGACTGTGCATGTACAGTGTGCGGTGTCCCTGTGTGCATGAGTGTGTATATACAGTGTGTTTGTGTGGGTAAAGTGTGCAGTTTTTTTTTCAACAGAATTGAGTTTCGAGATAGCAAAATATGTCCTTCGTCAGATGTTTCAAATGTAATGCTTAAGGGGGAGGAACACGTGGCCATCCTAATACCGCTTGGGGGGGGGGGGGGGGGCTACCCTAATGTCGGGGTGTGATGGGGGGGCCCCAAACAGAATTTTGCTGTGGGGCCCAGTGATTTTTAGCTACGCCCCTGGCTATGAGCTGGAGATGAGGGACACTAGCATATCCAGGGCACTGCTGAGAGAGGCATAAGGGGCTATATGTGCTGGGGGTGAGGGACACTGTATCCAGGGCACTCCTGAGAGGGGCATAAGGAGCTATGTGCTGGGGATGAGGGACACTATATCCAGGGAACACCTGAGAGGTGCATAAGGGGCTATGTTCTGGGGATGAGGGACACTATATCCAAGGCACTCCTGAGAGGGGCATAAGGGGCTATGTGCTGAGTTTAAGGGGCACTAGCATATCCAGGGCACTCCTGAGAGGGGCATAAGGGGCTATGTGCTGGGGATGAGGGACACTATATCCAGGGCACTCCTGAGAGGGGCATAAGGGGCTATGTGCTGGGGATGAGGGACACTAGCATATCCATCCAGGGCACTCCTGAGAGGGGCATAAGGGGCTATGAGTTGGAGAAAGGGGACACTATATCCAGGGCACTCCTGAAAGGGGCATAAGGGGCTATGAGCTGGGGATAAGGGACACTATATCCAGGGCACTCCTGAGAGGGGCATAAGGGGCTATGTGCTGGAGATGAGGGACACTAGCATATCCAAGGCACACCTGAAAGGGGCATAAGGAGCTATGTGCTGGGGATGAGGGACACTATATCCAGGGCACCCCTGAGAGGGGCAAAGGGGCTATGTGCTGGGGATGAGAGACACTATATCCAGGGCACTCCTGAGAGGGGCATAAGGAGCTATGTGCTGGGGATGAGGGACACAATATCCAGGGCACTCCTGAGAGGGGCATAAGGAGCTATGTGCTGGGGATGAGGGACACAATATCCAGGGCACTCCAGAGAGGGGCATAAGGAGCTATGAGCTGTAGATGAGGGACACTATATCCGGGGCAGTCCTGAGAGGGGCATAAGGGGCTATGTGCTGGGGATGAGGGACACTATATCCGGGGCACTCCTGAGAGGGGCATAAGGGGCTATATGTGCTGGGGATGAGGGACACAATATCCAGGGCGCTCCTGAGAGGGGCATAATGGGCTATGTGCTGGGGATGAGGGACACTATATCCAGGGCACTCCTGAGAGGGGCAAAGGGGCTATCTGCTGGGGACGAGGGGCACAATTTTCAGGGCACTCCAGAGAGGGGCATAAGGGGCTATGAGCTGGAGATGAGGGACACTATATCCAGGGCACTCCTGAGAGGGGCAAAGGAGCTATGTGCTGGGGATGAGGGACACTAGCATATCCAGGGCACTCCTGAGAGGTGCATAAGGGGCTATGTTCTGGGGATGAGGGACACTATATCCAGGGCACTCCTGAGAGGGGCATAAGGAGCTATGTGCTGGGGATGAGGGACACAATATCCAGGGCACTCCAGAGAGGGGCATAAGGGGCTATGAGCTGGAGATGAGGGACACTATATTCAGGGCACTCCTGAGAGGGGCATAAGGAGCTATGTGCTGGGGATAAGGGACACAATATCCAGGGCATTCCTGAGAGGGGCATAAGGGGCTATGTGCTGGGGATGAGGGACACAATATCCAGGGCACTCCTGAGAGGGGCATAAGGGGCTATGTGCTGGGGACGAGGGACATAATATCCAGGGCACTCCTGAGAGGGGCATAAGGGGCTATGTGCTGGGGACGAGGGACACTAGCATATCCAGGGCACTCCTGAGAGGGGCATAAGGGGCTATGTGCTGGGGACGAGGGACACTAGCATATCCAGGGCACTTCTGAGAGGGGCATAAGGGGCTATGCGCTGGGGACGAGGGACACTACCATATCCAGGGCACTTCTGAGAGGGGCATAAGGGGCTATGTGCTGGGGACAAGGGACACTAGCATATCCGGGGCACTCCTGAGAGAAGCATAATAAGGGGCTATGTGCTGGGGATGAGGGACACTATATCCAGGGCACTCCTGAGTGGGGCATAAGGAGCTATGTGCTGGGGATGAGGGACACAATATCCAGGGCGCTCCTGAGAGGGGCATAAGGGGCTATGTGCTGGGGATGAGGGACACTATATCCAGGGCACTCCTGAGAGGGGCAAAGGGGCTATCTGCTGGGGATGAGGGACACATTTTTCAGGGCACTCCAGAGAGGGGCATAAGGGGCTATTGTTATAAACTGTTCTTATATCACCTTGCTTCGACACCAGTAACTTCTTACAGTTACGTCTCACAGACTGTGAGATCACTTGACTCTCCACACCGCAAACAGGATATAGACTTTCTCAGGCTTCTCCAATGTTTCCGTTATTTATTCAAGTCACAGAAAGACAGATAGATACAGTCATCATATCCTAGCTATGCAAATCTTCATGTTGCATTACAAGCTCTTGATTAGACTCCCTACCGAAGTCTATCAGGTACCTTCTTCCTACCTACGTTACACTAAACTACCTATGTACATAGCATACATTATATCAGCTTACATAAAGGAATAACATGCTTAGAGGTCCAAGTCGGCCTTGCGAGCTAGTGCAGAAGGAAGAAGCAGAAGTGAGTTCCCCATCGCTCGCTCCAGATTTAATACCGACTAGGAAAGAGTTAAATATGACATCATCTTCGCCACCCCCTATATCAGTCTATTGGTGGACCCACTCGTGGTGTCATCATACCCGCCTACTTGATTAATAATCAATGAGGCACTTGACCCAGATGCAGGACCGTGGATGTTTAGTAAACATGGCCAATGTTTTCTGTTCCTGTTGAGGTCAGAGTGGCCGATGGCCTTCTGTTAGGAACATGTTCTCAGTATCTGCGTGTATCTTCTGCTACACGCAGACCCTGAGATGCCTCTGCCTGCATCACCAACCCTCTATCTATTTTAAAGGCATACACTGCGGACAAGCCTTTTACATAAAACTCAGGCCAAGTAACTGAGGCCTACTTAAATTATAACAATCCCCCCTAAAACGGCTTGACCCGCAGATCCCAGCGTCTGAACCTCCCAGTACCTGGTTTCTTTCTTGTATGTTTCACTTTTCGATGTTCGTGCTCACACAACTTCTCTGCTCTAGGCGATTACCCCTGGAAGAGAGAGAGCAAGACCTCTTGGTCTTCCTGTAACCAGGCTCTCTGGGGAGGCCCTACTTCTAAGTCCCTCAATACCACATGCTCAGCATTTGCGTCACTTGCGTATCACTCACAAACTTGCATGACCACAGAAAAGTGAAACTCGTTTGGTTGTTACAAAACGGAGCAGTGCCAGGTGCCTTCTAAAAGAGCGCCTTTATACAATCAGCTCCTAGGTACTACTAAACCTATACCCGTAACCCTGTAGATCCCTTAATTTAAACTATTGGTTCAGTAGATTGTTTATGAGGCACCAATCTCTGGACAATGATGCCTAAAGTTGTCATCCCCATCCAGACGACCAGTGGGTGTAGAAAGAACTTTGGAACTGCAGATGCCCCGTCCGAGTGTCCCTGGAACATCACCGGAACCTTTGTCCACCAGGGCAGACTGGAACTCACCTGCTCATTTTTGTGTTCTACCTCGTTAAGATCACCTGTATCATGGTGAAATCTTACCTCTAACTTAGTGTACTGTTTGTTTAACCTTTGTAACAAAATGTGGTCGTCTTGGATCAAACCCTGTTCCCCTTTGTCCCATGTCGTGTTCTCTTTCAGGATGGGAACTACCCGTGAAACTTTGACCTTTAGAGTTCTCTTAACAATTTGAGAAACAACGTCATCAAACCTGGATGACAGGATCCATATGGGATCTCCACTCACACAATATGTTCCCCTTGGAAACTCCCCCTTATCAGAACAATTATGAGAATATACCTTGAATGTATCATTAGACCTTATGTTAAAAAACCAAACCTTTCCTTCAGCCACCGGAACTATCGGTTGGGCTTCAGGGTGGATCTTTTGAATGGTAGCCTCGCCTTCTGCGTTATTGAGCCTGCAGGCTTCTTCACTAAATTTGACTTGCCCCGGCCAACGCAGGAACTTCTGCAAGAATTGCCCACCTGAGGACAACTCTACTTGCTTCACCTCCCCGTCTAGCACCAAAAAAGGTTGACCTCTCAGGTCCTGGTGTAAGACACGGGTTGAGGTGGGAACTAAGGAAGTAGCGGTGCCTAAAGGAATGTTGCACCGTTTCCATTTGTTCACCCAAACATCTCGAAGCTGCCATGCAAAAGATCCTTCTCCAGAAAAATTAATATACCTCCCCTTGTCCAATCTCTCGCTGACAAAATATGTCCCCAGCTGTCCTGATTGGACCTCTTCCCCCCTTACGTCCTGAGGCACAATATGTACCTGAGGTCGGGAAGACTGTACTCTCTGCAATCTTTCGATTAAGAGTACCTCTTCACTTACCCAACTATCATGAGGATAAGCTGCTGCATATGGACTGTGTAATATCGTCCCCTGTTGTGACCCGTGTGGTGTGAATGGGGTTCCCTGTGTGGGCTTTCCCTCCCCCGGGACCGCTCTCCCCACCCTCTTTGTCACCTGGAAATGTGGCTTGATCTCGATTGTTACTTCTTGTTTCGAGAACCACACACCCTCGGCTTTCCAGCCTTTACGTGTGTATAGTTGTTTCAGAGGCACTCTCTGTTGGTAGCTCCAGAGTGTGATGTTGTCCCCTGCGTCTCTCTGGTAAGAGAATTGACGCCTCCTGCTCGTTCCTCTCCAATCTGGACCCATCTCACTCTGCATAACCAAGACAAGGTACCCCTGAATCACACACTCCACCTTTTGCATGTACCCATTGTACTGCAATGTACCTTTTAACAAACCTTTGGATCGGTGCATCGATTCTGGGAGTGTGGCATTCAATAGCAGATTTACACTGCCATTAAATTCCCACTGCACGCACACTTGACCCTTCAGACCTTTCACCCACATTGTGCCATGAAATTTGTTTTCTCCTGGCACAAGTGCTCTTTCCCTCCATCCCTGCTTGGTCCATCTGTGCCAATCAGAGGGAGGTGTGAAAGGATCAGTACCTTTGTCACCCAACATTAACATGCTTGGGCCTTGCATTCTCATTAACCCCTTATTATACATGAGAATGTCCTCTCTTCGTTCTCCTAGGACGAAATGGCAACCTAGGATCACCATCAGCACGGTACTCCTCATTATAAAAGCACCACCTTGGGAAAGAAAAACATTAGCAATTTGCACTATGCTTTGCTCAGACAGTTTTTTTAGACGGTTTCCGATCTCAGGAACCTCGGTTTTTAGTCTCTTTCCCATTTCAGGAATCTCGTGTTTTAGTCTCTTTCCAATCTCCGGAATCTCGTGTTTTAGTCTCTTTCCAATCTCAGGAATCTCGCTGTTCTCCAAGCTTAGATTGGCATCTGGAACCTTTCGCGTATCCGACTGACATCTCCAGCTTTGCTGCCAGCACGGCATCTGTCTCAAATCCATATTGCCAAACACCTGAAATCGAAATACAAACAAATCAATTCTTATTAATGATTTGGGAATCGCCCTGCGGCTTGTACTCTTTACACTTTAAATTGATCAATATATATCGTAATTGATCTCGTTGCTTTATGGTTCTCATGAACTCTGTTTACTCTTATTGGTAGATTGGAGTTAAACTTCACCCCCCTACCTCAGTACTATCCTCAGTACATCCTCAGTACTTACCTGTTTAAAATATGCTCCCGCGGACTTCACCTTTGGAAGCTCTCACCTCATTGCAGCTCACTCCACATCCCCCCCTATCTGTCCATGCGCGGCCGTCGCATGCACAGATTACGGATGCCACACCTGATGCTGCTTTGCAGGTGAGCCTGCAATGCTCTTACTCATTATCGCATTTACTTATCTAGAACTTCATCGCGATACCAGCTCTGCTAGAAGTTCTGTGTGTTGTACCCTCTGATCCATGTTTGCCGTGCCACTACCCCCAGACTTCACAAAAAAAACGTCTGCCTCCCTGTAGGAAGGAGCACTTTGCACTTAAACTACACAGGGTGCAGGGCTAAGCATACCAGCGTCACATGCCTGTATGCAGATCCCTGAATTCCCACATGGAAGGTAGTCACATGGCAAACAGCGTACTGATACACTGTCACTCTGTAAACGGCAATTCTATCATCTGTATAATTGCCCCATGAACTGTTGTCAGTCCTTGTTCTTTGTGCTACAATTGATAGGAGCTGGAAAAAACATATTTGACCAATCAGTGGACGAAAAAAAAACGCACACAAAAACAGCTCCAGCCCAGCATAGACCTCTCAGTCCAGCTCTGGCCCTGTTCACGACAAAACCGGAAAAAACGTTACCGCTCTGCAGAAGCGGCGACGGAAACCCGAATTGGTCAACTCCCTTTTTTCCAACTCCGGCACCCCCCTGATGCACTGTCCCCCCCTATACTCTATTGGGAACTCATGCTGCACCACCCATTAAGGTGCCCCACTTACAGGAATAATCCCATAAGCAACACAGTACAGACCCATTTCCGATCTGTATTGCTCCGTGTGTCCCTGCACCGAGCTGGGAAACACTTCCTATTCTGGCATTCCTGTCCATGGACCCAGGGAAAAGCTCTGGGGAAATACTTTGAGAACCGAGACACACAGGAGAATGTCTCTGTATTTCTACCCCCCTTCCTTTCAGCTGCTCTGCCCGGAGCCGCGAGCACAGCCTGACGTGACGTGGATCCCCCAGCCCCTCCTCCCCCCTGCCATGACGTGTGGGGGCCATGACTCACGGGGGCGGGCTCTCTCCACTGCCGCCATTTTGAGTCCTGGACTGCCAGCCAAGATGGCTGCTCCCATAGCAGCCTCTCGTTCCTATAGACCTAGGAGAGAGAACAAAACTCACACAGAACATACATTTGTTATGCATAGTTACACACAGCATCTATCCACAATGCACAAAAATCAGCCTCAGCATTCCTTCACGTCTCAGCTGTAATCCGAACTGCAATCAGACATACGGATCCCCAGAGACGTAGGAATCTTTCTCACTCTATCACAGACATAACTAAGAACCGAACTAACTGTTTTAACTGTTAACATCCCAGCTAGAACTTCAACACAATACAGACATTGAAAAAACATGTTAGCAGCAGCACCGACTGGAAATGCGAGAAACGTGCAGAACATCTCACAAACAGAAAGACACTCCCTTTCCTCTTCTCTCCCTCTATCCCCTCTCTCCACAACTCATCTGCAGCTTATCTCAGCCATAACTCAGAACTATTACAGCACTATTACTGAGACGAACAACATTTATCAGTCTGACATGACTACAACATTAAACCTATATAACTTTTAGAACATTTATCAGCCCTGACTGGAACTAGATAAGCTTTACCTCTCACTACACTTTTCCACTACGCTCCTCTCTATCCCCTCCTGCTGCAGGGGACCCCCCCCCCCCCCCCCTGCTCTATCTGGACATTTTTCCCAGCCTCTGTAGAGACGGGGAGAGAAGAGAAGAGAGAAGAGAGAAAAAAACCCAATCGACTTCTTTCCAGCAAACACATGCCTGAGACAAATGCAGAGATAACCACCACATAAATATGCAACACAGAAAACTTGAATCCGAAGAAAAAAAAAACAAAGCACATAAACTCTGACAACACTTTCTGTATTTACATCGGAGCTGCACCTCTCCTCACCTCTCCCACCACGCACAGGAGAGATGAGAAGCCCGCAGCCTCACCACTGCAATTAACACAGAATATACACATTAACACATTAACCTCCTCTCATACAATAAAGATAATGCAACACAACAACGTAAAACATACTTGCCTGAGCAGAAGACTTTGTAAGCCTGCGAATTCGACCAGCTTTTGGCAACTTTCCACGACACTGAGTGGATCTCTGGAACTACTGAGCGTCAGCTCTGTGTACCCACACTGGCTCAGCGGATCAATCTCCAGCGGCAGCTGCCAGCCGGCCTCGGAGCTTCCAGACACCTGCGATCCGGTTTAGGCTAGGACTGATGTGCACTTTCAGTCTAAGTTTAACATCCACGAGTGTCGCCGCCGGTTTTCTCGAATTGCAGCTGTGTGCTTGGCTCCCGCACACTCCCACTTATCAGTATCAGCTTGATAAGCTTTACCGTCTGCGTCCGTCTATTCCGCTTGTTTTGCTGTGGAATATCTTGAAACCATTTTTGGCCCCCGGCCCCGTCTGCCTGTATTGCTAGGCAGGGAAGGATTTCGGCACCACTGTTATAAACTGTTCTTATATCACCTTGCTTCGACACCAGTAACTTCTTACAGTTACGTCTCACAGACTGTGAGATCACTTGACTCTCCACACCGCAAACAGGATATAGACTTTCTCAGGCTTCTCCAATGTTTCCGTTATTTATTCAAGTCACAGAAAGACAGATAGATACAGTCATCATATCCTAGCTATGCAAATCTTCATGTTGCATTACAAGCTCTTGATTAGACTCCCTACCGAAGTCTATCAGGTACCTTCTTCCTACCTACGTTACACTAAACTACCTATGTACATAGCATACATTATATCAGCTTACATAAAGGAATAACATGCTTAGAGGTCCAAGTCGGCCTTGCGAGCTAGTGCAGAAGGAAGAAGCAGAAGTGAGTTCCCCATCGCTCGCTCCAGATTTAATACCGACTAGGAAAGAGTTAAATATGACATCATCTTCGCCACCCCCTATATCAGTCTATTGGTGGACCCACTCGTGGTGTCATCATACCCGCCTACTCGATTAATAATCAATGAGGCACTTGACCCAGATGCAGGACCGTGGATGTTTAGTAAACATGGCCAATGTTTTCTGTTCCTGTTGAGGTCAGAGTGGCCGATGGCCTTCTGTTAGGAACATGTTCTCAGTATCTGCGTGTATCTTCTGCTACACGCAGACCCTGAGATGCCTCTGCCTGCATCACCAACCCTCTATCTATTTTAAAGGCATACACTGCGGACAAGCCTTTTACATAAAACTCAGGCCAAGTAACTGAGGCCTACTTAAATTATAACAGCTATGAGCTGGAGATGAGGGACACTATACCCAGGGCACTCCTGAGAGGGGCAAAGGGGATATGTGCTGGGGATGAGGCAGGGCCGGTTCAAGTAACAATGGGGCCCTAGAGCAAAATTAGCCTGGGGGCCCCCCAATAGACACCCCCGACCAAAAAGCGTCATTAGGGGCCTTTTGTTGCAGCCAAATTTCCCTCCTGGGTCCAGGAACTGGCTGCTGACCCTCCCCCAATCACCTCCCAACTTAACTGTGCTCCCTAGGACCTCTGCAGTGTCTATGTCAATGTAGTGTCTCACCTGTCCGCCAGCACAGATGAAATGCTACTCTGCCAAGACTCTGCAGAGTTCCTGGGGTGCAACAGTTAAGGCGGGGAGGGACACCTTGGGGGCCCCTACAGGCTCTGGGGCCCTGGGACAATTGCCCATTTTTTCCTATGGTAGCTCCGGCCCTGCTAGGAAACCATCTCTGGTTTCCTTTAAATCAGGAATGTCAAACCGGTCCTTCGAGGGCTGAGGTCCTCACACATTTTTGACTCAGCTCAATTTAATTGATGGGTCTGAATTAGGAAAGGTGTGGTCCATCAGGTAGAACACATTCCTCTCTTTCTCAGTCCATCCTAAACACTGGCATGAATCTGGCCCTCCAGGCCTGGAGTACGACACCTGTGCTTAGAGGGATCAGTATGCAAAGTGAAAGTTTAAATGGTACCAACTTCCTCCGAACACCATTCCCTGACACTATCAACCACAGTACAAATTTTGATATATTTCGCAAACGCTTTAATTCTAAAAGAACAAATGGTTTTATCGCACACAAATTCCTCTGAAGGTAGCTGCAGATGACTTTATCATGATTGGTGTTAATCCTAATAGGTAATTTACCTTCTATGACCATTCATTTCACAATTATGATTCTGGTCATATGCAAAGAAAATTTCCAAAAAAGGAAAAAACGGTCCAATTGACGGCACCGCTACATATATCAAGAATATTGTTTTAATTAATGCCAATATTTTATGAATTAGCTCCTCTTCTTCCTCCAGCATCCAGGCAAACTTTGCTCACTAATCTATGCACTATCAGCACCTTTCTAATAGCAAAACACTTCCAATTATATACCTTATGCATAAGGAAGAACTTTCTTTCACTTATTTATGCACTATGAATTGATGTTGCTTGCACCAGTAATTTATTGTGTATATTGAAACCTGGGTTTCTTAGCCAGACAGGTTCCTTCTGGGAACTATCGGACTATATTTGTCATATCACTTTCATTAGGATCGCTGTGTTTAATGCATTGCAATGATTAATTATTCTATTGATGTAACATGTTAATGATGCAGACAGGTGATTGTATACCCATGTTTAAGTGTTTTTAATTGATTATTGTTATTAAACCCTTGTGGCATTACTTAATAAAATATTGTTGATATACATAGCGGTGCTGTCAATTGGACTGTTTTTGTTCCTTTTTGGAAGTCCTAGCACACTATATGCTCTGTGGTTGGTGCAGATCTGCCCTTCTCTTTTTGCTTGATTATGGTAATAATTACAATTTTGGGGGTCATTTTGATCGTGCACAACTTTTGCAAGTTACACAAATTTATGTGCACAGAATCCACTAACATATTTTCATGGTAAATGTGCCCAATAAGTAGTGATGAGGGAATATGGACATTTGAATTTTGTCAAAATGTCGCACTTTTGTACAGATGAGAATATTTGTGCATGGAAAACCCCTTTTTCACCAAATGCATTGAAGTCTGTAGCCATAGTAAAATATATTTTTGCACAGTGTATACTGGAAAATGTATCAACATGAATTTGAAAGTATTTTTTCCCCAAATGCATTGAAGGCAATGACCAGGAGAAAACAAATTTTCAAGAAGGCGCTCATGTTCGCAAAAATGGGTAGGTAACTTCTGAAAATCCATTATATTTTTGCAAAATGAAGCTTCATAATTATGATTACATTCAAAATATTTACTTTGCAGTAGCTTGCAATTTTTAATTACTTTTATACTTTCAGTACTATGAGAAATTCGAGCTCAGTTTGGATGCTCAAGTTTTACTTCATGGTCACTTTAACTAGTTGCTGCAAACTGGACATATATATGTAATATATAGATAGATATAGATCATTTGGGTGTTGTAAGTGGCGATAAAAGTTATAGCCAAATTAATGGGAGGCGTGCTGAAAGGTGAAAATGGCTTTTGGTGGGAAGGGCAAAATGCCTGTGGCATGGAGTGGTTAATTAACCACTGACTCTTACCTATTTATAACTAACCCCATGCTGGTGCCTGAAGAGCTAGTTCATACTTGCTTAAAAAACATACCAGTTCGGGATGTTTTTTAAGGTCTGCTCAGCACAGAAAGCAGATCTTAATGTTAAAAATAGGAACAGTTTCCACTTGTTAAAAAAAAACTGATGCAGTAAATGGAACAGGGAGTCTGAACTTTTTTATCTGGACCGGCCCAGAAAATGTATGCAATGAAAGCCTATGAAAACGGACAGTGTCTGTTCTCACTAGGCTAGGGGTAACGCCTATTTTAATCGCCGCTGTGACAAAATACTCACATGTCTCCTCGGTTCCAATGCTGCCTACTTCTCCTCTTGGTCCCGAAACACAGATTGGTGCTGGACAGAAGCATGGGGATCTCCATTGGGCTGCAAAAGACCAATAGGAATCCATTCCTCAGCAACAGGGAGAATTCTCATTGGTTCGTGGTGGACCAATGAAAACTCTCCCTGTTGCTTGGGAGAACTGGCCTATCTTTTGTCTCCTATGGGAAACCCAATGCCCATACCAGCCTCCAGGCTGTGTACCGAGAGACCAATCAACGGCAGACACGTGAGTAGCGATCGTGATCAAATAAAACAGGCGAACAGGAAGTAGACATTACAGATTATACAAGCAAATTCAAAATGGACAGAGCACATCGCTTAGCAGATGCGCTTACCATGCTCGTTTTGTTTAAGGGCTCTTTTCCATGAGCAGCTGAAGGCAGCGAATTCACCGCCTGTCAGCTGCTTTCGTCAACTGTCTAGGCACTTGTAGGCATTCAGTATGGGTGGTGAACAGGTGGTGGACAAGTGCCTTCTCCCCCATGTAGTTGCATCTGCGTCATGAGATGGTTTTTCGATCCACGGGTAATGCCACAATAAAGGTGACAGGTGCAGTGTTACCAAACGCTACCATTTGGCTGCATGTTATAGCACTTGTGGCTGGCAGTCAGGTTGCTGAAATGCTCGACAAACAAGCAGTTGGAAGCAAGTTCTGTGGAAAAGAGGCCTTACCTTGATGACTAAAGCATCCCTGGCGAGTCCTTCAGCTCCAATACTCTGGCACTTTGCCTGCTACTGTAGGACATTGACTGTTAACCAACACAAATGGTCCTCATTGCCAGGGCTAGAGTTAGCATTAGGCACAGTAGACATGTGTCGCAAAGCATCACAATATCAAAAGCCGCTGCTGGAGTGAGACATTTTATAATGTGTGATACATTTTTTTTTTTGTAATAATAATTCCTGGTTTAGAGCACTCATACTTGCCATATGTGTAAAGATAAAGCACAGGCATTTTACTGAGTCATAGTGCATGTGAATAGATCAAAAGTGCAAAAATATGGAGAAGTGTGTCTAGTTTGGCATCTGTGTAACAGGGTGTGACTTGGGTTGTGTTGTGTATTCATGGTTGGGGATTAAAGGTAGTAGATTGTTTTTTGCAAATAGGCTCCATAGATGTAAATCTTGTCCTGTTCACTGCACACACGACTTCCAACCATTATCAGTGCTAGGCGTTTAAAACTGAGATGACAGACACAGAGGAAAAGGTGGGTGGACCACAGCCTAATGTAGCTTTCAATCTTTTTTGCTGATTTGAGAATCACAGCAGGAGCTGACTGTTAACTGGCAACTGGAAAGAAGAATGGTGTTAACAGGCATGCACTAGAGAAGTGTGAGGTAAGACAAGGACAATGGTGGAGGATGGTGCATAGACAAATAAAAAATATACATACAGTACTTTCCTGTCTGAATTTCTCTGAACCCTTACATGAGAAGTTTAAAAGCAAAAAGAAAAATATATTATTATTGCTACGACTAGTAATAGTAATTAAATAACTGGTTCCCTAGTAGAACAGTCCTATAATGGGTCTGAACATTTTTCGCCACCTGTTTATATCTGCTCCCTATCCCCCCTGCCCCCCATTATACCCTCCATGCACACTCACTATCCAGCAGACTGCTGATATTTTGCTTGTCTGCTGGCCTGCAAATTGGGGGAGAATGGGATGGACTTTTGTCCAGCATACCCCTTTCGCCAAGCTTCAGGTCTATTTCTCTGCATACTTTCCCTACAGCTCACAGTCTACATGGCTGGCATGGAGGGGGTGTACTCTGATTGCTCCTGGCCTAGTAAGGTGGAATGGGGTTGCCACACTCAAGTATCTAGCTACAGTTCCATTAGTTCAGCCAGAAATGTTTATCTTGCCTTCCATGCTACATCTCCTAGAAAAGCGCAATATAAAGGATATATGTCTTGTCGTATTTGGAAACTCATTTTGTAATTATTTTATTTGGGGTTATTGCTGTCCGCTTATGTTACTTGCTGTCATACTGTTATTTGGGGTCATGCTACCTAATAATAGCATGTAGGATCATGTGTCCTATGATTTAGGGCACATGCAGCCTAATTATTGTATTTGGGTAAATTGCTATTTCATTATGTTATATGGAAGCCATGCTGCCTATTTATGTTATTTGCTATCATAACTGCAGCTGCCTAATTATGTTATTCTGAGAAATAGCTATCTAATTGTTATTTTGAGGGGTCATGTTTAATTATGTTATGTGGGGAAATGGCTGTCTCATTGCTGGTGGACATGCTGTCTAATTCTGCTATTTGAAGCCATGATGCCATATTATGTGATTTAAGGGAATCATTTGGGGTCATGCTGCCAAATTAAGTTATCTGACAACATGGCTTCTATCCCAATGCAGCCAATCAACCTTGAAAAGTAGAAGATTAGCCCTGGATAACAACATTTTCAACGTGCTGAAAAATCACCTTGATTTTACAGCATGATTTGGCTGTGATCATGAGCCAGCTACAGTGTTTGATCACTTGATCAGTTAATTGCTGAAGATTACTGGTGTATGTGCAAGTAATTCAATAGATAGTGAGTGAATTTACCAAGTGGTAATACCATACCATCCTATACAATAAAACCTAACTGTCCCTGCGTCATCCACTTTCCCTGTCTGTCCATCTGTGGCTTCTTTGTACTGCGCATGTGTGCAGTACAGACAGCCGTTGGGACGGGAGGTCGGGCCAGGGAGCAGGGCGGCCGTGTGTGCGCACTGACTGGTGGTGGTAATTTCACTACCTAGAGCCTGTTTTTAAACGGGCTTAGATAGACTAGTCCTATACAATAAAATGATGAAGATAAAATGTTGGAGATACACTGCTGTACTGAGGCCTCATATTCATTATCATGCGTGTATCAATAACGTGTTGGGAAGGGTTGGGAAGACACCCATAGTCAAGCATATAAATTTACATTTTTATGTTTTTCAAATCCTCAGCAAGTACTATTTATTCTGTTGGGCTAGAATCCATTTACTTCAACTTCTGAGCTAGATAAAGGTGGTGGACGTTCGCAGGATCACAGAATATGGCCCAGTGCACACCAAAAACCTCTAGCAGATCTGCAAAACGTAGAGGTTTTTGAAGCAGAATTCAGAGCGATTCTAGGCATGTTTAGAGAGGTTTTCTAAACTTGCCTAACATTTTTTGGAGCGTTTTTTGTGTAGCAGATTTCTAATATTGTTACAGTAAAGTTGTTACTGAACAGCTTCTGTAACACAAACGCCTGGAAAACCACTCTGATCTAGCGTTTTTCAGAGCTGTTTTCCACTTTCCTATACTTTAACATTGAGGCAGAAACGCCTCAGAAATCAAAAAAAATGCTGCAGCCCCAGAGTTTGCATTTGTGGAAAAAACAAACCGCTTTGGTGTGCACCATCCCATTCACTTTCATTAGCCAAGCGGTTTTCCCCCTGCAAGCATTTTAAAAACGCTCCAGAACCGCTCTGGTGTGCACCAGCCCTAACACCTGTAAAAACATGCCATTTTTATGTGACTTGCAGCTGTGAAAATCATTGCCCAACGTTTGTGAAAAGATTTGTATCCACCTTTCACCCGTCACTACTGGGTAAGTGAATGAAACAATTTGCTGCCATGGGCAACAGACCAGTGTGAGGCTTTCCCTCTTAAATATTTCTTGTAAGCAGGAACAGAAGCATGAATATGCAGCATATGTAGGTCGTCATGCACTTGTAAAGTAAGATGCTGAATGGCTGTCATGGTAGATTGAACTGCAGCGTGCTCATAGTGAGTTGAGCTTCTCACGCAGCATTGCTGTCATCTCAAGGGCAGTGAGTCAGGAGGAGGAAGGGCCAAGTGATTGTGCAGCTGAATGACAGGCAAGAGGGGGAAGGGTAGAGGTATGCTTTAGGGATGTACAGTATATCCTCACCATCAAATCCTCTATTTCTGTTTAAAAAAAAAAACTACAACACCTTGCTGGCTTTACTTTTACCATGTATTCCACCAGAAGGACTATATAGGCAGCTTTCACACACTGTTGAGCTTAGGATTAATCTTTTGAGCATGCTGTTTCATGGTTAAGGTACATGAAGCATTACATTCTGTCATAAGCAACACAAGTCCTGATTATTTTGTCTAAAGTGCTAGCTGATAAGGGATGCAGCAACCTAGGGATAATCTAAAATCTCACTGGTTACTATGCACCCTTCCACTTTGTTCATTTTTATTTCCCTTATCCAATTTTTTTATTTCCTATATTTATATTGCACCAGCGTATTACAAAGTGCTTCAAGGGATACAAAAACAAATGCAGGTTTAACAGTCTTATATCCCTACAACAGCCATCCATGCAAAACATGCAAAATACCGAATTTCTACTTCAAAGTCTCAAGTTTTTTGGGGCCGCATCCTGGTCTCTACCATTTGAAAAGTCTAAATGCCAGAAAATGCAACCAAAATATGAACCATAATTTAAAGCAGCATATTGAACGTTGTTTTTCATTCTACTTTATGGTCCTCTCATATATAAAGGGTAAATAATTTGGTTGAAAAAAAAACATCCAACAAGCCCAACCTGAAATAAGGTAAAACTCTAACCTGAACCCAGTAACCAATAAAGGGGATGTAGAAGGATATTACCATTACCACAACCCACTATGTACATACTGTGCAGGTTTCATTTAGGGTGGGGGTGGGGAGGGCAGTTAAAAGTGGGCCTTGAGGGGAAAAGTACAAAATCAGCCCTGGAGTTCTATTCTCCTTGAGCTAACCCACTCAATTAACCTTTTTTTCCCTCTTTCTGACTTCCTTTTATCTGATTCAATTCGTAGATTAGATGTGCAGAGGCATTGTTTAACATAAAAATAAGGGCAGGTGAACATTTATCTGGGTGATAGTACATACTGTTTCTCTCATGGTCCCCTCGTTCTAGCTCTGGCTCCCCCATTAAAATTTCCCACTGTGGGACGCTTCGGAAGTCCCAAGTGCTCACGAAGATAGGCAGCTCCGTACTCAGGGACAGATTTAGGCCAAGGCCACCAATGCCATGGCTTAGGGCACCACAGGAGGAAAGGCACCAAAGCAGCAGGCTAAACTGGTGCAGCATTTGCAAGCTTGCAAATGCTGCTATGGAGGTAGATCAGGCGAGTGCCAGACTGCGCTACTCTGCTGCTAGCTGCCTGTGCAGCTTGCTCTCTCTGCACGTTTGCATTGTGTCCGGCAGCTATGGACTTGGGCAGCTTTGGAGACGGAAAGGGAAAGGAAACTTCTGCACTGGAGACGAGCTGAGAAATAAGTGACACAGATGGCTGCTGCGGTGTGAAGGCAAGCTGGCTACCTATACTGAAAGGGAGTGGTGGGAATAGGAGGGATTAAGGGAGTCATCTGGCTACCTATACTGGAGGGAAAGGGGGTGGAGTCATCAGGCTACCTACACTAGAGGGAAGTGGGGAGGGGTCATCTCACTACCTATACTGAAGGAGGACAGCTGGTGGCAGTGGCCATGGTCGGTAAAGAGTACAATTCCAGCCCTGGCCCTACTGCATATGATGTTTTGATCCCTATTGTGTTTAAAGGAAATCTAAAGTCAGAAAAAAAGCAGATTTACTTACCTTTGGCTTCTTGCAGCCCCCCCAACCATCTACCCCCCCCCCCCCCCACGCAGTCATTCTTTGCCTGCGCTATCCTTCCACGACCCTCCAAAAAACAGTGGTGAGCCCCTTTAAAGCTAGCCAGCCACTTGCCTCCTCATTGCGTTCGTGTTCATGGTAGCGTTGTATGCATGCACAGTGCTGGAACATCGCTACTGCTTATGCACAGAACGCACGGGAGCGTGATCAGGGTACATGTGGCTCAGGTCCATGCATGCGCAGTAGCCTCCAATTGGTGATGATTGCCAGCTTTCCGGGGGTCGCCCCTACTTGCTGGAGGGTCACAGAAGGACGCTGCTGGCACAGAATGATTGCAGGGGGCTGCAAAAAGTCCCAGGTAAGTAAAACTGCTTTTTTTGGCCTAAAGTTAACTTGAGATTGCAAAATAAAAAGATTTTATACTAACTCGGGGCTCCCTCCAGCCCCATGAGCACCGATGCGCCCCTCTCCATTCTTCCTCAGTTCCAAGTGCCTTAGTTCGCAATCAGGCCCAGTAATCTGGCTCAGTCGCGCCAGTCGGCTTTTCTGCACATATGTGGAGGGGCCACGCATGCGCAGAAGAGCCAACTGAGCCAGTTTACTGGGACCAATACCAGGCAAACAGAGGCACTGGGGGGGGGGGGGGGGCGTTGAGGGATGCATAAGGGATCATGGGGCTGGAGGAAGCCCTGGGTGAGTATAAAATCTTCGTATTACGCTATCTCAGGTTCA
This sequence comes from Hyperolius riggenbachi, assembly GCF_040937935.1. Taxonomy (NCBI): domain Eukaryota; kingdom Metazoa; phylum Chordata; class Amphibia; order Anura; family Hyperoliidae; genus Hyperolius; species Hyperolius riggenbachi. The sequence goes on along the minus strand of NC_090653.1, from coordinate 163,224,785 downwards.
CTTTAAGTATCCCTTTAACTGATTCTCAGGACTAAAAAACAAGATTTGAGAAGTAATTACATAGTTTCGTAGTTTGACTGAAAAAGAATCTGTCAAGTAGGGACCATAATAGCATATACAGTATAGAATATGCCTTTTCGTGGATGTTTTTTGAAGCTTCCATTAATATATACTGTACATTGAAACATACAATTGGAATGGGTTTAGCATGCCTCAGCCACATCTGTCTTCTTCCAGTCTCGCAAGTGTACACTGTTTAGCGGGTCTCCCTCTGTGTTTGCCCATGGGAAAACATTATACTTCAGTAAAGAGTTTTAATCAACATGGCACATTTGTTTCAGCCACAAGTCTCTCTTTAACACACTTGTGAAGATGGATGGGACATGTATTATCCTTGTCTTGTAGACTTTCTGCATCAGACATGGATCATTTCCCTTTGGCTTTTTTGCTAATGTAGCTCGGTTGGTCCTGTCACAGCTCACTAAGGTATAACGTGTGAGACACATTGCTCCTTTTCTCATGATTGTAATGCATGGTCTGAAGTGGTGCAGAACTGTGGCCTGCTGGAAATAATTTATATAAATGACAGCATTAAAGCGTTGTTGAAGGAAAAAGATCTGCAGACATTTATGACAGCCAAACAGTTAACTGCCCTCACTGTGTTAGATTTAAAGCTGAACTATTAATTGTATTATTATTAGTATCCTTGATTACAAATCAACATATACAGTGTCACTGTGTTGTAGATTAAATATTAAGGGACTTTAATTTACAATCTTGAGATTGCATACCTTACTTACTTGCTTACATTCTAAGATGTGGTAAAGAATTACTCTGAACAAATAACTCATTCTAAACAGTCATTCTAAACAAATCACTGCTTGCCTGCCAGAAATGATTCTGTTATAGTTGCTGTCTTGTAACCTTAGGGTCCCAGGATTCCTAGTGTTTCCTGTCACAGAAGGAGATGGCTTGAGTGCTTTACAATCTGCTTGTGATGTAGTGACCAATTAACTTTGGCAGAGCCAATGGAGACCAAGAGGGCCCTGCTTAAGGCTTTTACACACACTAGAGATAATTCAGCCAAGACAGCCGTTCAGTGATGTCTTGGCCAAGAACCTAGCGTGAGTACAGCTGCCCCCTGACGTCAATTAAGGATCCGGCATGCAGAACTTTAAACGGCAGCCACAAATGAGCACATTGTTCCATTCCGTACTTTATCCCCCAGAAATTGCTCCATCGTGTGCCATGCCATTGTCTTTCCTCCCCTTTCCATATAAAAATTACACATCACTGGAACTCTCGCCCTGGGGTGTGCACTTTTACTGTAGCTGGTGTTGATAGATGGAAAGACAAATATAGTGGCCATCGATCCGGATGCAACAGCACCAATGGCCAGGTTTAAATGGTGCTTAAACTTTGAAGATATTCTTTTAAATCACATGCAGGGCAGGAATGTGTAGGGATTAGGAATACTGAGCTCAGAGTTCAGCATTAACCATACGTACAATCCCAGCTCTAAAAATAGAATGAGTCTGCCAGGCCCCCCAGCAAAACCCTGCTGTGTACCCCCCACCCACGCACACAAAGTTCACTAAACTAATAACCCATGTGCACATTTCAACACGCCCCCCCCACCCCCTTTCACACAGACACACACACACACGCACACACACGCACACGCACACGCACACACACACACACACACCCACCACCACCACCACCACAGATTTGTGGCAGCAGATCTTCATACTTTACCTACTTTTTGTCTCTCCTTGTGGCTCCTGTCTCTTTGTGTCATGTGACATGTTGTGACATGTAGAGCCCAGGGTTGCAAAGAGAATGGCTGCGCTGCGCGCAGCCAGCTACAATGCATAGGAGAACCTGTCCTGCTGCTGGAAGTAAGTAAAGTATGAAGCTACTCTGCAGATCACAGCAGGAGCAGGACGGTTTCTTGACAGCAGCGCAATTCACCTTGATACCTGATAAGAGGCTATGAAAACTTTTATGTAGCTATGACAACCACTCCTGACAGCAGGGAAGAAGAGAGAAATTCAGCAGGCCATCATCACTCTGTATGAGAGCTGAATAGATATAATATGCAAGAGTGCATTACAGTAAGGCTCCCTGCACACTGCAAATCAGTTTTGCGATTCCATTTCCGATTTGCAATTCCGATTTTCCCTGAATACAATCAACAGAAAAACGGAGGAAAAAACGCAGCATGCAGTAGCGATTAAAAATCGAAATCGCATGCAGTGTACAGGGAGCCTAAGACAGGTTACTGTCAAGCCCTACTTTTATTTTTATTTATTAAAACCAAAATAAAAGTATTGAATTCCCAGAACGTCCTATTTAGGATTATTTTCATAAATCCAATTCAGAATAATTTAAGGTGGTTGTTTTTAAATAGATTCACCCAGCAGACTGGTGAGTGCCAGTCCAGGTAGCACTAGCAACTTATCCAACATATCATTATGGCTTCTTCCCCTTCTCTGTGATTCCCAGTTACTGTTATCAGTTGGTAGAGGTATAACACAGTGCATTAGGACATACCCCTGTACTCGCAAATCACAATGTACTGCCACACATAATGTTGTGTTAGAATGGGTTAAGGAAAGCCCTTGATGGCCTCATTCAGTCCCCATCAAGATGTCTCTAGCGTCTCAGTTCCTGCCTGTTCCCATGGAAATAATGAGGGAACCTTTCCGGCTGCAGCTCTCTCCGCAGGGGGAGGGGGGAGCAGCGTAACAGAGCTGCAGAGCCAGGCATACTGTCATTATTAATTCACTAACAGACATCCCAGGAGAGCACTGCACATGATGAGATGGGGCGCAGCACACAGAGGAGCCCCCAACAGACACCTCTCCAGACTTTCTGCTCCACTTTGTGTAATATATCTGTGTATTTATTCCTTAGTCACTGATTAACCTCTGCAACAACAGCAAGCTTGAAACCACTGCCGCATCTTCTCTCATATTGCTTTTTTTTTTTTATTTCCCAGTGGCATGAAAATAAACTAAAATGTATAGTTAAAATGTGTGTTGCTTGCAGAGATCTCTCTATAGAGGTTTCCCCCAATGATACCCCTTTATTATGAATATTGACGTGCACAGTTCAGCTATTTGTTTTGCGAGCTATGTTTTAAAATTCCATACACTATGCAGGATAATATGTAATCACTTGGGCTACATGTAAATACAATAAATAACATTTTAATTGTACTCAGTGGCTCATGAAGGCTCCTTTGAGACATGTGCAAACTATGAAATAATATGCAGATGCCAAAGTTTCACTATAAAAGTAGGGGTCCATTAGGAGGAGGAAATAATCGGAACTGTCATGACAGCAAGACTTGATATAACCCATACAGCAGAGATCTTCTATTAGATATATATATACTATAACTAAAAGGCGTAGATCTCCTTTTAACAGCCTCTTTTACAAGAAACAGAAAGAAAACAGCTGTATATACTTGCATATGTTACGGCCAGAACCCGAAGTCTGGCCACTTCGGGTTCTGGCCGGTCAAAACGAGAAGTGGCCGGCTGATGCGGCCAATGTGCAAAATGTACCCTTATTTCGGACTTTGGCCGGCCAGAACTCGTTGTGGCTGTATGTGGCCGGCCAAGTCCCGAAGTCCTGCTCCCTCGGTTCTCCCCCCCCCACTGCCTGCACTAATCAAACCTCAGATCAGGGCGACCGGACCGGAGAGGCGGAGAGAGGCAAAGCGCACAAGTCACCCGCAGGACGTGAACACTTCAGTGCGGAAGCGCCTGTCATTTGGCACTTCCGCATGTGAAGTGTACAGGTCCGGGCGGGTAGCGTGCGCGCTGCTCTGCCTCTCTCCGCTTCTCCCCGCCTCTTCGGTCGCCCTGATCTGAGGTCTGTGAGTAGTGCAGGCAACTCTCCCGGCCATGCAAAGCGCACACTAAAGGCGCCCCCCCAGCCAATCAAAGCACACAAAAAGCGCCCCCCCCCCCCCAGCCATGCAAAGCACCTCCCAGCAATGCAAGTGCCCAGTGAAGCCCCCCCAGCGATGCAAAGTGCGCAGCCCCCCCCCCCCCCCAGCCATGCAAGCACCCCCAGCAATGCAAAGTTCCCAGTGAAGCCCCCCAGCCATGAAAATCACCTAGTGAAGCACCCCAGCCATGCAAAGTGCGCAGCCCCCCCCCCCCCAGCCATGCAAAGCACCCAGCGAAGCCACCCCCCCAGCCATGCAAAGCACCTAGTGAAGCACCCCAGTCATGCAAAGTGCGCAGCCCTCCCCCCCCCCCAGCCATGCAAGCACCCCCAGCAATGCAAAGTGCCCAGTGAAGCCCCCCCAGCCATGCACAGTGCGCAGCCCCCCTACTCCCCCCCCCCCCACGCTGCAAAGCGCCCAGCGAGACCCCCCCAGCCATGCAAAGCACCCCCAGCCATGCAAAGCACCCAGAAAAGCCCCCAGCCATGCAAAGCACCTAGTGAAGCACCCCAGCCATGCAAAGTGCGCAGCCCCCCTACTTCCCCCCCCCCACGCTGCAAAGCGCCCAGGGAGCCCCCCCAGCCATGCAAAGCACCCCCAGCCATGCAAAGCACCCAGAAAAGCCCCCAGCCATGCAAAGCGCCCAGAGAAGCGCACCCAGCCATGACTAATCACCACTGTAATTTTATCTCTCCCCTGTGTCACTCGACTGCCACGGCAGAGCAGCTAATTTTAAAGCGCAGAATGATAACAAATTTGTCTGCTTCCGTTTTTTTTTCCTGTGAAGGTTATTATGCTGTTGTGCATCTTTCAGAGCAGAGAGGAAGTTCCGAGTGCCATTCATAGTGACCGGACCCCCGCGATGTTCTGGGATTTGTGCATTTTGGACTTTGGCCGACTGACTTTGGCCGTTTCTAGAACTGGCCGGCCAATGTCAGAAATTCCCAGCATTTTGGACTTTGGCCGACGTCAAATCGGCCAGTTCTAGAAACGGCCGGCCAATTCTAGAATTGGCCGATTTCTGGTTTTGGCCGTAACACATATAAGCCTAATATTTCAGCACAAAAAATGTGCTAAAAAGTTAGCCCCTCGGCTTATATGCGGGTCAGTGGAGCAGAACGGATGGTTGAGTAGGTTTTGTTACTGGCAGAGGAGTTTTGGGATTGTGCACTGGTTAACTTGCTCTTGCCAGCTGGCTCCCTGCTGTGCCCATCCCCTGCAGCATGGTGTGCAGAGTGCACTGCTCAAGATTACCTGTGTCCCCTAGCTTGTGGAGTAGAGCATGCAAGTGACATGTCAGTGGTTCAATGATCAGGTGTTCTTCCTTCGTGGCAATCGTTGTCTCTCATATCAATGATGCCATCTAGTGGCGTCTTGAAATACAGCTGTATCATCCTTGGGGCACATCTGGCTACGGGGAGAGGGGCTGACTTGCACTGGGGGCACATCAGGCTACTGTGGATGGGGCTATTCTGGGTAGGGGGCTTATATGCGAGTCAATCACTTTGTCCTAGTTTCTGAGGGAAAAGTGGGTACCTCGGCTTATAAGCGGGTCGGCTTATATGCGAGTATATACAGTACCTTACTGGAGAAAGTGACACATGAAGAATGTGGGACAGTATGAGATCAGTACTCTGTTCCCAGCTTCAAACAAGACCTAGTCAGTTCTTTATTTACTGTATATAGCTCCTCTTATAACATTAATCCAAAGCTTTAACCACTTACCGACCGCCTAACACAGGATTGCAATGGGACGGCGGCTCTCTCGTTCCTCTGCGACGCACATGTTGCGTCATCTCGCGAGGAACTAGATTTGACAAAGCACGAGCGCAAGCTCTCGTCACTGTACACAGCAGGCCCCAGCGATCAGCCTGCCAGCTGCTGTTCTTGTCATTGACTTTAGTCTTGTCACTTAACTGTCCCTCGGATGGGCTCACAGTCTAATCCCTACCATAGGCGTATGTCTATGTATGTATAGTGTAGTGTATGCAATGTAGTCTAGGGGCAATTTAGGGGGGTAGGCAGGAAAAAACATTCTTTATTTTATTTTTTTGCAAAAAATGTTTTTCCTTTTTAATCAATTAAAAAAAACACCTAAAAATAGCAGCAGCAATCAAATACCACCAGAAGAAAGCTCTATTTATGAGAAGAAAAGGAGTGCTAAGTTGTATGACCGAGCAATAAACCGTTAAAGTTGTGAAGTGGCAAATTGTAAAAAATGGCCTGGTCACTAGGGGGGTATAAACCTCTGGAGCTCAAGATGTTAAAGAAAGTTGGAAGAACTGTTAACTTTATAGCATCGCTTAAAACACAGCCTAGGGTATAGTGTCTCCTAATATTCCATAACTACTATGATCAAGACGCTAGTACATGGTACACCAAGAGAACATTTTGTACCAACTCCTTGGCGTGATAACTTTTTAACATGAAAAACACATACAATTAAAACATGTCCTATGTAGAGTCATGTCCAGCATAAAAGCCAAGATGTAAGACCTGAGCGGAACACCGTGGCCAATGGTTCCGCAAGACTCAAACGTCACAGACTGGGACCAAACACCGATGGGCTTGATGCATTACCACCACCTCCAGCTAGAGTGCTGATTGGCGCTATGCATTTCGGGGGCTTCCTCCTTCATCAGGTGACTCCATAGGAAAATGGGGGCGGGGGATTACAGCTGCCCATTGTCTGGTCCAGTGTCTTGGGACAGGCACAATTTGAGACACCAGAATATCTGCAGGTATCCTCCAGCTCACACCACCACCCCCTTTCTTTCCTTGCTACAGTTGACTTTGGATGGAGCAACAGCGTGTGTACAGTACATGGATCAGCTCTAGGGAACTTAAAGCGTGTTAGGCATAAAATCCAAAATTAATTATCTATTTCCCTCTGTTAAATAGTTAGAAAGGTTGCTGAAAAGGCAATGCTAAAGTTAAAAATCAACCTTACTTTTTTATGTAAGATGAATATTGATCCTCTTGTCCCCTAGCTCCTAAATCAGCTGCAAAAGAGAAGTTGCAGTGCATGCTGGGTGTTTTTTTTCCTCCTCTATTTTGCTCCACGTTCCCTTCATTACTTATTCCTCCCTAATCCACTAATGCAGCCTGATTCCTCTATCCCTCCCGTTTACCCCTCCCACGCCTCTGTTTCTCTTTGATTGGCCACCCTCTTCTTCTTTTCTGTTTGTGGTAGCTTTGGCGCAGGGAGGGGGGTGAGCATCTGTCCTGTCACTGTCCTCTGCCCCCCTCCTGAATTGGCCATTGTCTTCCCCCTCTACCGCAATACTGCCGCACCCCCCCCCCCCCCAGGCATCCTCTCTTCCCCCCTGCATTACATAGCTTAGCAGGGAGGAATAAAGCAAGTGCACACAGACGCACCTCCTTATGGTTCCAGGTGCTGAAGCTACCGACTATACTCTCTGCACAACCGCCAGGGCTAGTGCAGAGTATATAGGGGAACTCAAGAGCATGGAACCATAAGGAGGTGAGTCTATGTGCACTTGCTTTATTCCTCCCTGATAAGCTGTGTAATGCTGCGGGTGAAGAGAGGATGCCAAAGGGATATGTGGAGGAGGGGGGAGAGTAAGGGAGGAAATTACATCAGGATTGGCTTCATGTTTGTGGGAGCCAAGATGGCCCCTGCCAGGAACACAATTTTCTTTATTTTACTATATAAAATGCACTGAAGTCAAGATGTGGACAGTGTAATACATCTGTTATGTAATTAGAGCGAGTAATTATCTACATACTTATGTGTTTCTTTTTTTTTACTGCCATAGTATGGCTTACAGCTCCTCTTTAACAGAGCCAGGTATGAGCACAGCCCTGTGCCCTACTGTATGAATGCTTCACTTTCCTCCTTCATTAGCAATGTCGGCTGCCCTCATTATTATCTGTATCCAGAATGCTCCTGACACAAACTTCGAGGTGGGCGCCCAAATTGCCTACTTCGCCAAATTATATCCTATACATTGCACTTATGGCAGTAGATGCCGTTCAGTTTAAGGAGATCACCCTTGCCGCTTTTAATTACAGATAGAGAATTTGCTACTTACTGTGGTTAGATATTCCACATCTTAATCACTCTTGCTGTAAAGAATCATTTTCTAATATGGTGATAGAATAACCAAGCAGCTCGGAATGACACAAAACCACTAGGAAAACATAGGGGACTAAAAGAAAGACTGAATATGCAAATTATCTCTTTATGCCCCTGAAGCCAGGCTTACATCCAGAAACGCTAGTGTATAGCAAGCATATAGCTTTAAATTTTACAAAGTCACAACAGCCCAACATGCAGACAGCCTGTTTTGGACTTTTGGTTCTTATCAGTTAATGGCAGGGATTGATATGGCTCTATGGGATAGGGCTTGGACCAGTACAACAGAATACCAAAGCAGCTCGGGGTGACCCAAAACCACTAGGAAAGTATAGGAGACTAAAAGAGACCGAAAAGCCGTTCTACTAAAAAGCAGTGCTTAGAGTGGTTTGCCTTCTTAAAGTGGATCCGAGGTGAACTTTTACACATTGCATAATTGTGTTCCTTTCCTATTGTTTATAGGGCATTCCTCAAGCCAAATACTTTGTTTTTGTTGTAATACTCTAATTCCCTATAAACTAAATAAACCACACCCACAGATTTTCAGAGAGCCTTGGCAGTAGCAAGGGCTCATGGGAGCTCAGTCTGGGAAGGAGGAGGAGGAGGTATTACTAGCCATTGATTTCAGAGGCAGAGGGGAGGAGGGAGGAGGAGGGGGATTCGTTTTTTTTCACAGTCTGAGTGCTGATGGTGCAGATAAGCCTGCCTCTGTGTAATGTTTACAAACAACATGACTGCTGTCATTGTATCACAGGAAGAAATAATCATTTTTTATTAAAGCTGTTTGCAGCTAGATTTGCTGTGTAAACTATCTAAACTTTAGAGAAGATATATAGACAAGTTATTTGTTATAGTTACTTTTTCATCTCGGATCCGCTTTAAACAGAAGGTTAGTTTTAGCCACAATGCACCACTACTGAATATGCAAATTATCGATTTATGCCCCTGAAGCCAGACATCCAGAACCACTGGTTTAAATTTTACAGAGCCACATCAACCCAGCATGTAGACAGCCCGTTTTGGACTTTTGGTCCTCTTGGTGATAGAATTCCCTTTCCTTCATTTAGAGTTAATAATAATTCCTTTTTTTTTTGTATAGCGCTTTTTTCCTGTCGGACTCTCAAAGCACTTGCAAGGCAGCCACTAGAGCGCACTCAGTAGGCAGTAGCAGTGTTAGAGAGTCTTGCCCAAAGAACTCCTTACTGAATCGGTGCTGCGTGCTGGCTTACTTAATAGGAAGAGCTGAGATTTGAACCCAGGTCTCTTATGTCAGAGGCAGGGCCCTTAACCATTGCACTATCCAGCCAGAGTTAACGTCTTCTTGTTTTTATTGCCCTTGGATTGAGGAGGGGCATATTTGTGACACACACCAGTAAAGCTCTTCTTTAACATGACTAAAAAACACACAAATGCATTAAGACAAGACACAGATTAGTTTGAGTTTTCCCTTAGTTCAGCCTGCTAATGCACTCTTCACACAGAAAGAAACCAGATCCTCTCCCACACCATTAGACAGTCAGATCTCCAGCAGCCAAGTATGTCCCTTGCTGTAAGCTTATAGTTGATTGACGACTGTCATAAAACGTAGTGCTGTATAAGTAAGTCACAGACTCAGTGGGCGTATTTTATGGCCCATACTCACGGGCTACATTTGTGGCCTGTCGCTAGCACACGGGAGCTCGTCGCCAGGTCCCTCCGCATACACACGGCGGAGGGACCTGGTAACTGATGCGGCGGAAGCTGTTGCTGTTGTTCCTCCCCCCGCCGGAAGCTCAAGGTATTCCCTGCTTGCTGCTGTCGCTAGTCCGCATACCCACGTCGACTAGCAACAGTTGCGGCGGAGTTGCGGCTGCAACTGGCGCCAGGCGATTGACTGCGCCAATCACCTGGCGACAGCAGCGACGAGCGACGGTTCAGGGTGCGCGCCCGTATTGCGCCTCATACTCACGGGCAACCTGTCGCCGCAACACGCGCGCCCCGCGTGTTGCAGCGACAATTGTAGCCCGTGAGTATGGGCCATTACTGTCTTCCAAAAACTGTGCACATCTTCCTGTGTGCCACCCAGATAGCACGGGGTGGCCTTGGTTAGCTGTACCTACTATCTTTTGCTGCCATACTCTTTATGTGGCAGGTAGTGGCCTGCTTGAACTATTTTATGTTTATAATACATCGCTTTGATATGTTTTATAATGGTTACTCTAAAGAAGCCCATTAACAGGACAATTTTTCCTTCAGATTTGATCTTTTGTTGCAATTTTTATGAAAGAATGGTATAGAAAACTGTGCCGTTTGTGGTGCAAATCGATGTGATGCCATTCTTTGGTCGATGGGAAAAGGTAAAAATATTGTTCTAAAAGTGGGATTTTATGATCAAATCGGAATGTCTTAAATCGTTCAGTTAATGGGAACAATTTGATAATTGCCTTCTGATTAGTTTAGGTCATTTAAATCGGGTTGAAATATAGAATCTGAAGGAAAAATTGTACCATTAATGGGAAACTTTATGTCTTGTTATGGCGTGTATATTTTTACCATGCCCTTAATATGATTTGCTTCATTCCTGATATATTTCTACAAACAGTTAACCTTACATTTAGCTTTATGTAGGTGATTATGTAACTTACTGAATATTACGGTAGTCCAGGGCCCTGATTCACAAAACTATGGTAAAATTAATGTGCACAGTTGGCACACAGCAATCTTTCTGGTGTTCACACAAGGGGCTTGACTCACTAAACTGTGATAACTCATATCACGACCGCACTGGCGTTTTTGCGCGCAACCGCAAATTCGTGATTGTGTGCGGAAATTTGCGATTGCGCACAAAAACGTGCGCAAAAAACACTAGCACGGCCGTGATATGAGTTATCGCGGTTTAGTGATTCAAGCCCCAGAAATGTAACATGCATTGTGCATTTAGCTCAACTTTTGCTATGTACACATCACACGCATTGCTCGTATAAAATGTGTTATGCAAATAGCCTAATTTGCATCATAGAAGCCATGCACAGGTTCTGTACAAGTTGCACCGTGTGCACAACACACATTACATTGGGTGTATAAACACCATTAAAACTCCATGGGTTGTCTGCATATAGCAGATTTACTGTTTGTTGCTTAGTGAATCAAGGCCTGTGTGTGTTCTGTATTTTTTTCTATGGAGAAAGATATGTTGTTCTAATTAACCCTCTCTGGTCAGTCTTTTTTCTCTATAAATGGAATCCTTGGGTCTTTATGTAGTTGGTGTTTACTTACACAGTTGGACTTGCTTTTTTCTGGTTTGACTTGCTTTTGTGGCTTTTAATATTATTTCATCCACTGGGGGGGTTTTAATTTGTGGAATTGATTTTTAGCTGATATTGTTTTGATTCTCACAGTCATTGTTCCTAGTACTTTTGTCACATACTAACACTTGAGAAAGAGCTGGTGGTAGCCCGAATGAGACTGGTGCTGTTGCAACTTGCTATGTCTTATTGACTGATTTAGGAAAGGTGTGGTCAATCAGGTAGAACACATTCCTCTCTTTCTCAGTCCATCCTAAACACTAACATGGATCTGGTCCTTCAGGCCTTGAGTTCGACACCTGTGAATAAGGGGAATGCAGCCTTACTGTTTGCTAAAGAGACACTGAAGTCTTGTTTATTACCTTGTTTTCCTATTCATCCTTCTTCAGCCTTAACTGCTTGCCGACCGTGTCACGCCGATGAGCGTGGCCTCCGCGGCAGCCCCAGGACCGCCTAACGCCGATTGGCCTAAAGTCCTGGTGCTTCAGTTTGCAGGAGATCGCGCGCAGCCTGCGCACGCATCTCCTGCTTGGTAGGCGGAGCATAGCTCCGCCTTCATTCTCCCAGCGGCGATTGCATCTCGGGAACTGTTAGACTTTTTACTTAGTACAGCGCTGCGATCCAGTGACAGCATGCTTGAACCCCAACAAATGCATTATTTCACATTATTATGTTCCATTGAATCATATACTGTATATTGTTAGTTATATTTAAAAAATGGAACTAAACTCCTCTCTGCTCTAAGAGATTAGCCACAGCATGATAACCTTTATGGAAACAAAAATCTGCATTACAATTTATGAAAATTGAAAAAAACTGAAGTTTTACTAGGTTTCAGTTTTGCAGGGGCACAGAAAGGGTTACGCTTCAGTGTTTACTATATGCTAGCGCTACCTTGGCAGAGCTTCCCTGCAGTCTATTCCCAGCTGTTGATAAGAGCCGATTAGACACTTTGATCTAATCTTTGAAACACAGAACATAGTGAATTCTGCAGCAACTATACTGTTTGTAGAATAAAGATTTTTCATAGTGTGCTGTGCAAGAGTTCAGGTCCACTTCAACCGTACATTAACCACTTAAGGACCGGGCTAGTTTTCAGTGATCTGTGCTGGGTGGGCTCTTCAGCCCACAGCACAGATCACATTGCAGGCAGGGCAATCAGACTCCCCCCCCCCCCTTTTTTTCCCCACTTGGGGGATGTCCTGCTGGGGGGGGGTTGATCACCGCCGGCTATTTTGGTGTAGCGGGGGAGGGGCTCCTCAAAGCCCCTCCCCCATCCACAGCGATATTCGGCCTCCCTCTCTTTCCCTCCCTCCCCTCCTTCCCATGGGCGGTACAGGACAGCGATCCGTCCTGTACCGCCTCTGATAGGCTTCTTTAAAGGATACCACAACTGACATGTGGCATAATGAGATAGACATGGGTATGTACAGTGCCTAGCACACAAATAACTATGCTGTGTTCCTTTTTTTTCTTTCTCTGCCTGAAAGAGGTAAATATCAGGTATGTAAGTGGCTGACTCAGTCCTGACTCAGACAGGAAGTGACTACAGTGTGACCCTCACTGATAAGAATTTCCCCCTTTTTTATCTCTTTCTTGCTCTCAGAAGCCATTTTCTTCTAGGAAAGTGTTTTATAGTTGGAATTTCTCATCAGTGAGGGTCACTCTGTAGTCACTTCCTGTCTGAGTCAGGACTGAGTCAGCCACTTACATACCTGATATTTAACTCTTTCAGGCAGAGAAAGAAAAAAAGGAACACAGCATAGTAATTTGTGTGCTAGGCACTGTACATACCCATGTCTATCTCATTATGCCACATCTCAGTTGTGGTATCCTTTAAGGCGCTGCTGCACAGCAGCGCCATACGATGTAAACACCGGGGATTATTTCCCCTGGTGTTTACATTTAGCCTTCGAGACGCGATCGGAGGCTCGCAGGCTTGGAACGGCCGCTCGACCGTCCATTTCCATGGAAAACCACAAACGACCAGCTTTCACTGGTTAGATGAGAATTTCACTATCTATGACTTGGTTAAATGGGATCTTGAAGGCCAGGAAGACTATGGTGTTTATTTACAAACCTTGTCTCATGAATTAGCTTTCCTTAGCTTTTTTTTACGTCAAATATAAGGAGAAATAGTTGATGAGATAGGACATACAAGTAAAGCATGCTTCAGATAAACTGATAAGGAGAAATAAGTCATGAGATAAGACAGATGAGGAAAGATAAATTATGTTTTGTGAATCAGCCCCAACATCTGGTCAGTTATTTTCCGACTGTGTATGAAGTCTGGTCAAGTGACTGATGCAATTAGTCACTTGACCAGACCCCGTTCGCTATTAGTGTTGTCAGTTCACGGTGGTGAATGGGTCGCAAACCTTAATTTGTGCCAAAGTTTGTGAGTTGGCAAACCTGGGGGTCTCTGAAAGCTGAATTTTAGACTCGTCATTAACCCATTAAACCACACTGCAGGATGGTTGCCCATTTCAGCTCCCACTCCCAGCCCATCCAGGTCTATATACTCCGTTGCACATGAAATCAGCCTGGCTTCTGTGCAAGGTGAGTGAATGGACACATAACATGCAGGGGAATGGGCAGAGGGATGACAGCCACATAACGGAAGTCTGAAAAGTGATGGGCAACTTGTAGTGCAGTATAGGTGGAATTTTGCGGGTTCGCAAACCCACTGAATCCATGATCCTTTACAAACTGCAACTCAAGAAGTCTGTCTATCATGGTCGCCCAGCAAACCACACTGCAACAAGTTTGCCTACCACTATTTCCACAAACAAACTATTTGTAGGTGAACAGTGTGCAGAGACCAATGGCAAACACTACCTGACATTCGTATTCACACCATACTTTAACCACTTAACGACCGCCTAACGCCGATAGGCGTCGGCGGGTCGTTAGTGGTATAGCATGGAAACGGCCGCTCGATCGAGCGGCCTTTCCATGCTAGTTCACGGAGACTGCCTCCGTGAACAGTGTGCGAGCTGCCGATCGCGGCTCGCACGCATAATGTAAACATCCGGGGAAGAAATCCCCGCTGTTTACATCACACGGCGCTGCTGCGCAGCAGCGCCGTGACGTAGATCGGCGATCCCCGGCCTCTGATTGGCCGGGGATCGCCGGCATCTGATAGGCAGAAGCCTATCCTATCCGGCGCAGGACGGAACTCCGTCCTGCGCCTCTCACAGGGTAAGAGAGAGGGAGGGAAAGCCGGGGAGGGCGGAAAGCGCTGCGGAGGGGGCTTTGAAGAGCCCCCCTCGGAAAGTGCAGGTAGCCGGCGGCGATCAGACCCCCCCAGCAGGACATCCCCCTAGTGGGGAAAAAAAGGGGGAAGTCTGATCGCCCTGGTACATACGTGATTGGTGCTGCGGGCTGTAGAGCCCACGCAGCACCGATCACTGCAATATCCCCTGGTCCTTAACATGGAGGCGACCGTGAACTTTGTGAATGGTGCGAACAGTTCGTACCATCTCTACAATCCCAACCTATGAAATGTATAATATGCACTGTGCCAGTGGCAGAGTAATAGGGATGCAGAGGCTGCAACCACACTGGGGCCCTTAGGCCAGAGGGGCCCACTAGGGGCCCTTCTTCATCTATCTTGTTAGCTTTTCCTTGGTGCCATGCTGGTAATGAACACCTCTATATGTGCATTGAATATTAGTAATCCTTAACAAACTGTTTCCTAAGTCTGATTACACTTCTCAGACACTGCAGCTGTCCTTGGTAGGTTTGGGGGCTCCATATCAATACAGTGGTTGGGGCCCCATGTAAAACTCACACTGGGGCCCCTAGCTTCTTTGTTACGCCACTGCTCTGTGCAGTGTATATGCATGTTGCGTTAAAAATAACACCAGTCACAAGTACAGCCTTGTATTATGTATAATTGTTTTCATTAAACCCTGCAATTGCTGTCCACAAACTCTCTGCTGTCTACCTCTAAGGAGTCTATTTATAAAGCAGCATCAACGATGCAAATTGTCAGCTTGCATTTTTAATGGCAAAAATTGCTGTCATCCTTATTATAAGTATGTGATTCCCTAACAAGCAGGGAAATAAATATGTGCAGGCTTTCCTGTGTTTGTGTTCCTCCACCGAGATGACATTAAAGCACTATTACTCTGCCAGCGTATTTTCTTTTAGCTCGGGAGGACAATAATATGCCATTTACAAATACCTCCTTATTTAATCCCAATAAGGGAATTAATAAATGTTTGAATTACAGTCATGTGAGGTAATATGGGGCAGCATACGCAGGACATGTACTCTGATACAGTAATCCTCTGCATTGTGTTTTGCAATCCACCCTTTATCGTTATCATAATCTTGTTTACTGCACTCGGCTTCCGACAGAACCCCGCAGCTCCCTCCCTTTCCGTAAACACATGTGAAGGAATTCCCAATAATCTAGCAGCAGGTTGGAATAGTGGATTCCCTTTTTCATGCTAGAGAGAGAGAGGACCTCCCGGCTTTGTCCCCGCAGCAATAAAGAGCTCCTGAGAATAACGCACAGTGTTTCCTCATTCCTGCCATTTTCACATTTGGGTTTCCCTCATGAGCTGCTTGTGATTTCTGCTCCTGTCGCTGCAGGCTGTTTATCTTCTCATGGCTCATGTCTGGGGTGCCCACGCATCTGTGTGCCTTCCCTTCCCTACCTGGTACTTCCCCATTATTGGATGTTATGCAGCACTGCTGTGGAAAGTACCTAGGCACCCATCGTTATCTGATGTTCACAGGCAGATTTCTCGTGGAGAGAAGACTGCAGTGTGGAAAGCTCACAATGCAGAGTGATGGTAGGCGTACTGCAGATACAGACTGACACCCAGCAAGACGGGCAGACTTGTACTGCTCTTGACATAGCTGGCTCATATCCCCCTCACATCTTCATGTTAATTCACTTACATGTGTATGGTGACAGTATATTTCAGCAGTATGGAAGTCTAGTCTGCTGACTCAAGCGAATATTGCTTAAAAACAGAAAAATGACACCAAATAGAAAGTTTAATTTGTGATAAAGAACAAGGAAACCAGCTGCAGCTGCAGAATAAAAATCGGTCTCCAGGATTCATCAGTACTGCAACTAGCAACTAGCCTCACAGGGCAAAGAATCACAGGGCTGGCTACACATTTAATCGAGACCCTCGCAAGTAAAGCCAAGCTCCCATTCAGCCCTCATCCAGAAGGTTCCTAAGCTATAAATGAGGTTGTTTTTGTTGTGAAATAGGTTTCCTGCCTTACGCTAAAATATTTCCCCAGTGAACAAAAGTCCTATCCCTAATTGTGTGTGGCTTGTGTCCTAGTGAAAATCCCATCATCCCATCAGTAGGAAGAGAGCAAACATACTTATAAATAAATGCTTATAAATAGGTGGGAGGAGGTGCCCCAGGGTGTATATGACTCTTGTAAGCTATATCAAACAATAAGTGGTCTCTTACCTCAGGTGATGAATGGAATTTGAAAGATATATTTATAGAACACGATTGACGACACGTTTCACGAGCTTTACCCACTTCTCCAGGTCAGTATTACAGTGTGTTTTCAGAGAAACATGCTGGACTAGGAGCACCTATATTTCTCTTCTAGAGCAGCCCTGCCACACGGTTTACCCTAAATAAAACCCATCACTATTACACCACTTCAGCCCCTCTAAACCAGTGCCTCTGTATTAGCCTGTTAGCTCAGTCTCGACATAAGGTCCTCTGATTCACTAGCATGTGTAGTTCACTAGCATGTGTTATTCACTAGCGTGCATAACAGCAGCTAACTCGTGATGTTACGCAGCACTATGCTTAGCAAATCAAGCCCATAGTGTGTAAATATCATGAGTTGCATTATGTGCGCAACACATGCTACTCATGCAAATACTGGTAAAATCCCTGTACGCTGCCTGCGAATAGAAATTTACCAAGGTTAAGTTACTCAGCCCTATTATTTTTTATTTCTGGAAGGCTATTTATTACACAGCAGACTGGTAGCAGATCATGGTCTTAGTGTTATAAAAAGGACATACAAACAGTGATGTACCAATAGGGGATGCAGAGGTTGTGACCGCACCAGGGCCCTTGGGCAACAGGAGCTCTTTAGGGGCCTCCTTCATCCATCTTATTAGCTTTTTATTGGTGTGATGCTGATAATGAACACCTCAATGGGCTCTATTCACAAAACTTCTCATAAATGACTTATTTATCACCTAATTAAAAATAACCTTCAGCACATTTACAAGCAAAATAACCACTCAAAGTAAGTGGTTCCTGATTAACTTCATTTCAACGTTACTTTTCTTACCTTAGTTATATAATATTTTTGCTCTTTGGGAGCTTAAAAATGTAACATAGAAAAGGGTGAAAGCAGGTGAAAAAGCTTTGTGAATCATGCCCCATATGTGCATTGACTAGTAGTAATCCTCCTTAACAAACTGTTTCCTTATGCTGGGGATACACGGTACATTTCTGTACCATGTATCGACCAGCTGATCCGGCCAGCTGATAATATTTACCTGGCCCGATCAAGCCGCTCGACTCCCGACCGTTCGATCTCCGCCGGCGGACAATGGCAGGGAATCGACCGCTGATAAGGAAGCGCCGGCGGGGACGAGCGGTAATCGATACGTCAGCACGCGCAGACGAGCGGGGACGCGGCTGGGGTCGATCCGGCGGCTAATCGGCCGCCGGATCGACCCGTGTATTCCCAGCATTATACTGCAGCTGTCCTTGGTAGGTTTTGGGGCTCCATATCAATAGAGTGCTTGGGGCACCATGTAAAACTCGCTCCTTAATGACGCTACTGCATACAATCCCTGGACAAACGTGTGCAGTTTTGTTTTTTTTATACATGATTGGAGGAGTTGCAGCCACTGGAATCCTCTGCAATGGGGGGATGCCATGTTTTTATAAATGTATGTGTTTTGTGCAACATTTTTTTAAATAAAGTAGTGATAGAAGCATCAGCTTAGTGGTGCAGCATTGTATGTAGGGGAAATGTTTTTTTGTAATTGTTGCTTGTTATATTTTCTCTTCCATGGTTTGATGCACCAAAATAAGATTGCTTTTACATGTGTAGGTGCCAACAAATTCTTCCATAATCCTTCCCTACAAATTATCACCACTAGGGACATTGGATTTTGTGCTCCTCTAAGGGACAGTTTGTGATATGAATTATTCAGGTTTGAAATATTTCATCACTATATAAATGCAAAATATAATTAAATATAATTAATATATATAAAATATAATTATCCTCACTCTGTTTGCTAGTGCCGGTTCTAGGCACAATCAATGGGGTTATGGTCAACAATGACATGGGGCCCCTCTAACCTTGCTTATGAAACCTCCTCTTTACCCCAGAGAGCTGTATGCTCTGCTGGGGCCCCTGGGATCACTATATACTTAGGGGGAGACCTTGGGGCACTTCAGCTGGCTTGGGGGCCCCCTTCCTGCTCTCTACTGACAGACAACACTGCCAGCCTTCAACCACCTTTGCTTACCCTACCCAGTGTGAGATGTAATGAGAGAAGAGAAAGGCCTGCAGCGCCCTCCAGTCTGTAACCAGGATTTAGGATCTCCTACAGGTGACAGCATTCCATGGTGCCTTGTCCACCTTTATATGCCACCTTAGCCTCTTTAGCTGGCAACCCTCTCACAGCCTTTCTTTTGCTGTCCACTTTTCTGCACCACAGCTGCACAATCATAAGGAGGAGAAGGAATGCATTATATTACAGAAAAATGTTTTCAAGCAAAGAGGCAAACTGAACTGACATCACCAGGAATGATGGCAGCTCCCATCTGTCTGCCACTTGAAAATACAGATAATGTCAGGTGTATTTTAAAGAAAACCTGAACTGAAAATTAAAAGTAAAAATAAACATACACAAGTTGTACTTACCTCCTGCGTAGTCTGCTCCTCAATCTCTTTCTCCTCTCCTGCGTCCTGTTTGTCCACTGTGATAAAGGGAATTCTCCATTCTCCATTTTGAAAATGGCCATTACCCCATAACAACTTTCTGGTCAGCACACTGTTAAACTATAACATCACCCACTTGAGCCATAGGGAAACATGGACATTACCTGGCACATCAGTTGTCCGGTCAGTTATAACTGACAGCAACTGATGTATAACTGACAACAACTGCTATATTTCAGTTCTGACAAAATGTTGTCAGAACTGGAAGGGATCATTGTCAGAAGAAAATGGTTAGCTTCTGAGAGGAACTGATGGCAAGGTAACTATGTAATGTTGATTTGAAGTTACCGCATGTGTTTATTTGAAATAATTTTCCTCAGTTCAGGTTCCTTTTAGGCTGCTTTCACAGTGGGACGTTACAGGTGCAAGTTAGTGCAGCCTGTAACGCTCCCCCAACGCACAGCAATGTAACACAAGTGGGCTGTTCACACTGCCTACGTTGCGTTACATGTAACGCTGCACGTTGTAGTGAAAGTGCAGCATGCTGTGCGTTCTACGCGGCTTAGCACATGCTCAGTGGGGGGCGGAGAGGAGGCGGGGAGATGCTGCTACAGTAGCCGCGCACATGGCTACTTAATCTGCACTGGCGGACGATGATTGGCCGGCGGGACCACGTGATGCGGAGTGTCTCGCTCCACATCGCTCCGCATCACGTGGTCCCGCCGGCCAATCAGCGCCACTCTGGGAGACCTTATGCGGCTAGAGCCGCCTAACGCGGCTCACTCTAACGTCCTCTCCCGCACCACTATGCGTTGCGTTAGGGGCACGTTATGCGACCATAACGTCCCCTAAAACGCAACGTCTTAGTGTGTAAGTAGCCTTAAGGCTTCTTTTACACTTGCATTGCAAGTGTGCATTGTATTACCCTGCTTTACCTCAGGGTAATGCAACAGCAATGCAAGGGCATGGGACCTTGCACACTTACCGTATCGCATTGCACTGGAAGCTTCCAAATTGCTGCCTAGCTGACGCAAAGTCTGCAGCACGTTACCATATGACTTGTGCGGCGACGTAACACCGGGGAGGTCATTGGAGTAAATGGGCGACACAGTAGTTTAATCGACGGGAGCACACATACACAGACTGACAGGAATCCCAGGGCATAGCAGTGATGTACTTCCTGCCCAGCAGGAAGGATGACACTGATCGGAGCGCAGCGCTATGCATATGATCCTGTTGGCGCACTCTGCCTCATATGTTTGTAATTTTTTGTGTTGCGGTGGGATGCAGCAGGAGCATCTCATCCCCACCACAATGCAAAAAATAAGTGTAAAACTGGCCTAAGTCCATAAAAATCAAATGTCATTAATGCATACACTTTTTTTGTAATTTAACGTTATTTAAGTGCCAGTGCAGCCTTCCATTTCTTTAATGCATATGATACTAAATTTGCAAAGAGTAACAATGTTCAAGGCTCTGTGCATTGCACATCTGTACTTATCACAATAAATATTATGAAAGGCTTATCATGGGCTGTATCCAGTAGCTCCTTATTGCCTGGAGAGTGGGTGTTCCTTTCCTGGAATAAAGAAAATAACCTGATCTGGTCTATCTGCCATGGTCAGATTTCTGAAAAAGCACAAAAGCATGGGTCTTCACTGGCTGCTGCCAACAAGGGCACCTGCACATGGAAGACACAGGTTGCTGTATATTGACAAGAAAGGTGCCTAGGGTGCTTCATATGAAAGAGAGGGACTGGTGTTAAACATAGAAGAGATAGGAGTTTGAACAGTTCAAAGACTGATGTTTACTCTAACCAAGCTGTATGTGAAATTCCCAAATGTCCAATACACAAAACTTATAACCTTTGTAACTAGAGTGACCAGATTTTTGTGGGGTCAACCCGGGACGGGGGGGAAGCTGTGGCGCCAAAAAATGGGGGGGCAGCGCCGTGCCGAAAAATGGGCATGGCCATGACATTGTATGGGCAGAGCTAATGTAATGATGTACCAGCGAGACATAAGAAAGCAGTGTTTACACCATGATGTGGTCAAACGAGGATTCGCATCATGGGTGTGCAGAAACTGTGTGATGCTATTTAATAGTATACCGTAACCGCAAAGCAGCAAACATAGCCAACTATGACCATTAAATAATAAATGCAGCAACAGTTACCCCAGACACCAGAAAATAAACGCAATGTGGGCAACATGTCAGCACAAAATAAACGCAATATGGGCAACATTTCAGCACAAAATAAACGCAATGGGCAACATGTCAGCACAAAATAAACGCAATGTGGGCAACATTTCAGCACAAAATAAACGCAATGGGCAACATGTCAGCACAAAATAAACGCAATGTGGGCAACATTTCAGCACAAAGTAAATGCAATGTGGGCAACATGACAGCACAAAATAAATTGGTGCCTCCCCTCCCCCCATTCATCCTCTTCACGCACGCGCACACACACACACAGACCCATATGCAATGCTTACCAAAACCACCCAACTCACAGAAATCGCCAGGAAGGGGAAAAAACATTAAAAAACTCCCAACGCAAACGCACCTGGAACGCAATGTGAACGAGGCCCAACTGTATATAAGCATCAGATACGCCCTTTAGTGTATATAGACAGTCAAGACAGATCCCCCCACTTTTGTGTATGTAGGCAGATCCCCCCTTTAGTATATATAGGCAGATCCCCCCCCTTAGTGTATATAGGCTGCTAATCTTGAATATGTAGGCAGATCCCCCACTTGGTGTATATAGGCTACTAGTCTTGTAAGCAGATCCCCCCTTTAGTGTATATATATATATAGGCAGATCCCCCCTTTAGTGCATATATATATATATATATATATATATATATATATATATATATATATTATATATACACTAAGGGGGGATCTGCCTATATACACTAAAGAGGGGATCTGCCTACAAGACTAGTAGTATATATATACACTAAAGGAGGGATCTGCCTACAATGGGCAGATCCCCCCTTAGTGTATATAGGCTACTAGTCTTGTAGGCAGATTCCCTCTTTAGTGTATATAGGCAGATCCCCCCTTCGTGTATATATAGGCTTAGGCCACTACTAGTTGCAGATTCCCCTCTCCTCCTCCCCAGCATAGAATAGGATAACAAGCACATACTTACTGTAGGTAGGTTGAGGAGCCTTACTTTTGCTGGACACTTAGAATTTCTGGCACAAGAGGAGATGAGGGCCAGCAGCCAGGTCTCCTCGTCTCTCACTCAGGGCAGGGCAGGAGAGTCACACAGGGCAGGGCAGGGTGGCTGGCACACGTGCTGGGCACTTCAGCGCTCCATGCCTGCTCCTTCCATCCATCCTCCTATCACGGGGCAGAGCGCTGGGTGGAGTCTCACTGTCACACTGACTCCAATAGTCAGTGCCGCCCGCAGCCGTTGCTGGTCTTCGCCCCCCATCAACCCCAGAGACACCAGGGGGCGGAGCCGGAGCTATGCAATGGACGAAGCCAGAGCCCGGAGCCGCAGTAGCACATATTAACATATGCGGCCGGGCGGCAGGAGCACTCCCCTGGAAGCTGGAGTTCCGGTGCCCTGAGCGATCGCTCTGGTCACTCAGGGCAAAGGCCGGCCCTGCGGGAAGATGGTCTCCAGTACAGGGCTTTGGCAGCCATCTTCCCATAGCCCTGCTCTGCCTGCGACTATGCAGGCTGGAGCGGGGCTGCTGGCTATGAACTGGCGCAGCATCTATTAGACGCTGTGGCCAGTTAATTCAATAGTACAATAGTACGGTGGCCAGAGTTCCGAGGCCGGGACGTGCTGCGGCTAAAAGCGGGACATTTCCCGGGACCTCATGCAGCCTGGGACAGCGGACCATGCACACAGATTCTTCCCCTGTCCTTGCATCCTCAACTTTTGCACCAGACTTTTGTGTGGAACAGTGTCGAAGGCCTTTGCAAAGTCCAAGTATATCACATCTACAGCATTCCCAATATCCACATTAGCGTTCACTACCTCATAAAAGCTGAGTATGTTAGTCAAACAGGACCTGTCTTTAGTAAACCCATGTTGATGCTGAGAAATAAGATTATTTTCTACTATGAAGTCATGTATAGTATCTCTTAGTAACCCCTCAAATAGTTTGCATACAACTGATGTTAAGCTTACAGGTCTTTAATTTCCTGGATCTGTTTTTTTGCCCTTCTTAAAGAGAACCCGAGGTGTGTTTAAAGAATGTTATCTGCATAAAGAGGCTGGATCTGCCTATACAGCCCAGCCTCTGTTGCTATCCCAAACCCCACTAAGGTCCCCCTGCACTCTGCAATCCCTCATAAATCACAGCCGTGTTGTGAGGCTGTGTTTACATCTGTAGTGTCAGTCTCAGCTGCTCCCCCGCCTCCTGCATAGCTCCGGTCCCTGCCCCCATCCCTTCCCTCCAATCAGCAGGGAGGGAAGGGATGCAGGCGGGGAGGGAAGTTCTGCAGGAGGCGGGGAGAGCAGCAGACTGACACTATAGAGATAAACACAGCCAGCTCTGACAAGCTGTTTGTCAGCAGCGTGACTGTGATTTATGAGGGATTGCAGAGTGCAGGGGGACCTTAGGGGGGTTTGGGATAGCAACAGAGGCTGGGCTGTATAGGCAGATCCAGCCTCTGTATGCAGATAAGATTCTTCAAACCCACCTCGGGTTCTCTTTAAATAATGGGAAAACGTGAGCTGTACGCCAATCCACTGGGACTCTGCCAGTTGAAAGAGAGTCACAAGAGATAAGATAAAGGGGTTTATCTATAACTGAACTTAATTCCCTTGGGACCCGAGGATGCATGCCATCCGGGCCAGGTGCCTTGTCTATTTTTAATTTATTTAGTCTTGCCTTCATTTCTTCCTGCGTTAAGTATTTAATATTACAGTTGGAAGATTGAGACTCTTCTGCATCTGTAATTTGCAACAGTGATGTTTCCCTTGTGAAGACAGAAGCAAAGAAAGCATTTAATAACTATTACCTTACCTTGGTCATCCACCATTGAGTTCCCATGCACATCCTTTAGGAGTACAATACAGTCAACCTTTCTTTTTTAGAGTTGATGTACTTGTAAAACTTCTTTGGGTTAGATTTGATATCCCTAGTGATTTGATTTTCAGCTTCAATCTTTGCCAGCCTAATTTCTTTTTTTACAACTTTTATTGCACTCCTTATAATTGCTTAATGCAGCCTCGGTCCCCTCCTGTTTTAGGATCCTATAGGCATTCCTTTTCCCCTTCATTTTATCTCTAACCTTTCTATTCATCCATAGAGGCCTTTTTTTATTCCTAGACATTTTGTTTCCATATGGGATATGCATACTACAATATTGATTGAGAATAAGCTTAAAAGCTTGCCATTCCCCTTCAGTGTCCTCCCCTTGTAGTAAATTATCCCAGTTCACCAAACTTAGTGCCTGCCTGAGTTGATTGAAGTTTGCTTTTCTAAAATTCATAGTTTTAGTGGTCCCGCTGCCCCATGGCCTATCAGTCACAAGATCAAACGTTATCATGTTGTGATCACTATTTCCCAAATGTTCTTGAACCTGCACATTTGATACATTATCTGGTCTATTAGAAATGATCAAATCCAGTAACGCATTCCCCCTAGTTGGTTCCGTCACCATTTCAGTCAAGTAATTGTCCTGTAGTGATGCCAGAAATCTGCTGCTTTTACCAGAATGGGTAGCCTCAATACTCCAGTCAATGTCCGGAAAGTTGAAGTCACCCATAACTATGACCTCATTTTTACTTGCAGCTTTTTCAATCTGCTGTAGTAATTGCAGTTCTGCAGTTTCATGAATATGTGGTGGCCTGTAGCATACCTTAATAAGCAATTGGCAACCTTTATTTCCACCATGGATATTTACCCAAATGGACTCCACATCTTCACAATCTTCCTCCATCTCATTGTTCAGGACAGCTGTAAATGAATTCTTAACGAAGACATGGAGATCCTCCTTGGCTGACTACCATACTATATGTGATATGCTAACATTCAAGACACTTCTGGTGAGTGCATTCACATAGGGAGAGTGAACAGTATCCCATATACGGTGGAGGCACTACCCCCAGGAGTGCATGCACGGGGTGCAAATTGTAGTTTTTTAAAAGGCAAAACTTTGCACTATGTGCGTGTTTTAATTGTTTCAGGGTTGATAAAGCACAGTGAATCGTTTTGGACATGTATTGAGGGTAGATTAGTCACACTATGGGGAGGGGCACCTTGTTTTGTAGTTATGCTGCTGTCCTCAAACTGGGCTGGTATTGCACAGAGTGGCTATACCACGTGATGTGGATCAAGCTTATGGAATTTTTCTGTTTTGGTCAAGGCAAACATTGAAATACATTTTTCTGTAACTGGAGCGCAGTTTTAAACATATCCCTCATGTTGTAACTGCTAAGGTAGAAGCATGCAATCAGTCTGATCAGTTGTTAGTTTTGTAAGGCTCTGATTCGCTGTTCAAGATCATGTGTCTCTTCTATTTTTTGTGTACGTGAAAGCAGGAAATGATTACAGGAAGTTATCACAGCAAATCATAGTAAAAGCAGGAAGTGATTATAGCAAATCAGAGCCTTTCATTTCCAGCACCTGTTTAAACTAGTCACACGATTCTTGCATGAGTCTTTATACTCATCAGCATCCACTACTTCTAATGAACTTCGACACATACATGAACTAAGCTGCCAATAGGGTCAGGGTCAACCAAGGTTAGGGAGTATCATCAGCAGAAAGACTGAGTGACTAAGATACCCTCTGGAGTGTAGCCATTTCCTCAAAAGGGTTCGGGACAAATCTCAGCATTTATAAATCACTGTTTTTTTAAGCAGATCATGTCCATGTTGCAATTAATAGAGGAGGACTTTATATATTACAGGAATAAAAAAACAGATGCACTAAAAAAGCTCCATGTTGAACTGCCCCCAACGGATAGGAAAACATTTGTAATTTAAACCATTTAGAATTTGCAGTTAGTAAACCTGTTTATGTAATAACGTAGTGACTCATTTAAATAGTGTGAGTCAGACAGGTGACTAGGGAGAGGTTGAAGAATGTGAAAGCGTTGGCAGCTGACAACGTTTAGAGGGCAAACATTGTGTAAATTATATCAATTACAAAATTATTCCTGTTCATTGCTCAGTCTAATCTCTGGATTCGGTGGTGTGTAGCTAGTATCTGTACATGTCAGAAGTTCATACTGACAGTATAGTAGAATAATGCAGAAAAACAGAGGCTGATATTCGAATAAACAGAATTCCACTGCTACAGTGCTCTTCCCAAGGACGCTAATGTAAGACATTTGTGCAGTTATGGTAAAGATCTTGCTCCCTTGCCTACAGACAAAAGTGAACACTCAGCATATTCATCACAAACACAAGATTTTTTTTTTCTTTTTACAATAATGAACACATCTTCTGATCAGAAGCACCTATTTCTGCACCTGTCCATGGCCTGCTTCTTAGAAGCAATACTTAAATGAGTCACGTTGCTTTCTTTGTCCAGCCTCAGGGCCGTGGAACATGACCAATCCCCTCTTAGTCACCATCCAAATGAAGTTAACATTACTTTGAACTGTGTTACGCCATTGCTAACGATCAGAGCATTCATTCTCCATTACTAGCTAAGACACTGCTGAAACGCAGAAGACAGTAACGGAGAGATAAAACCCTCTGATTGCTAGCAGCCATTACTGTAATAGCTGCTGCAGTCAAGCGATTCCTTTATACTTCTCTGTTGCTGGCGAGGGAATCACCCATGTGACATGGCCCTTAGACATATAAAGTCATATTCACTCATTGTAACATAAAGACGCAGGGACAGTAGTCAAAGCTTGCAAGCTTAGGTGTGTTTCGGCTGTCATAGGCTCTCCTGGATATGATGAGATGAACTGTAATCCAGGGACGAGACATTAGTAAACTGAGCCTCTGTGGAAAGTGCTTAAACTGCACAGTACCCAGGAAACATCATTACTCAGATTAATAACTGCTTAAAAGCAGCACTCACATATCAGGAATTAGGAATGATCCTCTAGGAAAAGGATTGGCTGGGAAAATGTAGTCTCCACATTGTGTTGTATTACAGTGACTAGAATTCTCAGTAGCAGCACTTCTAGCCCTCAACAGGAGCACATACAAGGAGGGAAACCAGGGAAGTATGCAATTTTACACAGAGCAAATCAATGGGTCTCTGTAGTATCTAGTGTAAATTCATCAGGTGATGTGGGGATCTCATGCTCGCCTGCACTGCATTCTCCAAAGACAGGTGTAAGCAGGTTTTTTTTTATAAAAACCTGACTTTGTTCTTAATACTTTCAATACTGTGAGAAAACGCGGAAAAGCCGCCGCGGGTGCTCAGAGCAAGGCGGCTGATTCCGCATCTAACGCGGCGGTTTGCACGCATAAGCCTACATCTGTCAGTATGGCTGAACGCGGAGAAACCGCCGCATGCTCTGATAGCGGTGCGGCGGGTTCCGCGTCCAGCACAGCGGATGCATTACAACACATGTCTGGTGTGGCTGGGACTGATAGTCCACACAGGTCCAGAAGGACGCGCGCGCGCGCTGAGAGGCAGAGCTTTTATGACAGCCAGAAGGGTGTCAGCTGACCAAGCCGGTCAGCTGACAATTATATCAGTTCCCATTGGTCCAGCACTTAGGGGAGGCGCTGGAGAGCGCTTTGGTATATATACTGGGTGCTGGTCATTTCTCTGGTGTCTGCCGTTGCGATCACTACGTGGTAGCACACAGACCTTTTTGTCAGTATCTGTGTGATTATTCAGACTAGTTCCAGGGTGTTGATGACTACAGAGCTCACACCCAAGACTAGGAATACTGTGTATTATCTGTGTTATTATTCAGACTAGTTCCAGGGTGTTGATGACTACGGAGCTCACACCCAAGACTAGGAATTAGCTTTACCATCCTGTTATACTTCAGACTAGTTCCAGGGTGTTGATGATCAAGGAGCTCACACCTATAGACTAGACATTGTTGATTATTTGTTATGACCTTCTGCTTTCCTGACCTCTCTTCTGATCTCTGATTTGGTACTTCGCTATATCTGATACTCCGTTACCAAACCTTGCTTGCCTTAGGATTCCGTATCTGTCTCCTTCCTCTGTATCTAATCTGTCTGTCTGTTGCCGACCTGGCTTGTCTGACCTCGAGAACTAACTCCTCTGTTTAGAGATAGTTCACAGATCTGTCAGTGACACTCCACTATTGGTGTCACTCACACTCTGGTCCTTCCCATTCTCAGCCTGACTCCTCCCCTTGGGGAGCCTCAGGCTTTTGGAAGGAGCCTGTTCTTTGGGCAGTATCTCTACTGCCTTGCACCCTCTATACGGGTGCTCTCCTCAAAGTATTACTGTTGCACCATACACTCATATTACTCAGGTGTCCAGAGGTTAGAGATATATCTGATTATCCGTGATACTGCAGATCATCAATAATCGGGTATATATCTGTATTCTCGGTGATTCTGCAGATCACCGATAATCAGATCCTCTCTGTGTTACACTGATCGTTACAAATACCCTCTATTGCTATCCTTTATTCATTGTAGCGATATATATATATATATATACTGTATGATCCTTGCAGTCCACTGTAAACTTACATAAATAAGTTCTATGCAAATTAACTGATTTATTGTACGATTTGTAGTACTCTAAGGCCCGGTTCACATTGGCCTAAAAAACGTAAGGTTTAGCAGGCCGCAACGGAACGGAGAGTAACGGATGCAAATAGCTGCAACGTCTGTCCACATTAGTACGTTCAATCGGATCCGTTTAGCACATTCTGCAGGTTTAGGTCTGTTGACCGCGTGCTAACGGAACAGAGGGTCATGGATGGAAAGCTGAGCCTTTTAAAAACTGATCTGTCTGTGCCACAGATCAGTTTTCCATGTGTGCCATACTGAAACTCCAGGGTGTACATAAACTGGGCCCAGGGGGTACTTTAACTTGTTGTAGTCTTTCAATTATAGATTTGAGATTAAAAAAATGATAAATCATATAAATGTTTTTTTAATCTATCCAATTCCTGCGGTGCTCCTGTATCAATATTTCCCTTGATGTTCCCATCAACTTATTCTACAAGAGATATGAACTGAGCATAGCATCAGGGCCGGGCCGAGGCATAGGCTGGAGAGGCTCCAGCCTCAGGGCGCAGTGTAGGAGGGGGCGCAGAATTCATTCAGCTGTCATTCCTAATTGTGTTTGAAGCAGAAATAAATAAGAAAAGGGGATACATGGCAGTGACTGCAAACCATATAACTAGAGATTAAGGTGTTGGGGAGGTTGTGGGCCCTGTGGCGCCTCTTAGTCTAATAGCAATCAGTGTGTGACGGCTGGAGTGGGAGGGATGGAGGGGCGCACTTTGGGGTCTCAGCCTTGGGTGCTGGAGGACCTTGTCCCGGCTCTGCATAGCATAATACTGTATACATCTGTCCGAAGCTCCAAGCACCAATTACACTGCAAGCGGGAAGGTCGTGAGGCGACATGTGCATCCTCCACCGTGTGATCACACGTGCGCTCCACCCACCCCAACAGCTGCTTGTATCTATCCACTCCTATCGTGGGCAGAGAAATAACTGTGTGTGTGTGTGTGTGTGTGTGTGTGTGTGTGTGTGTGTGTGTGTGTGTGTGTGTGTGTGTGTGTGTGTGTGTGTGTGTGTGTGTGTGTGTGTGTGTGTGTGTGTGTGTGGGTGTGTGTGTGTGTGGTTTTTTTTGCTGACCACAGAGCACCACAGGATTTAGCCAGCAACAATTACAGGATCTGCAACATTTCAGAACTCCATATAGTGTAGTATAAAAGCAAGGAACACCAAGAGCCCCAATAGTGTAATATGTACTGGTAAATGGTTACTAGATAGAGTAAATATTAGTACTCACAAACCAGGGTTACCATTAGGCAACCACTGTAAAGGCAGGTGGGGAGATTTTCCTGACCCCACTTAGGAATAAGAAGTTGATCTCTGTAGATGAGAAAAAGGGGGTTCAACCCTCCACCCAGGGTGGACTCAATATTATGCAGGAGAACAGAGGCACCAAAAGGATAAAAGGAAGCTAAATGAGCTTAAAAACCAAATTCTTGGTAAATAGAGGAGGTAGTGGTGGACTTAACTCCTCCAAGTAGACACACAACGACTGTAGTAAATTCAGTCAATATATTTTATTTATGAACTCCAAATATGCATCGCGTTTCGCAGGTTTGATCCTGCTTCATCAGGCAATAACAACGGAGCAATAGCATATGTGGTCAGTAAAAGAGCCAGGCACCTCAGAGGTGTGGACGACTGTCCCTAATTTTTCCAAAGAGAGCGACCACATCCCGCTCCCGGCTGGAACTTCCCCGAGCGGAGTCGGGTTCATGGTCTCCACCTGCTTCATATGGTTGGTTGCCCTTTGCAACCCCCCTTTGTGAGTAGCATTTTCTCATTTTCATTATCCACTTGTACATTGACATACTGCACTATTGGGCTCCCGTATTTGTCTCCTATATTTCTTCGTCACAGGGTGCCGAGACACCCCCTACTGCATTTCATACAAATATGAGATCTACCTTTGAATCCATGGGATACCAGCCTACAGTGTATTTGTGCCTTCAAGCCGAGAATAATACGTTACTCCTGAAGAAGTGAATTATACAACTGTCTTATTCACGAAACGCGTCGAGACATCAGGTATATCTCGGCCATTTTATATCTATTGCTATCAGAGTATATGTAAACACTCTGATCCCAGTGTGACCCCACTTTAGTTTATATAGTGGGGGTCACTACTTGGGAACTAATTCCGTTCAAAAACCCCCGATACAGGGGAGCAATCAAAAAAAATTATAAGGAATTGTTATTGTATGTAACGCTTGTTACTGTAATGGCTATATCAGCTTGTGTCTGTAGCTTGTTGTCTAGCTATATGCACATTTTTTAAAATATGTTTTATGTGTTTATAATAAGATATATTTTTTCATTATTAGATGATTTGACTCAAAACTCGTCTCTATATCTCTGAATACATTTAGAAGCTGGTTGTCCCCAAAAGCCCTATTTGCCCATATTAAGATTAGCATCTTATGAGGGCTAAAAGGGACATACATATATGTAACTTTATTGAATAATATTATTTAAAAGGACCTATTGATCCATCTATATTTAAGGCATTTGAATTAGTATAGATAATTAATGAATATAACATTAGTAGCAAAGAAAAGATATCTCATATTTTTATTTACAATTATATAGCGTTATTTTTATAACATTGCATCATTCGCTAATATTTGCAGTTTACAAAATACACTCAAACTATGAAACAGAGCAGAGCTAACGATCTTTTGAACTTTCCTGCAGTAAAACCTTAAACAAATAAGAAGCAGTGAGAGTGACAGGTTGAAATAAGTGCTTCAGAAAACAGAACTGTAGCTGAACAGAGAGTTCAGAGAAGCTCTTTTGCATAGATAACAACTGATGTTTCTTAACTCTTCCTGTACTGGAAAACAATATGATACTCTTTTCTTTGCTATTAATGTTCTATTTCATAGCTGTACTACACATGGAATTCATTCTCCCATAAGTTTATTTTCACTTCAGATTCCCTTTAAGTTGAAGCACGTCTGCTACAATGCAATTGCCACTTCTTTGCCCCCTGTAGCGGAAGCCGATTTCCGCTACAACTCTGATGCTATTTTGCTTTAGTGTAGCATGGGTGTCTACAGCAACGCACACATTGGGCGTGAATAACACCCAAATGCACTGCTTTGCAGCTAGAAGATATAGCAGAACCAAGACTGCAGCTAGATACACACATTCAATGAGTGTCCCGTTTCAAGATTGTGGGAGCTCCTTTGGCAACATTATGGACGAGCTTTTTACACACGGATCCTACAGTTACAGCCAAGGTATGCGTCTATTTCTAGGGAGAAGGGAGGACGGATGACAGTGTGGTGGACAATGGAGCAGCTTCCGGGGGACAGAGTAACAAGGGGAACAATTGGCTGCTGCTAAAGATCTAGCTTGCCAGGTACCTGAGATCTCTGGTAAAAAGGATTAAATGTGCCATACTCAATAATCTCAGCTCTCCAGGAAAGGGGTTTAAATGTGGCATAACAAATAATCTGAGATCTCCAGGAAAAAGGAGTAATTGTGCCATACTTTCTCAGCTTTCCAGAAAAAGCTTTAAAGGGTTCATATTCAATATTATTACACTATTTTGGCATATGAATTGGGGCACCTGCCTTTATATTCACATGGACTTTAATGACATCCTATTCTTAATCCATATGCTTTAATATGGAGTAAGCCCATCATTTGCAGCTATAAATGCTTCAACTCCTCTGGGACAGCTTTCAACAAGGCTAAGGCCCGGTTCACACTTGCGGTTCTTTGCCAAACGGACCGGATGACCTGACCGGATGACCTGACCGGATCCGGACCGGATCCGGATCGGAACCGTACAGTTCTGATCCGGATCCGATCCGGATCCGGTCAGGTTGCATCAGGTGTTCATCAGGATGCGATCCGGATCCGTTTGGCAAAAGATAGTAGAAATAGAATAAAAATGTTGGGGTCTGGGAGGTCAGCAGAAGGGGGACCTGTGGAATCAGGCCCTCCGCTGTTTAGCACTCACCTCCACCTCCGACATACTGCCAACATCTCCAGCACGTTTAAAATCACTGCTGCTCCACTCCAAAATGCTTGGCCATGTGTCCCCATCCAAAATCGCCGCTTCAATACGCATAGGAAGTGGGGTAGAACATCCGGATTTTTAGCCAGTGTGTTGTGCGCTCTCCGGTTCTCATTGGTTTGTATTGGCCGGATGGTGCAGTCCGGCTCCGCTCCGGATACGGCCGCCGGAGGAGCCGGACCAAAAAATAGCGCATGTTGGGTCTTATGCCGGAGTCCGGATCCGGTCCGGATCCGGTCCGGACGAAACGGACGCATGTGAACAGACGCATAGGCTTTCATTGCTATGCCGTGCGTCCGTTCCGTCCGTTCTGCATGCGGTCCGGCTCCGGCACGGCGATTCCGGACGGCGACCGCTAATGTGAAACGGGCCTTATTAGGAGTACATAAATTGGATTTTTTGACCATTATTTCAGAAGAGATTTTTTAGGCTAGGCACTATTGAAAGATGAGAAAGCATTCTAGTCTTTGCTACAGTTCATCCCAAAGGTGTTCTTTTGGGTTTGCACTGAGGCACTTTATATTACTGTTTAGATTTTTGCAATTTTTTACATTACATACATGAATTTTGTTATTTTTAATGGTATATAATTATTAATTGTTTGTCAATGCTCTCCTGTAGCAATTCTTTTGTACCTTTTAATTATGTCTTAGATGTGTTTATGTTTTGATACCTGGGGATATGTTCCTCAAAAAATGTATTTATATTTTGCTCAAATATAGCCTTGTGCTGTCAGTTCTATTGAATTAGGCCTTGCCTTTTCTATCTATCCTTTGTTTCTTCTTTTTTCTTCTTCTTTTCTTCTTTTTTCTTCTTATTGGGTTAAGGCCAGGGCTTTGGGCAGGCCAGTAAAGTTTCTCCACACTAAACTTGTTCATTCATGTATTTATGGACCTTACTTTGTGCACTGGTGTATATAAAAAATAGTGCAGTTAAAAAATGGCGCATGGTGAAGCCGTTAATGAAATGTTCATGGTAATGTTATTTAACACTTTTAAACATGAAACATTTAATAAGTTTGCATTAGCCGCAGTGATTACAGATGCAGGGCTGTGATGCACAGCCCCCTGCAGTGGCGTATGGAGTCTCATAATGTAATGAACTCCCTGCCAGTATCTGGCTCACCATAATGAAATTCCAAATGCATGGATTCCTCACGCTGGCCTCTCGATCGCCATATTAACCTCCTCCCGCTGACCTCCAGTATACACTCATGATCCCATCCTCAAAGCAGGCAGCGCAGCACCTCCCGCGATGGCCCTGATCCCGACTCCTGCTGCAAGCAGCGCACCACCTCCTGCAATGGCCCTGATCAAGTCTCGTGCTGCAAGCCAGTGTTGCAGTGTCTTCTGTCTATGGGACTGGAACGACGATCCGGTCTTCTCTGCTAGATTGCATCTCAGTATTGGCATTGCTGTTGCTGGCTTTCTCTTCCTGCTACGGGATGGGACAGTGCCATAGCTGGAAGAGAAAGCCAGCACCAGCATGCCAATACTGAGATGCGGCTAGCAGAGAAGACCAGATTGTCTTCCATTTCTGTAGACAGAAGACACTGCAACATGGGCTTGCAGCAGGAGACAGGATCAGGGCTATCATGGGAGGTGCTGCACTACCTGCTTTGAAGACGGGATTGTGAGAGTATATTGGAGTGGATTGCCAGTCTTTTAGGGTATGTCTCTACCAGCTTTGCACATCTAGAGACTGAAATTCTTGCCCATTCTTCTTTGCAAAACAGCTCCAGCTCAGTCAGATTAGATGGACAGCGTTTGTGAACATCAGTTTTCAGATCTTGCCACAGATTGTCAATTGGATTTAGATCTGGACTTTGACTGGGACATTCTAACACATGGATATGTTTTGTTTTAAACCATTCCATTGTTGCCCTGGCTTTATGTTTAGGGTCGTTGCCCTGCTGGAAGGTGAACCTCCGCCCCAGTCTCAAGTCTTTTGCAGACTCCAAGAGGTTTTCTTTCAAGATTGCCCTGTATTTGGCTCCATCTATCTTCCCATCAACTCTGACCAGCTTCCCTGCTGAAGAGATGCACCCCCCGAGCATGAGGCTTCCACCACCATATTTGACAGTGGGGATGGTGTGTTTAGAGTGATGTGCAGTGTTAGTTTTTCCGCCACACATAGCGGTTTGCCAAAAAGTTCCATTTTGGTCTCATCTGACCAGAGCACCTTCTTCCACATGGTTGCTGCGTCCCCCACATGGCTTGTGGCAAACTGCAAACGGGATTTCTTATGCTTCCTGTTAACAATGCCTTTCTTCTTGCCACTCTTCCATAAAGGCCAACTTTGTACAGTGCATGACTAATAGTTGTCCTATGGACAGAGTCTCCCACCTGATCTGTAGATCCCTGCAGCTTGCCCAGAGTCACCATGGGCCTCTTGACTGCATTTCTGATCATCGCTCTCCTTGTTCGGCCTGTGAGTTTAGGTGGATGGCCTTGTCTTGGTAGGTTTACAGTTGTGCCATACTCCTTCCATTTCTGAATGATCGCTTAAACAGTGCTCCGTGGGATGTTCAAGGCTTTGGAAATCTTTTTGTAGCCTAAGCCTGCTTTAAATTTCTCAATAACTTTATACCTGACCTGTCTTGTGTGTTCTTTGGACTTCACGGTGTTGTTGTTCCCAATATTCTCTTAGACAACCTCTGAGGCCCTCACAGAGCAGCTGTACTTGTACTGACATTAGATTACACACAGGTGCACTCTATTTAGTCATTAGCACTCATCAGGCAATGTATATAGGCAACTGACTGCACTCAGATCAAAGGGGGCCGAATAAATTATGCACACACCACTTTGCAGTTATTTATTTGTAAAAAATGTTTGGAATCATGTATGATTTTTGTTCCACTTCTCATGTGTACACCACTTTGTGTTGGTCTTTCAAGTGGAATTTCAATAAAATTGATTCATGTTTGTGGCAGTAATATGACAAAATGTGGAAAACTTCAAGGGGGCCGAATACTTTTGCAACCCACTGTAAATAGAAGATAAAAATTATATCCTAGGAGATAACTCAGGTGAAAAATTGAGCCCTAGTTTGAAGTTTGACTTCTGTTGTCCATTATCATATTTTTTTCTTCAGGCCCCATTCACACTTATATTTCACGCGGAAAAATCACTGGACAGTGTAGCGATTTCTCCGTGATAGCGTTTAGCGCTTCTATAGCACTGAAACGCGATCGCCGGGAAAGCGCCTGAAAATGGTGCAGTCTACACGTTTGCGTTTTGCGATTTTGGGCGATTTGTGGTAATTAGCACAAATCACCAAAGTAAGAATGGGCCCATAGGGTTTTATTACACTAGCACTTTCAAAAGCTGAAATCGCCGGCAAAACTCTCAAGTGTGAATGGGGTCTTACTGCCTCCAGAAAGACTGAGGGGAAATGGGGCAAGAAGCAATATCTCACTAGTTTAGTCTTTACTAGTCCCGTTTGGCAGGGACATACTAAACACACCATCAATATTCTGCAGTGTGCAGGAGATAGATGGCAGAGGAGAGCACATGCTGGGAAGGTGGTAGAGGGGAGACCAGATGTATTCAGCCTGCAGCCAGGTAATACATTTCTTATCTGACTTGCGTGGAGCTGCTTCTCTCTGCTCCTTAAGAGAACCTAAACTCAGAAGGATATGTATTTTTTCCTTTTAAAATAATACCAGTTGTCTGACTCTTCTGCTGATCCTGTATCTCTAATACTTTCAGCCACAGCCCCTGAACAAGCATGCAGATCAGGTGCTCTTACTGAAGTCAGACTGGATTAGCTGTATGCTTGTTTCAGGTATGTGATTCAGCCACTATTGCAGTCAACAGATCAGAAGGACTGCCAGGCAACTGGTATTGTTTAAAAAGAAACATCCATATCCCTCTCAGTTTAGGTTCCCTTTAACTACAGAAATCAACTATCAGCATTATTATTTGTTACAGGCTTCTACAACACTAGACTTCCTGCACTATTGATTAATTATTCTGATCACCATATACACTGATCAGAATAATCAATTAATATTGCAAGACAATACTGTGTTGCAGAAGCTAGTGACGCATAATAATGCTGATAGCTGAGATCTAAATCCAGGGAGAGTGCAACTCTGTGTCTGTGAG
Source organism: Hyperolius riggenbachi (assembly GCF_040937935.1). NCBI lineage: Eukaryota > Metazoa > Chordata > Amphibia > Anura > Hyperoliidae > Hyperolius > Hyperolius riggenbachi. The sequence continues at coordinate 163,187,718 of NC_090653.1, read as the reverse complement.
TCTATAAGCTTCCTTGATGGTGTTCCTCTACCGCATGGCTGCATCTATACCCTTCACTGTGTGCACGCTGAGGGAAGGAGGAGACGCCGGGATGAGGTGAATGGCGGCAGGCAGGGCTGCACACCACATGGCCACCTGATGGCAGCTGGAAACAGTAAGTCAAGCAGCCCTGCTTTGATCCTACATATGATTAAAGCAGGGCTGCCCGGATTTCTGTTTCCAGCGGCCAGCAAGTGGCCACGTGGTGTGCATCCCTGCCTTCCGCAACTCACCTCTGCCCGGCGTCCCCTCCTTCCCTGCCAAGTCATGTGCGGGCAGCAGCCACGGATCACCCACTCTTGTTGCTCAAGGATTACAGTGCTCAGAGCCAGTTGCCGCAGAATTTATGGCGCCCTAGGCACTGGCCTATGGAGCCTGTGCAGAAATCTGGCCATGGCTGTGCACATCAAAAAGCACTGCAGAATTGCTTTCCAGTTTCAGTCAGGTCTCCAAGAATAAACAAAATGTAGCAGCCTTATGCTGGGAATACACCATGAGTTTTTCCGGGAGATAGATGGCTCAACAGATCATTTCCGACAGGTCCAATCTGATTTTCAATCATTTTTCTGATTGATTTTCTTATAGTGAATAAAAATCGATCAGAAAAACGATCAGAAAATCGACCAGTAAATCTGCAGAAAAAACTCATTGTGTATTCTCAGCATTAGAAGGTAGAGTTAGAGTTAGGAAGAGCAGTACTGTACGTGGAAAATTGCCCCTCCCTACATGGGGTTTCCTTCTTTCTATCTACAACTTGATCAGTTAGCTGCCAAATTTTCTTTTATATGTTAGGATCTATAGTCAGCATGGACACTGGTATAGTCAAATATGGACACTGGTACAAAATACAGAACTAGTGATTACAATGACAGATGTAACATGATGAATGAAATGTATAACAGAATGCAAGCTATGAAATGAATAACAAATTCCAAGACACAAGAGGGTGAGTGAGCTCTTGGAAATCATGAGAAGTATTTTCCACTATAGTGATTTGATTTGTAAATAGCAAATCGCAATTGCTTTCTGGAGCGATTTAAGAGGGATAATGCAATGCAAATGAAAAATCACAATTGCACAACAAAATTAATAAAAAATCGCAAACGCTGGTGTTTGTGATTTGTGTTTGCGATTGCTAGTGGAAAAGGGCCGTAGTGTAGGTGTAATGAGCAGATATGGTTTCCCCAACAACACACACCATTTAAAAGTTAGAAAGTCTAAGTAGGAGCGAGTGGGACAATTATATGAAACTGTTAGATAATGTGCTACAGCTCACTCATCATGCAGAAATGTATGGCATTTCATAGATGTGTCCCTGCATTGAATTGAACTGTAGCTAATCTTTATAGCCAAAGATGCCTCCCTTTTCTGCAGACCTTCCTATTTCTGATCAGGTGTGCTACACATGTTCAGAGATTTTATTCCCCGCCATCCCTAATATGGCATCACTACTATTTCTGGCCATCCAAGAAATGTTATATCATTCTTCTCATCATTAACAGCTCAAAAGTTTCTAGACTTTTACCACTTTATGCAGGCTTAACACAGCATAGTGGACCAAATGTGTCATGTATTAATTTACAGTTTGGCTTTTATGTGGAGTTCTCTTCTCTCTAGAACAGGCTTTCTCAACCAGGGTTCCCTGGAACCCCAGGGTTCCTTGAGGACTCTGCAGGGGCTCCTTGGCATTTTACCCCATCGTGGGGGAAGTATAATAGAGCACACTATAAAAGGTGGTACTGTAACACTGTTTTCTGCTGAAAAGCTTTATGGAGATGAAGATTTCATTTTTCAGCACGACCTTGCACCTGCTCACAGTGCCAAAACCACTGGTAAATGGTTTACTGACCATGATATTACTGTGCTCAATTGGCCTGCCAACTCTACTGACCTGAACCCCATAGAGAATCTGTGGGATATTGTGAAGAGAAAGTTGAGAGACGCAAGACCCAACACTCTGGATGAGCTTAAGGCCGCTATCGAAGCATCCTGGGCCTCCATAACACCTGAGCAGTGCCACAGGCTGATTGCCTCCATGCCACGCCGCATTGAAGCAGTCATTTCTGCAAAAGGATTCCCGACCAAGTTTTGTGAGCATAACTGAACATAATTATTTGAAGGTTGACTTTTTTTTGTTTTAAAAACACTTTTTTTTATTGGTCGGATGAAATATGTTAATTTTTTGAGATAGGAATTTTAGGTTTTCATGAGCTGTATGCCAAAATCATCAATATTAAAACAATAAAAGGCTTGAACTACTTCAGTTGTGCGTATTTGAATCTAAAATATATAAAAAGTCTAATGTTTATCAGTACATTACAGAAAATAATGAACTTTATCACAATATGCTAATTTTTTGAGAAGATCCTGTATACTGGGGGCACCTGCAGCTGGCTAACTATACTGGTGACACCTATGCCTGGCTACCAATACTGGGGCACCCATACCTGACTACCTATACTTGGTCCGTATGGATTCGCGAGTCCTGGGGGGGGGGGCGCAATTTTTACACCCTTGCACTAGGTGAACTTTAGCCTGGAAACTGCCCTGATGTCGACAGGTCTGCTTCTTTATTTTTTTCCAATAAATACTTCAGTGCCTCAAAGATGTCTATTTGTAAACGGGGCCAGCGCTACCATAGAGGCAAAGGGGGCAATTGCCCCAGGGCCCCAGAGCTTGTAGGGGCCCCCAGTGGCTACAATAGGAAAAACATTTTTCAAAAAGACCTTATAGTTTTTAAGAAAATCGATTTTAAAGTTTCAAAGGAAAAAAAATACACATTTAAAAACCCGCCGACTTTAACGGTTAATAGCAAATCCACCTTAAATGCTAGAAACCCTAAATTTGCAGGATATGTTAAGGAGGTCATTGGGAATAAGAAGAAAAAAAACAATTTTTCAAAAAGACCTTATAGTTTTTGAGAAAATCGATTTTAAAGTTTTGAACGAAAAAAGTATACTTTTAAATGCGGTAAATGTCACTTTTAGTAGCAAACCTAACGGTAGTGTAATTTTACATGTATCAAAAGAAAGAGCAAAGCAATACATTTCCTGACGGGGTTTCCAGGGGGTCCATACGCAGCCGCAGCGCTTTGGCCAGGGATCGCTATACAGCCGCAATATGGTTAAATGAAGATCTCTGGCATTTTTTCCTATTTTCTGTAAAGGATTGCGGAATGGCCGCCGCGTGGTCTGACGCGTCCAGTCCGGCGGTTTACGCGCGGCGACATGTGTCTGACCTGGTGCAGCTTTCCTGTGCACATAGGCTAAGGAATACACACGCGCGCGCGCGGCGAGACAGAAGCTTTATGGGAATCAGAGAGGGATCAGCTGACTCCCTTGGTCAGCTGATCGAAGTTTGAATGCGGATTGGCTGGAAGGGACTGGGCGGCGCTGGCCAGCGCTGCACTATATAACCACTCGTCCCTCAGTCTCACATCGTCTGCCGTTGCAAATGCTTATGTGTTAGCACACAGACCTCAGTCAGATCCTACAGTGTGGTTGAACCAGGAAGGACCTGGGAATCCACACTGAGCTAGAATACTTTCTCATGCTTATGCTATGTTATGCTTTAGACCAGTTCCAGGGTGTTGTGACTATGGACCTCACACCCAAGACTAGGATACTGTGTCAGTTCTATGTTATGCTTTAGACCAGTTCCAGGGTGTTGTGTGACTACGGACCTCACACCAAAGACTAGGATACTGTGTCATTTCTATGTTATACCTTAACCCGGTTCCAGGCCATAGAGAATAGGCCCTCACACCTAGTTAAGGCAAGCCTGTTTATATTAGCAGCAGGGCTTCCTGCAACCAAGCCTAGGCCCCTCTCCTAGGGAGCCTTTGGCCTAGGGATTCACCCACAGTCTGAGGTGAAATCCCTTCTTCTTCATACCTCCAGTTCCTCTGGCGGTTCTCTCTCAAAGTGCTACTGTTAAATGTACACTCATATCTCAGGTGTCCAGAGGTTAGACATACCTGGAGTATTAGTGATTCTGCAGATAATTCATAATCTGGTGTATATCTGCATTACTGGTGAATCTGCAGATCACCAATAATCAGATTCTCTCTGCGTGTTGACACCAATCGTTACATTTTCCCAATTTTTTTTTTTATGTTTAAAGTGTGGGAATTTAAAACAGAAAAAAAATATATGGGGTCCCCCCTCCTGAAACTTTTTAACCCCTTGTCCTCCATGCAGGCTCCAGTAGCCAGAATGTGGAATTCCGTCCGATTGGGGCTTCACACCCTGACTATACCAGCTGCAAAAAAGGTCCCTTAATGCCGATTTTTGTTCCGGGGTATCTGTTGGGGGGCCCCCCAGGTTTATTTTGCCCTGGGGCCCCATTGTTGCTTAAACCGGCCCTGTTTGTAAAATATAAAATACATGTGTATGCATATGTATAACATGTACATTTATTTGTATAATTTAGTTTTTCCTATGTTGCTGTCAAAGGTTTTGGACTTGCCCATCTGCTCATGTGGTATTCTCCGGATTTAATTTATTTTGAAAGGCACACACTAGATGTCAGTTGTTCAGTCCAAGTGCCAAAATAATGAGCAAGCAAGAAAAGTGCTTTTGTAAAAAATAAAGGAAATATTGAGAATCCCCCATGAGGATTTGAATGTCCAAAATCTGTCAAGATTTTTACTGCCTACTATAAGCCACAGCAACATAGGTGAAAAATAATTTATAGTACATATTCTTTTTATAAGTATTTGCACATGTGTATTTAAATTTTACAATTGGTTGTGATAATGGCCCTTTAAATAGTTCTTCCTCGGTCATTCCTTATCGGAGACCTGGGTTCGAATCTCGGCTCTGCCTGTTCAGTAAGCCAGTAATTCAGTAAGGAGTTCATTGGGCAAGACTCCCTAACACTGCTACTGCCTACTGAGTGCGCTCTAGTGGCTGCCTCGCAAGCGCTTTGAGTCCGACAGGAGAAAGGCGCTATACAAATACTGCCATTATCAAAGAATTAATTTCACAACTAAACAGGTCTCTCGAGCAATGTACAGTACGTAATATTTCCGAAACACAGCAGACATTTCATACTTTGCCTAAAGATCTTTAGACATTCTGTACAATGCTTGCATTTCATACTTTGCCTGTAACATATACATATAATATATATATATATATATATATATATATATATATATATATATATATATATATATATATATATATATATATATTTATTTATTTCCCCTTCTGTACCAGAGCAATTTTCATATCATGCTCCTCACATTCATTCATAACTTTATCGCTACTTATCACACTGAAATGATCTATATATTATTTTTTGCTGGACAAACTAGGATTTCTTTGGGCAGTACTTTTGGCTAAGAATTAATTTGTTTTATATACATTTTACAGGGAGGAAGAAGAAGAAAATTGCAACAATTCAGCATTTCTCAGCTTTCAGTCATTGTAGTTTAAAAATAAAATGTGCTATTGTAGATAAAACAGACACATTTATTTGCCCATTTGTCCTGGTTATTACAACATTTAATTTGTGTCTCTAGTACAATTTATGGCGATAATATTTTATTTGGAATTAAAGGTGTATTTTTTTCCATTTAGTGATTTTTACATTATAACAATAATTAAATCAAATACAATAAATAAATCAAATACACAATCTCATAAGCCAATATTTCCAAGATAATCTACATTATACAAGGTTAGTTTTTTTCTAGCTTTCAGCAGTACCTATGTAAAGGAGCTGATTGTTTGAAGGCACAATGTTCAGTAGAACATTTTGTGTGTCTTCCACAAGGCTAGAGCTCAACATGTACCGGCATCCAGGCGACAGCGGGGAAAACATAAAATGTTTTCATATTTCCTAAAGGTAAACCATGGGCAGGGAACAGAAAACAATGCTTTCTTACGAATAAGGGAACTGGTCCCTGAAAAATGGGATTTTCCAGTGCATGCGCAGTAAAGATTGTGCTGGTCATTCCATCCCATGCTCCTGCCAGCCTATGGCAAGCCAAGAATGTGATTGACAGTGGACTCCACACACTAGGGGTGGATCCCAGGGTTAACCCTTGACTGGCTGTTTATAAGGAACGGACGGTCTCGGGGGTTGCAAAAGTATTCGGACCCCTGGAAGTTTTTCACATTTTATCACATTACTGCCACAAACATGGAAGTGCAGTGGAGGAGCGGTAAGCATCTGCACTGCTTTACACACCTCTCTATAGCCTCCTTTTGATCCCATTGCTTCAGGTTGGGTATCCTTTAAGGCCTCTTTTCCACAAGCATATATACAGTGGCTTGCAAAAGTATTCGGCCCCCTTGAAGTTTTCCACATTTTGTCACATTACTGCCACAAACATGAATCAATTTGATTGGAATTCCACATGAAAGACCAATACAAAGTGGTGTACACGTGAGAAGTGGAACGAAAATCATACATGATTCTAAACATTTTTTACAAATCAGTAACTGCAAAGTGGGGTGTGCGTAATTATTGAGCCCCTTTTGGTCTGAGTGCATTCAGTTGCCCATAGACATTGCCTGATGAGTGCTAATGACTAAATAGAGTGCACCTGTGTTTAATCTAATGTCAGTACAAATACAGCTGCTCTGTGAGGGCCTCAGAGGTTGTCTAAGAGAATATTGGGAGCAACAACACCGTGAAGTCCAAAGAACACACCAGAGAGGTCAGGGATAAAGTGTGATGATCCGCTCAGCTGGCTGCACAGGCAGACAGCTGTTTGTCCATTCCGCTAGTCTGTGGGCTGCAGGTCTCTGGAACAGAGACCTGTCTTTCCATTGCAAGTTTCTGGTCTGTTCTCTTGCTGGGGAATTTGCATACATTCGTTATGCAAATCCCCTACCTGCCTTCTTTGATGACTGGCACTATAAGAGCTTTATGTTTCCCAGAAGGCTTTGCTGGTCATTTCCCTTCCATGGTCTGTTCCTGATGGACACTGCTGGAGTGTCAGCCATTGCTATCTAGTATAGTTAATTCCTGGGGCTTGCTTTAGGCTCCCCTTCTAGCCCAGTCAGGTTGTATTATCTGTATTGCCTGTTCTGTCTTGTCTTGCCTGTTACCATTGTCCTGTCCCAACGGTGGTCGACAGGAAATGGTTCTGATCTCTGTTCTTGGAGTATAGCTGGTGCAGCGGTTGCTACCAGCTATCTCTTCTGTTCTGTCTCCTGGGATCGCGCTAGCTACTTGTCGCTAACGCTGGGGATCCTTCTGTTCTGTCTTCTGGGATCGCGCTAGCTACTTTTCGCTAGCGCTGGGGATCCTTCTGTTCTGTCTTCTGGGATCGGGCTAGCTACTTTTCGCTAGCGCTGGGGATCCTTCTGCTCTGTCTTCTGGGATTGCGCTAGCTACTTTTCGCTAGCGCTGGGGATCCTTCTGTTCTGCTACTCTTTACCTGGATTGCGCTAGCCACTTTTCGCTAGTGCTGTGGATCCTATCTCTCGCTTGTCCCTGTTTTCGTGTGTCTGTCTTGTCTGCTACGCTTGCTGGAGGCTCGGTGAGGTAACCGTTAAGCAAGCGCTCGCGTCCTCTGTTTCATGTTTGTCTGTTAATGGTTAGTTAGGCGTGCTTGTCTCTATTGTGCTTATCACGTGGAGATCGTGCATAACCGCGTGCACTGTTGCGAATGAGTGCGGTGTTCGCGGTTAGCTAGCGTTTGTTATTTTCCGTATCTTCTTATTGTATTATTTGCTGTGCCTTTGCTACCCTCGTATTCTATTCTGATCTGCCTTGTGTCACGTCTGGCGATCGCACTCCTCGCGATCGCGTTCCTATTTCATATCTGCTGTTGTGTGTGCGCGGTCGCGGGGTGGTGACTGGATTGGCGCACACACATACAACCTGTCCCTTTGCTCGCTCTCATTCGCAATCGCCTCTCTTGCGATTGCGATCTGCGCTTCGTACAATTCTAGTCTGGCACTTGTGGAGGTACAGAGGATTGGTTCCTCTGCACTCCCCAGCGCCATCTGCCGACAGGAATTTCCCTTTACAGGTGCGTAGCACCTTTTGCTGGGTGCCTGCAAATATACGCTTGTGGAGGATTTCCGCCGTGTCAGCGCACGCGTTGTGCGCTGATCATGGAGAAAGTTGCACAATCGTTACATAAAGTTATTGAGAAATGTAAAGCAGCCTTAGGCTACAAAAAGATTTCCAAAGCCTTTAACATCCCACGGAGCACTGTTCAAGCGATCATTCAGAAATAGAAGGAGTATGGCACAACTGTAACCCTACCAAGACAAGGCCATCCACCTAAACTCAAAGGCCGAACAAGGAGAGTGCTGATCAGAAATGCAGTCAAGAGGCCCATGGTGAATCTGGACGAGCTGCAGAGATCTACAGCTCAGGTGGGGGAAACTGTCCATAGGACAACTATTAGTCGTGCACTGCACAAAGTTGGCTCTTATGGAAGTGTGACAAGAAGAAAGCTATTGTTAACAGAAAAGCATAAGAAGTCCCGTTTGCAGTTTGCCACAAGGCATGTGGGGGACACAGCAAACATGTGGAAGAAGGTGCTCTGGTCGGATGAGACCAAAATAGAACTTTTTGGCCAAAATGCAAAACGCTATGTATGGCAGAAAAAAAACACTGCACATCACTCATAACACACCATCCCCACTGTCAAATATGGTGGTGGCAGCATCATGCTCTGGGGTTGCTACTCTTCAGCAGGGACAGGGGAGCTGGTCAGAGTTGATGGGAAGATGAATGGAGCCAAATACAGGGCAATCTTGGAAGAAAACCTCTTGGAGTCTGCAAAAGACTTGAGACTGGGGCAGAGGATCACCTTCCAGCAGGACAACGACCCTAAAGATAAAGCCAGGGTGGTTTAAAACAAAACATATCCATGTGTTAGAATGGCCCAGTCAAAGTCCAGATCTAAATCCAATTGAGAATCTGTGGCAAGATCTGATTGCAGCTGTAAGTAATTGCAGAAAAAGGGGGTTCTACAAAGTATTGACTCAGGGGGCTGAATAATTACGCACACCCCACTTTGCAGTTATTGATTTGTAAAAAATGTTTGGAATCATGTATGATTTGCATTCCACTTCTCATGTGTACACCACTTTGTATTGGTCTTTCACATGAAATTCCAATAAAATTGATTCATGTTTGTGGCAATAATGTGACAAAATGTGTAAAACCTCAAGGGGGCCGAATACTTTTGCAAGCCACTGTATATACAGGTATGCCCCTGATCCGCAAATGAAGAAAACAAGAGCGTATATATACGTACCAAGGATCCGGAAGTTGTTAATTATCCTGGTTTCAGCATCAATGCTTCTTATACCTATATATTGCTGTATGTAACTCCACCCTCCTGGTGATATTTAGCCTAGGCAATAAGGCACACCAGAGCACTCTAGGAGAATAATGACTTTCCTGCTCACAACAGAATGTAAAAAAAAAAAAAAAACACCATCTCGCAGCTATTCACCTTGCCATCAGTAAACATTCTGCCATCTCTGACCAATTTTAAAAATGCAAATCAAGTTGAGGTAAGGTTTTACAATGGGCTAACAGTGACTAAATAAATTATAAATTAATATTGTAAAAAAATATTCAACTTTTTTTTATTAAAGGACAACTGAAGTGAGAAGAATGTGAAGGCTGCCATATTTATTTCCTTTTAAACAATACCAGTTTCCTGGCAGCTCTGCTGATCTACTTGGCTGCAGCAGTATCTGGATTACACCAGAAGCAAGAATGCAGCTAACCTTGTCAGATCTAACAGTAATGTCAGAAACACCTAGGGCTTGATTCACAAAGCGGTGCTAACCTACTTAGCACGTCTAAAGTCTTTAGACGCGCTAACCAGGGTGCTAAGTAGGTTAGCACCGGATTTCTCAATCAGATCACGTGCTAACTTTGCGCGCGTAAAGTTTTACGCGCGCAAAGTTTTACGCGCGCTAAGTCCCATAGGCTTTAATGGGCACTTCGCGCGGTGCGCCCTGCGCTCTGTGCAGTACGCGCGTAAAGTTTTACGCGCATAAAGTTTTGCGCGCGTAAAGTTTTATGCGCGAAAAGCTTGTTTAGACGTGCTAAGGGGGTTTTCACAGGCGTGCTAACAGTTAGCACCGCTTTGTGAATCAAGCCCCTAATCTGCAGCATGCTTGTTCAGGGTCTAAGGCTAAAAGTATTAGGGGCCAGAGGATTAGCATCCTACAACTGCAACTGGTATTGCTTAAAAGGAAATAAATACGGCAGCCTCAATATCCCTCTGGCTTCATTTCTGTAGGTGTATCTGTAGAGTATTTTAACCACTTGATGACCCACCCTTTACCCCCCCTTAAGTACCAGCGCTGTTTTTAGTGATCTGTGCTGGGTGGGCTCTACAGCCCCCAGCACAGATCAGGGTGCAGGCAGAGAGATCAGATTGCCCCCCTTTTTTCCCCCCTATGGGGATGATGTGCAGGGGGGGTCTGATCTCTTCTGCCTGCGTGTGGCTGGCGGGGGGGGGCACCTCAAAGCCCCCCTCCGCGGCGAAATTCCCCCCTCCCTCTCCTACCTGCTCCCCCCCCCCCCCCCCGGAGATCGGGGCTGCACAGGACGCTATCCGTCCTGTGCAGCCAGTGACAGGACGTCCCCTGTCACATGGCGGCGATCCCCGGCCGCTGATTGGCCGGGTATCGCCGATCTGCCTTGTACAAATGTAAACAAAGCGGATTATTTCCGCTTGTGTTTACATTTAGCCTGCGAGCCGCCATCGGCGGCCCGCAGGCTATTCACGGAGCCCCCCGCCGTGATTTGACAGGAAGCAGCCGCTCGCGCGAGCGGCTGCTTCCTGATTAATCAGCCTGCAGCTGGTGACGCAGTACTGCGTCGCTGGTCCTGCAGCTGCCACTTTGCCAACGCACGGTATAAGCGTGCGGTCGGCAAGTGGTTAAAAACAAAAACTGACACTTACCTGGGGCTTCTACCGGCCGCCTGCTACTATCCTGTCCCATGCCGTCCTCTACGATCCTCCGTTCCCCCTCCGCCAGTCACCGTCTAATTATTCGTCTATCTAGATGAATGCAACTGCAACTTCTTACTGTGCCTGCGTAGGAAGCTCCCGAAGACGCGAGCGGGTGCGAGGACACTCGCGGCCGCACAGGAGCAGTTACATTCGTCTAGTTAGACGAATAATTGGACGGTGACCGGTGGTGGTAGAACAGAGGATCATAGAGGACAGCGTGGGACAGATAGAAGACAGCTGCAGGGGGCCGGTAGAAATAAGTGTCAGTTTTTGTTTTTAAATACCTTACAGAACCCCTTTAAGTTATAATCAGTACATTTCCTCTTTAAAAATGGGTTACAAGCTACACTAAATGCGCAGATATGCTAATGTATGTTTGGAAATACCTGTTATGAACCGACAATGCATCCATATGATTGCTGCTGGATCTGCCTCCTCTCTTTCCTGATAGTAGGGGAGAGGTTGCTGTTACTGGCTGATGATTTATTGCCTATTCACTTTCACATATTAAAGGCTACGGCATCCAAGAGCAAAATGCCAGCAGCAGTGGTCATATGACTGGTTTATCTAAACATTACAAGAAAAGAAATTCCAAGCAATATTTGAGTAACCAATGAGTTAATGATGTTCTTTTTAAAAATGTTGCTGTACAATTAATTCATGCTTATTGCTGCTTGGTGTGTTTATAAATATTGTTGAATTCTTAGAAATGCTGTCATGTAGCCAATCAATAAATGCAATCATGTAAAGGGGCCCACTTACATTACATTTTTTAACAAACAATCATATTTTTGGTAAGATTCCGATTGAAAGAAAAGATCATATTTAATAAATTCACAGCACTAAAGTACCCACTAATGATACAATCTTAATTGTATAATCTTACCACTTCTATGCAATTAGGGCCTACCAAAAGTAACCATTCAAAGTATTTTCATTCAGTTTACCCTTTTACTACATAAAGTATATTTGGTAAGACTGTGCAATCAAGATTGTATCGTCATTAGTGGACACCCTAAAGAATCCACCTTGTGGTCATATCTAAATCAGTTATGATTGTATCTATGGAAAACTGCACTGCAACGATCGACCGCTTCTATAAGTAAACAATTGATAATGCCATCATCATTCAGGATCAGTTGGGTCCACCAGCTTTACTTTTTACATGCAATACAATCTAAAAAATTCTGATGGAAAATATGATTGTTCAGTAAAAATGATATCATTAATGGGCACCTTAACACAGTGCCATTAAAGAAGCCACTCTTCTTCCAGAGGATGTGGAAAAGAAAAAGGCAAAAGCAATCGTTTGACTGCAACCCAACAAAACTACACATCCCCACTAACCACTGACCACCATCTGCATATCTAGTTTCTAGGAGGCGTGGTTCTAAGAGGAGTGTTTATGCCATTGCCTGCTGAAGCAGGCAATGGCATAAACACTCCTCTTAGAACAGTTTGCCCCGGCGATGACCAGACAAGTTTGCATCACTTCATTGGGGCTGGACTATGACAGAGAAGAATGGGAGGAAATGAGGAGGAATCTGTATGCCGGCCAAAGGTGAGAAGGGCACCAATGAATCGCTGCGGCCAGTATTTTGAATTTATATTCATACACTCCAAAGTTCTCTGCAACGCATTTCACAGGTATGACCCTGCTTCATCAGGCAATGGGGTAGGAGTATACGGCAAATGCAGGTCTCAGTCTGGGCCAAGCGAGAAGAGAGAAAATGCCCTAATCAACCTATTTATAAGAACAATCGATAATTACCTTCCAATTAATAATAATCTGAGCATATATATAGCGTTTTTCTCCTATCAGACTCAAAGCGCTCAAGATCTTCATCCACTGGGACGCGCTAAGAGGCCACCCTGTAGTGTTAGGGAGTCTTGCATCGAACTACTTACTGAATAGGTACTGACCCTAGCCAGGATCTGAACCCTGGTCTCCCATGTCAAAGACCATTACTTTCGATTGTAATAATAGCATCGTAAGACCGTATCTGATTAAAAATATTGTACCGCTTATAGGCACCTAAGGATCCAGTGATGTGACAAGGTGCAACACTTAGTAGACTTTGTAACTTTAATTCAATTCAATTCACTTTATTGTCATTGTATAACACAAGGAAATTACTTTTCATGACAACCCCACGGTGCATATAGGGAACATAGTTCAGTGCATATAGGGAACATAGTTCAGTTTATTCAATTTACACCACAAACTCGGCAGTTCATTTCAAGACCATGTCATTTTTTTCTGATTAAGGCCTCTTGTATCAAAATTTCTGCAGGAATTTCAAGTCTCAAGCTTTGCATATGGCTCCATGGTTACATCACTATTTCTGATTATTAAAATGGACACGTATGCTGTAATTAATCCTTGCAGCTCATTTATTTGCTTTCACTTTCTCCTTCAACTACGACCCTTAAGCGTCTCCTCACTTGTCCTATAAACCAACTGCTTCAAAGGCAGATTGCCTCATTATTGCTCGTTATATATATATGTTCACAATTTGGCATTCAGTGTCTTATGTTTCTCTTTGCCTCTCTCCTCCCTCTCTATCTCTTTCTATTTCCTTTTTATTTGTTATTTCTATCAGTATTTATCTCACCCTCCTAGTTTCCCTCAGACACAGCAGTTGTAACACCACATCCAGGAGTTTCCATGACAACTAGCCTGTGTCTGTGAGCATTTTGTTGTAATGGGGGAGCAGGGTTCAGAATGACGAGGGGAATACCGGTGACACAGGGAAGATGTGTATGTGATTGGGATTCATGGTGACTCACTATCCCACAGGCACAGAGGAGAGAATGTGCACTGGTGACCGTGGCTTTCCTGCTACCGCATATTAATTATACACGTGTGAACTGCACATTAGACGAGGAGAGAACCTGGTACCTGTAAATGTGTGCTGGGGAGATAGGGCAGCGATTTCTAATAACTGAAAGTTTAAATGAGTTCATCCATTTCTTTCTCTTTGTAATGTGTGCTATTTGCATTAATGTATGTACTCTGACTCGTAGGTGTTGGATGGGCCATGAATAGAAACATGTACCTAGCGCCATGCAATAAACCTCTGCAATATTGTACTTATCTATTAACTCTGAAATATTGGAATTACAGATAGAGAATTGCAGAGTACGAATCAGAAATTAACTCCGTAAGGGTATGAGAAATGCATTTCTCATGCTTTGGGTGTTATCATTTGAATATGTGGTGTTCACCGTCATGCTGATTGCTGACTAAGGGGTCTATTCATAAAGCATTACCGCATTATGTAATGCAGAAAACAGCTGACTTTACCGAGCACTTAGGAAAATGTCAATTCATAAAGGCTGTTAACGCATGAAAAGCTAAAATTACCCAGCAGTGAGGTAAATTACCGACTTGTGCGGTAAATTACCTCAACACATGTCAGTACAGTATATGTCAATTCATAAAGCCTACAACAAGCGGTAAAGCCACAAAATAATACCATCTGCTTTAAAGTGGTGAAAAGAGTGCGGAGTCGGTGTGAGGAGACTGTGCTGGGAGCCGTGACTCACAAGCAGAAGCAGAGGCAACTGTGACTGACAGGAGCAGGGAGCCAATAGAAACAGCCCCTGTCTTCTGCAAGTCTGGAGGATGGAATCTGATAGGAACCGCAGCCTTTGCTGGCAGGACAAGCTTTTCAACCCCCCAGGCTGCAGCAGAGCGAGATCGGAACAAAACAGGCATTACCTGAAAACCTTAGGCTGTGTGTCTGCTTCACCTATTGATTACCTGTTTGAAAATATGTAGGATTTAGTGGGGAAAATCACCTAAGCGTGGCATTTGTAAAGTTTCTTGACCATTAATCTAAGCTGTGGCTATTAAATAGAATGTTAAGAAAGACTAATAGATTCAGAGCAAGCCTTTTATGAATGGCACAGCCTTTTATGAATTGACCCCAAAGTGAGGTATAAAGTATTATACTGTTTGCAAAATAATTCCCTCTGAATATTGAAGTGAATAACTTGCCAAGGTGGTATTTCCCCACTGCATACACATAGAGAACAGTGGGCTTTTCTTTATGTAGCTAAAGTGACTACTATGTAGCTAAAGTCGCTTTAGCCATACCCCAACTCACCTGATTGATGCCACATATGGCCTGTAGCTCCCCAGCTGGTCCACTGCTTGCTGACATCCTATATTTGTTAGCTGGTCTCTGATTGGTCAGCACAGTGGTGCTCATATGAAGCGATTGGTTCTTAGCCGAGCCTTCCGATATATAGTTCTGCTTTGGGATAAATGATGTTCGTAGGCTGAACAAGCTTGACACCTCTGGAAACATTGCAGTTTTTGTGTTAGGGCCCGTTTCCACTAGCGCGAATCCGCATGCAGACAACGCTTGCGGATTCGCATAGGCAATACAAGTGGATGGGACTGTTTCCACTTGTCAGTTTTAATTTGCATTTTTCTGTGCAGGATTTTTCTGCACGGTAGACCCTGCAGAATTCGCCCGCGTGTGGAATGCAGGCGAATCGCAGACAATGTATTTAATAGGGAAATCGCATGCGTTTTTTTCATGCGTTTTTTCCTGCGATTTCGCATTGAAAGTAATGTAAATTGACACAGGCAGTGACATGGTTAAAATCGCATATACCCTGCCAATGCGAAATCGCGGCAAAATCCGCATGCGGAATCGCATTCGCATGCGATTTCATCAGCGGTGATATGCGGCGATTCCGCACCGCAATAGTGGAAACGGGCCCTTAGCCCTATAACTATGCACACTTTTTGGACTTTTGATTTTTTGCTCAATAAAGTGATGTAGCTTTTCAACCATGGTGCTGGGTCTTATCCAAGTAGTACCTATTGACTTTCTCTGTGGGCTAGGAGGCTCTTGACCTGAGCATGTCCTTATCTGGTGGGTGCTGCCTAATTTCTTGGTTGCACCTGGAATCTATTTCATTATAAGAATCATTTCTATAGGATAAAATAACAATAGAAATACTTTTCCCAGTTCAAGCACTGTCATTTGAAAGTTTTATAGGGGTTTGTCAGAATCTGTAAATAAGCAGAGCGCCACAGCACCAAAGAAAGGGCATGTGTGTGGCTGCAGTTGTAAACACAATATTAATGAAGTATACATTGGCATGGCATCCCACAGTGAAAAGTGACCACAAGAGTTTCGGGGCATGGCCAAATAATGGGCATAACATAAGTAATTGAACCTAGGTTGCTTGCTTTAGGCACCATAATAAGTGCCCCACTTCCTTTGCCCTTTCATTATTAGACCTAAAATAGGCATCGCTGCTCCTCATGCCAAAGTGTCGTACATCAAGACAAAGACTTATAAAAATGTAAATGGTGGTAGACAGCAGATGGCGAGTAGTGGCAGATAGCAGATGCCAAGTAGTGGTACATAGCAGATGATGAGTAGTGGCCAGAAAGCAGGTGACGAGTTGTGACAAAAATGGTTAGATGTGACAGCTAATTTGTGACAAAGAGTGACAGATAGCAGATGACAAATAGTGGCACACAGCTAATGATGAATAGTGAGAGATATATAATGAGTGGATGATGAGTAATGACAGATAGCAGATGATGAGTAGTGTCTACTGGGTGATGAGTAGTGATTGCTACTGGGTAAGAAATACTAACAGAAAGCAGATATTGAATAGGAGCAAGAGAGCAGATGACTTATAGTGGTAGATGGCTGACAGGTGACAGATAGAGAATAGCAAGACAACTAGCAGATGATGAGTACCAGCAGATAACAGATGAGGGAGTTGATCCACTAAACAGTGATGACTTATATCATTGTCTCCCTAACGTTTTGCCCGCGTTATAAAACACGTAACGTTTTTCACGTGCAAATGCGAATTTTTACACGCAATTGCGAATTTTCCGTGCAAAAATTTGCATTTGTGTGTGAAAATTGGCGATTGCACATGAAAAACGTTACTGGCATTATAACACATGCAAAAAGCTAGCGCGCCCATGATATCAGTTTTCACGGTTTAGTGAATCAAGCCCGAGTAGTGACAAAGGGTAACAGGCTCTTACATTATTCCTGGTAGCACTGTGTGAATCGGTAGGAACTTCCTGGTGGTATTTTAAGTAGCATTAACAGATGTGCTGGTTTCCCTCCCCTCCCCAGGGCTGGATTTGCACTCTTGCAACCAAGGCCCAGTGTCACCAACCACCGCTCTCCCCATCCATCGAACAGTATTCCACCCCAACTAGCAATAACAGGTTTGAATGGGCTTCCTTCCGTTGTGCTGCTCTGCTCCCTCCCCCCATTCCGTTCAACTACCAAACAGTCCATGCTCAGTCCACTCACACTCATTATAATCTCATTCTCCAGCCCAGATGTGCACAGCAGCTGAGAGCATTCTGGGCATGCATTCTTCAGAAATAGGGATGGTTGGAAATGCCCATTTTTGATGCTGCAGAAATTTCAATTTCCGCCACTGCCAATTTCCGAATCTCCAATTATCTGTTTTCCATTTTTCAGATTTCAAATTTTCCATGTCACTGATTTTCCAATTTCCGAGGAGTATTTTATTTGTCATTTTTTACATCGGAGAATGCAAAAAATGACCCCAAAAAATTGGAAATCCAGAAATTAGAAAAACTGAATCTTGTGTTTGGTCTAAAATTTTTGCAGAATTTTGCGCAAAAATTCAGCAAAAATCGGAATTCTGCACTCTCTGATTGTCCCAATGCTTCTGAGTTCTGTGATCAATCTGAAATTATCTAGTTACGGTAAATCGGACATGTTGTGCTTATTATTTTATGTCATTTTTAAGTTCTGTGAAGGATGTGCATCCTTGCTGGATCTATATAACATTGCTGCTGTGAAAGTTTCTGTTGGCTTCTCAGTGGTGTATAGCAACAGTTCTGCTACTAGGATACGTCTCTGCTGTTAAAGCATTGCTGTGTGTTTGCCACTGCTTTGTACATTGTTGCTTGCTTCTAGTTGTGTGTGTACTTCACTGCTGGATGTGTATTGTTGTCTATCCACCACTGCTGTGCTTTCATTGCAGTTTATGTACCTCGGCGGTGTATATAAATCACTGCTGGGTGGGTATTGTGCACTTTGTATGTGACATTTCAGTGTAACTAGCATTATAAGTGGTTCACAAAAGCACATCTTCCTGGAGATTAGATGTCAGCCAGTTGCTGATTCAGTGGATGATCTCTGCAGTGCCAGACTGACCAGGGGTTTAGTCTTTAGTTGCGCATTTACTGTTACACTCGGAAGCTTGTTAGTCATGATGAACATATGTATGCCCGTGTGAAGGAGAAATATATATGAACGCAACAGAGGAAGGTATAATATAGATATGTTAGGCCATAGAAATATATAATTTGTTTTATAAGTCACCATCTGTTTCTATGGTCTTTATATTTTTATGTTCCTTTCATAAGTTGATAGGTTAACCAGTGTCTGTGCAAAATGACAGAAATACAGTATGTGTATGGTAGGAACATGAGGCTGTGAGCTCCCGGGGAGGCTGGGACAGAGGTGGATAGTAAGCCTCTGTGTGATATGTCAGTACTATTATATACAATAATAAATAATAGTGATTATGTTCAGGAAGCATATTTAGTAAAGTGGACTGAAGTATATATGATTAAGAAACTGACCTACGGTCGTTAAATAATTATTTCCCATATTTCAATATATAGTGCCAGCATGATCTTATGCCAAACGTTTCAGAGTACATTTACATCTGCTGCGTCCTGTCCTGACTTGTACCACAGTCACTGATACTCACATCTCATAACAAAATATTAAATCTGTGTATATGGCCAGAGGGTTGAGGGAAGGCTTAGCACTAGTTAGTTAACGTTTCATTGAAATGGAAATATCATTTTTAATAAAATTAAACAGTAAAAAAAATCTTTGCACCCATCTGTAATTTTATTTTTGTTTCTTTAAAAAATTATTTTTTTAATGTGCCAATCACTACTATATATCTATCACAATATGATGCTACAATTTGCATATCACTACAGTCTATCTGTCTGTCACTTGACTATCAGCTCTCTCTGTGATTTCATCTGCCTGTCACTTAACCCATCAGTCACTACAACGTCTCTGTCACTACAATGGCCTCAATTCACTAAGCATTAGGGCTCGTTCAGACGCATTTTGGCAGTGTGTATAGTGTGCGACAAGACCGGTAGAAGGACATAGACAGCCCTTCTATCGTTCCTATCATATGGGCTGCTCAGCAGCACGATTGTGCTATCACGTGCTGCATGTATTTTTGGGAATCGCAGCGCAGATCCCATTCATTCTAAATAATGGGATCTGCAGCGCAGCGCATAGTAGCGCAGATGGCATGCGATTGGACGCCTTGCATTCTGATCGCACATCCATCTGTGCGAAATGATGTGAACGAGGCCTTACAGCATTCAGTAATGCTGAAACAGCTGATACTACCGATCACCTTTCCAAATTCCAATTCACTAAACCTATTACTGCATAGAAAATTAGAATTTCCGACTAGTGAGGTAAATTATGGACTTGTGCAGTAAATACCTCAAGAAATGTCATAAATTTGCAATTCACAAAGATATATGCATTTGGTAAATCAAGCAAAAGTGTTTGGTATTTTTCTCCAGCTCTAACCAGCCGATAAACTCACTCTCTCCAGGCTCTCTCCAAGCTGTCTATAGTGCTGTGACAGCGCTCCTCTTCTTTTCTACAATTTAAACATAGAAAAAACAATCGCACATAGTGCATTACTGTGAATCACAAAGTACAGTTCCCCACACGTGCATAAGTGCTCAATTGTGCATCACTCGTGGTCTCTACAGCCCCTCCACACTAGCAGCTCACCAGATTGACACCACCTCACAGTCCAGGTGGGTCTAGCGCTTAACCTATAGAGCGGCCAACTCCAATGACACTTCCACGATAGTTTAGTTCACAATTGGATGATCCATATTTAATGACAAGTTCCACATGAAAAACATATAAGAACACACATAGCATAAAACCGTTGGGCTAAAAGTTATGGCCTGCGCAATATCAGCGCACTCACTTGTGTAGGAAGATAACAGGCATTTCAGGCATTGCAGCCTAGCAATAAAGCTTCTCTGCTGGCGGTGTCGGCGTCCCGAACTTCCCCGCTCCTCGTGGCAGCCTGTCTCCTGACCTTCCAGATCCCAGTGACGTCAACGCTCCTGGTCACGCCCGACGCGTTTCGTCCAATGGACTCATCAGGGGCTGACGTCACTAGGGCGCTGACGTCTTTTATACTGAGGGCTAGCTCTATTGTGTAGTCTATGGGTGCCTAGGCATCCACTACTTCCTTATTATGACGTCATCAGTGGCCGTCTGGAACACTGATGTCCCGGCCCTATCTGATGACTAAAACCTGTGATGAGGGTTAATGCCATCTTGTGGCCAGATTACTAACTTCCACCCTTTTGGCTGAAGAAAATCTTACAGTCTAAAACAGTGCCATCTTGTGGCCATTTAGCTAACTTATTAAAGCTAGGTTTGCCAGTATATCAACTCATGATTGAACATAAGGGTGGAACACCCTTGTTTAAGAATATATTTTATATTTTAACCAGTTCGGCCTTTCTGGACGAGCTTTCTCGTCCAGAAAGGCACTGCTGTGTTCCCTGCGTGGTGCGCGCGATCGGGCGCGCGCCCGCGCGCGCACCCGCCGCTAGCCCCCGATCAGTGAATGGGAATATAATTCCCATTCACCGATCTGACTTCCCCGCAGAAATACCGACGCTTTCTCTCCAGAGAGCGTGGTATTTCTGCCCCCCAGGAAACAACTCCTCTGAATTTTAGTTCGCATCCAGGACTTTGCTCACTGTGGCCATCTTGTGGCCAAATAGTAAACTGCACCCACATACATTTTTAATAAAACAATTACATTATTTTACATTAGAAAATAGCAGTTTCCCTCCCACCCCAAAAATTACCCACATACATTTTTTTATTTAAAAAAAACAAAAAAAAAATACAATAAAAAAAAACAAAAACAACATAAATAGTTACCCAAGGGTCTGAACTTTTTAAATATGCATGTCAAGAGAGTATGTTATTATATTATTTAAAATTATAAGCCTATAAATAGCGATGGACGCAAATTGAAAAAATGCACCTTTATTTCTAAATGAAATATCGGCACTATAAATTGTGATAGGGACATCGTTTAAACGGTGAAATAACCGCGACAGATAGGCAAACAAAATAAATGAGTTTTAATTACGGTAGCGTATATTAATTTCAAACTATAATGGCCAAAAACTGAGAAATAATGATTTTTTTTCATTTCTTTCTTAATCTTCCTGTTAAAATGGATTTAGAAAAAAATAATTCTTAGCAAAATGTACTACCCAAAGAAAGCCTAATTAGTGGCGGAAAAAACAAGATATAGATCAATTCATTGTGATAAGTAGCAATAAAGTTATAGGCGAATGAATGGGAGGTGAACGTTGCTCGGATGCATGAGATTTTCGGCACTGCGGCGCTGAACCGGTTAAAAAGTCCCAATGTTCCAGTTTTTTCTTGTTTTTTCTGGTTCAATGATTTTCATTATCTTTTTCATTCAGAATAAAAAATCTTGTTAATAAAAACCAAAAACTAAAAACTAAAAAGGACACATTTAAGATTTAGTAGAAATCAACTCCTCCATCCTGCCTATTAATTGCAACATGGGGGACTGGTTAAAGGTGGCCACTATCACCATCCCTATGATACTCAAGGGGTCGACAAAGCCCAGATGAAAGGGGGCTTTGCACAAGGAGCTCAATATCTTTGCTTCTATTACTTACATGTTTCCATTAAGGATCTTCTACTTGAGGCCCTTGTTGTTTAATTGGGCAATAGCTGTTTATTCCTGGGCTGCAATACCTTGCCCTCTAATTACAGACAACAGTCACAAAAAGATTCCTTTAGGCCCAAATATCAACACCTCCTCAGTTTACATGCTGCAGTGCCTCCATTGGCACCCGCCTACTGAGTGAGAATGCTGTGTATCTCCTCCCCATCATATACTGTGCCCTTAATTGGCCTCTATGTCCCCTCCCCTTAGCTAGTGTGGTATTGTAAACAAGTGTGTGACCCCCACTTTGAATATACAAAGGAGCCCCCGGATTCTCAGTGTTCACAAATTCATACATCATTTGTAATAAAACAATTTAAATCAAAATCTACATTGAGTCCCCTCGGGGACAGTGATCGCATATTAAATATCCATCTCCCCTCCGCTTGGGAGATGTCCCTCACTACACTCGAACCTCTCCACCTCTTAACATGTGACTCTACCCCCATAAACTTCAGTCCAGCGGGGTCTCTATTGTGATGTGTTTTAAAGTGATTGGAAACACTATGTGTGGCCAGTCCTTTAATTATGTTTGCCACATGTTCCCCTATCCTTTTGTGTAATGATCGGGTGGTGCGCCCCACATATTCTAGCCCACAAGGGCATATCAAAACATATATCACCCCCTTACTGCGGCACGTGATGCATTGTTTTATCCTGTGTTGGTAACCTGTGTTTTTTGCAGTGAGAGTGTCCCCTCTACATGGCTGTGCCTCTCTACAGCCTCTGCAATCCCGGCAGGGAAAGAAGCCCCTTTGACCCAGGAGGTTGGACGTATTTACCTTCGGGGGGTCCTGGAAGCTGGGAACTAGCTTCGACCTAAGGTTGGGCGCCTTCCGGTATATAAATCCAGGTTTTTTTGGGAGTGCCCTCCCCAGCGTCCCATCCAGTTGCAGAATGCGCCAGTGTTTCATAATAATCGACTCAACATCTCTGTATTGATGGCTATAGTCAAGCAGTAGATCAAATTCTCTGCTCCTGCCTCCTGATGGCTTTCTGTTTTGTAATAGGTCAGACTGTTCCATCCTGGATACTTCATTCACTACGGCCTGTAAATGCGCAGGGTTGTATCCCTTATCCACAAACCGCTGGACCAGAACTTGGCTCTGTTCTCTAAAATCATACAGGTTGGTGCAGTTCCTCCTGATCCTCATTATCTGTCCCTTTGGGATATTATTCAACCATCTACTGTGGTGACAACTGCCTTTAGGGATATACCCATTTTTGTCTGTAGACTTAAAGAAGGTTTTGGTCACTAGTTTGTTATCCTGTTTGATGATTGTCAGGTCTAAGAATTCCACCTGCTTAGCTGCCTGACAGAACGTTATTTTGATGGGTGACCAGTGGTTATTAGCTATTTTGCAGAATTCATTGAGTTCCTCACTCGTACCCCTCCATATAAAGAACAGATCGTCAATAAATCTGTTCCAGCTGATGATGTTCACAGCTTGGGCCTTACTTAATATTTCTTGTTCCCATTTTCCCATATAAATGTTAGCCAACGAAGGGGCAAACTTTGCCCCCATGGCACATCCCGTTAGCTGTAAATAGTGATCTTGATCGTACCAGAAGTAATTATGCGAGAGCGCAAATTTTAACAGTTCCATAATAAACCCTATCTGCTCCACTTTCAGATCAGTATTCACCCCCAGTGCCTGTTCTACTGCTTCCATCCCACTGAGATGGGGAATGACCGTGTATAAAGACGTTACGTCTCCTGTAACCAGTATATCATTTTGTTCAATAGATATATGTTGCATCTTTTGTAATAGATCTTTTGTATCTTTTAAAAGAAATGGTAGTTTAGCCACTGCTTCTTGGAGAAACCAGTCCACATATTCTCCCACTCTTTGTGTCAAGGATCCCACCCCACTCACAATGGGCCTCCCCGGAGGATGGACCTGGTTCTTATGGATCTTGGGGTTATAGTAGATTACCGGAAGTCTCGGGTTTGTGGGCATAAGATATTTGAATTCATTTGTGGAGATAAAAGTTTCTCGTTCCCCCCTCATTAGAATCTCCTTTAGCTCTCTCTCTCCATACTGTAACATTGACAGACAGCCAATAGGGAGAGCCAGGCAGCCAATAGGGAGAGTCACACAGCCCTGCTTCTCTCCCTTATTTGGTCCGACACCCTGGAAGGCGGGAATTCACTCTAGCAGAGCAGGGGATGGAAACATATTATGAGGCTTTTCTGCATTCCTTTAGCTTTAAATATCTGTATACTCTTATGCAGAAGAGCTCTTGGTGGCTGAAGCACATCTAAAAAGATGTCAGGGATCCATTGGACAGAAAACCCTGACTTATACACACAGTGTCCTGCCTGACTGCTGACCTGCTACACGGCTGATAAATGAGACTTACCAAGCAGGGCTTAATGAATTAAAGCATGTTTGTTCGGTAAATTACCAAGCTTCTATCTCAAGCGAAGTACACACGGACCAACCGGCAGCCTGATTATCATCTGGTTTCAGTCTGTTGGACAATAATCAGGAATGTGTACGCCTGCAAACTACTTGACAAGCAACTGATAACAGGCGGTTTGCCCGATACAAATGTCGGATCTATGTTGGTCTGATATCATGCACCTGGTGGTGTGTGTGTACAAGTTATTTGAAAGACTTGTACTTGTTTTGAATGTGTAGTCCATCAATCCTCTTGTGGGTGCAGTATGTTAATTGAGTTGGCTGTTTAGTCGTCTAGGCGTGTGAACATACAGGTCGTGTGGTTCGTCAGGTTATGTGTTTTGTCGTATTGGTCGTGTGGTTGTGTACATGTTGGATGTGTGTACGAGCCTTTATACAGAAAATCTTTAGTGAATTTGGAAAAAAGTGTAAAATACAGATAGCTGTATTTTACCGACCTAAATGATTTTACCAAACTGCCCTTAGTGAATTGAGGCCATTGAGTATAGTACTGGTGTCTCCTGTCTAACAATTACTTCAATCTGCCTGTATTTTGTGTGGAGGAAATGCTGCCTAATTGTGGTTAAGGGCTGGAACCCACTAAAGCATTTTTTTGAGCATTTTAGGGAGCGCTTTAAATCGCTAGCGACTTCCCTAAACGCTCTGCCAATGTAAATGGATGAGAGCTTCACCTCAGTTCTACACACATTCCTAGAGTCTCTCACTATTTTGATACATGGTGTATACAGCTGTTTTACACTCTGCAGTTTTGTTTTTTATTTTACCTGACACATTGTTTAGTTGTTGTTGATGCAAGGAACATTGCTAACTCCAATTAGGTAATGTAGGATTTATGTCTGTCCATGACCCTGAGATTCCAAGGCTGCATTGGCTTTGCTCCTGCACCTCTTTTTATTCTTTCCAATATTAGTAGCCTAGCAAGGGCATGTGAAGTGACACATAGCATGTCCCTAGTTGCCTGGCACTTGGGATGTGCAAAGTATTTCAATGAAGTTGATTTTTCAGTAATAAAAGATGATCTTGCTGCTGCAAAATGATTGTTAACTCAGTGCCATTTTCATTATGAGGCATCAATAGACAGCATACTTGGCACAAACGCTCCTTGGCACACAGCCCTCCTTCCGATAGCGTAAACCTAGAGGCAGGTTGGCAAACTAGTACTTTTTATATATGAGAATTGGTTTTCTGAAGTCATCAATCCACTGGTAGTCCACCCTGATGACAGCAAAAAAACACTAACTGTTCAGGAACTCCTGGCTAGTCAGGGCTTTTTTAGACACTGGGGTGCCAGTCAGTTTGCCCATGATCTCTTTTTGGGGTGATCCCCCACACCCTCAGTTTTTTGTGGAAAAGCTGGCTGATGGATGGACAGTGTGAAGTTAGTTCTAATGAAAAGTAGGGGTTCTTTGCCTAGAGCGCTCCCTTTCCTACAAACACTGTAGTGTGATCTGGAGTTAGCTTTTATATCCCATTTTAACATCACAACAATGTTAAATATCCCTGTGACTTTAACACCAGAGCTTTAAAGGAGTTCTGTGGGGGGTTGTGGAAGAGAAAAACAGACACTTACCTTGGGCTTCTATCAGCCCCGTGCAGCGGTAATGTCCCACGCCGTCCTCCTCCCATCTGCCGTTCTCCGCCGCCGGCCCCGGTCTAAGCGGCATGGGATCCAACTGCGGCTGCGCTAGAGTGGCCGCTCACCCGCTCGCTTCCGCCTGCGTCATCGGAAGCTTACTGCGCAAGCGCAGTACAAGGCTCCGTTGTACTGCGCCTGCGCAGTAAGCCTCAGATGACGCGAGCGGAGGCACGGCAACGCGCATTATTCGTCTGTATGTCAGACGAATATTAGCCCGGTGCCGGCTGCGGGGACCGGCGGATGGGAGCA
Organism: Hyperolius riggenbachi; assembly: GCF_040937935.1. Classification (NCBI taxonomy): domain Eukaryota; kingdom Metazoa; phylum Chordata; class Amphibia; order Anura; family Hyperoliidae; genus Hyperolius; species Hyperolius riggenbachi. Next base: position 163,161,578 of record NC_090653.1, on the reverse strand, counting down.
GGACGTCGTGGGACATTACCGCTGCATGGGGCTCATAGAAGCCCAAGGTAAGTGGCAGTTTTTCTCTTCAGAAACCCCCACAGAACCCCTTTAAAGAGGAACTAAAGGCATGGGACGAATGCGTAGTTTATTGCCAAATGCCCTGCTTGCAATTTGCTTTTGTGTTGTTGTTCAAACCTGTCACTGCGTCACAGGCAACATGCGTAATGAATATGTAAAGAACAAGCGACACCCATGCTAACCTAGAAATAAAAAACACATATATAAGTAGATAAGTACTACTTCTACTTACATAACAGATGTATTGTGCTATCGACATAATGATTCCTTTGAATTTTACAAAGGAAAAGCAGAAAATCTTATTCTAGGCAGTGGCCATCTTGCCAAGCTAATGCTGATTTCATATCCTCCTTGACTCTTGTTTTCCCCCCACCTTTCTCTTGATCATTGTGTATTCATTAGCTGCCCTCCTCTCAGAGTCTTTTTTTTTTATTTACACATCCAATCACTGAGTCACCTCAGCCTTGCTTGTAAACACAAGTGATCAGCTAGGCAGGGAAATAAATGGAAGAGGAGGAATATATTATAGATAAAAAGAACTCCCAGCATTCAAAAGAACTCCCAGCATTCAACTTTTTGGCACTGTTTGGCACTAGGGCAAGTGCTCCTAAAGTATGTGATAACTCCAAACCATAACAGCAGAAAAAGTTTTTAATGCAGGATTAGCATCTTGATCACTTAATACACTCAGACCAGTTGCTGTTGAAATTTGATTTTTATGGTGACAATACCGCTTAAGGTAGACAGACTATTGCACTGCATTTTAGATATTCTTTGACTGCTGTGTTGCATCTGGCCATGGTGTAGCAGCAGTTATAGCCCTGCCCCCATCCTTTGTTGTCCTGTGGAGAAGTATAAAGTCATATCTGATGCAGGCAGTGGGTAGGTGAGTCTGTTGTCAGGTGACCGGTGACATGAACTGTAAATTAAACTTAATCAAATTGTTTAACTCACAACTGTATAAGAATGAGTATTAATGTTTTGGTGTAGTTTGTCTCCTTTGCCACATTTCTTTCTTGCTGCTTTAAAACTTTCATTTGTAGGCATTTAAAGGGGTTACATGCTCTTGGATCATTAATGTTGTTCATTGCAACCTTTGGGGGATATTTTTCTGCTCTTCATGTCCCCAGGACCTCCATGGACCTCTACCACTTTAATATGAACAAAAGTAGTGGGTTATTTTGTAAATGTTTTGCCTCTTTGACTTCAGCATGAGTCCTTTTTCTTTCAGGACAGGGAAACTGACAAAACAGTAAAACATTGATTCAGTAGCTTTTCCTCACGCTACAAAAATTGTATCATTTGTTGTTATTGAATTGATTTACCCTCTCTCTGTCTGGTCAGAAAGTGAGTGAAATGGAAATTTGGTGGTATCGGGTATTTTTGGGAAACCAGAGGAGATGAAAGCTCCAGAGAAAATCCTTTTAATAAAATTGCACCAAAGAGGTATTTCTAATCATAACCAATATGTCAGACAGGCGGTATAAAGTCTTTGGAATTAGCATTGGTTTTAAAAAAAGGGAGTGTGGCATTCTAGGAAGAGTTCAGTGTTTGTGGAATAGCAATGCCAACTCATTTATTAAACATTGTATATTAAACTATTGTTTCCCTATAAACTGGCCTAGACTGCAAGCCCATCTGAGGGAGCGCTAGTGACATGAATCATTTGTTGAACATAGTAATGTGCCCCAGAAATCTCTTTGTGCTGTAAAGCATAACAGTAATGATAGTACAGGTGTATAGCCCTGTTGATTTGAATGAAATATCTCAAGACACCTTATTCAGTCTGTTGTACTGAAAGTCTGGATAGGAAGAACTCTTTTACTTGATGTTAATTGTGATTTAGTAATTCTCACAGATTCCATATTGATTCATGTAGTTTTTTGATTTCTTAAAACAGAAGCCCTATCCCATAGAGCCATATTAATCCATGCCATGCACAGATGAGGACTAGAAAGTCCAAAGCAGGCTGTATGTATGTTGGATTGATGTGGCTATGTAAAATGTATTCGCTAATCGCTACAGGCTCACTATACACCAGCGGTTCTTGATGTGCAGCTTTGCTCTCAGGGGCATAAAGAGATGATTTGCATATTCAGGAGTGATGCATTATGGGATACCACAGGTGTTCACTTAAAGCTGAATTATTATTAAAATACATTCTGTTTTAAGAAGGCAAAACTACATTTAGCATTGCTTTTTAATACAGGGCTTTTCAGTCTCATTTAGCCCTTTACAGCCCTGGTGGCTCTGGGTCACCATGAGATTCCTGGGTATTCCTGAATACTAAATCATGTGACGTGTTATCATGTCTGCTTCAGATGATCTAGTGAGATTTAGGCTGTTGTGGGCAATAATATTATTATAATTGATTGATAAAGTGCCAACATATTCCGTGGCACTGTACAGAGTAAGAAACAGACAATGGTATACACAAAATATAGGCACTGGAACATATTACAGAATTGGTAGACATTAGTAACTACAGAGACAAATGTAACATGATGAACAAAATATATAGTAAATTCCAAGACACAAAAGGATGAGAGAGCCCTGCCCTTAGGAGCTTACTAAAATACGGTCAGTAGTGGTATGACAATGCGAGGCTGAATGGCACCTATGACTGTCCTGTAGTATTTCCTATTCCATTAGGCTTTAATCAGTAATAACAATAAGAAATGAGGGTTGCTGTGTTTCATGTGACAGGCATGCAGGTGGTCTCTGACTGAATCATTGCGAGTCATTCATCCCCAGTAACTGCAGTGAATACTTGCTTCCACTGAATCACTGACCATAATCGCACAATACAAAGGTATTCTCTATTCTCATGGTTTTGCTGCAGTTTGGATATCACTTTTTCTGCATAGTCTGACTAGATCTACTGTTGCCATGGTAACCATTACCGGCTAACGCTGCCTATAATTAACATAGCAAAGAGTGTTAGCTTTGGTCTGGGCTCTCCTTCTCTCATTAGTCAGCGATCTGCAGCTCCCTGAGGAGCATCCTGGCAATGCATTCTCCTGTGGCACCCTGCTGCCAATGTAATTAGTGCCCAGTTCAGCATTGCCAGGGAATGCCACAATGCCAGTGTGATTCTGCATTACCATGTGAAACCCAGTTTTGTGCTGGGCTATCACTGCAGTTGTGCTCTTTGTTATATATATATGGATACAAATAACATACATTTAAACCTATGCATTAGGAGACATATTTATATATCTTATAGTTTAACAATTGCCTCTTTAAAATCTCTAGTCACATGTTCCTACAGATTACAGATTAATAGCAATAGCGAGCATTATGCTTGTTGACAGACTGAAGCACTTGACAACAGAGATTACACTGCTAAAGAAGGATGTACTGATGCCAAAGAAGGTTGCACTGCTGCTCAAGAAGAAAGTACTGCTGCTAAAAAAAGGATGTACTGCTGCTGAAGAAGGATGTACTGCTGCTGAAGAAGGATGTACTGCTGCTCAAGAAGGATGTACTGCTGCTCAAGAAGGATGTACTGCTGCTCAAAAAGGATGTACTGCTGCTCAAGAAGGATGTACTGCTGCTCAAGAAGGATTTACTGCTGCTCAAGAAGGATGTACTGCTGCTGAAGAAGGATGTACTGCTGCTGAAGAAGGATGTACTGCTGCTCAAGAAGGATGTACTGCTGCTCAAGAAGGATGTACTGCTGCTGAAGAAGGATGTACTTTTGCCCAAGAAGGATGTACTGCTGTCAAAGAAGGATGTACTCCTGCCAAAGAAGGTTGTAGAGATGGCTCAAACCTCCGATTTTAGGTCCGTGCAAAGTTTTCGAACCGCAATAGACTTCAATGGGGAGGCAAACTTTGAAAACTAGAAACATTTATGCTGGCCACAAAAGTGATGGAAAAGATGTTTCAAGGAGTCTAACATCTGAGTTTTTGCATGGAGGAGTGGGATAGACGCCAAAAGTCCACGGGAAAAATCTAGATTTGATGCACAGCAGCTTTTTAAGGGCAGAAATCACATTGCATGCTAAATTGGAGGCCTAAAATGCTTTAAAACATCTTGCATGTGCATACATCAATCAGGGAGTGTAATTAGTGTACTGCTTCACACTGACAGACCAAACTCACTGTGTAACGCACCACACACAGCTGTTTGTGTAGTGACAGACGTGCTGGACTGGTGCGCACCATGACGAGAGTGCAGGTGATGGCGGCTTTCCAGCCCATATGGTCGCCGAGCTGAGGTAGCTCAATGACAGAACAGTGATTGTCCAGCTGATCAAATTTGGTCTGTCCACAACCGCCCGCCTGGAGTCCTGGACCCTGTTGGTGGTGGCGGAGAAGGCAGTCAAGCGGCCTGCAGGTCGGGACCAACTGAGTCTTGAGGCAGGCAGTCACACAGCGTACAGGCAGAGATGCTGTGTGTGGGGACTGACTTAGTCTTCGGGCAGGCAGTAGCCCTCCGGGATCCATGCCTCCTTCATTTTGATAAAGGGGAGGTACTGAACACTTTTATGACCTAGGTAAATTCTCTTCTCAGTGACAATGCCTTCAGCTGCGCTGAAGGTCCTTTTTGACAGGACGCTTGAGGTAGGGCAAGACAGAAGTTGGATGGCAAATTGTGACAGCTCTGGCCACAGGTCAAGCCTGCGCACCCAGTAGTCCAGGGGTTCATCGCTGCTCACAGTGTCTACATCCACACTTAAGGCCAGGTAGTCGGGTATCTGCCAGTCCAGGCGTTGGTGGAGGGTGAATCTGGAAGGGCTAAGGCGAGACTAAAGACGCTAAGGCGTTGGACTAAAGAATGTCCGCATGTCCGACATCACCATGAGATCGCTAGAGCGTCCTGTTCTTGTCTGCGTGGACATGAGAGGAGGAGGATTACCGGCAGTGGCACCTTTATTCCGTTGTGCTGTGACATCACCCTTAAATGCACTGTAAAGCATAGTTGCCAGCTTGTTCTGCAAGTGCTGCATCCTTTCTGCCTTTTGGTGATTTGGAAACATCTACGCCACTTTGTGCCTATACCGAGGGTCTAGTAGCGTGGCCACCCAGTACAGCTCATTCCCCTTGAGTTTTTTTATACGGGGGTCCCTCAACAGGCTGGACAGCATGAAAGACGCCATCTGCACAAATTTGGATGCAGACATACTATCCATCTCCTCTTGCTCTTCCTAAGAGATGTCAGCTAAGTTGAGCAGCACAAGCCCCCTGCGACACCTGCTGTGGTTGTTCTTACGCCTCCTCCTCCAAAAAAAACACCTTCCTCATCATCTGACTCCTCTTCCCCGCACAACTCTTCCTCCTCCCCCCCCCTCCCTCCTCTGTGCTGCCGCAGGTGTTGAGGTATCATCTGCTTCTGCTGAGAATTGATCCCACAACTCTTCCTCCTGTTCCTGCTTGCGCTCCTCCACAGCTTGATCCACCACTCTACAAACGGCACGCTCCAGGAAGAAAGCATATGGGATCAAGTCGCTGATAACGCCTTCACTGCGACTCACCAGGTTTGTCACCTCCTCAAACGGCCGCATAAGCCTGCAGGCATTTCGCATGAGTGTCCAGTACTTAGGCCAGAACATCCCCATCTCCCCAGAGCATGTCCTTTGACTGTAGTTGTAGAGATACTGTTTGACGGCTTTCTCCTGTTGTAGCAGGCAGCTGAACATCAGGAGCGTTGAATTCCAGCGAGTCGGGCTATCGCAAATCAAGCGTCTCACCGACAATTTGTTTCTCTGCTGAATATCGATAAAGCGTGCCATGGCCGTGTAAGACCGCCTGAAATACCCACACGCCTTCCTGGACTGCTTCAGGATGTCCTGTACGCCTGGGTACTTACACACAAATATCTGAATTATTAGATTCAGCACATGTGCCATACAGGGTACGTGTCAACTTTCCCAAATTCAAAGCCGAAACTAGATTGCTGCCATTGTCACACACCATGTTGCCGATCTCCAGTTGGTGCGGGGTCAGCCACTGATTCACCCATTTGATCAGAGCAGCCAGGAGAGCTGCTCCAGTGTGACTCTCCGCTTTGAGGCAAGACATGTCTAAGATGGCGTGACACCATCGTACATGGCATGCAGCATAGGCCCTGGGGAGCTGAGGCTGTGTAGCTGGAGAGGAGATCGCAGCACCAGTGGAGTTGAACTGCCACTCAGCCAAGGAGGAGGAGGATGACAGCGAAGAGGAAGTAGCAGGAGGAGAGGAGGTGGCAGCAGGCCTGCCTGCAAGCCATGGAGGTGTCACAACTAGGTCTGCTGCACAGCCACGTACTCCCTGCTTGCCAGCAGTAATGTACCTGCCCTGACCGTGCTTGGCAGACCAGGCATCCGTGGTCGGATGGACCCTTGACCCAACGCTGTGTGCCAGAGATGACACCACTTGCCTTTCAACGTCACGATATAGTTTGGGTATCGCCTTTTTGGAGAAATAATTGCGGCCTGGTATCTTCCACTGCGGTGTCCCAATGGCCACAAATTTTCGGAAGGCCTCAGAGTCCACCAACTGGTTTGGTAACAGCTGGCGAGCTAACAGTTCCGCCAAGCCAGCTGTCAGATGCCGGGCAATATTTTTTATAAACGTTATTGCCACTTATCATTTACAACCCGCGCCCTTTTTTCCTGACGCTCTTTTTGCATGTACGCAGAAGAAAGTACTGCTGCTGAAGAAGGATGGACTGCTGCGGAAGGACACACTTCTGCCCAAGAAGAATGTATTGCTGCTGAAGAAGGATACACTGCTGCCCTGAAAGGATGTACTGCTGTCGAAGACGTATGTACTGCTGACAAAGAGGTTTGTACTGCTGCTCATGAAGAAAGTACTGCTGCTGAAAAATAATGTACTGCTGCTATAGAAGGATGTACTGCATTCAAAGAAGATTTTTGTAAAAATCGGAGGGGTATGCGTTTGACAAGGGCGATGTGTCAGCTGGATAGCTGTTGCCTTTGCTGTATGATTTTAGCCCTTAACCAGCTTTTGAATCCCAGCTCATGCCAGTATGTAAAACAATAAGGAGTCTTTGGGGAAGGCCCCCTAATGATCCTGGCCGACCGTGGAGTGCACCCTAAGTGGCTGCAGCTCCGGTGCTTTGAGTCCCTCAGGAGAAAAGCGCAATATAAATGGTCTTTTTTGGTCTTCTCACAAACAATTATAGCTGTGCTCCTCCTGCAGTGACCTTAAATGGGGAAACCGCAGGTTCTAAATGATGTAGAGATAAGGTGAATCCCGCTCAACCTTTGCTGCTAAGACAGTGCTGGAACCAGGCGACTTAAACCCATAGTAACGAGAAAGGAGGAACTTCCGCACGGTGTCTGTAGCAAAAATGTTCCAACTGTATTGAATCAGGTTAAAATACATGCAGCCAGGTAACTGACATGTTTCAAACACACTGGTCCTTACTCACAGCCAGAGCTGGGACAAGGTCCTCCAGCACCCAAGGCTGAGACACCAAAGTGCGCCCCTCCATCCCTGCCACCCCAGCCATCACACACTGATTGCTATTAGACCAAGAAGCGGCACAGGGCCCACAACCTCCCCAACACCTTAATATCTAGTTATCTGACTTGCAGTCACTGCCATGTATCCCCTTTTCTTATTTCTTTCTGCTTCATACACAATTAGGAATGACAGCTGAATGAATTGTGCGCCCCCTCCTACACTGCGCCCTGAGGCTGGAGCCTCTCCAGTCTATGCCTCGGCCTGGCCCTGCTCACAGCAAAGGTTCACAATGTGACACAAAGCTCTTAAATGCTCAACATTTCTCCAGTGAGTCAAAAGACACACCCTCCAAAAGGAGGAGGAGAGAGGGAGGGAAAAAGGCACAGAGCTAAGAGAGGGCTATCACTAGAGTTGGGCCGAATGGTTCACCTGCGAACGGTTCCATACGAACTTCAGTGGTTCGCGTTCGCGTCCCGCAGGCGAACTTTTGCGGAAGTTCGGTTCGCCCCATAATGCACCATGAGGGTCAACTTTGACCCTCTACATCACAGTCAGCAGGTCCAGTGTAGCCAATTAGGCTACACTAGCCCCTGGAGCCAGTCACCCCCCCTAATAAAAGGCAGGCAGCGGCGGCCATTACGCTCACTCGTTTGCCTGCGTTAGTGAGAGTAGGGCGAGCTGCTGCAGACTGTCTCTCATAGGGAAAGATTAGTTAGGCTTAGCTTGTTCCTGGCTGCATACCTGTTCTGTTCAGTGAGCCCACCATACCTGTTCTGTTCAGTGAGCCCACTGGATACCTGCATACTTGTTCAGTGATAACTATAATCAGAGAAAAAGCATGTGTGCATCAACCAAGTGAACCTGACAAATCTGGCTTTGCAAATTTGGCCTATTGGCTAATCACGAGACATTGCTCATGCAAATAAGCATTTGCTTTCGCATGCCTAAATATGCAGGGTCAAAACCAAAAACCGCAAAACAATCGCCCTGCGGGAATTAGTTCATGCTATATAGCACTATCCAGGGGCGCCACGAGGAGGCTTCCCATTATACTTGTTCAGTGAACCTGCCACTGCATACCTGTTCTGTGAACCCACCACTGCATACCTGTACTGTGAACCCACCACTGCATACCTGTTCAGTGAACCCACCACTGCATACCTGTTCAGTGAACCTGCCACTGCATACCTGTTCTGTGAACCCACCACTGCATACCTGTTCTGTTCAGTGAACCCGCCACTGCATTCCTGTTCTGTTCAGTGAACCCGCCACTGCATACCTGTTCTGTTCAGTGAACCCACCACTGTATTCCTGTTCAGTGAACCCGCCACTGCACTCTCGCCATGGTGCGCACCAGTCCAGCACGGCCGTCACTACACAAACAGCTGTTTGCGGTGCGTTACACGGTGAGTTTGGTGTGTCAGTGTGAAGCAGTACCTTAATTACACTACCTGATTGATGTATACACATGCAAGATGTTTTAAAGCACTTTAGGCCTGTCATTTAGCATTCATTGTGATTTCTGCCCTTAAAACGCTGCTTTGCGTCAAATCCAGATTTTTCCCGGGGACTTTTGGCATGTATCCCACTCCTCCACCTGGGGGTCCAGGGGTTAGACCCCTTGAAACATCTTTTCCATCACTTTTGTGGCCAGCATAATTTTTTTTTTTTTCAAAGTTCGCATCCCCATTGAATTCTATTGCGGTTCCCGAACTTTTACGCAAACTGAACCTTACGCGGAAGTTCGCGAACCTAAAATCGGAGGTTCGGCCCCACTCTAGCTATCACCTCACTTTTCTGTGGTTTTTTTTTGAGGGGGGGGGGGTTGCAAGTGCATGCTAAGTTCAGATGTTAAAAACATGCATGTAAAAATATATGGTGGGAAGAGGCCCTTAAAGGCTACCTACAGTGTGAATAATAGATGTAAGTTTAACTTACCTTACACTATACCCTAAAAAACGGAAGCTTTTTCGCGATGCACTGCTATGGAGGAAAAAAACACATTTAAATGCAATGCATAGCGACGCATTAAGTGTTAAAGGGCCCTTAGCATGCACTTGCCTTTAATAAATTAGACCTATGAAACTGCACTTTACAGGATGTTATGGGTAATGTTAGCATTTCTTCTTTGCACTATTTCTGTTGTTTGAAAATACTTTCTGTTTCAGGGTGGAGCCTTTGTGTGTTGGAGTAGTCATTACCTTTTGATCCTTTAGCAAAATTTTTCGGGCCCATTCACACTAGAGCATTTTGCCACGATTTTGGCAAAACGCTTAAACGCTAGCACTTTTAAAAAGCGCTAGTGTAATAAAACCCTATGGGCCCGTTCTTACTTGGGCGATTTGTGCTAATCGCTGCAAATTTAAATGTTATATCTATTTTATACCCAAATATTGACTATTGCTGTCAAATGTAGATGTGTAAAGGGATACATAAGATAATGTTATTCACACCAGGAGATATTCAGCAAAACTTGTTTTTGATAAAGGGGCACCAACTGTAATAATGTTGAGAGCCATCTCTATATATAAAATACAAGTGTCCCTGCATCATGTCTATGTGTTAGTGCTTTTGCGCTACTGCACATGTCCTGCACCGACACAGCCGTTGGGACAGGACGCAGGATGGTGCAGGAGGCAGCCAGTCGAGCGGGTGCACACCCGTGCACGGCGGGCGAATGCGCACAATGGGTGCATGCGTGTCGGACAGGTGCGCGCGACGGGCGTGCGCGGTGGGCGGCAGTGAAAGACCTAGCGCCCGTTTTTAAATGGGCTTAGGTCACCTAGTTGCTCTATAACATAACTGAATACCCTGTAACTTTTCTGTCTTCCATTTCCTGTCCAAAGAGTCGTGTTCATGTCCGATTCACTGATGAATGCATAACAGCCATAGGAAAGTGACTGAGGAAAGTGACTGCACGTGCATATATATACATATTTAATAAGCTATAGGTGTGCTAGGCATTACTGTAGTTGTTTTTCTAGGCTTCTAGTGGATATAAAGGAATAATTTTCATGTCATCTCAATATCCTGCAAAGATGGGAGTAAAATCTTCCTCTTGTGAAGCTGAATACTTAGTTATAGATATCCTTTGTTTTAGGAAAGCAATAGATTTATATTTGGAGTAGAGTTTTCCAAATTCTATGGAGAAACGCACTTTTGCACACAGGGACTTAATGAATATAACATTCATCTGAAATACAGATTACAACCTCCTGTAGTAGCATAGCCTGTAAACACTTACCTTAATTGATAATCATGTAACATTAAACACACATTAATTACATGCCACTTTGACAGTGTAATTACATACATATAGACATATATATCATATAACACCCACACATTTAATTATGTAACACAAATGATCACACTTATGATTTGTAAAGGCAACATAATGGAGCGTTTCCACTCTGGTCTTGCATATATAGCAGGTCAGGGTCAGGGAAGCTTAGATAATAGTATCCTGCTCTGGACTGGATACTTGATCTGAGTCTAAGAAAGGACCAAAATACATATTTTAATAAATCCGTTTCACAAAATCACCTATTTAATTATATACTGTTCTTAATTAACGTATTGCAGCTGGGCAGAATTCAATTTACTGGAATAAGGCATAATATAATGACTTTCTTGGGTTTCTGTACTTCTTCTTTCATTAGGTAATTGCACCTTGTGCACTGTCATTGCTCCATAGAAATCATTACATGAACCTATTGTGGTAGATCTGGCACACATTAGTTTGGTTATTGGTGGAAAACTGTACAACTCTCTTAGGTCAGGTGTCTGTGCTCAGGGGCATAACAACACACCTCTCAGCCCCCCAGCAAACAGATCATCATGGGCCCCCAGCACACTGCACCGCACACCTGCCCAACCCCCTCCCCCAAGGCTTTGTTGGCCCGCTCTTTCTCCCTTCCCCCTTGCTGAGTGAATGCATGTAAAACAGGTAAATACATTTACACAGCACTATTCTGCATGTGGGTGGGGCGAGGGAGGAGGAGTGGGCTCCCCCAGCCCCTACAGCCCTGAGGAGTTTGCATGGGCCATTGCTAGGCACCTGTCTGTTCTGGACATGTACTGAGCCATAGAACAGTTGATAGTGAATAATAACAGTACTGTTGCAATCAAATTGTAACAAAATGTGGCATCTGACTATATGTATGATTTGTACACAGCTAACTTGGTAGAATAAATAGGGGCAGGTAGTGGCCTTTCTGGGTGCATTGGAATAGAATGAATCATCTGACGAAGCCTGAAGGGACGGGCGATACTAGTGATGACATGGACACGCTAGGGCCGTCACCACGGAAACCGGAAGTCTGTCAGCGTGACTCGAATGAGCCAGGAGAGCAGCGTGGAGCATACAGCGGTATGCGCATTGGTCCTGTGCGCGACCGTCAGCAGCACAATTGGTTCCAGGTTGTTGGAGAGCCCAGAAGATGGTGGTGAGAGCCCACTTGGTCAACCCCCTGTTGAACTGTGACTGTGATATAGCTTATACGCCACGCTCCGCTACAAGAGTGTTATGAATCGGTCTCTACTTGTAAAGGAACTGTGCAGTGACAGCATAATCCAGGATACTCCACCTTTGTCTGAGTCCAGTTGATCTTTAAAGGAGAAGGATATGGATAATCACTCTTGATCCCTAATCCTGTTAAAACTCCCGAGAGTATAATGGACTTTGCAGTGAATGGAGTATGAATGAATTGTTGTGTGTGATACACAGCAGACTGTTGTTAGATAGGCCCTGGTAGTGGAATCCACTTTTAAAAGGGGTAAGGGTAATTTTGTTTTGCAGACAATAAAATTGATATACTGTTTGAAGGAGACTCTGGTGAAGTGTAATAATTTGTCTAGTATTGAATAGTCACTAGTTGGCTCCCCCTTGTGGGGTAAGCAGACAACAATTTATCTTAGCACTGGAAATTGGTGTTGTGGATGCACTGGAATAGAACTCTGTTGTATCAAAGGATCTGACCATAGCACAGTGATACCAAACTCCTGCATCTATCCTCCAGTATTACAATATTGACCTAAACCACACTCCATCATATAGTAATCAACTGTTTTTCAGTACTGGTCAATCAGGGTTTTTTTTTTCTGAAATGTAACAGTTTTGTATGTGGATGCCACACCTGTGCATATATTATTTGCATACATAGGGAAGTAGGTATTTGTTTCTGATGTAGTATTTATCTAGAATTGACATCTTCTGCAGAACTTTACAGAATGCATAGTCATGTCACTAACTGTTCCTCAGAGATGCTAATCCCTACCATAATGCTATGCCCATCATAGACTAAGGCCAATTTTTGGGATGGAAAAAAACAATTAATTTATAGGTATGCTTTTAGAATGTTGGAGGAACCCTGCTGTGATGTGATACAACATGAGTATAAATGCACTGTGTTGTTCAGACTTTTTTCAGTTTGAGCTATGAATTAAAGACCACCTCCACCCTAAAAAAGGTCTGAATGGCAATACATATATGTAAACTATATTAGCTAGAACCGCGCTGCACTTGTGATTACAGTCCTACAGTAATGAGCAACCCATAGAGTCCATACAAAAATAATCAGCACAGTCCCTGGTTGTTCACAAGCTTCACAGTTTCAACAGGTCCTTTAACGATCCTACACCTTCACCACACCCTGCAGAGTGGGCACTCACCCTTAGTAAATGACCCTCAATCAAGTGGGTCATATAGCGCCTGCGGGATACTCTAAGGCGATCCCCAGCCTTTAACGATCCTCTGCTCGCTGTCACTGTATACTCCTCACAAGAATTGCACCTCAAAGTAAAAGCACAAGGCTCCCATAGCGTAAAACCATACGGAAAATTTATTAAAAAGTTAAAAATGCACACTCACATGTTCCACAGCATATAAACAGCATAGAGTTTTATTGGGCTCTCCCCCATGCGGTGGCCATCCGGGCTGGCTTTTGCCTCTGCGGGTACTTGCTTCCCACGTCTCTGCACGCCACGGCCTCCACGCTGTGTACTACTTCCTCATTGGTGTCCCCACCTGACTAGTTTCGTCTTGTCGACTCATCAGGGGCTGCACCAATGAGGATAGATGTTGCAGTTAAATAGACGCTATGCGTCATATAATGTACGCCCACACCCGTCCTCCATCCAATCAGCCACCTCGTGACTCACCGGACTCAGACCAATGCGGAAGAAAACACGCATCGTCAGTAAAAGACGCCTGCGTCATGCCGTCAGCACCACCGCCGCTATGCCTCCATTCAGCCGCGCCTTAACCGCTGGAAGTGGAACGCTGCAGATGGTACTACGCGTGGATGCTTTAGATTCAACAAATAGGGAGGTCGCCGCAAATAACCCCACCCCCTACCCACTGAGAAATCGCTGTGGCGCCGCTGTCTGATTCCTCCCAAAGCCGGCCTGGATAGCATCGCCTCCTCTGACAACTGCAAATCGCCATTTCCCAGCTACCTCAAATGGGTTGAACCCACCCCCCATCATAACATACATAAGAATTAACCCATGGCAACCTGCCTCCGCTCTCGGCAAAGTGCCCATAACATGTGACAATAATAACCTATCTATATAGTAGTTCAAAGCTCATAACATAAGTGCCAAGTGCTAATTCAAAAATAGAAAGAAAAAACCATATGTATATTCCCTTGGTGACCTGCATAACCCCTTCCCTCATAATAAGCCTTAGAGCTGGCTGGTTGCCAATGGGTCTTACAACTTTCCCCCAGCAAACAAATCCCTACTTTTTATTATTAATCTGAAGTATTGTACAAAGACCAGTGCTTATACAAATTTGATATACTATTTAGACACTGGGGGTCTATACAGAGAGAATATTTAACCACTGATATCATTATAACACAAGGATATTGTTATTATTATAGTATATGAATACAGGGTTCGTCCCCTCTTTACTGTGGGGCATTCATACCCCCTTAGGTATACCTTTCCTCAATCATTACTCAGAAAACATACCAGATCAATATCTGCATTTAATCCACCCGGTCTAAATGACCCCATGTGGTGGATCCACCATGTTTCCCTTTTGGATACCTCTCTCACTATGTTACCACCCCGCCAGTGTTTTTTAACCTTTTCTAACCCACAATAGGATAGCAATGATGGATCTGATTGGTGAAAATCCCTAAAATGTGCCGATACTGTATGACCCACCAAACCTTTTGCTACATTCCTCAGGTGTCCACCAATGCGCTCCTTAAGAGGCCTTGTGGTGCGCCCCACATATTGGTACCCACATGGGCACCATATGAGGTACACCACATTCCTCTCATTGCACGAGATGAATTGCCTGATCTTTGTGGTTTTTCCATTTGCATGGCTGACCACTTCAGTTGTCCTAGAGGTTTTGGCTTCCCGACATCCCTTGCACTTTCTGCAAGGGAACAACCCTGGTTGTTGCCACCCTTGGAGCGCTGGCCCCCATCCCCCCATGTCAACACAACTTGGGGCCAGGTAGTGTCTTAGGTTGGGGCTTTTCCTATATATAAATTTAGGCCTGAAGGGCAACACTTTCTTTAGTTCCACATCAGACATCAGTATGTGCCAATACTTACCCACAATACCCTGTAACGATTTATACTGGGTACTGAATTCCGAAATAAAGGCCATGTCAAATTGTTGGTCCTCCCCTCGTTTCCTTGACCCACTGATCAATTCCTGTCTCTCCAAATTTCTAACTTGATCTAACTCATGTCTCAAAAAATCGGGACTATACCCTTTTTCTTTAAATCTATCGGTTAATACCCCTGTCTGTGCTTCAAAATCCTCAATACGTGTGCAATTGCGTCTAAGACGCGTGTATTGTCCTTTTGGGACATTTTTAATCCAGTTAGGATGGTGTCCACTTTTAACCGAAATGTATCCGTTACGATCTGTGCTTTTAAAGTGATTCTTACACTGTACTACCCTATCAACCACTTGTAATTTCAAATCCAAAAAATTCACAGTGATACTACTTGTTTCAAAAGTGAGCTTAATGTTACAAGTGTTAGTATTTAAAAATTGAAAAAACGTGTCTAATGTTTCCTGCGTGCCCTCCCATATGCAAAATAGGTCATCTATATACCTTTTCCATATTATTACTGGCCGTGCTTCTGTGCTCATTAGTATCTCTTCCTCCCATTTCCCCATAAACAAATTGGCCAGGCTGGGGGCAAATCCCACCCCCATAGCACAGCCCCTATGCTGTCTAAAAAACTCCCCTGCATGCCAAAAATAGTTCCTTTCCATAGCAAACCTCAAAACCTTCACCAAGAACGTGATTTGTGGCTCGGGTATCGTCCCATCCTTCTTCATAAAGTATTCAACTGCCTCCAGCCCCAGGTCCTGAGGGATATTTGTATATAGTGAGGACACATCGGCAGTGACAAGAATGCAATTATCCCCTACCGACGTGCCCTCCAGGGTGGAAATAGTGTGTTTTGTATCCCTCAGGACATGGGGCAATTTGGCCACCAGCGGTTGTAGGAACCTATCCAGATATTGTCCCAATCTGTGTGTAATGGACTCCAGTTCACTGATTATGGGTCTCCCAGGTGGATTCTCAGCATCTTTGTGGATTTTTGGTATCTGGTAGATGACAGGGATGCGGGGAGCGGAGGGGACCAGGAACCGGAACTCTGCATCCCCCAGCATCCCCCCATCCATGCCCTCCCTCAACAGAGACCTCAACTCCACAAGATACTTATTCGTGGGATCACCTCGCAATTTTTCGTAAGTGTCTGTATCGCCCACAAGTCTTTCTAATTCTTCTTTATATTGCATTTTATTTAACACAACTACTCCCCCTCCCTTATCCGCTGGACGGACAACAAGCTGTTTATCCTCCAACATGCTACGGGCCACATCTTTGACTCCCGGGTGTCTAACTTCCGGTAATGCATTGACCTCATCCATCACCAATTTCTTAAACACCCCTATAGCATGAAACCCTGTTTCCTGGGGGTTAAACGTGGATTGATTCTTTAAATCTGTATGTACATACTGTTGGGTCTGGGTTCCCCCACCAACTGGCATGGTTCTCCCATTTGGGCCTTCTCTCTTCAAAAAATATTTCTTTAAATTCAATTTGCGAGTAAATTTCTCTACATCTATATATGTTTGGAATTTGTTTAGACCTTTCGTAGGGGAAAACTTCAGACCCTCATTCAAAACGTTGATCTCTTTATTATTGAGGGGTATCCCACTTATATTAAATATCCCTTGTCCCTCTATTCTCTTCTCTTTTTGACGTTGCCTCCTTCCTCCCCTCTTACCCCTTCTGCACCTCTTTTTCCTGGGGTATATCTGATGGGGTCCCGCTTCTCCCCCCAGTCGCTCCTCTTGTATCTCGGGGCCCCCTCCAAAAAAGGTTCATATTGCTGGTAGTTATTAAGCGGGTCATATCGGTTCTGTAGTGGCATATGGTACCCTGGATTTCGTGGTATATATCCTCCCCCTCTCCCCCCTCTATGGACCCACTCAGGCCCCTGCGGCGCCACAGCGATTTCTCAGTGGGTAGGGGGTGGGGTTATTTGCGGCGACCTCCCTATTTGTTGAATCTAAAGCGTCCACGCGTAGTACCATCTGCAGCGTTCCGCTTCCAGCGGTTAAGGCGCGGCTGAATGGAGGCATAGCGGCGGTGGTGCTGACGGTATGACGCAGGCGTCTTTTACTGACGATGCGTGTTTTCTTCCGCATTGGTCTGAGTCCGGTGAGTCACGAGGTGGCTGATTGGATGGAGGACGGGTGTGGGCGTACATTATATGACGCATAGCGTCTATTTAACTGCAACATCTATCCTCATTGGTGCAGCCCCTGATGAGTCGACAAGACGAAACTAGTCGGGCGGGGACACCAATGAGGAAGTAGTACACAGCGTGGAGGCCGTGGCGTGCAGAGACGTGGGAAGCAAGTACCCGCAGAGGCAAAAGCCAGCCCGGATGGCCACCGCATGGGGGAGAGCCCAATAAAACTCTATGCTGTTTATATGCTGTGGAACATGTGAGTGTGCATTTTTAACTTTTTAATAAATTTTCCGTATGGTTTTACGCTATGGGAGCCTTGTGCTTTTACTTTGAGGTGCAATTCTTGTGAGGAGTATACAGTGACAGCGAGCAGAGGATCGTTAAAGGCTGGGGATTGCCTTAGAGTATCCCGCAGGCGCTATATGACCCACTTGATTGAGGGTCATTTACTAAGGGTGAGTGCCCATTCTGCAGGGTGTGGTGAAGGTGTAGGATCGTTAAAGGACCTGTTGAAACTGTGAAGCTTGTGAACAACCAGGGACTGTGCTGATTATTTTTGTATGGACTCTATGGGTTGCTCATTACTGTAGGACTGTAATCACAAGTGCAGCGCGGTTCTAGCTAATATAGTTTGCCAAGTTTATTATTGAACGCGCACCACCTGACTTTGTATTGTGCACATTCAGTATATCATTGAGTATACTAGCGCGGTGTATTGTGTAATAATTTTTAATACATATATGTAGTCTAGGTGATGCCGGTTTTCCAGCCCATATGGTCGCCTTGCTGAGGTAGCTGAATGACTGAACAGTGGTAGCTGAATGACAGAACAGTGTCTGTCCAGCCGAATTTGGTCTGTCCACAATGAAGCCACGACCTTATTATCGTTGGTGTGTCAGTTTGATTTTGGTTGCTAGGATCTGCTGACTTATGTAGCTCGTGGGCGATATTCTTTAAACCCCCTCTATTGCTGACATCCGCACTCTGCATTTTTTATAATCCTCCGCACACTCTAACCCAACCTGGGGCGGAACTATAGGGATCTGGGTACAAATATATGTGCCTGTCATGGGCTGGCCACACCCCGAGGAAGCGCGCATGCGCAAAACCGGTCGGTGGGCGGAGCTTGAGGACCCGAAACCCCACCAATGTGACTGTGCGTGAACGCTGGCGTACGGAAGTGTCCGCGCTGAAGGATCTCCGATTCATCGGCGGGTCACTGCCCCGCAGCCAGCCACACTGGAAGCTAACCATCAGCCACTATCCACGGACCTGCAAACTTGCTTATGAGGAAGATATGGGCAGATCACGGAATAGTGAGGATGTGCGGTGCCATCTAACTGGACTGTAAAGCTGACGAGGCAAGTAATCATTCATCCATGAGGACACGTCTTTGCCTGCTTATGGAAAACTGCAGCTTCAGCCATTACTCACTTTCTGCCTCCTAACACATTAGCCCTTTTCCTCCACTTTTGCTTGCTGCATACATGCGTGCTACACTGCTATCCTATATGAGTCTGTGAGTGGGACTTATCTTGTGCCTAATGTTACTATTAAGAACTGCCTGCAAGTGGGATTTTCTGTGGCACGATCAAGCTGTGTGCAAGTGTTTTTCTCCGTGGTATGATGGACTGTGATTAGTTTCCCCTAAGGCTAGCTTTTCAGTCAATTTATATCTTTATTGTGGTATCTTATTCAGAAAAGGGTCCTCACTCCATGGACTTTTGGGTTTTATTTGTGGGTGGGTGGGTTTTATAAGCTGTCTGACATCCAATTACATTTTGCATTTTTGATATAATAAAGTGAAGATTTTTTGTACCAATTTATATCCTTGTCAAGTTTTTGTCAGATCTCGCTTTGTTTGCTGTACTCTCCCTTTTATTTTCAATGTGTGGAGAGCGACTTAGTCTTGGGGCAGGCAGTCACACGACATGCAGGCAGAGATGCTGTGTGTGGGGACTGACTTAGTCTTCGAGCAGGCCTGAGCGTGCTTTGCAGACCAGTCATCCGTGGTCAGATGGACCCTTGACCCAACGCTGTGTGCCAGAGATGTCACCACTTGCCTTTTGGTACAGTTTAGGTATCGCCTTTTTTGAGAAAATTGTGGCCTGGTATCTTCCACTGCGGTATGTGGCTTTGCTTTTGTGTGCTGCTTTTCCTCAGGTGGTCATCCCATAGCAGTTTGTGCTTTGTAATCATGTGCCTTCGTAAGGTAGTTGTCCCTACGCGGGTCTTGGTCTTTCCACGGCTCAATTTTCGGTGGCAGAGAGCTGAGCCCTGGGGTGATGGCACTTTGGTGTTGGCGGCCGACTGAGTAGTAAGTGGGGTGCCAGAATCAGAGCAGGAGGAGGAAGATATGTCACGCTTCCGTGCGGAAGCTGGAAAAGATGAGGTGTTCTGTGTTAAATAGTCAACTACGTCCTGACAATATTGGGAGTTGATGGCACGTGCCTTCTTCTGAACACTGTACTTTGGTCGAGGGTTGCACAAAATCACGTAAGCGCGACCTCGAACAGACCTGGCAGGTGGCCTGCCTCTGCCTTTTGTTTTGTCCATATTGGGGGGGATGAAGTGAAAGGTATGCACTGACTTGACTAATACAATGTGCAGTCACACAGGTGCAGTTAACAGGTATGCACAGAGTGGTATATCACACTGCGTGCACTCATGTAGGTAGGTGGGTGCACTGAACACAACAGGTAGGTATATGCAGTGATGGGTATTACAAATGTGCA
The DNA here is from genome assembly GCF_040937935.1 of Hyperolius riggenbachi. Lineage (NCBI taxonomy): Eukaryota > Metazoa > Chordata > Amphibia > Anura > Hyperoliidae > Hyperolius > Hyperolius riggenbachi. The sequence continues at coordinate 163,141,616 of NC_090653.1, read as the reverse complement.
CCTGTCAAACACACGTACTGTGAACAGGTACAGTGACTGGTGGTATTGAACATCACACTGCGTGCGCTCACGTAGGTAGGTGGGTGCACTGAACAGCAGGTAGGTATATGCAGTGATGGGTATTACAAATGTGCACCTGTCAAACACACGTACTGTGAACAGGTACAGTGACTGGTGGTATTGAACATCACACTGTGTGCGCTCACGTAGGTAGGTGGGTGCACTGAAGTGAACAACAGGTAGGTATATACAGTGATGGGTATTACAATGTGCACCTGTCACACACAGACAGGTACCGGACATGCACAGTGACACTGCGTGTGCTCACGTAGGTAGGTGGATGCACTGTGAACAACAGGTAGGTGTATGCAGTGATGGGTATTATAATGTGCACCTGTCACACACAGACAGGTACCGGACAGGCACAGTGACACTGCGTGCGCTCACGTAGGTAGGTGGGTGCACTGTGAACAACAGGTAGGTATATGCAGTGATGGGTATTATAATGTGCACCTGTCACACACAGACAGGTACCGGACAGGCACAGTGACACTGTGTGCGTTTACGTAGGTAGGTGGGTGCACTGAAGTGAACAACAGGGAGGTATATGCAGTGATGGGTATTACAATGTGCGCCTGTCACACACACAGGTAGTCACTGAATGTGCTAGGCCTGGCAGTGGCACACACAGTAGGAATTACCAAGGCTGTCTATGCAACACAAGTGTATGTGGGACACACAAAAAAAAAAAAGAGCTGTTGAGGGGTGCTTTTTTAGCAATAAGAATCAGCAAGGAGCAAGCTAAGAAGCCTACAAGAGCCTAACTAAGCTTTCCCTATAGGTCTCTGCACAGCAGCTCTCCCTTCTCTAATTACTGCAGGCACGAGTGAGTCCAATGCCTGACGCTGCCTGCCTTTTATAAGGGGGGGTGGGGCTCCAGGAGGGAGTGTAGCCTGATTGGCTACAATGTGCCTGCTGACTGATGTAGAGGGTCAAAGTTGACCCTAATGATGCACTATGGGGGCGAATCTAACTTCCGGAAAAGTTCCCGGTTCTCCGCGAATGCGAACCGTTTGGGCCATCTCAAATACACTTTTGTGCTGGTCAAAAACTATTCATTGGAAGTGATGCATATGCATTCATAACATTCAGATCACTTTAGAAATATTATGAAGGTGGCACTGTGTACAATTCAAGTGTTGATGATCATCTCTAGGCTTTATCATTACAAATAGCTGTTGTAAAGGGTATGTAGTTCACACTTTGTTGTGAAATAAATGGGTTGCTTGTCTCTTCATAAATACCAATAAATGAATTTGAATGTTGTTGCTGGTAAATACATAGAGAAAAAAATCATGTATGGAAACAATTAGAATAGCACCTATATCTAACTACTGTATACTGCTGTCGTATCTCTGTGTGTACAATGTTTAGTTTTAAGATGCAACTTAGAATAAATATACTGTATACTGTACATAGTTTTTATTTTATATTTAATTTATACAGTTTAGAACTTTAGAATATTGTTTTTGTAAATTGGCATAATAACATAAATAAAAGTTTCAGGTTTTAGAACTCAACTTACTGACTTGCCTAGCAAAGTTACACATAGGGAAGAGGTAGATAGGTCAGTAGTGAATAATAGAGATTAATGAATATGGACATGTTCCCAATAGAAGAAGAAATGTTTTTTGTCCTTGCAAGTTGTTGCCTACAATTAGTACATTTTACATTGTGATCATGGGAACTATAAAAGCACGTTGGTGGAGGCTCCCTTGGAGATTATAAGCGTAACAATATTATAGTAATAATAAAAGAGGTTTGTTACCTCTCAAGAAGATTCACATAGGAGAAAAAAGGAGTCTTTATTAGAAAAAAGTAAATGGTTATGCTGTAGACAACGCATTTCACGGGACACAGCCCGCTTCCTCAGGTCAGTGAGACAGATAACCTAAAGTAAAAGTATTCGTTTTACCATTAAAGAGAACCCGAGGTGGGGTTCTAAGAGTGATATCCGCACACAGAGGCTGAGTCTGCCTATACAGCCCAGCCTCTGTTGCTATGTAGTGTCCCCCCAGCCCCCCCTGCGCTCTGCTATGTGCCCATAAATCACAGACATGCTGTCGACACGCAGCGTGTCACAGCGGGCTGTGTTTACGTATGTAGTGTCAGTCTCGCTGCTCCCCCGCCTCCTGCATAGCTCCGGTCCCCGCCCGCGTCCCTTCCCTCCCCGCTGATTGGTGGGAAAGGACGGGGGCAGGGACCGGAGCTATGCAGGAGGCGGGGGAGCGGCGAGACTGACACTACATAGGTAAACACAGACCGCTGCGTGTCAACAGCACGGCTGTGATTTATGGGGGCATAGCAGGGCCTGGGGGGGACACTACATAGCAACAGAGGCTGGGCTGTATAAGCAGACCCAGCCTCTATGTGCGGATATCATTCTTAGAACCCCACCTTGGGTTCTCTTTAAGTAAAGTTCAGTTCTATTAATAGAAAGCTCAAATAATATGATATAATATAAACCATACAATAGGTACATTAAATAATATTGAACATTAGCAGCTTAGCCTGTATATGCAGTAAAAGCAAAGGTACATTGAGTATGTTAAAGAAGTGCAACCCACCTTTGTGAGTATATATTACCCACATAATTTGCCAATTCATTGTCCTAACGATACTACACCATAAGGGCTCCCGCTCTCACACTTTCCATAGGCCAAAGATGATCTCCCCCTTAGTGAGGAGACCACTGAGGACACGCACAAAAATATGGGAACTATAAACTCTTATCAGTTTACTTCTGTAATTTTCCTGGGGCCAGACATGCCTGTCAGGTGGGTGAGTGAGTTCTAGGATGAGTTTAACAATTAAGTGGAAGGGGGAGAAACCTGGAGTGAAAAAAAAACTGATGAGTTAAACAATTGTATGTATGTCCTATCCTAAATGTGACTTCTCTTGAATCCAGTTGCCATATTTTGATTGAAGCTAAAGTATAGGCTATATTCACAGAGGGCATTTCATTAGGTTGTCTGAAAAAGCAGGATGAATAGAGCAGAATGCAATAGATTAAATGCAATGCTTTATGCTCTATTCATCATGCATAAGACTTTACTGCAATACTGCAACAAAAAAATAATAATAATTTAAACGAGGGCTGTGGAGTCATAGAAAAATCCACCGACTCTGACTCCTCAGATTAGGATTCCACTGACTCCGACTATAATTTGCATATTACAATTTTGTTGATTGAAACTATGTAACATAAAATGCATCTCTTAAGGGACACCCGAGGTGAAAATAAACTAATGAAATAAACGATTGTATCTATCTTCCTTCTCCTAAAAATGACTTTTTAAGATATTTCACAGTTTTATTTTATGTTTAAATCTACTTTTTAAGTTTTAACTGTTTTATTGTCTTTGCTCAATGACACATTCATTGAAGTATGCCAGAGCTAAAATCTATCAACTATTGACCCGTTTTATCTCTTTCATGCTCTCAGAAGTCATTTGCTGCTAGGAAAGTGTTTTATAGTTGTAATTTCTTATCAGTGAGGGTCACACTGTAGTCACTTCTTTTCTGAGTCAGCCACTTACATACCTGATATTTAACTCTTTTAGGCAGAGAAAGAAAAAAAGAAACACAGCATAGTAATTTGTGTGCTAGGCACTGTATATACCATGTCTATCTCATCATGTCACATGTCACTTCGGGTATACTTTAACTGCCAACACTTAGGAATTTTAAAACACAACTAAAGTGAGAGGGATATGGAGGCTGCCATATGTATTCCCTTTTAAACAATACCATTTACCTGGCTAGCCTCTAATACTTTTAGTCATAGGCTAAAACTAGTCCTTGGTAAGAGTACTTGTAGAACACAGGAAAAAAGAACATCTATCAGGCCCTATGCAATGTAACTGTGGGTACATGTAGAGTGATGTGCAAGTACTCTGCAGGAGTTAGGCGATTCTTCCTCCATTACACATTCTTCATGTACAATCTGAAGCAGGTTTATAGGTGATAGACAGACACCATCTCTGTGTTCAATGTGCACAACATTCTCAGTGGATTCCCTGCAGCTCTGTGGAGAGTGCATATGTAGAGTATAGTACTACTGTGTAACAAAGTAAACCTGAGACAGATGAAATTAAAGTTTTATACATACATGGAGCTTCCTCCAGCCCCCTTCAGGCTAATCAGTCCCTCACTGTCCTCCTCTGCCACCTGGATCTTCTGCTATGAGTCCAGGTACTTGAGCCAGTCTGGCGTAGTGCGCATGCACACACTCCGCCGCCGGAAGCGTACTACACCTGCGCAGCACTATTGCACAGGTGCAGAATGTTCCTGGCTGTGGGAGCAGCACGGGGCCGAAGATGCAGGTGGCAGAGGAGAACAGCGACTGGATTAGACTGAAGGGGGCTGGAAGAAGCCCCAGGTATGTATAAAACTTTTCTTTTCATCCTTCTCAGGTGCCATTTAATTCGTAGTCACCAAACCAAATTTTAACAACATATCAAATTATTTGATTTCATGAGCAAAGTGAGTGCATACATTTGCATAAACCAGCATCAACGCAGAATTATTTACATCTCATTGACCATCTCTATTAGTGACACGGCTACACATCAGGCTTTATTCTTACAGCATAGATGTTATATAGATGTTATATAGATGTTATTTAGTATATATATATATATATATATATATATATATATATATATATATATATATATATATATATAAAGATTCCTGTGTACACATCATACATACTATACAGTCACAATCAGATGTGTATATCTAACTTTAAAAATACGGGGACTGCTTTATTAAAGCAGTACAAGTAACTATTTTTTGATTGGTTTATTTCATTTTTGTGGACTAAGCACAGCTATTACTGTATATATACATTATTTATGATGACTATTATCTAAGAAATAGAACATTTTATCATATTTTCTATTTTAATTACAGTTTAAATTCATTAGGAGTCGGTGCATTTTTTCCCGATTCCAACTCCAGGTACCCAAAAATTGCCCCGACTCCGACTCCTCGACTCCGACTCCACAGCCCTGATTTAAATAAATATATATATATATATATATATATATATATATATATATATATATTATATATATATATATATCACGGTGTGCGGCATCCCAACACACTGCATACAACTAATTACAACTCTAGGTGCATTTGGCCCTTATTCAATTCACTTCTCCTAGTTTTCTCCTAGGTGATATTTTCACATCTTATCAATAAAATGCCCTTTTAGCCACCAGCAAGCAGGAAAAAAAATTCAGAATAATTTTGATAGCACTTTTTCACCAACGTTTTGGTAGTTTTACTAGCATCTCCCAGATTACAGTTCCCATAATGCATTGTGGCGTGGGCGTGACCCCCGTCAGGAATTACAAATGCAGCTGCGATCAGCCTGAGAAGATAGCGCATGCCTTATTGGTCGGGGGCCAGAGGAGCCGCATCCCATAGGTAAGTAATAATATTTCCCCAAACTGCCGCACCCCTATCAGTACACACCATTATTAACCTCCCTTATGGGGAGGTCTCTTTTTCAAAAAAGAAGAACAATACACTGCTCAAGTTAGTTTTTATGAAATAAAAGTGGGTGTTACTTTTTGGATGACCAACGTACATTGCAAGGGCAACTAACAGTATAATCTGGATTTTTAGAGAATACAAATGACGTTTCTTTCTTGTATGGATTACATGTTTGCTCACTGTGATGTGAAACCTTGTAAAGGACAAGTAGTCGTTGTAATATGTAGTGTGATGTTTTTTAGTTTGTTTGTAACAACAAAAGTTTAAGCGAGTTGTGCGCTGCTTCTTTCATTACTGAATTTCCCTGAACTGGGGTCCTTGAGGCCTGGTATCAGCTACCGATATATATATTACCTTGGGGAGATAGTAGATATTTTCTCTAGCCATGATAGTTAAAAGGGAAAGAAAAAGGTTGTAACTGAATGTTTTTTTTTATTGCCAACTGTGCAGTATCACAAACCTCCTGCATTATCATCAAAACTGTCAGCAGCAGCAGCTAGATGTGCACTCTCTCTATCTGGTATCAGATATGGTTCAAAAAGTGACATTACTTCTAGTCTTTGCTATGAAGAACTGCCAGAGATCTTCATTCCCAGAGGCTGCATGTCTGGCTGCTGCTGACAGCTTGGATTACAGTGCAATAGCATTGTGATTCTGTACAGTAAGCATTGAAAAACATTTGTTTGAAGTCCCTCCTCTCCCCACACTTTTCTGGAGGAAAACATCAATGAGGAGACCTAGAGTTAAATTTAGTGAGTGAGCTGTGGAGGATAGACATGACAAGGGGAATGGTAGATTGAGCAGCTATGATAAGGGGACAGGAAAGTGAGCAACATGAAGCACACATGAGGAGAGGATGGGAGAGAGAGCACAAGAGAGCACACATCAGGTTGGGACAGGAGAGATCAGGGAGCTCATATTAGCCATGGGGGGAGAAGGAGAAGCAAGGAGTATAAATAAGAAGGGGAAAGAATAATGAACAGCAGAGAACACAGATAAAGTGGACCATAGAAGAGAGCATTAAGGAGGGGGGTGGGAGAGAGCTGCAGAGGAAACAAATAAGGAGGGGGTGGGTGAAAGCTGAAGTGGAAACAAATAAGAAGGGGGTGGAAGAGAGCTGCAGAGGAAACAAATAAGGAGGGGATAGGAGAGAGCTGCAGAGGAAACAAATAAGGATGGGGTGGGAGAGAGCTTCACAGGAAACAAATAAGAAGGGGGTGGACGAGAGCTGCAGAGGAAACAGATAAGGAGGGGATAGGAAAGAGCTTCACAGGAAACAAATTAGGAGGGTTTGGAGAGAGCTGCAGAGGAAACAAATAAGGAGGGGGTGGTAGAGAGCTGAAGAGGAAACAAATAAGGAGGGGTGGGAGAGAGCTGCAAAAGAAACAAATAAGGAGAGGGTGGGATAGAGCTGCAGAAGAAACTGATAACGAGGGGGATGGTAGAGAGCTTCAAAGGAAACAAATAAGGAGGGGGTGGGATAGAGCTGCAGAGGAAAAATATAAGGAGGGGGTGCGAGAGAGCTGCAGAGGAAACAAATAAGAAGGGGGTGGGAGAGAGCTGCAGAGGAAACAAATATGGAGGATGTGAGAGAGAGCTTAAAGAGAAACTCCGACCAAGAATTGAACTTTATCCCAATCAGTAGCTGATATCCCCTTTTACATGAGAAATCTATTCCTTTTCACAAACAGACCATCAGGGGGCGCTGTATGACTGATATTGTGGTGAAACCCCTCCCACAAAGAGATTCTGAGTACATACTCTTGGCAGTTTCCTATCTCTGAACCTTGCTGCATTGTAGGAAATAGCTGTTTACAGCTGTTTCCAACTGCCAAAAAAACATGCAGCAGCTACATCACCTGCCAACAGTAAAAATGTCACCATGTAATAAATGTCAGAATGTAAATCAGGGATTTATAAGATTTTAAAATGGGCAAACACTGACTAAATAATTTATACATAATTATTGTAAAAATTAAGCACTTTTTTATTAAATTATTTTCACTGGAGTTCCTCTTGGGTGGGAGAAAGCTGCAGAGGAAACAAACAAGGAGGGGGTGGGAGAGAGCTAAAGAGGAAACAAAAAAGGAGGGTGTGGAAGAGAGCTGCAGAGGAAACAAATAAGGATGGGGTGGGGGAGAGCTGCAAAGGAAACAAATAAGGAGGGGGTGGGAGAGCGCTGCAAAGGAAACAAATAAGGAGGGTGTTGGAGAGAGCTAAAGAGGAAACAAAAAAGTAGGGGTCGGAGAGAGCTGCATTGGAAACAAACAAGGAAGAGTGGGAGAGAGCTGCAGAGGAGACAAATATGGAGGGGATAGGAGAGAGCTGCAGAGGAAACAAATAAGGAGGGGGAGGGATAGAGTTGAAGAGGAAACCAATAAGGAGGGGGTGCGAGAGAGCTGCAGAGGAAACAAATAAGGAGGTAGTGGGAGAGAGCTGAAGAGGAAACAAATAAGGAGGGTGTGAGGTGAAAGCTGCAGAGGAAACAAATAAGGAGGGGGTGGGAGAGAGCTGCAGAGATAACGAATAAGCAGGGGATAGGAGAGAGCTGCCAAGGAAATAAATAAGGAGGGGGTGGGAGAGAGCTGCAGAGATAACGAATAAGGAGGGGATAGGAGAGAGCTGCCGAGGAAATAAATAAGGAGAGGATAGGAGAGAGCTGCAGGTAGGATGTGTGAGGAAGAAATTGGAGAGTTTTGCAGGGAGCAAAGAAGAGGCGGATGGGAGAGGAGAGCGGAGTGGGACAGATGAGAAAGGGGATAGGGTCGGCTGCAAGGAGCACAGGAGAGCAGGAGGGTAGAGTGCTTCAGGGAACAAGCATGAGGAGGGTAATAGAGAAGAGAACACCAAGCAATGCACATGAAAATAGGGATAGGAGAGAGAGCAACAGGGAGCACACATAAAGAAAATGGGACACCAAAGAGCACAGATGAAGAGGATGGGTAAGAGTTATGGTGGCCATACATGGTACAATAAAAACGTTCGATTATCCCGTTTATTCGATCTAAATGATCGAATCAAATGAAAGTTGAAAATATTTTTTTTTCGATCAAGAAATTTGAACGATTATCCCGTTTTTTCGAGAAAAATCAGATTGGACGTGCTGGAAAAATCTTTATATTCGATCTAACGGAATAATCGAACTAAATTATCTAATCGAAAAAAAAATGAAAAATTGTACCATGTATGGCCACCTTATAGTTTTCCCTCAAGATACATGTCTGCTTTTCAGTGTCCTCATTATGTGTCCCTACTTTCTCATGTCTCCCATGCTGTGTCCCATCTTTCCAAGGTACCACTGGTGTAGTTCAGCCTTGCCCTATTAACAATCTTCTATTAGATGCCTTTGAAAGCATTTTTAGAATGTAGTCATTGACTTAGTGACAAATAATGGAAAATGTTCAGTTTCAGGAAGCAACTGACCACATTAGGCTGATGCATCAACAAAAGCTATCATATTAAGAACTTTTAAATTGATGGGTTTGAATTACGAATTTTCACTGAGGTAGTTCTTAAAGAGATTCCTCCTCTAATTCTAAATCCATCTCCCTTAATTCTTGTCCAGTTATGCTGTCTCTTTAATGCTGGGAATACACGTTATGCTTTCCACGTTCGATTCTCCGCGCGATCTATAAATTCCGACATGTCCGGTTCTCCGCTCTATTCTGTTCCGCTCGATTTCTCATAGAAGTGAATGGAAAAAAGATAAGAAAAACAAGCAGAAGATAAGAGAATCGAGCGGGGAATCGAGTGGCTAACAGATCGTGATAAGATATGTGACCACTCATTTACCTGGGTGTGATGGCAATCTCATTTAACCACTTGACGACCACAGTGTTAACCCCCCATAACGACCAGCCCGTTTTTAGCTCAGCTGGGCGGTGCAGTTTCTTCAGCCTCCTGCACAGCCCAGCTATGGAGCCCAGCGATCGGACTCACCTCTTTTTGCCTCATGCCGCTGGAGGGGTCCGATCACTGTGGCCGTTTTCCCCCCAAGCCTCTATGAGGCTCTCTCTCCTTCCCCTTCCCTCCTCCCCTCCATCATCAGAATAGGCATCAGCCTTTGAGAGGATGGAGATCCCCGGCCAATCAGAGGCCAGAGATCGTCGATCTTGTACAGCTGGAGACCGCAGCACTGTACAATTGTAAACAAAGGTAGCTGCGATCGGCGGCTATCAGGCTAATTACGGAGATCCGCTCCGTGAACTGGCAGGGAACGATCGCGCATGTGCGCGGCTGTTCCCTGCCAAACTGCAGCTCCAGGACTTGACGCCAATTGGCTGCCGTCACGCCCATTGGTGTGAGGCGGTCTTGAAGTAGTTAAAGCATATCCATACACTGTGAAGCTATGGTTTCAGAACTGGCTGCAGTTATCACAATGACATGTTATTCTATGTTGTGATACTTATATGCCAATGAATGAAGCACTTCTATCTGAAGTTTGGTCAGGTTCCAGATTGTTTATATTGTTAACCTGAAGTATAGGCAGATTGACCAAGAGACCAATCTCTCTCTGAACAAATTTGATCAGAGAGACGTCTGTTGGCTGTGCATACACTCTAATAAATATTAAGATAGGTTAAAGCCTCTCATACACTTTTAAGGGACCCTGAGCACAGGGCGTGGTTATGCATTTAAAGGGAACCTAAAATGAGAAGGATATGGACTTTTCCTTTTAAAATAATACCAGTTGCCTGACTCTTCTGCTGATCCTGTGTCTCTAATACTTTCAGCCACACCCCCTGAACAAGCATGCAGGTCAGGTGCTCTAACTGAAGTCAGACTACTTAGCTGCATGCTTGTTTCAGGTCTGTGATTCAACCACTACTGCAGCCTAAGAGATCAGCAGGACTGACAAGCAACTGGTATTGTTTAAAAGGAAACATCCATACCCCTCTCAGTTAAAGTTCACTTTAAAGGGGCACTATGGAGAAAATGTTAAATATGTGCAAACATAAACAAATAAGAAGTACATTTTTCCAGAGTAAAATAAGCCATAACTTACTTTTCTCCTGTGCTGCTGTCACTTACAGTAGGTGGCAGAAATCTGACAGAAATGACAGGTTTTGGACTAGTCCATCTCTTCATAGGGGGTCCTCAGAGATTTATTTATTTTCAAAAGCACTTAGTGAATGGCAGTTCTGTCCAACTGCCAAAAAAACTGTGTAGCAGGCAGGGTGGCTGGCCAGCATCATTGTTTACATCCTGTTTAGGGAATATCTTTATAAAGAATAAAAGCCTTGCTGAGAATCCCCTATGAAGGGATGGACTAGTCCAAAACCTGTCACTTCTGTCAGATTTCTACTACCTACTGTAAGTGACAGCAACTTAGGAGAAAAGTAATTTATGGCTCATTTTACTCTGGAAAAAACATACTTCTTATTTGTTTGTTTGTTTGCACATATTTTACATTTTACAATTTTTTGCCATAGTGCCCCTTTAAGCATACCCAGGAATACTTGGTTCTACCCTCTCACTTACCCCCTGTGTTCTCCCCTACACCCCCCCCCCCATCCGGCCGGTGTAAATTGCATTGGGGCCGGCGACTCTCAGCAAAGTCACGCTGTGACCCTGGAACTCCTCTCCTGCACTGAGCACAATGACATGCTGCTCGTGCACGGATAGACTTAGAGGGGGATGACGGAAGCCGGAGCATGTGCAGACCGTATGACCCTACTTCAGCTTCCTGGGTCACAGCACAACTTTACTGAGAGTTGCCAGCCACAATGCAATTTACACCAGCCGGACCGGGGGGCCAGAGAGCTTTATTTCACGGGCGGTGAGTGAGTAGGTATAACCAAGTATTCGTGTGTATGCTTAAATGCATACCCACACGCTGTGCTCGGGGTCCCTTTTAATGTTTTTAATAGATTAGACAACAATAACGAAACATTTGTAACATGCTTTTCTCCCGTAGGATCCAAAGCACATTAGACATTAGATTCAGCATAAGATAGAGTCTAAAGATAATCTGTCAAAAATTAGAGCCCTTTCAGTTGATTTTTGAAACGTTACTGGACAGTACAAACTACTGGTGATGGGGTCCTGGTCGATTTTTGATCAGACTTTTGCTTTGTTGTTCTATGAAGTCAACTCCGATTGCAACATATTGTTCATTTATTTGCACACTGTACAAAGTGTGTTAGGATAATATATCCCATTACAAGACAAAGATGTGAACAGTCATACCATTGTTTGAGTGAGTGAGTTTACATACAGATCATTATAATGCAGCGTACACAGTCTAAATGTAGACTCATACTTGAATTTTCTAGTGAGATAAAATGTTGTACAAAATATATCATCACTATACAAAACATTACAAGGTGTATTTACATTGTACAGTGTACACTATTTGCATTTGCAGTCCCCACTGTGCACATTAACGCATGTATGTTATTTTTATAGCTACTAAATTATTGCTACATAATTGTGTGTGTTTCTGTACACGTTCTCCAGAAGTGCACTGTACAAAGTGTGTTAGTGTACAAAGTGTGTTACGATAATGTGGTCCGTTACCCCTACATGGATTATCGCTGCACGGTCACTTTAGCGCAGCGTGAGTCGAATGACGGCTCACCCTGCTGCCACTCAAATTCCAGGTGATGTTAATTACTATTCCTCCTCTGAGTTTTAGCAACTCGGAGGGAAAAGTAATTCGGGGGCCGGCGATTGCTGGCACCTGAATTACACTGCTGCACGGCCATAGACAAAATAACATTATATCTATGGTGGCGCCCAGGTCAGGCGCAGTGCAAGGAAGAGTGAGCGCCGATATGACCTGCTTCGTCCATTACAGTGCAGAGATGTGAGCGTGGCCATACCGTTGTATGGCTTACTTGCAGTAACCCATTGCATCACATTTTCATTGAACTTTCCTGTGCAATAACATACATTTTGGTATCACTATGCAAAATATTACAAGGTCTGTGTACATAGTTTGTACTGCGCATGCGCAAGACATTCCTGGCGACAGGAGCACAATTGAGGGTGCGCATGGCTAGGGCCGTGCACGTCCTCAATCACGCTCCCATTGCCAAGAGTGTCCTGCGAATGTGCAGTACAAGATCTTCTCTTATTGCGCGTGCACAGGACGTTACTGGCGAAGGGAGTGTGATCGAGGACGCGTGCGGCCAGGGCCACACAGGCACAATAGCCATTGACTGGCCAGTTGGCAAAAACAAAACTGACCTGCTGCAGGGAACCGGAGGATCAGTTTGTCCCGGCGCTGGCACAGGACTGCTGCAAGGTGCTAGTAGAAGCCAAAGGTAATTTAAACTCTTTTTTTTTTTTTTTTATTCAGTCAAGGTTCCCTTTAAACAATACAAGTTGCCTTCAACTGCACCCCAACATTGCTGAAAAGTCACATTGCACCTTGATGGTGTGGTGCGCCCATTCATTGAGGTACACAGTGCCATGCAGGTATGTCACACTTCTAATGTAAGCGCTAATATCATCCTGGTAATGCACTACATGCCGTGTGTTACTGCGTTGGAACTCGCCGCATCGTGATCAGTGTGATAGACCCATTAAACTATCATTGCATTTGCGTTTGTCTGATACAATGCAACAGTCCGTGTGAAAGGGCCCCTAATACAGGGCTATTTTCAGGCAAAGGCAAATGCCTAGGATATGTCACTACAGTGTCTCTTTAAAGAGACTCTGTAACAAAAATGTCATCCTTTTTTCTACCATCCTACAAGTTCCTAAACCTATTCTAATGTGCTCTGGCTTACTGCAGCACTTTTTACTATCACCGTCTCTGTAATAAATCAATGTATCTTTCCCCTGTCGGACTTGTCGCCCTGTGTCTGGAAGGCTGCAAACTCTTCCGTGCTGATCTGTTATGCACGCCCCCCTCCAGGCCCCCTCTATGCACACTCCCGTGTGTGTGTGTGTGTGTGTGTGTGTGTGTGTGTGTGTGTGTGTGTGTGTGTGTTATTTACATAAGCCAGCAGCGTCTCTGCTCTCTGTTATCAGTGAGAGAAGAGAGCTGGATAAAAATCCTCCTCTGTTAGGCTGTGAATGGAGCTGGCTGACACATGCTGCAGGGGGAAGAAGGTAAACACACAAATGATCTCTTGAGATTCAAAAGGAAGGCTGTATACAGCCTGCTTGTGTATGAATGTATTTTCTATGTGTGGACATACTGTACATCAACCTACTTCCTGTTTTGGTGGCCATTTTGTTTGTTTATAAACTAACTTTTTAAAACTGTTTTTGACTACTTTTAATGCGGCGGGGAGCGCCAAAATTGTGACAGAGGGGAAAAGGAGAAGTCCCCTAACGCACTGGTATGTTTACTTTTGGGCGATTTTAACAATACAGATTCAGTACTGCAAGTCAAACGGCTTGCTAATAAGCCCGTACATTTGTTAATGCTATAGACCTTATTGGCATATCAGTGTGTGCCATTGATGTGTTAATTAAGTTGTTACTTGTTTTAAGGTGCATAGACACATCCACTCTTGATTGGCCAATTTTACAACTTCTATGTAGTACAGTATGAACTCTTACCTACACAATCTGTTGCTGTATAGCCTTCAAACTCTGTTGGACCTCATACTGCATTGAAGTGGTAAAATTGGCCAGAGTTGACTGTCTCAAACTTCTGAATCCCTTGAACAATAATGTGATGTGTATTTTTCTACAAATTGCACAATATATATCAACATGCATTTGTGATAGACTTGAATATGAGTCCAAAATTAGCTTCTGATTCTTATTTTTCTGGTTGCATTTACAAAGTGCACAGTATAAAATGGTAAAACCGAGAAGCAAAACTCTGATTTCAGATCTGTCCTAGTTGTCTCCTAAATAATAAGTAGCATACTGCAGTGTTCTCCCCAGAATTTTTTTCCAGCCGAGGTGGAATGAAATAGTAGCTGGGTGGGGCGAGATGAGAGAATGCAGGGCCGGTGCTTCTGTGCTCAACTCTGCTTATAGCATAGGAGGAGGTGAGCCAATTGCAGCCGGGTGCTCATGAAAACTAGCTGGGTGGAGCACCCGGCTAAAAGAGCCAGGGAGAACACTGTACCGTTTTGTTCACTTTTTGCTTGAAAAGGCTGCCTAACAGTGGTGAGCAAAAATTCTCCTAATATGCAAATCTGCACAGATCCAGGAAAGTAATTCAATCCAGCCAGTTAAGGTTCATTAACTAGGTGCTAACTGATCAGCAGTTACTGCATTAAATAGGCTCAGTTTAAAGTCAGTTTAAATTTGCACTATTTGCACTGTTGTTACTCTACCTGTACTATTTACCTAAACATGATTTGTGTGTGTGTGTGTGTAGGGGGGGGGGGGGGGTGACAGGGTCATTCAATTTAACTGGTTGGCCTATGACTTGTAGTTGTTTCCCTGTTCTAACTGTTTTCAGAGTTATTGTTTTGTTAAAGAACCTAATTGTTCATGTAGCAACAAATTAATATTGCAAAAACAATTCAAAATAGGAAAACTTATGAGATCATTAAAAGGACATATATAACGTCTGCTATCTGATCTAATCTCTGCAGCACTTTCACTGAAGAGCTTGATTTTCAATAAATGTACCTTTATCACCAAAATATAATTTGTTTGAGTTAAGCAATTCAATTTCATATTTATTAGTCATATAACACTACTTTTATTCCACTGTATTCTACTGCAGTCAGTTCTCTTTTGTGTTTGTGTTGAATGCTGTACTCCTGTATTCTACAGGGTGTACATGTTCAGTTAATTACCCAGGTAGACCACCTTTCAATAAAGATCACCACTCAGAAATCAGAAATGAGTCATGCATTTTAGCAAAAAAATTGTTATGATCATGTCTGCAGCGTTTACTGCTGGCTGCAGTGGTAGTGTAACCCAAGCAGTTCTGATGTCATTACATGCATTTTCTTGCATAGTTTGGTTTGCACTTAAACTAGTTGCTGATTCCATCTGCAGTCGCTCTGAAGTTAATGACAGTTTAATATGCTTTTGTGTAAACAAACATTGTCTGCTGCAATGGAGGGGCAATCCCTTTCCTGCAGGCTGCATATCATTGTCTGCCTTTTCCTGCTGTCAGCCTGTGATTAATTACCATTCACTTGTGTGGGAATCTGCAGGTCTGCTCCCATTGGATGACCTCAGTATAAAGAACTGCTTCCTGCAATGCTTGATGGGCTACCATAGTCTCAGATTCTGTCTGTTACTCTGCTCGTGCCCCACCTAGTTCCTGGTCCGTGTGGACTGCGCTGACTCCTGCGAAGGGGTCAGCGAGTCCTCCTAGTTCTGCTCTTGTTCTAGAAGTTGTTACTTGCTTGTCTTGTGTCATATATTGGTTCATCGCCAATATATACGCATACTTGCGCATTTTGTTATTTTCCTTGTATTCGTGTTACGTTGATACATCAGTGTCGCTGATATATACGTACACGAACTGTTTATTTCCTGTGTTCAGTTAGTCAGCCTTCCAGTTTGCGCGTATCGTGAGCACCCGTGCTGAGCTAGTATCCTGCTCCTGGTCCTGTTTGTGGATTGCGTTCATCTCTGCGAGGAGATAACGAATCCTTCTGAATCCTGTCCTGTTACCGTTTGTGGATTGCGTTCATCTCTGCGAAGAGATAGCGAATCCTTCTGAGCCCTGTTCCCTGTATTGCTCCAGTGCTAGTCAGTGTTCCTGCTTATGTCATATATCGGTTCATTGCCGATATATACATATGTTAGTCAGACGTTACAAATAGTTTCATTGATAGCTGTAATTGTAATACGCTAGGAAAACATACTTATTGTATATTTGTCTGTGTTACGTTCATCTATCTTGATCCTGCTATTTCCTGACTATCTTGTCCTGTCTTTGTGAGGCACGCCATCGCTGCAAACGCATTGGCTGCCTCATTCCAGTCTGTCTTATTGTGGACGCTTGCTGTCACTAAGTAGTGGCTAGTTAAGCAGGCGTTCATTCTGTCTACCTGTCCTGATCTCCTCAGTCCTGGTTTATGCGCTCAGCGCTACTTTGCGCTGAGACGTTATTACGAAAGTGTTGTTTGTGGCTGTTCGGATCTGCACCGGCTCTGTGCACCACAATCTCCTATTTGAGTCAGTCCTCTCCTCCACTAAACTGGGGATATCCTGATCCCTTGTGCTGGTGTGTGTACCTCCTTCACGTCAGCTTATGTGTTGTATGCTGACTGTGGAGATTACACCTCCAAGCTTAACAAAAATATTATTAGACACTATCGGTTAGCCATGATAGCGTGACTTGCTTTTCTAAGTGAATCAATCTAGAATCTAGGATCAACATTCATGTTATCAGACAATCTGCATTAGCACCTATCTTTCTTCTGCTATGTCCAGCAGACACTGTGGAGATTATTCTACCCGTGACGGAGCAAAAAAGGGATGCAGGGTGCAGTCCCCTTGCCCCTGAGAGGCCCACATGGGGCCCTCCTCCAGTCACTAAATTAGCTCTTTTAAGGTGCTGTAGCAATAGTGGTCACCTCGATATGTATTTTAAATAGTGGTAATCATTAACAAACCATTCCCTTTTCTCTGCTCCACCTCTGACACAGCAGCTGTCCTTGGAAAGTCGGTCTTGGTGATGTGTACTATGATTACATACATGAGGGTAGAGCAGGAGCCCAGTGTAAAATTTGTGCTGGGGTCCATGGTTCTCTATCCATGCCACTTTATCCCATGCTAAGGCTAACTGCAGGGAGTGGAGCATATTAAGTGCTTCATGATCTTATAGTGCCTTATTCAGCTAGCTGTGTCCACTTTTATATACAACATCTTGGGGCGGTAAATGAAGTGCCACATGGCATGTTGCAATCCCCAATATCTAAAGGGGTCCAAATAAAGGGGTGCAGTTTGCTATGCTATAATATAACACATACTAGAACCCCTATTTTTGTATTGAGGGATAGTAGTAGTGTGTCTGAACATCCCCAAACATCAAGGCCCACCAATATTCCTGGGCATGGGAGACCCAAAACCTTTCTGCGCTGCACCATACCAACTGTTTCTACACTTGTTCATATTTCAGTTCAGAGCAAGGCGCTCTGTTGGGGCAGATACATTCCAGGCAAAAAAGATTTTCTCAACATTTCATTGTAATGGAAACTCCCAGATGAAAATTCCTATGTTAAGGGAAGGTACTATATATGTGTAATCCAGTAATACATTTACCTCTTTCTCAGAAGATATATATATACTTTTGACAGTTACATTTTTCAGTCTTTTAATGCAATATTCCCAGTAACATGTAAGTGTTTACTGTTTGTGCATGTAAATATTAATGCTACTGTTAAGTTTACACCTCCTTGGGCTATACACTGCCCTTTACACCCCCTTGAGCTATTTTTAAACAATTCATCGTATAGAAAAGGTAGTTGCTTAAAGTTCCAGGGTTTAAAATGGGAGCATTTTTCATATGTTGTTTGTAAAAGTCCTGGTTTACATGCCTGTTGCATGTTACTTTTGGACTGCTCCCCAGGCAGTAGTAGCAGGCCCAGTTCACCCATGATGCCAAGTGAGGCGACTTCCTCAGGCATCAGAAGTCTGGGGGCGGCACCAGGCAGAAACAGGAAGTGAAGAGAGTGCCTGGCCAACCTATACTGGGGGCAACTGTAACTGGCTAACCTTTACTGGGGACAACTGTACCTAGCTACCAATACTGGGGCACCTATACCTGGCTACCTACCTATACTGAGGGTGTTTTTTGGGGGGCTTATCAGGTGCCGTGCGATTGTCGGAGGAGGAAGGGGGAGTCGGGCGGGCATTCTCACAAGTTTGCCTCAGGCAGCAAAAAGTCTAGAACGGGGCCTAGGTAGTAATTGATTAGAGATTATCCTAATCAATACCTTTGTGTAATTTGTGTTTGTGTGTTGCTGTTATTTGCAATGACGTTCCTGTCTTTTCTCTTGCGCATTTCAATTAAAAGTTTTATTTAGAGATAAACAGGTTACATAGTTACACAGTTATTTGGGTTGAAAAAAGACAAACACCCATCGAGTTTAACCAGAAAACCGGGTCATGGGGGGAGGGGGATCTTATAAAGAGAAGTTACACTGGTGATTGGCTATTATTTGGCTTGGAAAGTTTGGTTTCTCTTTACATGGCAGACTTTTTCTTCTGCAATGCGTCCCTTTATTGAGACCCAGTTCATAATGGCTGTAAAAAACGATCCGGTCATGGAACAGATCGTAATTGATGCGAACGGATCAAATGTTAACCTATGGATCCATTTGCATTGGTCCATCCGAACGGATCGTTTCCACACGCTCCGCTGAATGGAACCACAAGTTTGGTGCTGCAGCGATTTTTCCAGGCTGCGGAGCCCAGCACTGGATTGGGCACAATGAGAAAGGGATCCTAAAAATACACTGGCTTAGATTGTAAGCCTTTGGCAGGGTCCTCCCTTCCCTAGTCTATCCTACATGATCGTGTGCTCCTTTCCTATGTCAGCCTCATACTTGTATTACTGGACCTACCTAACCTGCCCAAAATTGCATGATCATGTATCTTGCACCTTGTTTGCCTTGTATAACTTTGTTCTATATTCTATAACCTTGTTACATCTGTCATCCTTGTATCATTGTATGTATATAATGTCCAGCGCTGCGAAATATGTTGATGATTTATAAATACAATAAATAATTATAGCAAACCAACCGTTCTAGCTAGCAAAAATCTATTTTAGTGATGGGGTCTGGGGGGGATATGAGAGAACGGAGCTGAACCAACTGAATGGAAATGGAACAGAAACGGATTCGTTCTAACGGAAATCAGAGCCGTTTTCACGAATCCCTTTTCCTGAAACAACAAAGTCAGTTTGCTGCAGAAATTCAAATCAGATAAATAGTTTTGTGCTTTTACCATTCTAATCATTAAATCTATTATTATTTTAGGATACACCTTAAGATATTTTTTAACTCTGGGTCACATGATTACTGGCTACTGACTTCATGCATAAAATACTGTACATGTGGTAGTTGTTTACTGAGCAGGGAAGAAGCATGAGGAAAGAATAATTCACTAAGTGTAAAATAATAAGGATTTCCCTGTTCAGTGGATGTATGAAATTGATGCCTATTGCATACATTTCAAAAAGGTGCCCTCAAATCTGGATAATGTCTACAGTAGAATATCAGTAATGTCACCAATATTTTACTATCACCTTACCTAACGTGCTTCTCACACTAACCCTCCCTCCCTATCCCTTACCTACGCCACTAACACTAACAGTCAGCCAGAGTGGGGTTTGGCTACATATTAGCTGAACCCTGGGCAGCCTATCACTTACCCCCCCCCACCACCACCACCACCACCACCACCGATATCCGGAGTTCAGCTACAAAGTAGATGAACCCTCCGCTCATATCAGAGGTTTAGCTACTTGATAGCCATATCCCTGGCTTTACTTAAATTCCTTTGTTATTTGGAGTTTGGCTACTTGGTACTGCTATTACGCTATTCACTATTGGCTCCAACCGCCAGCATTAGCAGAAAAAGCATTTGAAGCGAGATGCTGGGCAGCTGGTTCAGACAATTCAGTACTTTGGATCTTTTGGCAATGCATTGGGGCAGTTGAACACAAGCTGATTCTCAGCAGAGGCTACCCTGGCCATCTGCATCTGCTGAGCTTAGTATAGCGTGTTTACACACCACATATTTGTGAAAGGGTAGGCCTGTGTGTTTCCACAGTAGACCGCTGCGCCTGTTTAAAATCTATGGCATTATCATGGTAATACTGTGAAACCACATCACCAAGTACACTGAGCTAAATAATGCATCTAATAAATATTATTATCAGTTACCATGCACCTTTTTAAGTACACTATACATTTAAAAAAGTTTAAAGACCCAAGAGTGAAAATATAGGGCCTAACACTAGATACATTTATATGGCGCTGAAAAGGTTTCTGCAGCACCTTGCAGAGAACATTGAACAGTCTAGGTCACTTAGGGCTGGTTCAGACGGACGCTTTCCCGCCGTTTAGACGTAACTTTTTTTCGGGAACTACCGCCAAGTGAATGGGAGCATTTGAGACACGCATTTGCAGGCTTTCATGAAAGCCTGATGGTAGATCCCGGCGTCGTTTCTCATCTTGAAAGCAACATGTTGCTTTCAGAGGCGGTAAACGCTGGGAAACAAGTGCAAAGACCTGAACTGCTAGCCTTGAAGGCTTCACAAAAGCCTTCAAAAGCTAGCGTCTAAATGCCAGCGTTTAAACACCGGCATTTGAACGTGGCGCAGAGCAAAAGTTCAGCAGAAGCCCTGGTAAACCAGCCCTAAGGCCTTATCCACTCCTAAAAACAAAAACGCAGTTGCAAGCATTTCGCGTTTTTGTGTGCTGTTTTTTTTTCCCCTCCCGGTGCTCCACTGTGCGCTGGAAAAATCGCTTTTCTAAGTGCTTTGCCAGAGCGGTGTTGAGATTCACTGCCTGTCGCAAGTCAGGAAGTGAACTCTGTGACCAGGAAAATAATAAATACAATGTATTTATGCTAAAGAATGTGAACGCAATTGCTGCATAAAGCGGTTTTGTGAGCGTTTAGTGCTCTTCCGATACCTTCCATGATCTGAAAATTGTCTGGTACAGGCACTGCTTTGCTGAGCGCACAGCACACAAACCGCGCTGATATGAACCTTCTCATAGAGATTCATTGCACATTGCGCTTGAAAAAAGGCCAAAAACGCCCCTAGTGTGAATGAGCCCTTACTGCGTTTCAATGTGGCTCACAATCTAAAGCCTTTATTAAAATGTAGGTCCTGCATTGAGAGATATTCAAGATTCTTTGTTTTGATTGTCGATTGTGGGTGGGAATCTATGCAAATACAGGGAGAACATACAAGCTCCATGCAGATAGTGTCCTGGGTGAGATTCAGACTGGGAAAAGAGTTCTACCACTTAGCCACTGTGCTTCTTAGCTTTACCTAACAATTCTTACGTTCATCATTTAATTCCGGATTTGAGTTATGAGCAACAAAAGAAAACCAGATCTCTTGCTATTTCATGAATAATTGTATTAATGCCTTTTTAGAGAAAAAAAGATTCTTATTTAATGCCTTTTTTATATTGCTATGTGTATGACAAAAAAAACATAGAATAAGTAATTCTCACTTGACTTTATATATCTCCCAAATCAGCTGAATTGAAAATCAGTTGAAGTAAATTATGGATAACAGATTAAATAAGCAAAAAAAAAAGCCGAACAGCTACTGTGTCTCTGCGTGGATACTGGATATAGACAGTGTCTAGCTAAAGTGCGCTCTCTAGTGTCCATTTATAGAAATACATTTTCAAAACGTAAATACAGTACTGTACTGTAGTTTACCATATTGCATTGAGAATTTTAATTTTAATATCACACTGCAATATAATATAAACCTGTATTTAAATGACTATACCAAATAACGTACAAATGTACTTTACTTCTGGGCAATTTGGATTTAATGAAAATGTAACATGAGTTTACTGAGGCAAGTTTATAAACTCTGAAGTGGGTCTCTTCCATTTAACAAACTCTATATTATGATTAGATGTATTCAATAAATCTATTAAAGCCCAAGCACAGGAATCGTGTTTCAAACCATAGTTTTAAAAGGACACCTGATGTGAGAGGGATCTCGTGTTTGCCATATTTACTTTCTTTTAAACAATACCAGTGCCTGGCATTCTACTGATCTTTCATGCATCAGTAGTGTCTGAATCACGCACTTGAAACAAGCATGCAGCAAATCCAGTCAAACCTGAGTCAGAAAAATCTGATCTTCATGCATGTTCAGGATCTATGGCTAAAATTATTAGAGGCAGGACAGCTGGTTAATTTGCATTGTTTAAAAGGAAATAAATATGGCAGGCTTCATATCCCTCTCAGTTCAGGTGAGCTTTAAATGTATTATGTATAAAACATTGCTGGTTCCCCCACAACCACTTGCTGCCTGTTTAGCTTGCAATGACTATGTGAAACATTTTCCCTTACAAGCATCCCTGCAAAGTATTAGGGCTTGTTTCCACTGTTGCGACGCGATTTCGGCCGCATTCCGACGCTTGTGAAAACGCATGCGGATGAGTTTCCGCATGCGTTTTTACCCGCGATTTCGCATGCGATTTCGCATGGCAGGGTGCCATGCGAAATTAACCATGACACTGCCAGGGCTAAATAAAATTGAAAAAGGTGCGAAATCGCACGCGAAATCGCGGGTAAAAACGCATGTAACAAACGCATGCGTTTTTACTATTAAATACATTAGCGGCGATTCGCACGGATTCCCGACGCAGGCGAAATCGTTGGCTCTTTTGTGCGTTTTTTTCACGCTGAAAAAAACGCACCTCAACAACGCTACAGTGGAAACAGGCCCATCCACTTGCATTACATGTGCGGATCTGCATGCGTTGGACGCATGCAGATTCGCGATAGTGGGAACGAGCCCTGAGGCTGGGTTTCCACTTGATTCCTGTCCGATTCCCCTCATGCAGATTTAGATGTGATTTTTCAGTCAATTGAAATCAATGCACTGCATCCGAATTTGCGTGCTGGAAAAAAATGGACGGTCAGCAACTCAATAGTCGTGCATGGCATGGCTAGAGGGATTCTTCCTTCTTTTTTTTTTTCAACAATAATTTTTATTAATAGAGAACTTAAGCAGTATAAATGAAACAATGAATACCAGTTTCAGTTACAAAAGAAAAACAGTACAGATGATAACAATTATCTGCTGAGTTGAACAGAGGAAACACAAAAAACAAAGAAACAAAAAGGGGGGAAAAAAAAGAGGAAGAGGAACCAACTCTTGCACAATACTCAATTCTAACAGGATCTCGCTTTGCAGATGATTAGGTGAGAGAAAAAAAAAGTAACATATTAATAATGCGCCCGAAACAGGTGTATACCTGAGGCTACTTACACACCAAGACGGTGCATTTTAGGGGACATTATGGTCGCATAAGGTGCCCCTAACGCAACGCATGGTGGTGCAGGAGAGGACGGTAGAGTGAGCCGCGTTAGGCGGCTCTATCCACATGAGGTCTCCCAGGGTGGCGCTGATTGGCCGGCGGGACCACGTGATGCGGAGCGAGACACTCCGCATCACGTGGTCCCGCCGGCCAATCAGCGGCCGCCAGTGCAGTGCATATTAAGTAGCCATGTGCGCGGCTACTGTAGCGGCATCTCCCCGCCTCCTCTCCGCCCCCCACTGAGCATGTGCAAACAGTGTAATGCAGCTAAAGCCGCTAGAACGCACAGCATGCTGCACTTTCACTACAACGTGCAGCGTTACATGTAACGCAACTGGGGCAGTGTGAACAGCCCACTTGTGTTACATTGCTGTACGTTGAGGGAGCGTTACAGGCTGCACTAACGTGCGCCTGTAATGTCCCTGTGTGGAAGCAGCCTTATCCCCGGTGCGAGGCTGACCACATGACCCATGGGTCCCAAATACATGACTCATGGGTCCCAAATATGGCTAGAGGGATTCTGATGTGTTCTCGCATTGCCCAAGTGCCTTCATCACAAGCCGGCACAGTGAAAATGTAGGCTTAAAATAATGTTCACGCAGGATTCACATACCTCTGAATTGTCTGTTCCAGTCCCAAACCCCACAAGGTGCAGCCGTTCTGGCCAATAACAACCAAAAGACTGGCACTAGAACAGGCATGGGCAAACTCGGCCCTCCAGCTGTTACAGAACTACAAGTCCCACAATGCATTTGCCTTTATGAGTCATGACTGTGGCTGTCAGACTCCTGCAATGCATTGTGGGACTTGTAGTTCCTTAACAGCTGGAGGGCCAAGTTTGCCCATGCCTGCACTAGAAGCTTGCCTGCTGGGATCAGTATCGGCTGTTCTGGGATTGCATACTTCCAGTAACGTGCACTCATGAAACAACAACAGATACTTTTGGACAGAAGAGGAAAGGTTGAGGCACAGTTGCTGCTATAGTACCTTTTAATCACCAGCACATATAGACAACATGGTAGCAGTGGGGGTTAACAAGCCAGCTGTTTCATGTAGCAAACGCTTCCTTAAAGGCTATGAAAGGTTAACATACATACATACATAGAAATACAAATATTTTATTGTTATGCACATGGCTTAGGCTAACTTCTATCTTCGGTTCTTCTTAGTACTCATATCAGTAGAGTAAGAGTAAGCAGTCAGGGAGAGCAATGTTTTCCTCAGAGTTTGACATGGATAAAAGAAAGGCTTCTCTTTCAGAAATATTAGTGGATTTGAGGTCTAAAAAAGTTAGCAGAGCCTCAAACCCTGTGTGAACCCCGTGTGAACAAGCACACAGTTCAGATGTTTCTGACTGGATTTGCCACATGCTTGTTTCAGGTGGTTGATTCAGACTTTACTGATACAAGAAAGATTAGCAGTATGCCAGACAACTGGTATATTTTAAAAGGAAATTTATATGGCAGCCTCCATACCCCT
Source organism: Hyperolius riggenbachi (assembly GCF_040937935.1). Classification (NCBI taxonomy): domain Eukaryota; kingdom Metazoa; phylum Chordata; class Amphibia; order Anura; family Hyperoliidae; genus Hyperolius; species Hyperolius riggenbachi. Next base: position 163,116,651 of record NC_090653.1, on the reverse strand, counting down.
CTCACTTCAGGAGCTCTATGCAATTACCAAACTCGCCAGCGCTAAGTGCTGGCGAGTTCTTAAATTAGGCGTCAGCAAGGTCGCCTAATGCAATTGCATTTAACACCCCCCAGGGCGGAAAAGAACTCGCCTGGGCTATATAATCGCCCAGCAAGTTCCTTTCCCCCTATGCAATTGCATTTTGCACCCCCCGGGAAGCGATGCTTCCCGGCAAACATAGGTGCTAACTTTTCACCTGCTCTGAGCAGGCGAAAAGACCTATCGCTGCTGTCAGCGGGCTGATTTTGGCATCTGGGAGCCTCCTTTACTAAGGAAACCCCAGATGCCAGTGATTTAAATAGGTAAATGAGTCAGTTTTGACTCCTTACCTATTTAAAATGTAACAAAAAAACATACCTCCATCGTTCCCGTCTCGCCGCATGTCCCACGCCAATCCTCCGCTCATATCTGTGACTGTGAGTATTCTTGGAGCCGGCAAAGCATCTTTGAGTATCCCGCCGGGGCTCCCCATTAATCCACTAGGTGGCCCAATGAGAATCATCCTGATTCTCATTGGTCCAATTAGAATCAGAATGATTCTCATTGGGCCACCTAGTGGAGGAATGGGGAGCCCCGGCGGGAGACTCAAAGATGCTTTGCCGGGCTCCAAGAACACTGACAGTCACAGAGATAAGCGGAGGAACGGCGTGGGACATGCGGCGAGACGGAACGATGCAGGTATGTATCTTCTGAAGGTCCCGCGGTAGCAACGAGCGTCAGGAGGCGACGGGCGGCGGGTAAGAGCCTTGCGACGATGCGCGCATCTTCCCGGGAGCGAGGCAGCAGTGTTGTGGTGCTGAAGGACAGCTCCACGGCACAAATGCCTCGCTCCACATCGCTGGCCACACAGGAGCATCGCTCAGCGAATACCTAGTATTCGCCTGAGTTATGCTCCTTTACGCAAGGGCATCGCTCAGGTGAAACTGGCAATTGAATGTGCCGGTAAATCCTGAGCGATGTGAGGAGATAAGAAGCTCGCATGTTTTCAGCTTCTTATCTCCTCAAATTGCATATGGCCCCAGGTGTCCTTTAAGGTGGCGGATGGTCTCTCTTTACTTCTGATGTTACTGAAGGCTAAACAAGCAGGTGTTTTTTTTTAACACACTTGGGCCCATATGCAATTCCAGTTTTCTCCTATGTTTTCTCCTAGGAGCTAATTTTTCATCTTCTATTTTAAATATTTTTCCAGCACTTTTCAACTGAAAAAGTACTGAGAAGTAAGTACAAAAGTATTAGCAAAATTATTCTGAGTATTTTCTTGCTTGCTGGTGGCTTAAAAGGCATTTTATTGACAAATTTAAAAATATCACCTAGGAGAAAACTCTGGTGAAAAAGTGAATTGCATATGGCCCTTGGGCCCATATGCAATTCACTTTTACTCCTGAGTTTTCTCCTAGGTGATATTTTAAAACTTGTCAATAAAAAAACATTTTAAACCACCAGCAAGTATAAAAAAAAATACTCAAAATAATTTTGACTGTACCTTTTACCTACTTTTTGATACTTTTTTCCCATTGCAAAGCGCTAAAAAGTTATTTTAAATCAAAGATGAAAATGTTTCTCCTAGGAGAAAACTCAGGTGAAAAAGCGAATTGCATATGGCCCCTGTTGTCTAAGTTTTTTGTGGTATCTAATTACTAAAAGTAGTAGTTTTGATGATAGGTCAGTTCTCTAGCTGTCTCTAATGAGGTGGCCTGATGGGCAGAAATGCCCAATCTGACACACGAGTCTCATAAGTGCCCTAATCTGCAGTCCACCAACTTTTTGCTAGTTGGAGTTCATACAAGAAGGGCAATACAGAGTTATTATGGTGCTGATTGGCTAGGTGGATGCACTGTTCACTAAAATAAAAATAGTTTGTGGATCATAAAGTCTGGCAAATTCCTCTTTAACTAGGAAGTTGTGAAATTCCTCTAGCTTTCTGACTGTACTTTTTAAGAGGTCAAGAGCAGGGTGTGAGATTGCATTTCCTGACTGTACTTATCAACCACCTTAGCGGTAACCCCAAGTCAAGCTCAGGGTTGGAAATCCACAGCTCAAAGCGGTAACCGAGAGCCAGACTCGTGGTGACCGCAGCGAGGTTAATGCAGAGCATAGCGCACAGCAGGCGTTTCAACTCACCTCCCCGGGGATCCAGATACCGGCAGCCGTTTCTCTTCCTGTCATCGGAGGCTCTGGATCCCTTTGGTGAGCTCACCATCTGTTGTCACGACAACAGCCGGCGATCTCACTACAGAGGTATAGTGCCACCCAGAGGACACAGGGAGAACTGCAGCGCTGAATCCCAGGGAGATGAGGAAGTGCAGGGGCTGCTGCAGAATTTCTGGCGGCATAATTGTTTTATGCCGCTTTAGACCCGCTGTCGTTAGTCGGTTGCAGAATAATGTTAAAGTGTAACTGTCGGGCATAAAATCAAAAATCAATTCTTTATTTTTATCTGGTAAACAAGTAATACGGATGCTAATCAGGCAATCCAAAAGTTAACATCTCTATTACTTTTCTTGTTTATAAATGATCATTCCCCAGTTTACCTGACTCTTATTTGGTACGTTGCCGCACAAAAGGAAGTTGCAGGGCATGCTGGGTTGTCCTTTTTTTGCTTCTGTACATTAGTTAAGTCTGAGGGGAAATAAAGAAGCACAAAAAGACAACCCAGCATGCCCTGCAACTTCCTTTGTGCGGCAACATACCAAATAAGAGTCAGGTAAACTGGAGAATGATCATTATAAAAAAGAAAAGTAATAGAGGATGTAACTTTTGGATTGCCTGGTTAGCATCCATATTACTTGTTTACCAGATATAAATAAAGACTTGAATTTTATTTTATGCCCGACAGTTACACTTTAATACACATTTGTATCTCCATTTTACTGGGCTTGATCTAATTCCCTTTTTCTCCTAAGTTTTTGCCTAGGTGCATTTTCATTCCTTATCAGTAAAATACATTTTAGGCCACCACATTTTTGTTTACTATTGGCAGTAAAAGGTAGGTTTACTATTGGCAATAAAATCAAGAAAATAAGGAGAGGCATTATCTTACTTCTCCGGAAGATAGGACACCAGTTCAACTGGAAATTATTTATTCAAAACACAGACAACACGTTTCTCGGGTTCTAGCCTGCTTCCTCTGGTCAATACACAGTGCCTTGTAGCCGTGTAAAAATAGAGCATGGGCGCCTCTGACTTTTTCACCTACTTTTTGGTACTTTTTCAATGGTGGATGGATCTTTACGAACTCCATATACTGCCTGATGGAGCAGGGTGTTGCCCATGAAGCATGTTGCTATTACTTTGGAGTTTATTTGAATAAAGATATTTTTCAGTTAATAACAGATCGTGTGTCTACTTGTGGGAGATAAGTCCACCACTGCCTCCCCCTTTTTTAAACGGTTTTTAACTATTTTGTCCTTATCTGGCGCCTGTTTACTGCTTTGTATACTACCGGTAATATATCTGCTCCCCCTGGTGGTTTGTGCAAATTACCTGGTGGCCACCCTCAATTATATACGTGGATCACTTTTTTCCCTGAATTTGAAGAATTTGTTAAAGCAGCGTAAAACATTTTTTCCTCCATTATTTGTTCTAAAATGAAACAGAATTTCTGTACAGTATTGCAAAAATGAACATTGCACTGTGGAATTAGCTACACTTGACAGCTACAATTATTTCCACTAGATGGCAGTAGCCTCATATTTGTTTTAACACATCATGCAGTTTTCATTTTGTGATGTAAAAACTACAGATGCTTTAAAAGTTGTTCAGTCCCATTTCTGCCAGATGTGCTCTTTATAAATTTAAGCTTTAAACTACCTTGCACCATACTGTTTATTGCTAACTATTATTTGTGACGATATAGTAGGCTTCCAAATCAAAATATTATGCTGCTTATGTAACATAACTACGACGTTATAGCTGTTTAAGGAATAGCTTTGCAAGGTCTCACAGGGAAACTAAATAAGCGTATACAATTTTTTAAGTATTCTGTCTTTCTAAAAGTTTTAGTGGCTAAAAAAAAAAGTTATTACGTTCTGTACACTTCTATATAAGGCTGAGTTCACATAACATAGCGTGAAAAAGTAGCATATTAGGATGGTGCGTTTGTGATTTGCTATTGCGTTTTCACCGCGTTTTTGGTGCGTTTTGCATTTGTGTTTTTTTTTACACAGATGCATTTTCCATGCGTTTTAATGCATTTGCGGTTCGCTAATGGAAAACGCATATGTATTTAGTATGCATTTTTTTTTAATTTGTGCAAATCACTAGGAAGACAACAGGAAGAGGAAACACATCGGATATCTTTACTTTTTAATTAAAAGCACAGTAAAAAAAATGCATGAAAGGCATTAGCCTAGGCGTCAGCCTAAGTCAGACTGATTCATCCAGCATTTCACTGAAAGCTCCAAACACAAAAAGGAAATCTCTAATGACAATAAAAATGTGTGGATTAACTGAATTTCCATTCAGTTTTATAAATCAGTTCTTACAGGACACCTGTAAGTGGTTAGAAAAAAAAAAAGGAGGGGTTCAACTTATCTGGGGATTCTACCGGCCCCTGCAGACATCCTGTGCCCGCACCGGGACAAAACGATCCTCCGGTCCCCCGGCGAGGCTCACTTTCATTTTCGGCGACAGGCCACTGTCTACATGACCTGGCCGCACGCTTCGTCGTTCGTCGTCGGGCTCGTCCTGTGCAGGCACAGTAGGAGGTTTCCTCATACTGCACCTGCGCAGGACTCTCCCTGTTACGGGATGCGAGGATGCGTAACGAGGATGTGTGCAGCCAGGGCCGGTGACATAAAAGTAAAGTGAGACACGGCGGGGGACCAGAGGATCGTTTTGTCCCGGTGCGGGTACAGGACATCTGCAGGGGGCTGGTAGAAGCCCCAGGTAAGTTAAACTCTATTTTTTTTTTAAACTGCTTGCAGGTGTCCTTTAAAGAGAATCTGTATTGTTAAAATCGCACAAAAGTAAACATACCAGTGCGTTAGGGGCCATCTCCTATTACCCTCTGTCACAATTTCGCCGCTCCCCGCCGCATTAAAAGTGGTTAAAAACAGTTTTAAAAAGTTTGTTTATAAACAAACAAAATGGCCACCAAAACAGGAAGTAGGTTCATGTACAGTATGTCCACACATAGAAAATACATCCATACACAAGCAGGCTGTATACACCCTTCCTTTTTAATCTCAAGAGATCATTTGTATGTTTCTTTCCCCCTGCAGCTATCTTCCACTAAAGTGTCAGGCTGTTTCTTCCTGCAGAGTGCAGACAGCTCTGCCCGTATGTAATTCCTCAGTATGTGAAAGCCCAGCCAGCTCAGAGGACGATTTATCCAGCTTGTAAAAGATAATAGAGCAGAGAGAAGCTGCACTAATCTAAATAACACACAGGCAGTGTGCAGAGAGGGGCCTGGAGGGGGGAGATGCATCACAGAACCACAACACTGAAGAACTTGGCAGCCTTCCAGACACAGGCTGACAAGTCTGACAAGAGAGAGATAAGTTGATTTATTACAGAGATGGTGATAGTAGAACGTGCTGCAGTAAGCCAGAGCACATTAGAATAGATTTTGGAACTTGTAGGATGGAAGAAAACCAGATGAAATTTTTGTTACGGAGTCTCTTTAATGCAGGGAAAAAAGCAAAATGTAAATGTAAGACAATTGTGTTACTGGTTTAGAGTATTTCATACTCAGTACTTGAATGCAGTGTGAAGTTAATTACATACATTTGACACTTGAGAATCAGGTGCTCCTAATTGGTAGAAACTGATTCATAACAAAAGCCACATGAATTGGCAGCACAGTAGTGTAGTGAATAGCACTCTTGCCTTGCCGCACTAGGACCTCTGGTTCAAATCTGATCCTGGACACTACAGTATCTTCATATATTGAACATAAGCAGTGTCTCTACCTTGGGACTTATATCTCACTATGGAGAGGAGGCTAACCAAAACAGTAAGCTTATACCAATTAAAAATCCAGTGGTCACATAGCCTCGCAAAGTATACCAAGTAGCTATTTATTGTATAACAAATTCATAAGAGACACCAGGCCTCACATAAATATAGATTCCACAAAACAATTCATCACAGTAGAAAAACACACATTTAAAAACAATGATCGGATTGCATTCTTGAAGCAGGCTGCGTTATCAAATAACATAAATTTGATTGAGTTGATATGAAGGCAAACTATATCTGGCCAGATAGTATAATTTTAGCCACATTCAACTTCCGTCCGCGCACTCATTCATCACGCATGCATGTGCCATGTTATCAAAGTATGGGGGGCCCCCTAAGGATTCAATTTTCCAACAGTTCAGTCCACATAGAGGATGACAGCAGGACTTATAATGTCGTCCATCTATTTCAAAAATGAAGGATTAGCTCTCACCCAACTTGAGCATGGATGGTCAGATATCGGAATTCCGCTGCTACATACAGTAGGGTCCAAACCGCTTGGATCGCTCAGAGGCATGGCACCGTCAGCTCCATCTGAGCCGCTCACTCCACCGCGGAGGACGCCAAGTCGGAGTTCCGGAATCCACGTGTGTGAATGAGTGCTACAGAATACGCAGCCGCGTCAGCACCACCCACCGACGCATTTCACGTCTGCATTGGACGTTTCATCAGGGTGTGGTCTTACAACTAGACGTCACCTCTTATCTAGTACTGCAGACTTCGCCTTCCACAAGGAATCACCATGTCAACCACTTGTGTTCATAACAAAGTAGGACACACGTAATACGGGCTACTCGTGTTAGGCTCAGCATAATAAATGTTTGATCATAGGTTGAGGGTGGGCGCAATTCGCATAAAAGTTCCCATACCAGCCTTATCTGTATTAAATCACTTCGCTTGCTCAAATTACAGTCCGGTAGTAACATAGATGTTCATTATAGACAAGAGGAAAGAAATTCATGTGTGTGATGTTCAGCATATGGCTCACCATTGTTGTATCGTCCATCACTGCTGACAGTTCTGTCTGATAACATAGATTCAAATAGCATCTCGGTGAACTTTGAGCCTATCACTTCTCGTCCTATCATTTACAATTCATATTCATATCTATACATATTCGTAGCTATGAGGATATTAGCAATAGGCACATAATGTCCTTAAAGGCACAGTCGCCATCGTCGGTGGGCGGTGCTGACGCGGCTGCGTATCCTGTAGCACTCATTCACACACGTGGATTCCGGAACTCCGACTTGGCGTCCTCCGCGGTGGAGTGAGCGGCTCAGATGGAGCTGACGGTGCCATGCCTCTGAGCGATCCAAGCGGTTTGGACCCTACTGTATGTAGCAGCGGAATTCCGATATCTGACTATCCATGCTCAAGTTGGGTGAGAGCTAATCCTTCATTTTTGAAATAGATGGCCGACATTACAAGTCCTGCTGTCATCCTCTATGTGGACTGAACTGTTGGAAAATTGAATCCTTAGGGGGCCCCCCATACTTTGATAACATGGCACATGCATGCGTGATGAATGAGTGCGCGGACGGAAGTTGAATGTGGCTAAAATTATACTATCTGGCCAGATGTAGTTTGCCTTCATATCAACTCAATCAAATTTATGTTATTTGATAACGCAGCCTGCTTCAAGAATGCAATCCGATCATTGTTTTTAAATGTGTGTTTTTCTACTGTGATGAATTGTTTTGTGGAATCTATATTTATGTGAGGCCTGGTGTCTCTTATGAATTTGTTATACAATAAATAGCTACTTGGTATACTTTGCGAGGCTATGTGACCACTGGATTTTTAATTGGTATACACTACAGTATCTGCATGGAATTTCTATGTTCTCCCTGTGCTGGTATGGGCTATGGTTTCCACTCCTAAACGGACTGATGAGTTAATTTTTCATTAAAATTTGGCTTTAGTCTATGATGGGTACATATGACTAGTAGGGATTCGATTGTGAGCTCCTCTAATACTGGCAATAACGAGAGCTCCACTTGTCCTGCCCTGAGCCCCTGTGGGTTCGTAGCGCTCGCTATGCTACTCTGATAAGGTGTGTTAACTTTGGTAAGGCATGTTAACTTTGATAAGGTGTGTTATCTCTGATAAAGCGTGTTAACTTGGTTAAGGCGTGCGATCTCTGATAAGGCATGTTAACTCGGATAAGGCATGCTATTTGTCTTAGTGAATCAAGCCCAAAATATGATATACTAATATGTATACTAGTCTATAACACCTCAATCTGGTATCGCAATAAATTACCAGTCAGTTGCACAAGTTCAAATAAACTCAATGCTGTAAGCTTGTACTGCTCATTAAATCATAATCTTAACTGACACTCCTAGAAATACCAGAGAGATGAGAAAAGCTGCTCCTGTATCCCACCGTTCCCTCTCACGCCTCGTGTTACGCGACAAACTGTCGCTTCTCCAAAGTCTCTAAATGTAATATACAAACTTCTGACTGCTTAACTCAAAGGGCTGGTGCACACCCTAAACGCTTTTCTGAGCGCGTTGTGATTTTAAAAGCTCTTGCTAATGTTATTGTTATCCCATGTGTGTGTGCACACTGGAGCGATGTCATGTAGTAAAAATCGCCCATAGCATTGCATTAGCAAGAGCTTTTAAAATCATTAGTGTTTAAAAAGTTCTTGTGGTGTGCACCAGCCCAAAGAGAAGAAAACAGTTCCCACACAATACAGCCAATATTGTCCATTATATGCCAATGGTCAGATTTGCATAACTAATCTTTTTCACACCTTAACTGCTTCCGGACCAGCCAAGTTGAAACAATGGTTGCCGTACGGTCCCGCCCTTCCCCCGATCGCAACGCTCTGCCCCTGCCACAACCCACTCGCACTACCGTCTATATGACGGCAGAGCTGTGTGAGACGGTTAGGAGGCAATTTCATTGACTTCTGACCCTGTCATGACTGTAAGTCAATCCCATTGGCTTACATTGATGGACAGCATCAGGAGCCAATGAAAGGGGCTCCTGACCTGCTCACACAGCTCTGCCGTCATAGCAACGGCAAAGTGAGGAACCTGCGGCAGGAGCGGCGGATCATTACCTTGATTCATCGGTAAGCGACATTTTACTGTGCCATAACGGGGCAGAGACTGCTGGTATTGCAGTAGTTAAGCACCTAGTTGTGCACAAAATAAATAATAGAGGTCCAGCTTCCACACCCTTAGTTTATCACTAAAAAAAATATCATTATTTAGTGTTTATATATCGCTAACATCTTCCACAGCGCTGTACAGAGTATATATAGTCTTGTCACTAACTATCTCTCAGAGGCGCTCACAATCTAATCACTACCCTAGTCATATGTCTATGTTTGTATCATGTAGTGTATGTATCATAGTTTAGGGCCAATTTTTAGGAGGTCTCCTGCTCGGAGGTCTCCTGCTGACTGCTCCCGTGTCCTCCGACCTCACATGTTCCGTAGCTGAGTCTGGGCTGCCTTGTAAAGCCCAACTTTCCCAGCGGCTGCTCCTTTCCGATCTCTGTCTTCAGCCATGCTGCCTGCGTCTTCTGTATGCCCAGCGCATGATACTTACGCATAACATTTGCCAGATGAAGAAGAAGAAACAGGCAGCGTGGCTGAAGACAGAGATCGGAATGGAGCAGCCGCCGGGATAGGTGAGTTGATACAAGGCAGCAAGGCAGCTCAGGCTCGGCCTCCTGGGGCTATAGGAGCAGTCAGTGGGAGGCCACCTGGGAGGTCTGGTGAATCGGGGGCACCAGGGGCTTACTGGGCTTGCTTGAGGGGGAGGGAGTATGTGGGGAGAGCCCAAGTTACTTTTGACCCAGGGCCCCCACATAACTTACACCAGCCCTGGGATGGGGGGCTGGACCGCTTAGTTTATTTCATTGGAATTGGTTGTTGGGTATTCACAAGACTAGCATTGATAGTGGTCTAAAAAGATTGATTTAAATGGAGAATGCAGTGCTTAGTTAAAAGCAAGTCTGGAAGAGGTTGATTGTAAACAAATTAATCAGCACCTTTTGGTATGGACAAATGCCGGGTGGAAAAAGACAGAAATATCTGACAAAACTGTCCATGCCAGAGTCTGTCAGAGCTCTACAAATGTGCCCTTAAGCAACAGTTACATTGTCAATTTCAGCTGCCTGCTATTAATTTCCTACCCTTGATTTATACCGTGTGTTCTTGCAAGCAGCCACTTATGTTGAAGATGCAGTGATGTGCTGCACAATTGTCATAAAGTGCACACACATGTAACGCCATTCAGTAGTGCACATCGTATGCAGTAAGGATGCCTCATCCACTTCCTCCAACATGTGATTTACAATAGGCAGATTAAATTGGTTTTAATTGTCTTAAGAAAATATGCATTAAACAGCTGATCATCATGACTGTATAGTAATGGCCCCTATAATCACACTTCATTGCTAAGATTCAGTCAAAGTGAAGTTTGCCAATTACCTCAGACATTCTCAGCGGTCAGGCAGTAATAACATGCATGCTTAATCATTGCTAAATGAAATTTTTCTCTATTGCTTATTAACCCAGTTGTGGTAATTGAGGAATCCTTTACTTGGCAAAAGCTTAGAGATTTGTTAAGCACTACCATGGGTGAATAACTGCAGTACTTTGTATTGAAGTCCCTTAATCCACCACACACCAACTGCAATTTAAGGAGGAACTCTGGGAAAAGTAAAATGTATTTTTCCTTTGAAATGTGGATGTCTCTAGTAATATGAAAACATGAATCCTGATTGATGGAAATTTTCATAAGTATAGGCACAGACTATAGTAGTGAAACTGCTTGTCCCCACTTTCACTTTTTACTGAATGAAAACTGTTGGACTTTGTACACCTAAAGTCAAATCTTAGACTGCCATTTTCATGTGAAGTGTCATGCTGCCAACATAAAAGCCCAGACAGTGAACCTGTGTGAAGTACAGCAAAGCCTGTGTAAACATCATACCGTACGTGTTGCTATCTTATAACAGTTTCATATCTGGCTTTTGTGTATGTATATGTTGGCCTAAAATTGCCATTTTTAATATGCATATGGAGTAAGGCCCGGTGCACACCAAAACCCGCTAGCAGATCCGCAACGTTTTTATTATTTTTATGAGGCGTTTTGCTAGTGTTTTGCGGATTGCTGCTGCGGATTTCAGTGTTGTACATTTCATATATTGTTACAGTAAAGCTGTTACTGAACAGCTTCTGTAACGAAACCGCCTGGCAAACCACTCTAATCTGCCATTTTTCAGAGCAGTTTGCGTTTTTCCTATACTTAACATTGAGGCAGAAACGCCTCTGCAATCCAAAAAATGCCTCACCCCGGGAGTATGCGTTTCAGCAAAACGCCTCCCGCTCTGGTGTGAACCACCCCATTGAGATACATTAACCAAGCGTATCCGCAGCCGCAAGCGGCTGTGAAAAAGCCGAAAAACCCGCTCGGTGTGCACCAGCCCTTAGACTGAAGTATAAGTCAAGAATTTTGACCCCCTTCCTCCCTCACTGATCTTTCCTGTTGACCAGCTGTCACTGGCCCATATGCAAATAACTTTTTTCACCTGGATTTTCTCTTAGGTGATATTTTCATAAAATGTCTTTTAGGCCACCAGCAAGCAAGACAATACTAAGAATAAATACGATAGCACTTTTTCACCACAGTTTGGGTACTTTTTTTAGTTGTAAAATGCTGAAAGGTTAGTTTAAAGAGAAGATGAAAATTATCTCCTAGGAGATAGCTCAGGAGAAAAAGTAAATTGCATATGGGCCACTATCTCTAGTTATTTGACATTGGTTAGGTGACAGGATACGGGGGCATACACACATCCAATCTTGATTGGACAATGATTGACCAAATTTACCATGTAGTCCGCAGGTCTACAGGTTTTGAAAACTATGAACAGATTGGCTAGTCATTGTTCAATCAAAATCGAATGTGTGTATGTACCGGTCTTAAACAGTGTTCACATATAGGTCCACTTATGAAATCAGACCTAAAATCTGTGTATAATTCTGCCTCCAAAGTATTATGGAGGGTGGAAAAAAAAGGTACACCCTCATCAGTCCACAAGTGCCAATCTTCACTGTGCCATTGTGATCATACAAACAGGCCTTGATATCAGTAGAGTGTTTATCAGTGTAAAGGAACTGTGCTTGTTGCTATCACTAACAATTGCTGAATGTCAGAAGCCTTGAATAGGAGTACATTGAGTTCTTGGGTTAGCAGCATAAAATGTATTCATCATTGCATCTCTCTGTTCTGTTTTTCCATAGGCTGTCTACAAAGCCTGGCTGTGCTCAGAGTATTTCAATGTTACACAACGACAATGTCGCAATGGCATTCCTTGCAAGCAGTATTGCCTGGAGGTGCAAACCCGCTGTCCCTTCATACTACCTGACAATGATGACCTGATCTATGGAGGGTTACCCGGCTTCATCTGTGCAGGTAAGAATGGAGAAGTACATTTCTCTGAAATGAGGTAGATTATTCACTGACAATGCATGCAGGAATGTTTTCCATTTGCATAGCATCTCCAAGGATCTCAAGCAAGGCTATCACAATGAGGACCACATTAGTTAAACAATATCTGCTATTAGGTTGTGAGAATTTGCTCCCCTTACATGGGTCATTTCAGATCACAGTGTGGGTTGCTGAAAGTTTTGAGAAGTCCTGTAATGGCTGTGTGATTTATATTGTTTGCAGCTTAAGAGCTATAAAGGCCATCCACAGATTCCAATAGGTCCACGGTGTTACTAAATCAGCTATCACTCCCATGTGGCTTCCTCTGCTGAGAACACTGCCGAGAACACAACCTGCAGTATAAACTAGAAACAGAACTCCATAAACAGGAAAATCTTCTTAAGTTTTTATACCTGAGCAAAGTTCATTACCTCTTACTTTATTTTACAGAAATGAAATGAAAGACCTAGAAAGCAAGGTCACTAACACTCCATGCCCCTTAAAAATTCTTTGAAACCTCCACAGAATCCATAATGACATTTCTTCCTCACCCTCTCGATCTGTGATTTCTTGCGCGTGACCTGTATTAGGTCCACCCCACCCCACTCCACCCCCACCTCTTATTCTTAAGATCTCCACTGTTGACTAACATTGGGAGCTACCTAAAGGCCTGTACACTTACTAGATTGATGGGCAGAGGGCCAGTCGAGAGACACAGCCATGACGTTGCTTGACGAGTTGATCCGCCTGCCGCGTTTGGATGTCGGAGGCTGCTGTACACATACAGATTATCGACAGAGGCAATCGTTATCAGCCACCTCAGCTGAATTTAATCTAGCGTGTATGGGCCTTAAGAATGCTGACAGATTACCTATGACTGCTGACAGATATTAGTAGAATCCCATGACTGTTAAAAGAGATGCCATGTGGAGTGCTGGCACTGGCAGATGAATTTCTGGGAAATTTCCAAAGCCTTACATAATCTCCTGCTGGATAGGCACCATTTAGAATTGGGAAACAGTCAAGTAAAATGAACACGTGAGCTGTTAGACACACAGTTCTGTTGCTGAAACAAAGTTAAAAGGCCTTCACCTGAATTCCTTCTTGCAGGTTGGAGTATTATTAGTTACTAGTAGTTATAAATGCTTCCCTTTGCAAGTCATTTCTTCTAGTAGGAAGCCTCAGTGGTGAAATGTTGGTGCCGCCAAAGAGTTTTAATCACTGATATAAGTTGGACCATGGTCCTGACGGTTAGCTGTCTGTGAACCTCATTGCATTTTGGGAAATAACTGCTTTTTCCTGCTGCCAAGCAAGCAGTATTTGCCTCTGTGCATAGAACTCTCAGTAACAAACATTCCGTACAGATCACATAGCAGCAATAAAGTTGTCACCACCTGTGATACATTTCACAATGTAAATCGTGGAGAGGAAATACTATACAATGGGCAAGCACTGACTAAATAATCTATAAATTAATATTGTAAACAATAAGCAATTTTATTCATTATGTTATTTTCAATACAGTTCCTCTTTAACCTCCCTGGCAGTATGATTCCTTCCTTGTTTTAGGGCAGGGGTCTCAAACTCAATTTACCTGGGGGGCCGCAGGAGGCAAAGTCAGGATGAGGCTGGGCCGCATAAGGAATTTCACAATCACGGCGCATCGCCGCCTCTGCCCGCACCTCTCACTCTTCCTTCACAGAGAGGGGTGGGGAGAGGCGGCGATCCGTGTGGCGATTGACGTCAGGAGTGGCAGAGCTGAAGCTGAAAGCTCTGCCCCTTCCAGGAAATGCCGGCGGATTGCCCCCCGGGCGATTTGGGGGCTCTGCAGCCCTCGTTTAGCGGCGGGGATGCGGCGGATTACTTGGGAGCACTGAAGCGAACTATAAGGAAGCTTTTGCCGACGAGGGCCACAAAATATTGTTTTGAGGGCCGCAAATGGCCCGCGGGCCGCGAGTTTGAGACCCCTGTTTTAGGGTCTAAAAACGGTACCGTTTTTTTATGTGCTTTTAGACCCTAAAAGCAAGAAAAAAAATCGTACCACAAGAGAGCCTGGAGCAGCCCCTGCACTTACTCACCTCCCTGAGATACAGCGCTGCAGTTCTCCCTCCGTCCTTCGGGTGCTGTAACCCTGTAGTGCGATCTCACCAGGAGGTGAGTAAATTTGCCCGCTGCACGCAATGCTCTGCGTGGACCTCCGGGCAGCTACCATGAGTTTAGCTCGTGGTTACCACTAAGGAGGTTAAGAGCGTCCAGATAACCCCTTGCCCCATGCACCCAAGGATAAATGAGTAAAGAGGCCTTTTGCAAGACCCTTCACCCAGTCTTACAAAAATTGAACACAATCCTCAAATAAAAAGATACAGAAGCTCAATAATTCACATCTATAACACCTTTAGTTTTACTTAAAACCTGAAAGCCCTTTGTTCATTCAATGAGATGGGGTAGCCTTGTCCGTGGACTTTGGCATCCCTGACTTTTTCTGGCAGTGTGTTTCCTCCTAACAGCTGGCTCCCTTCTGCGACTTTATGTTTTTGTCATTGCTCCTGAGACTGGGGTAGTGGTGAGATTTTAGCAGAAGGGGGGATTAGGAATTTACACAAGGGTGCAGTAGCAGGCAGGAAATATAAAGCTGGCCATACACTATGCATTTTTTTAAATTAGACTTTATATTTGATTAGACATGCCACATCTAACCACTATCTAATAAAAAGTAGCGTAAAATGTTTTCTTACTGGAAAATCAATGGCACATTGATTTGGAATAAAGAGGCAAATTGCATGTCAGTTGATGCACAGGAGATCCCTGGGGGAGCAATCAGCAGCTGCATAACTTTGTACTTCATCAATCAGTACAAAACTAGTAGGGGTGGCTCTGCTATTAATAAATGATGGTATTTCTTCTGACTTCTGAGCATCATGTGATGCATAGCGGTACAGGATTTTCTGCAAACGATCGGTAATTCCACGTGGTAAATATCAATTGCTTGGTATGTGGGGAAGCCTGTTGCACAATGTATGACAAACATGGGGGAGCTTGATGAGAGAGGTGATGTATCATCGTAATAAAAATAGAGATGAGGGGGGTGCCAAATTTCATGGCAGGAAGTAATATGAAAACAAGCATGGTCCTGGTTCCCCAACCGCTGTTACTGCCATGCACACATTTGATCCACCCTGTTTTCCCATCTGCTGAAACCCTATTCCTGTGGCCTTTGTGAGTTATGCCTCATCCAGCTGCTGGGAGCAAGAAAACACATGATGGATGATAACAACAGGACGGATTCTATAACACATTGGTCTGCAATAATATCAGAGCGCAAACACTACCAGTTATAGGGCCTGATCTACTAAGGCTGACTTCACCATCTTACCCATGGCAATCAGAAGAGAGACAGGAAAAGTAGTGCGATCAGCCTATTAATAAATACAGTATGTGAATGCGATGATTGCTCATTTACTAACACGCATGTGAGATGTGGCTGTCGATGCTCACCACCTATTTAACATTGATTGATATAATGATCGCTGGGATTTGTAATTCAGGCTCACAGTGACAGAACTAAAAAGTAGCACCCAGGTTCCCCACATAAGTAGTACGGTAGCAGTAAGTGGAATATGTTATGCCATACTTACAGAGCGTTCCTGAAAAGGCTTCATGGTCGAAACATCAAAAGTAGAAGGCCACACTGGGACTGAGCACCACAGCAGACAGGCTCTGCCTTCTTCTTCCAGACCTCATGTGAATGATGGGCAGACTCTAAGGTGCAGGCCCATGCTCCTGGGGGGGTTTCATACAAGAAAACTCAAGAGAAAAACTAAAAACCTAGTGCATCTTGTCTGTTTTTCAACTTTAGTTAATCAGAAATAACTTAGTGCTGAAAATACTGGTAGGTGAACAGAGGCGCCAGTAGAATAAAAGTACATAAAATTTTTAAAAAATTGCTGGGAGGAAGTGGTGGACTTGCCTCCGTTAAAGCAGACACCAAGGACTGTGATTAAATAAATAAATACACATTTATTGAAGATACCCCAAGGATGCAACGCGTTTCGCGGGCACAGCCCACTTCTTCAGGCAATAAACGGGATAAACAACAGCAATTCTGTTGTAGCAAGCATTTAATATATAAGGTGAAAAATAAGGAGAGATAAATCACCAGCAAGAAGTTTTGAATCAGGATGATACCAAGTTATTGGCTACTCTTATTTTTTTAAGTTATAATCCTAATTCAAAACGTCTTACTTTTACTGATGGCTAACACAATACAAAACTCTACTGCTCCTATAAAACACCACATAAGTTTCAATTGTGGAGAGTATTGTAAGACATGATTAGCATTTTGAATTGGTTTCTGATTAATTGGCCACCAATAGAGGAATTGGCAAAGAACAGCAGCTGGAGCTGGTGGAGAGGTGAATGGGATCATTGCAGACTTCGGTAGGAACTGGTGCCAAGCTGTTTTCTGGTAGAAGGTTGTTGTCTGTACCTAGGACATTCTGGTAGCCACTTATGTGAGGAAGGGTATATTTTGAACATATTTCTGAGATGAAAGTAGCAGGATTTAGTGTCTACCTGAACAGAGTGGGTTATGGAGACTGACATATTTTTTGCCTTTAAAACAATGCACATTGCCTGGCTGACCTGCTGATCCTCTGCCTTTAATAATTTTAGCCAAAGACCCTGAACAAGCATGCAAATCAGATGATTCTAAATGAAATCTGACTGGATTGGCAACATGTTTGTTTCAGGTGTGTGATTCAGACACTAGAGCCAACAAGATCAGTAGGATGCCAGACAACTGGTAGTGGTTAAAAGGAAATAAATATGGCAGCCTCCATATCTTTCTCAGTTCAGGTGTCCTTGAATATGAAGCTTAAATGAAGCCTCAGGCCCCTTTCACACTGCTGCAATGTGTTACCCTGTTTTGCCACAGGGTAACGATGCCACAAGGTTAAACCAATGAAAGTCTATGGGGCATTTCATACCTGGGGCAGTGTGATGCGATGCGTTGGAAGTCCTCAGTCTGACGTGTGGGCAACGCTGGAGCATCCGTACATTAGGGGTCAGCATGCGTGGTGACGTACGGCAACCGGAAGTCATGTAACTATATGAGACACAGGTGTTTGCATTGCGGCGCATGCGCGGGAGCACTTTTTATGGGACACTTAGTAATAATACATATTTACGCCTCTTTTAGACTCTCATTAGCATATATGCATGCTATGGTATCTGGGGAGGCTTTATTTGGCATTGCGGTGTGATTGGATAATCCATTTGAGCTGCAACAAAACCAACTGTTTCTAGTGTGAAACTGGCCTCAGAGTCTAATATTACCCCAGACAGCAGGCATTTAGAGATGGGCTGTCTAACTGGGACACAGGAGATGGCCAAACAAGCAGTTCTGCAAGGATGAGGTTTTCCCTTTTGTCTTGGTGACAAGAAAAACAAAAGTTTGCTTTCCTAAAACAGAAAGAATTTGCAATAATTCAGGTTGGAGTGAGCCTGAGATGTCTCCCAGTGCATCACTGCTGAATATATGCAAATTAACCATTGTACCCTTAGAAGCTAAACACACCTCCAGAACCGCTGGAATGCAATGATGTGTCAGCTTGTTAATAAGTGACACAAATAAGTAAGATGTAATTTTGTGATATAGGTTGCAGTAAACAATAATAGATATGAAAAATGATGTGCATTGAAGCTTAAGAAAATCTTGTGTGATGTATTTTGTCAGTTCTCAGAGTATTTGCATTGTACCCATTATAAAGCAAGATAGCCTGAATAGCCTAACTTTGTCCCTAGAATGTCATCTTACATTACCTTGGGGAGTTTTTTCAGTTTCTCTGCACGCAAAGGCATCACAAAGCAGGTATACCTGTATTTAATGTCACAGAGCAGCCAAGGCCATAACTTCCTGTTGCCACTGTTAAGTAACAGCAGCTTACCAAAATAAGGTTTCTCCAGGCCTTTTCATATCTTTTCACATTTATCTTAATTCCCCTTGGCAAACCCTTGGTAAATGCTCAAAAAATAATTGTAGCAGATGGCGAGCATTAGGCCTGCAATATCACACAAAGACTGTCACAATGTACCAGGCCTACAGTAGTATAGTAGCACAGTCCAGGGCCGGGCTGAGGCAGAGACGAGAGAGGCTCCAGCCTCAGGGCGCAGTGTAGGAGGGGGCACACAACTCACTCAGCTATCATTCCCCTATTGTGTTTGAAGCCGTGAGAAATAAGAAAATGGGATACATGGCAGGGACTGCAAGCCAGATAAATAGAGATTAAGGTGTTAAGTCATTTGGGGGCCCTGGGGCGCCTCTTAGTCTAATAGCAATCAGTGTGTGATTGCAGGGGTGGGAGGGATTGAGGGGCGCACTTTGGTGTCTCAGCCTCGGGTGCTGGAGGACCTTGTCCCGGCTCTGGCACAGTCTGGTGTTACATTATTTGATAAATCC
The DNA here is from genome assembly GCF_040937935.1 of Hyperolius riggenbachi. Lineage (NCBI taxonomy): Eukaryota > Metazoa > Chordata > Amphibia > Anura > Hyperoliidae > Hyperolius > Hyperolius riggenbachi. Next base: position 163,097,739 of record NC_090653.1, on the reverse strand, counting down.
CACCTGCACACACATACGTGTGTACGCACAAGACACCAAGACACAGAGATGAGGTGCCTGCAAGCATGAAGACGGAACGACACAAACTAAAGGAGGAGTGCTGCGGCCAAACATGTGAGTCCGCTCCACTGCAAGAACTCTGGAGGGTCCCTGGGAGACCAGTATTAACCTTGGGGGGGAAACCTGGGGGTCTGCCAGCCAGCTCTGGGGACCACGAGGAAAAACCTAATACTTTCTGGAGGGGTCAGAAGCAACTAAGGGGCCACCCAATGCTGTTTCTGGGGATGGGCCCCATTTGGCTGGATTGTGCTCTGCTTTCAGAGCCGGTACAAGGTCCCCCAGCACCCAAGGCTGAGACACCAAAGTGCGCCCCTCCATCCCTCCCACCCCAGCCATCACACACGGATTGCTATTAAACTAAGAGGCGCCCCAGGGCCCCCAACCCCCCCCCCCCCCCTTCCCCATCCCCAACACCTTATTCTCTAGTTATCTGGCTTGCCGTCACTGCCATGTATCCCCTTTTCTTATTTCGCTCTGCTTTAAACACAAAAGCAAAATGACAGATGAGTGAATTGTGTGCATTCTCCTACACTGCGCCCTGAGGCTGGAGCCTCTCTCGCCTCTGCCTCAGCCACGCCCTGCATGCTTTACACATAGCTTCCAATTGTCCTTTTTTTAGAGAGACAGTTCCTCTTTGGGAACCAAAATCTCTCTGCCTTCTTTTTCAAAAAGACCTTATAGTTTTTGAGAAAATTGTTTTTATAATTCTCGTTCTGAGTGTAGGAAATGTTTTCAGGGCTGCTAACTTTAGCGTTTAATAGCAAAGCCCCCTTACGTGCTAGAAACACCACATTTTCAGGGTACGTGAAGGGTGACAGTGGGTACAAGAGGAAAACATTTCTTCAAAAACAAATGATAATTTTTGACAAAATTGATTTTAAAGTTCTCATTCTGATTGTGGGAAATGTTTCCCTCCAAAGCTCCCCATTGATTTCTTAAAGGACTTCCGAGGCCAGGTGTTTAAAAAAATAAATAAAAAAAGTTATGTACCTGTATAACTTTGGAGGACACGGAGGACGCCGTCCGCGCACTCCGTGCCGTACCGCCGGGTCCCCGCCGCTCATAGCCCCCCCGGACGGCTCCCGACCCCACGGTCAGGGTCGGGCTCTCCTGCCTGTATAAAGATGGCCGCCGGCCCTGGCTGCGGCTGCACACTCCACATAGCCTCTAGTGCGGTTGCGCAGCTCCATGGCCAGCCCCCCGATCCACGCAACAGGCTGTTTCCTGTAGCGTGGATCGGGGGGCTGGCCCTAGAGCTGCGCAGCCGCACTAGAGGCTCTGCGGAGTGCGCAGCCGCGGCCAGGGCCGGTGGCCATCTTTATACAGGCAGGAGAGCCCGACCCTGGCCGTGGGGTCGGAAGCCGTCCGGGGGGGCTATGAGCGGCGGGGACCCGGCGGAACGGCATGGAGGGCGCGGACGGCATCCTCCATGTCCTCCAAAGTTATACAGGTACATAACTTTTTTTATTTTTTTTTTAAACATTTGGCCTCGGAAGTCCTTTAACCACTTGAGGACCCACCCTTTACCCCCCCTTAAGGACCAGCGCTGTTTTAGCTGATCTGTGCTGGGTGGGCTCTACAGCCCTCAGCACAGATCAGGGTGCAGGCAGAGCGACCAGATCGCCCCCCTTTTTTCCCCACTAGGGGGATGATGTGCTGGGGGGGTCTGATCGCTCCTGCCTGATGGGTGTTGCGGGGGGGGCACCTCAAAGCCCCCCTCCACAGCGAGATCCCCCTCCTCCCTCTCCTACCTGTCCCCCCTGGTGATCTGGGCTGCACAGGACGCTATCCGTCCTGTGCAGCCAGTGACAGGCTGTCCCCTGTCACATGGCGGCGATCCCCGGCCGCTGATTGGCCGGGGATCGCCGATCTGCCTTACGGCGCTGCTGCGCAGCAGCGCCGTACAATGTAAACAAAGCGGATTATTTCCGCTTGTGTTTACATTTAGCCTGCGAGCCGCGATCGGCGGCCTGCAGGCTATTCACGGAGCCCCCCGCCGTGAATTGACAGGAAGCAGCCGCTCGCGCGAGCGGCTGCTTCCTGATTAATTAGCCTGCAGCCGGCGACGCAGAACTGCGTCGCTGGTCCTGCAGCTGCCACTTTACCGACGCGCGGTATGAGTGCGCGGTCGGCAAGTGGTTAACAGACCAATGGAGAGCCTTGGAGGAAATTCAAAGATGCTTTTTGCTCTCAGCTATACTTAATATAGCTGAGAGCACCATCCTATGCGGACTCTTTACCGCTGGCTCCTGCTGTCTTCTCCACTTGCCCACACCTATCACCCTTACCCATGCTGGCACCTACTCCACCCATGGGTGCACTAGGTGCCAGAATGGGTGGGGGTGACAGGTGTGGGGGGTGGGGAGGACAGCGGGAGCCAGCGGTGGAGCATTGGGTGGACAGTGCTCTCAGCTATACTTAGTATAGCTGAGAGCTGCGGCGGGGCATCGTGTGTGGTGGTGGCCGGCGGAGTTCTTCAAACAAGGTCGCAAGATGTAGAAAATATGGGTGTGGGATTATTTCTGAGGCTATTGGCGTGGGAACTTTTTTAAAGGTACAGGTAAGTATTTATGGTTAATTAAGAGTATTAAAGGACTTTTTTTATTTTAATTAACTCTTTGTGGAAATGAGTAAGGGGTACTAAGTACTCCGATACTAATTTCTCCTGGGGAGGAGGCGGGCATCTGGAGGATCCCCTTCTTAAAGGGGACTTCCAGACACCACCATGAACCTCCCAGGATGTGGGCGGCCCCCACTTCCTCCTGGGGCACCGGAGGTGGGGAAGAGCCCCTTGTCCATGGATTGGACAAGGGCTTTGCGGGAGAGGGGGAGGCTTGGCTGGGCCTTTCCCCCAGAGCCCCCCCCCATACCATGGACCATGCAGGCTGGTATAGCTTAGGGTGCAAAGCCCCACGCGGCCAGGGCTCCGCATTCTGGCTATCCCAGTCTGCATGGGGGACAAAAGGTTAAAAAGGCTCAGGAGGGGGGACCCTGTGTAATTTATTTTTTAATATTTCCCTCACTCTGAACATATATAAAAAAAGACAAATACATTTATACACATGGTAATACATTATCTGTCATATTACCACAGTATCTTTGCTACTTTTTTTCACTATTAAAAGTTTATTAAAGTGAATAACAGAATAAACAGAATATCTAGACAGAATATTGTTCTGACAGACTCATTGAAAAATAAACAGTAAACAACACCAGATCTGTAAAATCTTATATAGAAAACACCAGAGAACAGCTAACCAAGGGTCTCAGTTTGAGGTGGGACTCTGGTTAAAAGAGAACATCAAATGGAAACATTCACATATAGGGCTCGATTCACAAAGCGGTGCAAAGTGTTAGCACCATGGTGAAAAGGCCCTTATCACGCCTAAAGTCACTTTAGGCATGATAAGAAGAAACTCGCGCGAAGTTGCCGCGCGTACGCGCGTACGCGCGTACGCGCGTAAGTGCGCGCGCAACACCCGCCGCTTCGCGCGAAGCTCCCATTAAGCCCTATGGGACTTTGCGCGCGCTCTTACGCGCGTACGCGCTTACGCGCGATAACTTCGCGCCAAGAGCAGGAAAAATCGGTGATAACTCAGTGGTGAAAAGGTCATCACGCCTAAAGTCTTTTAGGCGTGATAACTGGGTTATCACCGCTTTGTGAATCGAGGCCATAGTGTTGTCATGAAAAATCATTGAAATATTTCTATAAGGGTAAAATTGGCATTTATAGTAAGCGCAATCTAAATATGCTGAGCCCTGTGCTGGTAAGAAAAGGACACAGATAGGGTTAGAAGGAATATGTAGAAAAAAGAAGAGGAAAGAGTTGAGAAGGAAGGATAGTATCACTCAATAGAGCAGTGCAATGGTAATAACAACGTATGACAGTAACAGCATTATAGATTCAAAATATTTTTGTACTCTTCCGAACATTGAAAGTCTACCCAAACAGCCCAAGTCATCATATATCGTTTTGATAGGTCCTGGAAATGCAGAATCAGGGATTCTAGAACCTCAATTGAGTCCACTCTCCTGATCCAGGCTTTCACAGAAGGGGGATGTACCGATTTCCAATTGATTGGTATCAAGGAGCAGGCAGCATTCACCATGTGTAATTGTAACGAGCGGCGGGGATACGACTACCGCCGTCCCCGCCGCTCAGCTCAGACCGCCGCGGGCTGGCCTGTCGCCGGCGCATAGCGTCAGATCTATGCGCGCGCGCGGCCAGCACTGAGACCTTTATGCGTCTCGGAGACGCGTCAGCTGACCTGCGGGTCAGCTGACGTCAGGGGGAGCGCTCCTCGCCCCTGATTGGCCGGGCTGGCGGGAGCGTGCCGGGGAGTCCCCTGCCAGCATAAAGACAGAGAGCTGTCAGTAGCTCGCTGTCTGTTGTTGCAAGTACTTCGTGTTAGCGCTCAGATCTTTGATAGCTTAAATATCTAAACTTGTTAGACTGTATATTATCTGTGTATGACTCTGGCTCGTTCTGACTATTCTTCCGCTCAGTGATTTTGTACTTCTGCCCATTTGATCTTGCTGCCGACTCTGCCTTTTAAAACCTTCTTGCCTTAACCTTCCGATTTTGTACTATATCTGTCTGTCTGTTGCCGACCCGATTAGTCTGACCACTCTACTCCCACCAGAGGGCCCTGACTCTGGTGAGGGGCTCTGTACTGTTAGGACCCACCAGCTCCTCTGGTGAGGTACTGCTAACCTATTAGTACTACTGTTGCACCAAGCACTATACTTTGCTGTTAAGTAGAGTTGGGCCGAACGGTTCGCCTGCGAACGGTTCCATGCGAACTTCAGTCCCGCAGGCGAACTTTTGCGGAAGTTTGGTTTGCCCCATAATGCACCATGAGGGTCAACTTTGACCCTCTACATCACAGTCAGCAGGCCCAGTGTAGCCAATTAGGCTACACTAGCCCCTGGAGCCACTCCCCCCCTAATAAAAGGCAGGCAGCGGCGGCCATTACGCTCACTCGTGTGCCTGCGTTAGTGAGAGTAGGGCGAGCTGCTGCAGACTGTCTCTGATAGGGAAAGATTAGTTAGGCTTAGCTTGTTCCTGGCTGCATACCTGTTCTGTGAACCCACCACTGCATACCTGTTCTGTGAACCCACCACTGCATACCTGTTCTGTGAACCCACCACTGCATACCTGTTCTGTGAACCTGCCACTGCATACCTGTTCTGTGAACCCACCACTGCATACCTGTACTGTGAACCCACCACTGCATACCTGTACTGTGAACCCACCACTGCATACCTGTTCAGTGAACCCACCACTGCATACCTGTTCAGTGAACCCACCACTGCATACCTGTTCAGTGAACTTGCCACTGCATACCTGTTCTGTGAACCCACCACTGCATACCTGTTCTGTGAACCCACCACTGCATACCTGTACTGTGAACCCATCACTGCATACCTGTTGTGTTCTGTGAACCCGCCACTGTATACCTGTTCAGTGAACCTGCCACTGCATACCTGTACTGTTCAGTGAACCCGCCACTGCATACCTGTTCTGTTCAGTGAACCCGCCACTGTATACCTGTTCTGTTCAGTGAACCCGCCACTGTATACCTGTTCAGTGAACCTGCCACTGCATACCTGTTCTGTGAACCCACCACTGTATACCTGTTCTGTTCAGTGAACCCGCCACTGTATACCTGTTCTGTTCAGTGAACCCGCCACTGTATACCTGTTCAGTGAACCTGCCACTGCATACCTGTTCTGTGAACCCACCACTGTATACCTGTTCTGTTCAGTGAACCCGCCACTGTATACCTGTTCAGTGAACCTGCCACTGCATTGTACAAGATACAGAGGCGCCAAAAGAATAAAAGGTAATTAAATGAACTTAAAAAACCAACTGGTTAAACAGAGGAGGCAGCGGTGGTCTTACCCCCTCCAAACAGACACAGGCAAGGACTGCGATTCAGACAGTCAACAATTTATTCGGAACTCCAAAAAACAATGCAACGCGTTTCACGGGCCATACATCCCGCTTCCTCAGGCAAAATACAGTAGGAGTCACAGCATCTGTATTATATCAGCGAGCTCGGCGCCTCTGTGACTGCATACCTGCCACTGCATACCTGTTCTGTGAACCCACCACTGCATACCTGTTCTGTTCAGTGAACCCGCCACTGTATACCTGTTCTGTTCAGTGAACCCGCCACTGTATACCTGTTCAGTGAACCTGCCACTGCATACCTGTTCTGTGAACCCACCACTGCATACCTGTTCTGTTCAGTGAACCTGCCAATGCATACCTGTTCTGTTCAGTGAACCCGCCACTGTATTCCTGTTCAGTGAACCCGCCACTGCATACCTGTTGTGTTCAGTGAACCCGCCACTGTATTCCTGTTCAGTGAACCCGCCACTGCATACCTGTTGTGTTCAGTGAACCCGCCACTGTATACCTGTTCTGTCATTCAGCTACATCAGCCAGGCGACCATATGGGCTGTAAAGCCACCAAAACCTGCACTCTCGCCATGGTGCGCACCAGTCCAGCACAGCCGTCACTACACAAACAGCTGTTTGCGGTGCGTTACACGGTGAGTTTGGTGTGTCAGTGTGAAGCAGTACCTTAATTACACTACCTGATTGATGTATACACATGCAAGATGTGTTAAAGCACTTTAGGCCTGTCATTTAGCATTCAATGTGATTTCTGCCCTTAAAACGCTGCTTTGCGTCAAATCCAGATTTTTCCCGGGGACTTTTGGCATGTATCCCACTCCTCCACCTGGTGGTCCAGGTGTTAGACCCCTTGAAACATCTTTTCCATCACTTTTGTGGCCAGCATAATTTTTTTTTTTTCAAAGTTCGCATCCCCATTGAAGTCTATTGCGGTTCGCGAACTTTTCGGCTAACCGAACTTTCCGCGAAGGTTCGCGAACCCGGTTCGCGAACCGAAAATCGGAGGTTCGGCCCCACTCTACTGTTAAGCTATCACTTTAGTTGGCTGGTATACTTGCATTATTGGTGATTCTGCAGATCACCATATAATCAGGTATATATCTGTATTACAGGTGATACTGCAGATCACCTTGTAATCAGAACTCTGTTATTTGCTGACACATATCGTTACAGTAATATTAAAGATTTTTTGTAAGACTTGACTGAGTCCTCTGTGTCGTGGAAAAGGAGAGTGCCCAGCAGAAACCGGATTTTGGAGTCCGAAATGTGTTCCATCAGTCTATGGACCTCTTTCCAGAAAGGTACTAACAATGGGCAGCTCCAAAAGATATGTAACAGTGAACCCTGTCCGCCCCCACATCTCCAACACACATCAGGAACTGAGGGGAAAACTCTGTGCAGTAGTACCAGGGTTCTATACCATCTAGAGATAAGCTTGTATCCCAGTTCTTGCATGTTTACATTAAGAGAACCCTTATGGTTTAGTGCATAGATCTTATCCCACTGCTCCTCCGTCAGTGAGAGGCCAAGGTCTTTTTCCCAATCTTCCTGGAACTTTAGTGTCTGGTTGCTAAGCGTAGTGAACAACATAGAGTAGATTTGGGAAATCAAGTGGCTATTTGGGGGCTTACCCAGTACCAAACATTCAAAAGGCGACAGAGGTTTTGACCATGCACAGACTTTCCTACACGAGTTCAGAAAGTGGCGTATTTGGAAGTATTGCCAGTTAGTACGTTTGACATCCTCACTGAGTTGGCTCATTTCAATGAGTGTTTTAATTGAATTTGTGGTGATAAAATCTCTAATTCTAGGGCACCCATTATCTGGCCAATTTTGAAGAAATGGTATGTCAACAGAGGGTGTGAAGGCCGGGTTATCAGAAAGGGGGGTGAGTTTCCCTGGTAAGGACGTCAGCTTCATGGCAGGTAGGCATCTCCTCATGCTGGTAACTGTTGCGATCAGTAGTGGGTTATTCCAACTCAGTCTCAACTTGTTTGTGGTATCGAACCAACCAATAGCTGGGGCGCTGATGTGTGCAGTCGCTTGTTCCACCAGAACCCATTTCTTGGGGGCTGGAGAACAAGACCAATCCACCACCCTGGACAACTGGGATGCAAGGTGGTATTTGAATAAGTCAGGAAGACCCATTCCACCCATATATTTTGGCAAAGTGACGGTCGTACGCTTTATTCTCGGTGGTTTCTGTCCCCAAATAAACCTGTTTCTTTACTACTTTTGTCCTCTAACTTCAACATGGATTTTCTCAAAAACCATATGATCTTTTGCATTTTTTTCCTCTTGTACCCACTGTCCTCCTTCAAATACCATGAAAATTTTGTGCTTCTAGTAAGTAAGGGGGCTTTGCTATTAACCGCTAAAGTTGGTGGTCCAGGAAACATTTCCCACACTCAGAACGAGAACTTTAAAATCAATTTTCTAAAAAACCATTAGGTCTTGTACCCACTGTCCTCCATATGCCCTGCAAATGATGTGTTTCTAGCTCGTAAGGGGGATTTGCTATCAACTGCTAAAGTCGGCGGCCATTCACCTGCCATTTAAGTCTATGGATCCCGCCGCAAACAGTCGGTTTGTGAACATTTGCAGTAAATTCGCATTCGCGAACCGAAAATTTGATGTTAGCTCCATCACTATCCCTTGCCGTTGCTCCACTCTGCTCCATTCAGCAGCTGTTCCCTTCTTAAAAGCTGCATTCACGGCCCTGAGCTGCATGCATCCTCCATCATGTTCCTGTGACCGGCTACAGGAGTGTGATCAAGGGGTGCATTGCCAGGTCAGTGCATGTGCAGTAGCCCACAACTGGCTCAGTCGGCCAGCTTTCTGAGGGGCACAGCTGCTCAATAGAGAAAACAGTGAGGGACCAGAAGGACCACAGGGGCCTTGGAGAAGCCCCAGGTAAGTTAAACTGTGCACATTACTTTCATTTTAGGTACACTTTAAAGGTGTCCCTCTAACTTATCTTAGAAAGTTGGGAGATATGTATATACACAGACTCACATCACACATATCTATGCACACCGTACACACACTTATATACATTAATACACTTATGACACATACGTGTACACACACTATACACACACACAGAGACACATATCACACATAGTATACACGCATCCAGGTGGCCACAAGGTTGACAAACTAAAATTATAAAAAGGCAATTAAAAGATTAGGGCCTAGAAGCTACAACTCCTGGGCCTGCTATGTTTGTTGCTATGCCTCTGGTAACTAATATAACTATGATATTGATGATGGTGACAGTGATAGCTAGAGTTATGGTACTGGTAGCACAGCATTGGTCTGTGTGGTGTGACTGTAAACATGAAGACACTGACACTGCGGAGAGCAGATGACAACCAGCAGCATAGATGACAGGTATACTACTGCAGTGCTTGTATATAAGTTGTGCTGATGATAAGGTAGCCTTTCTTTAATTGCTATTGGAAAGGGCACACAGGTATTCAGGATGGAGGGCAAAATTGTGCAGCATAGTGGAGTCTACAGAAAGTCACCAAGAGTTTATAATAGTGCAATTATTTTATTTTGTTTATGGATTTACTTTAGCATGAACCGCCGTACTCCTCAAACTGTACTAACTTGGTCTGGGTTGATCTGTTCTTAGTTACCATTGTGATTGTTCTTAGAAGCATCAGTTAAAAGATACAAGTAGTGATGATGCTATGTGGCAGGCTTTTCTACATAACTATTCTGTAAACTGTGTTGTGTTTTGTAATGGATAGAATTTAGTATTTTATATACAGCTATTTTGTTCTGCTGGTTTTTCTCTTGTGACTGTTAAAGAAAACTCACATCCTGAGTTGATATTTAATTAAACCCCAGCATTGAGTCATCACATTCTTAAAGGTCAAACATCTGTTTGACCCTTTCATTGCTGGGCCTGCATAATATCACTGTAGCATTTTACATACGATTGAGCCTCCGATTCTCTCATGAGGACTGCCCTATTTTAGTTTATACAAACGGGAGTGCTTGTAGTCACACCAAAACAATTCCTGTTACTCATATAGCATTTCAGATTCTTTGTTTACATCTTACTATGGACCAACCAATAATCTTATATGGTGTAAATATTTTAGATGACAGATACTCTCCCCTTGGATTGCATACATTGCATATGTATTTCTATCAGTACAAAACATTCTATTAGCTAAAGAAAATATGTTTATCAGCACTATAGACAACCAGCAAGAACGATTTTTAAATTAAGTGGTTTAAGAGTTTTAAATCATAGTCTTGGAGATTACCCCTCTCGAATGCTACCAATAGTAGGTATAACTACCCCAAGACTCTGAAACCCCACATTACTCAATACTAAAACCCAGCTTTGATTGAAGTTATACTTGAAGGTAGTGGAGCAGTAATAAGAGGTGCTGAGGTATTGACCACACTGGGGCCCCTGGGCTAAAGGTTTCACCTAGGGCCCTCTTTCATCCACTGCATTAGCTCTTCATTGATGCTATAGTGGTAATGGTCACCTCTGTAAACGCTTTGTATTGTAATTATCATTAACAACGTATTTCCCTACCCTGCTTACAGCTTTCTTACACTGTGGCTGACCTTGGAAAGCAGGTTTTCTGCTCTTTGTCCTGCAGTTGTTATGTATGTAGAGCTTGGGGAGTACAGCGTTAAATTTACACTAGAGCCCATGGCTCTTTAGCTATGCATGGAATATTTTGGTACCTTATAAATCAATAATAATAATATGCCACTGCACTGCTTTAAGGGTCAGTACATGAGCTTTGGTACCACACCTACAGTATATCCCTACTGCTTTGGACTGTAATTGGGGGAAGGGTATATACAGTGCTGCTAAGTTAGGCATATACTAGCAACCAGTGGCGTAGCTAAGGAGCTGTGGGCCCCGATGCAAGTTTTACAATGGGGCCCCTCATGCACTCTATACATAGCAATTGAAACGGCGCACTAAAAGCTGCCAATGGCAACTACAATGTCAGAGGTGCAAGAAGGGGATGGGGAATAGTTTGTTAATGATTACCACTATTCAAAGTATATATATAAATGATTATTATGAGCACAGGACCAATATAGAGCTAATACTGTAGTTGAGGGAGGGCCATTCGGGGCCCCTCTGGCCCAAGGGCCCCGATGCGGTCGCTACCGCTGCACCCCCTATTGCTACGCCCCTGCTAGCAACGCAATATTTTTGATAGATTGGATGTTAATTTCAATATAAGCCTTGCATCTTATGAAAATATATTAAAACTCTGGTATTGCCATCCCATATTATGATAAAAACATGAAGTAAATATTGATCACACATGCTCATTCTTTGCCGGATTTGGTGGTAGGTGGTAGACCAGGTTAATTACCAAAACCTAAAAAGATATTGATTGATAATAGTTTACCTGATCTACCACAAATTCTATGGTGTGTGTCTAGCATTACAGTTCATAGGATGATATTGACCAGCAGTCCAGAAGGGGACAGTGCAGCTGCCATTTTATTCCAACGAAGTTCAAGGAAGTTGGGGCAGCAATATGTCCATATTGCCATAGAAAAACAGTTGGGACTCTACATTGTGTTGGTGTTTTTACAAAGGAGTTGATGGGGCTGATTCACAAAGCTTTTCTGCTGAATTATCTCACTTACTTATTAATTGATAGGTTATTTCTCCTTAAATGACTTAATTCAGGATTTATCTCTCTTTATCTTAAAGGATACCCGAAGTGACATGTGACATAATGAGATAGACATAGGTATGTATAGTGCCTAGCACACAAATAACTTATGCTGTGTTTCTTTTTTTCTTTCTCTGCCTGAAAGAGTTACATATCAGGTGTGTAAGTGGTTGACTCAGTCCTGACTCAGACAGGAAGTAACTACAGTGTGACCCTCACTGATAAGAAATTCCCCTTTTACCTCTTTCGTGCTCTCAGAAGCCATTCGTGCTCTTCGTGCTCTCAGAAGCCATTTTCTGATAGTTGGAATTTCTTATCAGTGAGGGTCACACTGTAGTCACTTCCTATCAGAAGTCAGGACTGAGTCAGCCACTTGCATACCTGATATTTAACTCTTTCAGGCAGAGAAAGAGAAAAAAGGAACACAGCATAGTTATGTGTGCTAGGCACTGTACATAAACATCATCATATCTCATCATGTCACATGTCACTTCGGGTATCCTTTAAAGAGAGCCCAAGGTGGGCTCAAATAAATGGAAAAAAAAGTAGCCTACCTGATCCGTGGGGCTGAGCGTATCAGGTAACCGCAAAAACCACCGCTCCCATGGGCCGCAATGACTCACTTTCACTTTCGTGACCTATGGGTCACAACGCTGCACTGAGAGAATGTGTGTCTCTCATAGCGTGCAAGGAGGCGGGGAGAGAAGGGGGCACGGCCAGGGGGAGAGAGCTGCCCAATGGCAGCTCAGGAAACCCTGCGGGAATGCCCCTGACGGGCGTTTTGAACAGGGAAGTCCTAATTCCTGTGTTTACCTCTGAGTTAGTGATAAATCTTATTGCTAAACTCAGGGGGGGGGGGGGTATAGCGCAGCAGTGGGGGGGCAGAGAGCGGCGGTTGGGAGACATAGAGCTATGTCATTAGGCAGAGAACATGCCTCTGTATTCCATCTGCCCCGAAGATCCACCTTAGGTTCTCTTTAACTCATGTTTTATGTCTCCTTAACCTCCCCGGCGTTCAATTCCCAGGATTTCTTTGCAAAAAGTGATAAAATGTATTTTTAAAACTTTTTTTTTTCCTGTAACTTGCCAAACTGTGTCAAGCAAGGGTCTAGTATACAGTACAGAAGAGTATTGATGTGTATGCACGTTTATACTGTTCACAGCATGTTTTTATGGATGGACATTTCTGTCCATACCGCTGAGGAATGTTAACTGACTTAACTCATGGTTTATTTCTCCTTATTTGACTCAACTCATGATTTACAGTATCTCTCCTTAACTGTTCATCTCAAGAATTATCTGTTTTTTAATTGTTTATCTCATGTATTAGCTCTCCTTACAGTTAAGGTACGTCTTATGTCGGGGATCGGGACCGGGACCCAATCCCTTTGCGTGACATTCGTGGGCTGACGAGTACAGATGCCTGTCATCTGTGTAGTTGACTGCGCGTACTGTTGCTATGCGGGGTTGGAAGGACGGCAGATTGGCGTATTTGTGGCGTCACGTAGCAGGTGGGGGAGTGGTGTCTTCAAAGAAGTTGGCCATCAGTTAGGTGAATTGATCTGCTGGGCGGATCGCTCACGTGTTGGGGGTTGGGAGCTGCCGTACATACACACAGCTGATAACTGCCTCAGCCAATTTTAGACAAGCCTGTGTACGAGCCTTTAAAGTGAACCCAAGGTGAAAATAATAAACATTTGGGTTTGTGCTCCTACTCCTAAAAATTAAGTTTTTAGATATCTCATGGTTTTATTTTATGTGGTTTTATTTTATGTATAAACATTTACAAAGTAGATTTAAAGGACAAGTATCAACGTTAACTACAATTCTAATTGCCACATATATTTCCAGTAATTACTAGCAAATAGCAATACAAAGGCTTTTTTTCATCTTTTAATACCTTATGAGAAGAAAATATGACATTTACAGGGGGCAGTGTTCACTGTTGGCATTACTATGGAGGACTGTGTCCAGCAGATTCCGCATACAGAAATAATCTTCACTGGCTCTAATACTGTGAGTAACATATAATCAGAATTATATAAAGCAGAAACATAGCTTCAAATGTGTGTAAATAATCATCAGCTGCAGCTGTCTGTGTGTTCTGTCTCTCTCTCTCTGTCTCACAGTGTAAAGTAAACAGTTTACAGCCAGGTTACAGTTCAGCTCTGCCTCCCCTCCCCCTGATACCGACAACATTTTGTTACATTCAGCTGGTATAAACAAAGCAATTTTTTTACACACGTTGTTCTGAGTGACCTCTGAAACACATTCTAGTGTTGCTGGCTAAAAGCTCTATAGGTATGTGAGGTTTACAGAAAAACAGTTTCTTTAGTAGTTGTTTGTTAATGTTTTATTGTCTCTGCTCAATGGTAGAGTCTCAGGAATCCAAGAGCAAAAATACATGAACTATTTACCTTTTTATCTATCCCCTGCTCTCAGTTGTCCTCTGCAAGAAAAACTTTTATGGCTGTAATTCTTTATTAGTGAGGGTTACACTATAATCACAACAAGGTTCAGACAAGAAAGAAGCTGTCACTTTCATGCCTGAAGGTTAACTCTTTCAGGCAGAAAAATGAAAAAAAAAAAACACAACCTAATTATTAACTTTTTGGGTAAAGTATATACACAAATTTAGCTCATCATGTCATATGTCACCTCGGGCACGCTTTAAGGTGAAAAATAAGTAAGCTTTGTGAATCAACCCCAATGAAACTTCCTAGCAGGTGACTTGCCACAACCACCATCTGCTTAGGATGCCATCTGCACGGACCAAAGCAAAAAGGGCTCATGGTTTGTGTAAGCACCAGTGTGTCCCTGCTCTAAAGTAACCTTTATGCAGTTCTGACTTCAGCTCAGCAGAAATGTTTGATAGGTTGTGTTAGCATATTCCTGGAGTTTCTTTTTTAACCCTTCCATAACCAGTTGCTTCAAATGAAAGCCCCATTTGTGACACTGTCCAATACCAAATATTGTTATTTAGCTTCTTCTTCTCAAGTTTGTGTTTTAATATGTTACTTTCATATCTTTCAGGATACAGATTTGCTCTGAAATTGTATGCAAACCTATTTGTGGCTATTACCTTGCAATTTGCTTGATACTAAATGTATATTTTTTCTATTTACAGCAGATCTGCTAGAAAACCATATGTCTAATACAGATGCAGTTTGTTGTGATGTCCGATGGCATTCCTGCAACACCGGGGGGAGTGGTGCCCACAACACATCAACCAAATCTCTGAACTCCCAATCCATGTATTATCAACACCGCAATCTCCACCACCAGCACTCTCACCATCGGCACCATCACTTGCATACTTACCATCACCACCACAAAACATCTCTGCTGCCGGTCTCAGCAGGATCTCGCCTCGGAAACACCAGACTAAAGCTATGTGTGTTGGTGCTTATGCTGCTCCACACCATGGCCTCTTTCTCAGCTGTGCAAAATGGGGTGAGCTTGGAAGCCATGCCTGGCATGGATGAGACATCGGCACGTGAAGAGTGAACTCATGGAAGTGCTTTCTGAAAACTCAGAAGGATGAATTACGTTCTACTAAAGGGTGTGCCCTTTCTATGACCCAAAGGCAAGGTGATCATCGCCCTCAGCAGCAGTTAACCATGACACAGCATGGTGAAAACAATGAGTCCTGTGGGTTAGAGGGCCGGTGAGACACAACTTTGAGAAGGGTTCTGTGTCAGTGGCCTTGAAATGATGCTTGTGTTAAACAGTTGCAACTTGAGGAAGTATGAGATTGGGGTGGTCCAGTGTCATTATGATGAGTGCAAGTGTGGAGAGCATGTCTGGCCAAATAAAATATGGCACTCCATGGTTAGTGAAATTCACAGTTGGGTGAGCCGCTGGTAATTATGGTAACTACCAGTGAGCCTTACTTGTAGTAGATGCTAAGTGCTTTATTGCTGCCCTGAATGTATTCTTGGTCATGCTGTTTGGAAAGCTGGTCCATTTATTAAGCAGAGTATGGCCAAATGGCAGCTGTATTTCTAACATGAACAAAGTAAAAAAAAATGTTTATAACATCATTATGCCAGGTTTACACGCAGAAAGGAGATGTGACAAATGACCATATCCTGCATAGATGTCACTATCATAAATCTATGTGCAGGAGAGTTACAGTAGTTGCTGGTTACCAGCTGACAGGCATCATGAGCCACAAAATCAGAATGTGCAAAAAATAATCACTTGAGATATCGCAAATGTATGAAATCTATTTTATGTTTTAGAGAACACAGGATTATGTTAAGAAAGTCTTTTTAGATAATCATACAGTATTAGGTACCATCATACAGCGTAATGTCTGTGTGTCGGATGAGACTTGGAGTTAGGATATGAAACGAATTGTTACTTCCTCACATATCGGTAGAAGCTAGGACCACCACAGAAAGGCGAGGCTGCCTGTGACCGTTGGAAAAACTGAGAGACAGTACAAGAGAGAGTTGTAGGCTGTCCATAAGAGTTACTCCGCCCTGATATTACAGTTATGGAAGCATGCTAGTGGCCTTAATCACTCACTGGCTTATTTAGTCTCTTGAGATTTCTTTGCTTCATTCCCAGCCTTGTAGATCTTTGCCATGGACTAGTGAGAAGATATCAGGGTCTCCATGAGATATAAAAAGCCAGTGATGATTCCACCCCTCTAATCTGACCAATGCAAAAAAGGTAACATTTGGATGGAGTAAACTTTCCAAGTAATGAAAAATAAAAGGTGTTTTTGGTTTTATTTTTTACTTTTTTTAAATCATATCCAGTGTCTATATGACACAGAAGTTTTCATTCACAGATACATTATCCGCTATATAACTTTTTCTGTTTTGTACTTATTACACTGAACTCACTTTGTGTTGTCACATATTCTATTGACATCACTTGTTAGAAGATAACTTTTTTTTCAGAAACTTTGAGGACAGAGAAAAGGATGATGTGACAGTAGTTGTAAATAACTGTAGAGCAAACCTGTTTTGTTTTGCAGTGTCTTTAAACAGACACTGCTGCTTAAAAGGACCTTGTGTGCAGTAAAACATATTAAACAAAAAAAGCAGTACTACAGAAGGCTCCATAAGGTGCCGTGACAAACTTTTGTGATCCCTCGCTATGCCTCTTCTGAGCCCCCTCAAGATTAATATGCAAACAGTGAGCCTTTTTAAGAGCCACTATTGGCAATGGAACTAGACAACTATATGGCAGCACAGTTAGTTGGTCACAATGCTGTGTGGCATGAAGGTGGGGAGCCTAGCTAAGCTCCTATGGGTGAAGAGTATGTCTGTGTACAGGTTGAATTGATGATGTGACTATTGCATTTCTGACTGGCTATGAACACAAAGTATTGAATGAATTGCATAGCATTCCTGCCAGTATTGCTGTGTTTACTCTAGAATATATATATATATATATATATATATATATATATATATATATATATATTATATATTCGATCATGCAGGCATGATCCAACCATTCATTTCATGGAGTAGAGCATAACTCCATTCAAACCGACACATGAATGGCAAGTGCACAGCTTGGCCAGCCAATTTTCATCTGATTAAAGGGAGACAAGTATGATGAGCAATAGTCAACAGTAGTCACACAGCAGAGGCAGCTTATCTTTGGAGAGAAAAGTACATATGGGGACAAGGTCTTATCAATCCTTACCCAAGAGTGTAATGGTGCCCATATGTTACTTGGTTTTCCTGTTTGATTGACCATTTAAATCAATAATTTTATTGGATCAGAGAAACAATTATGTTCTATTCCGCTTGATAGCTGGATAGTGGCTGATATCTGGTCCAATTTACTAGATTGGGCGGGATGGAAAATATTGATTGATTGTAAAATACATGATCATGTGGCTACTGTCCGCATGATTACAATTGAAACAGAATTGATTTTTTTTTCAGAGCATGGAGGCACAGCATTGTTTAGCTTCTGCATTGTTATTAGTGAAAGAGAATTGCATAGGATCTCGCTTGCAGTGTGTGGGCCACTAGTTGATCGACTTTTGATCAACTATGCAGTTGTTCAAGGGCATAGCAATAGCCATAACAGCCATAGCAGCTGCTATGGGACCCTGGAGCACAGGGGGGGGGGGAGGCAGGTGGTACTTGATGTGTTTACCATTAACTTTCCTGTGTTATGCGGTGTGGATCGCATGAGAATTTAAATTGCCCAGTTAACTCATATTCATAGGGTAGGGGCAGGTGGCATTGCTCAGGAATGCCTACATCTTATGACCCCACGAAAGTTTTGCTATGGGACCCATAATCTTTACGCCACTGCTGTTGTTGATTGCCCAATAAATTCGATTGCTTTATATGCTTGAGGGAAAATTGAGTAATGTATGTGCACCTTAATCTCTTTGACCCTTAAAACAAATGGCCAAATCAGGGATATGTCATGTACTATCTCTGGGTGGTATACAAACAAGGAATTGCACATCCATTAAATAATAAGAGAAAATGAGAATGTGTAGGGAAAGTAATGACTCAAGGTGACCTAGATGCATTCTTCTTCACATAGTTGGCAGTATGTCCTGAGAGCTCTGAATGCAGATTCCTCAGATATTTACTAGCTCAGCTAATTAGTTAAACATTCCCATTCTACAACTATCCCTTCATCTCATGTCTGCCCAGGAACCCATATTTGATGGGCAGCGTCACTAGCCAGTTGAACGATATGAAGGGACTGGAGAAATTGAAGGGATGGTGCTTGAATTATAGCTTGAGCAAGTCCCTATTTCAGTGCTGCTCTCAGGAGTGTTCTGTAAGTGATCACATATGCTGGCAAGGCAAGCAGCACTAAAAGCCCATACACATTTGCTATTTTGTTTTGGGCACCTTTTCAAAGTTTCTTCCAATGCCTGGCAGCCACTTTTTAGGAATTGGACAAACTGGTAACCCATGTCTGATCACTGTTGTTATTATGTGCCACAGGCGCCATCACCTCTCTCAACCCACCCCTCCCCCCACCACCCCACCAGGAGAGGAGAGCACAACGATGCTCGAAAGATTCAGCAGATAGCCAACAAGTGTTGGACATTGGAAACTCATCATTTGATTTAACTTGACCCTGCACACCCCTTGGTTGGTAGGAAAGATGGGTGCTCTCAACTTGAGAGCGGGTCACAACTCCAAAAGATATCCAAGTATAATCAGTAATCTAGCAGTAATCTAGTATGATTTAAAACAATCCTGGTGAGAGTGGTCGGAAATGGAGACTGGGCATGCTCCGTTGTGTGCACTTGTCTTTTTATGCAATATTAATTCTAAAGGTCCTTATCATAGGGACCTGGATGTGAGTATTTACTCTTTGGATACTGGTTTTATGCATTGAAATAAAAGTTATTTGGATTTTATCAGAATACTGATTAACCCTATTGTTTGCCTTGGTGACAGCCACTGTGTTTTACAACATATGTCAAGCACTGGGTGAATGCAGGTTACCATTAATTTGGAGGCAAATGTTTGGATATAGTATTCACAGCAAGCGATGATTCTGCTGTGTCTACCATGGAGTGAGAACCTTTGGCAGCTGCTTTTTCCGATTCCAAGAGTGTGTTCTGACAGCACTTGTGTTACCTTTTTCTACAACATTTCTGAATGTAGCAGCAGATTTTCTAATCCCATCCCGTTTGGGTGAAGCACCTGGAACATTCCAAAATGGAGATGCCTGGAGATGTCTTATAAAATCAGGCCCTACATGTTACAGTCATCTTCACGGATTCCTGTGCCTGGACTAGCGTGATAAAGCTGTTCAGCAATTGCACATCTGTGTTCATTTCATGGAATTGTTGTCATATATGAATGCAACATACTCACCACAGGTGTTTTCTCTTGTAATAATAACATATTCACAGGCTCTGCTGTCTCACATTTTAGAACAAAAAACGTACGGGTTAATACTATTCTATATTTTCAAGTGCTTATTGCCATGTTTAGCATAGATATAAAATATAAAGTAGATTAAGATTGAAGTATTTTACTTTAAAGTGACCCTGAAGTGACATGTAACATAAAAATATAAACGTGTATGTATAGCAACAATCTCACTTAGAACTTGCTTGCATTTTTTTTTTAATTGTAAGGGTTAATAATTCGGGATTATTATTCTCAGTTTCTCTGCAGTCAGGGCAGTTGTACTGCAGTGTTCAACTAGTCATACACCATGTGATGTTGATTGTCCAATCTTATCAGTTCCATTTAGTATGAGATCTTATCCAAACAATCTGTCTAGAGCACTCTCAATAAAAAAAAGTTTATACTTAAAGGGAACCTAAACCAATGGTTAAAGAAAGAAATTCACTTACCTGGGGCTTCTACCAGTCCCCTACAGCTGCCCTGTGCCCGCGCCATCACGGAACGATCCTCCGATCCCCTGCACCCGCTCAGTTTTGATTTCGCGCCTAGGCCAGTCGATGGCCACTGTGGATGCACGGTCCTGGCCGCACGCATCCTCAATCACGTTACTGCCATGAGCGTCCTGCGCATGTGCAGTATAAAAGTTTCTCATACTGCAAGGGCGCTCCCGGCAGCAGGAAAAAGAATGAGGACGTGCGGGACCAGGGCTGTGCAGGCGCAGTGGCCATCAGCAGGCCCAGTCGCCGAAATAAAAACTGAGCAATTGCGGGGGGACCAGAGGAATGTTCCGTGGTGGAGGGCGGCTTTCACAGGGTGGCTGCAGGAGGCTGGTAGAAGCCCTGGGTAAGTGAAACTCTTTTTTTAATTATACGTTTAGCTTCCCTATAACAAATGTGGTAAAATTGTACAATCAAGATTGTGTGTTATATGGTCACCTTACCTCTCACTGATAACTTTTATTACTCATTATATTATTATATTATATCATTAATATTATTACTCATATTACTCATGTGCAGCTAAAAAGAATACTTATAAGTGGAGGGAACAAATAAACAGTTCAGTGGATCATTATTTGTTTGTATGGTAACTGAATAAAAATGAAAAACTGCAGTCACACATCTGAGACAATCATAATTTCAAATCTAGATTTTTAATCTTTAAAACCAAATTAAGAATATGGGATTCTAGGAAGTCCAGTTTAGGATCAAGTTTATAGATACAATTATTTTTATATTAGTAGTATATTTTCTATTCAGATTTTCTTTAAAGTAATTTAGAATTTGATGCGCTACACAACTATTCTAAGGTAACTATATAAGGTATCAGGGGGCATATCCACCTCCTACACTACTACTCTAATTTAGTAGATGAGGCTTCCCGTGTAGTGTAAGCCCTCATAAACCAGGGATTCTTAAAGAACAAGCGACACCCATGCTAACCCAGAAATAAAAAAACACATATACTGTATAAGTAGGTAAATACTACTTCTACTTACATAACAGATGTATAGTGCTATCCACATAATGATTCCTGTGAATTTTATAAAGAAAGAGCAGAAAATCCTATTCTAGGCAGTGGCCATCTTGCCATGCTAATGCTGACATCATATCCTCCCTGACTCTTGTTTTCCACCCTCCCTTCTCTTGTTCATTGTGTATTCATTAGCTGCCCTCCTCCCAGAGTCTTCAGACACTCCCACTGAGGTGTATACTAGGAACTGCACTGTTTTTTTTTTTTTTTACACAACCAATCGCTGAGTCACCTCAGCCTTGCTTGTAAACACAAGTGATCATAGGGTGTTTCTGATAAGCAGCTAGGCAGGGAAATAAATGGAAGAGGAGGAATATATTACAGATAAAAAGAACTCCCAGCATTCAACTCTTTGGCACTGTTTGGCACTAGGGCCAGTGCTCCTAAAGTATGTGATAACTCCAAACCATAACAGCAGAAAAAGTTTTGCAAGTTTTGAATGCAGGATTAGCATCTTTATCACTTAATACACTCAGACCAGTTGCTGTTGAAAGTTGATTTTTATGGTGACAATACCGCTTTAACAATACATACTCCTAATCTGCCCCTCTAATATTAACTACTCGCAGGGATACAAGGATAATTAACAGACTACCCCCACTAATTACGTATAACATGCCCCAAACAATTCCAACATGTTTTATACCCTCCCAATAGGGGCTTCATCAGAGATAAATTTAAACAAAGTGCAAGCTGCTGTGCATTATGTTGTTCACATACTTAATGGCCCATACTCACGAGGGACTTTTGTCGCCTCAACACGCGGCGCGCGCGTGTTGCGGCGACAGGTCGCCCGTGAGTATGGGCCATCGCACGCGCGCGCGCCCCCGAACTGTCGCCCGTCGCTATGTCGCCATGCTTTCAATTGAAACTTTCAATCGCATGGCGACAGTCGCTGCTGCCCCCCCCGCCGCAACTGTCGCTAGTCCGCGTGAGTACGCGGACTAGCGACAGCAACCTCCATTGAGGTTCACAGACCTTCCGGTGAGCTTCCGGCGGGGGGAGGAGGAACGTCAGCGACAGCTTCCGCCTTGCCGCTGGTCCCTCTTCCGCATGTGTACGCGGAGGGACCTGGCGAGAAGCTGTCGCCGGCCTGTCGCCCACACGCTCACGTGTGCTGGCGACAGGCGAGTTTTGCAGCCCGTGAGTACGGGCCATAAGTCTCAAGGCAGTTGCTGTCTACAGCTATGGAAGTCTATAACACAGGAAGTGCATAGTGAAGGAGCTTCTGAGTAGGTTTTTTAAAACATATTCATCTGACATAAACACACACACACACACAAAGCTCTACCACTCAGGAGTAGGAAAACACTTTTCGGAGCTGGTTTTTAAGGGTGTTAAAAATAGTTGGATTTTGACCTTGTAATTATGTCCTGCACTGGTCAACACTCAGAAATCAATCTTATTGAAATAGTTTTTCTTTTCAACAGTCAATAGTCATCTTCAAGAAGAATAAAATGACTATCGAAAAAATCTAACTACAGTTTCTAATAATAATACTAAAAATAACAATATTCATAATAATAATACTTTAGCTGCAATCAGCCTTGCCGTTTTATTTCTTCTGTGGAAAGAGAAAGTTTAGGGATTCAACAAATTGCAACCTGTGAGAGATTCAGTATTTAACAATATCCAGTATAGTGAGTGGGCTGAATTTCCTCATAGCTGCCTTTTTAATCCTGGATTAAGCATGTGGCCAAAGTTTATTTTCCCCTTCTTGTTGAAAGTGGAAATCTCATTTAAATTAATTTCAAATAATCCCTTTACTTGTAGTTACATATTACAAAAGCTACTCATTAGTTATGAAATAAACTTCTGTACATTATTTTATTATCTCCTTTCTGTCTGGATTAATGACTATAATCCAAGCTGTTTATCATTTCAGAAGCCAGTACTCTGGAAGATTATATCAGTTTAGTCGGAGGCTAATCATTACTTGTGTAAAGCACAAAGTACCCTTGCATTAAAACATATATACCGGTATGTAGTGTACAACATTACATACATGAATAGAAGTGGGAAATAAGGCTGCTCCAAACTCATGTCTGCTAATTTATTGACTGTTATTATTGGTCAGAAAACTTAAGTCTTAAATTGGACACACTGGCTTCACAAGTTAGGACTGCATGTCACATTGTCATAAAATTAAAGGGCAGTTTAATGAGCATTAAATGGGCATTAAATGAGCAGTGAAGTCATGTGCAACTGCCTTAAGGTGGCCACACAAGATACAATTTTCTATACTTCTTTTCAATCTGAAAATTACAATAACATTTTCTAATTGATTGTAACATTTGACAAATCTGACCAGTGATTACACTCTTGTGTTCAATATTTCCCCAATCATGACAAAAAATGATTGAAATTGCCTAAAAAATTGATTGGGTCTATAAATCAAGAAATTGATCATCTATCCTACACCATTCAATTTTCATAAAAACGTTTCAGAAAAATCAGCCACTCCCGATCAACTTATATTACAAACGGGGGAAACTTGTTCAGATTTCTTACTTGTATAGAAAGAAAAACTTTAAATTGTTCTGTACAATCATTCTTATCAAATTGATGCACAATCAGATCTTTTTATTGTGCGGAATGTGGATACCTTAAGGCAAACCATCATGGTGAAAAATGTCACCATTTCCATGCCTGTTCAATGAGGAGTAGTAGTTCTGCAGAGACAGCATTGTACTGACATCACCAATACAGGCAGTCACCAGTGAAAATGATCTTGTTAACTTGGATCTTGGTATGTGCCTCTGTTGGTATTGCCCCAATATGAGGAGGGATGAGATGGTTACTTGTCCTAGTCAAAATGTCAGACCAATGAGACACCCAGTCTACTTCCTCATGGGCTGCTCTGATTGACCTTTCCATGAGGTGAAGCATTTAGTGCATGTTTGGTGTTTTAGCCAAGAAGTTTATTTCTCCTCCCACTCTTCAACAACATTACAAAAATAGAGAGGAATATATTTAAATATTCTACTGAAAAGATTTAATAATTATTATTAGACAGGTATTATGTGTGAAAGAAGATGACTTCCTAAAGCCATGACAGGTCTCAGAAATCTGGTGTCTTACATCTGCTCATTATTCCTTGGCTCGGATTTACAATTTATTTGACAGGGGAAAAAAAGCTGTAAGAGTGTTTGTAAGAGGGGGCTCTTAGTAGTGCAAAGACAGATGTATGTGCCTTACAGATGTAATAATATATGTAAAACTAAGAGACAACACTTTGCATTTGACTTTATTGGCAGTGAGGATTTATCCCAGAAGTATAATG
Source organism: Hyperolius riggenbachi (assembly GCF_040937935.1). Classification (NCBI taxonomy): domain Eukaryota; kingdom Metazoa; phylum Chordata; class Amphibia; order Anura; family Hyperoliidae; genus Hyperolius; species Hyperolius riggenbachi. The sequence goes on along the minus strand of NC_090653.1, from coordinate 163,073,388 downwards.
TTGAATAGGAAAGGAAAAATGTAAGAAACAATATACATTTCCTTTAGGCTTAGGCTTCACAAATGAACATCGTATGACTCTCTGGTGTGCAATTCCTCTTTCCCTGAGCACATTTTCATGCTTTTGACATTTGTAACCATTATATTCTCCCTGATATCATTGCTGCTGTGCTATGAAACTCCCTAAGCAAGCTTAAAAGGTCTCTGACTTCCAGCTGCCTGCAGATGACCTGAACATCTGGGAAATAAACAACCAGAACGTTCTTCTATTAGGGATAAGGAGGAGAGTCTCTCTGTAATCAAAACAATTCAACATTACAGATTTGTATGTAGAAGGAAATAACTTTATTCATGTGTTTAGTCTGGTTCTGTGTTTTATTAAATGTTAAAGAACTACAGTTAGCGTAATTCTTACCAGTGGAGTTACATAGTTTAAAAACTTTTTCATTGTAATTGGCCTGCAGATTCGGGAAGTTCACAGAGGCATCGGTCTGGAAATGAGGCACTGTGAGATACCAGCACCACAATGTCCGCAGGAAACAGACATGTGCAGTAACATCCTCCAAACCCACAAATTACTGCTCACCCAAAGGTGGTGGATGCACTAGCAAATGAGAGCCACTAACACCTGAGCAGTAATCCTGAAGCTGAAATGCTAGAAGGTTTTTTTTCTACCTTATCCCGAATAGCTGCAGCCTTTATTGTGCTGGTACATCTCAATGCTTGATATGACCTGCTGAGAAGTTTAAAGTGCCAAGAGATCCCATCGCCAAAAACTTAGAAGTACATGTTTGAATATAAAATTGGAGTTTCCTGACTCTGGATTCAGAATTCCATTCTGGCATTACTTTAACAATAAACATTAGCTTCCCGTGATCTGTGCCTTTTAGAAAAAACACCAGCCAAAAGCCTTATTTTAGTTTTGTTTAATTACAAGAAATTTAAAGCAGTCACATTTTTTTCATCTGCTCCAGTACATTCGCTATACCATTATAGGTTCTAAGAGCAAACTGGAGTAAGCAAAAAGTGCCTGAAAGGGTTAATAGTATGAGTTTCAAGTTCTCCTGGGAGCCTTATCAATCACTGAGCCCTGGGCAGCAATGAACTCTCCAGACTGCTGATTATTCATTTATCTCTAAATACAGGAGATAAGACTTGAGTGCTCCTATCTGTAAACTATCAAAATAGACTGAAATATAGGAGACACAGTGAAAATAACAGTGTGGTACATATAGAATATACCGGATACTACAATATTTAATGGGGCTGGGGAGAATGGGGATTCTGCATACAGAGGACATTACTTTGGACCAAAGACAGGTAAAATAACTATATATGCAAAGATTTTAAAGTACACCTGAAGCTAAAAAAAAAGATTGTTACTTACCTCAGTAGTAGGAAGCCTCTGGGTAGTCCAGAAACTTCCTAGATCATCCAATAGCCCATTGTTCCATCACAGGATCCCTCTATACCTATTCAACTCAGTGTGAGTCTAATAGGTGTCTTCTGACGGCAAGCAGGCCCTGAACAAGCAAATTCGGACTGGGTATGCACAAGTATTGTCTGCATATGCACAGTAGAATAAAGCACTCATACACAAAGGAAAAGAGCTGTGCATTGGCAGTTTCATTCTCCTGGGCACTAGCAGACAACACTCACGCATGTCCAGTCTGGATGCACTCATCTACCACCAAGAACCTGGCCAGAATATGATGAGGGACCCTGCATTAGAACGCTAGTCTTTAACCACTTCCTGTAAAACTGACATTTTAAAATGTCAATTTTTTGTACTTTCAGTGCAAAACAGATTTTAAAATGATCTGTTTCGCAGGAGAGAGGATCGCAATATTCCCACGGGTGCCGCAAGGGGGCATGCAGGTACTCTTGTTTGCACATGTGCAGCGGCTTTCCGCTGCCTAATGCGCCTTCTGCAAGTGGCTAATGGGTAATTAGATTATATTTTCATCTATGCTACAGTGACTTACTAGGTTTTGTGTAAATATGTGTAAATGTATAAATAACGCACAGTAAAACATTATTTATGCAAATATTATTTCATATATTATTTTTATGAATTTACAGCACAGACATTTTTTCCCAACCACTATACTATTAACAGTTCCCCAGAGGAGAACATAATCTAATGTTCCTACCACACTTTGGGATGGAGCCGGTTTACTTGCGCTGCAAGATGAGACAGCCTGCACCTTCAGTAACCTGCTACCCATAATCTCCCTGTTACATAGGAGGACATTGAAAGTCGTCATTTCAGTTCATAAACAATCCTGAACTTATTGCCCACAGTTTCCATTGGAAGAAGCCAGTTCACAGCATGCCAACAAACACTGCAGACTAATCCTAGTCTCGTTACTCACCTGGAAACAACTTCTTTGCTCTAAAAGTTTATTTATTTTGTATCAGAACAGCAATCAAACAGTTAAACACAGCACTTTGTTCTTCAGTGGAAAGCTCTTTCAGCTTATGATTCGCATCCTAAAGGCCCATACACACGTCGGATTTTAGCGAACGACCCGTCGTTTGAACGTTCCGTCGTTCGGACGTTTTCGCGTCAAATCCGACGTGTGTACAGACTATCGTTCGGGTGATAAGACTGGTTACCAGCGATCCGCCCGGCGGATCGTTGGTAACCAGTCTTATCACCCGAACGATAGTCTGTACACACGTCGGATTTGACGCGAAAACGTCCGAACGACGGAACGTTCAAACGACGGGTCGTTCGCTAAAATCCGACGTGTGTATGGGCCTTAAGAGATGAAAATATTATCTTTTGTTTACATTCCTCTTTTGCTACATTCCTAACTGTAAAGAGCTCTGTCTGCTTCTAGCAAGCACACAGTTGAGAAGGGCCTGGCTCACTGGAAGATTTTAATATATAATTACAGCAGCTATTAATAAAATGCAAAGGTAGCTTTCAGAGCAGTTAAACTGTACTTTGGGAACCTGTAATTTGCAAATGGACAATATTATTTGTGCACAAAGCAAATATGGTAACAGTATGGGTAATAGAAAGTAGGAAACACATTTTTATTGAATATTATGTCAGAGTTTTACCTCACCTACTCCAGCTGCACCCACTTGTGCGCTGTCTCACCTGAGTGCCTCCGTCACAAATGCACCAACATGTTGTGGTGTGTATAACTTGTGGCGTGTGTGACATCACACATATGGGCCTGGCAGGGAAGCAGCAGACAAGACTGGCAGTTGATGCAGATGGTGCAGGTAAGATTTACAATGCAGGGGCACCAGGGGACAGCAATCGGAAGGCCATAACAATCGTCTGTTCATTGCAATATCGCATGTGTTTACAGCCGCACACCCCATTGAGTATGTAGATAGATACTTTCCAGCACGCTTGATCGATGTATTCACATTGAATCGGCGGTTGGGCATGTTTGTTGGGCAGCAATTTTCATCCAGTTCGATAAAATTATCAGTCCAATAGTAGTAAGGATTGGTTAGCACTCCAGCTTCTCAAGTGAGCAAATGTTTTATTCTTCAATCATGTCAACACTTAAGTTAACAATTGTTTCGGGGCCAGCAAGGGTCCCCTTCATCAGAACAGTGCAGACAAAGACTTTGTCTGCACTGATGAAGGGGACCCTTGCTGGCCCCGAAACAATTGTTAACTTAACCACTTGCCGACCAGGGGAATTTTCACTGATCGGTGCTGCGTGGGCTCTACAGCCCGCAGCACCGATCAGGAGTGCAGCAGGGCGATCAGACTACCCCCCTTTTTTCCCCACTAGGGGGATGTCCTGCTGGGGGGGTCTGATCGCCGCCGGCCATTAGTGGGTAGCGGGGGGGGCTCCTCAAAGCCCCCCTCCGCAGCGTTTTGTGCGCTCCCTCCCTCCCCTTACCTCCCTCTCCCTTCCTGGGCTGCGCAGGACAGATATCCGTCCTGCGCATTGTGGGATAGGCTTCAGCCTATCATATGCCGGCGATCCCCGGCCAATCAGAGGCCGGGGATCGCCGATCTGCCTTACGGCGCTGCTGCTTTCTTCCCCGCCTGTTTACATTTTGCCGGCGAGCCGCTATCGGCGGCTCTCCGGCTGTTCACGGAGACACCCTCCGTGAACTGACATGGAAATGGTAACCCGCAGACGACCAGTTTACGCCAATCGGCGTTAGCTGGTCGTCAAGAGGTTAAGTGTTGACATGATTGAAGAATAAAACATTTGCTCACTTGAGAAGCTGGAGTGCTAACCAATCCTTACTACTATTGGACTGTCTTTTGGGTGTTGCTAGCATCCATGGTTATGCACCCATATTACGGAAAGGTATGCCTCTCCCCACTGTCTATTTCGATAAAATTATCAGATCGGATGGTCAATCGGGCCGCAATATTGCTAGATGTATGGTAAATTTTAGTGCCATTTGACAGAGCATCAGTAAAGTATTTATTTTAAGGATTATTTATTTATTTATTTATTTTATTTAAAACTAAAACAAATAAAAATAGTTTTTAAACAGGAGAAATATTACAATAAACTGGACCCTCTAATTAGAATTTCTATTCAGCAGACTCCACCAGCATACACATTTCCCAATTTATACATGGCAGTATTTGTGAATATTACCTTAGATTAATGAAGGTGGCGTCTGCAGCAACCACCATGCAAAATGTCATTTTATTAAACATTCTGAATCAAAGTCCAGCAATAATATAACTGGCTGCTGAGTCTGACAGTGAAAACTTGGCTTCCTTTTCTCTCTGTTTTATACATTATGAGAGCACATGTGAAAAAGCCCAAAATGGTGGCACACAAACTGTAGGGGGCTTAATTGTTTTTAACTTATTTGATGACTTTTTAAGCCCACTTTAGATTAATGACTACTGTGATTGCAGAAATAAGGTTTTAATTATACTTTCATTGGTTGTCTCATTTTTTGTTAATTAAGGCTTTCCTCACAGACCAAATGTATTGAGCAATTAACAGGCTGAGGCCCCATGTGAGGAGGTTTGCATTGGCTGACTGTTAAGCACTGAATAATTAGAGGCCCATCTGTAAAACAAACACATCATTTATACACAGACTAACTTGCGCGAGAGAAGTTATTTGGGGATTCATACTAAACTATTGGATTCCATTCTCAGATCTGAAAGTTCTCCTCACTCTTTTACTAGGTATTGAAAAGGTTTTTGAGCACATAGATGTAAAGTATCTAATATACAGCGCTCTATATCATTTTTAAGTTTTCTCCTTGTGTAAATGTCTACATATATGCTGCTTTCTGAAATGGCAATGTGATATCACTGATTACCAATTATTTTATTGAATAGATTGTATATGAAAGTTAAGGTGGCCATACATCAGGCGACTTGGTGGCCAATCGACCATCGGATTTGATTATTATAATCGAATTCGATGAAAATTGGTGCTGCCAAGTGCATGCCCGACCCACAATGTGACCAATTTCGGGACATAAATTGGTCGCATTGTCAATCATGCATGCTGCAAGATGTCAGGCCGAAGTTGTTTGGTCAGGTGTGTGACAGTTCGGCGGCCAATTTAGGAACGAGTGAAGAAACCCCCACCGCTGCTGCTGTAATGTAGAAATGTCCCCCCTCTGTGTGTGCATTTATACATTACCTGTCCTGTAGCAGCCCTACGAGCAGCGTCCGTCCATCTCTCCGGGTTCTAACAGCCAGGGCTGTGGAGTCGGAGTCGTGGAGTCAGAGCAATTTTGGGTGCCTGGAGTCGGAGTCTGGAAAAAATGCTCCGACTCCTAATGAATTTAAACTGTAATTAAAATAGAAAATATGATAAAATGTTCTATTTCTCAGATAATAGTCATCATAAATAATTTATACATACAGTAATAGCTGTGCTTAGTCCGCAAAAATGAAATAAACCAATCAAAATTAGTTACTTGTGCTGCTTCAATAAAGCAGTCCCCGTATTTTTAAAGTCAGATATACAAATCTGATTGTGACTGTATATATGATGTGTACACAGGCATCTCTTATATATACGAAATAACATCTATGCTGTAAGTATAAAGCCTGATGTGTAGCCGTGTCACTAATAGAGATGGTCAATGAGATGGAAATAATTCTGCTTTGATTCTGATTTATGCAAATGTACGCACTCTCTTTGCTCATGAAATCAAATAATTTGATATGTTGTTAAAATTTGGTTTGGTGACTACGAATTAAATGGTACCTGAGAAGGATGAAAAGAAAAGTTTTATACATACCTGGGGCTTCTTCCAGCCCTCTTCAGGCTAATCAGTCCCTCGCTGTCCACCTCCACCACCTGGATCTTCTGCTATGAGTCCTGGTAATTCAGCCAGTCAGCACAGTCCGGCCGCATGCCGCTTCCACAGCCAGGAGCGTGCTGCACCTGCGCAATAGTGCTGTGCAGGTGTAGTACGCTCCCGGCATCGGAGTGTGTGCATGCTCACTAAGCCAGACTGGCTCAAGTACCTGGACTCATAGCAGAAGATCCAGGTGGTGGAGGAGAACAGCGAGGGACTGATTAGCCTGAAGAGAGCTGGAGGAAGCACCAGGTATGTATAAAACTTTAATTTCATCTGTCTCAGGTTTACTTTGTTACACAGTAGAACTATACTCTACATATGCACTCTCCACAGAGCTGCAGGGAATCCACTGAGAATGTTGTGCACATTGAACACAGAGGTGTTGTCTATCACCCATAAACCTGGTTCAGATTGTGCATGAAGAATGTGTAATAGAGGAAGAATCCCCTCATTCCCCTGCAGAGTACCTGCACATCACTCTTACATGTACCCACAGTCACTTTGCCTAGGGCCTGATAGATGTTTTTTATTCTGGTCTGTACCTTTTACAAGTACTCTTACCAAGGACTAGTTTTAGCCTATGACTAAAGGAATAAATATGGCATATGTATGTCTCCATATACTTCTCACTTCAGTTGTCTTTTAAAATTCCTAAGCGTTGGCAGTTAAGAGACGAATTTCATGTTACATACTTTCAATCAACAAGATTGTAATGTGCAAATTAGAGGAGTCGGAGTCGAGGAGTCGGTGGAATCCTAAACTGAGGAGTCGGAGTCGGTGGATTTTTGTACCGACTCCACAGCCCTGCTAACAGCCGCATCTCGTCAGGAGCGGTCACATTGCGGGAAGCTCCAGGTGAGTTCCTAACAGGCAGCTTCGACAAAGAGACAAATTTATATCTAATCAGATTCGATTAGAGATAAATTTGTCTCTTTGTCGCATCTGCCCATAATCTTCAGGTGTATAGCTACCTTAAGGTAATCCAGTAATTCTCAGCTCCCAAAAAAGGATTAAAATAGAAAACTTTCAAAATAATCTTAACTATCCAATAAATGTCTGATAGTTTCACATGTGTAGTTGACAGTCATATCAAGGCTATGTGTATTTCTAATTTGCTTTTTCTATAAATGTACCCCTCTATCCCAATTTGACTGTAATAGCCCCACTACTGTGTTAAGACAGGTTGTTGGAATCAGACTCTGCGCCTAGAGGCTGGATGGAGTTTTTTTTTTGTTGATATGAACTTCTGGCTACTCTCTCCAGCCAGTAGATGGCAGCTTTTTTTATGGAAAACATGCTTCTCTTTATGCGTAATAGAGGGGCTGGTCAACACAAACAAATTCGGTACTTCTGCTAGTGGCCAGGCTAAACAGCCTGTTAGTTCTAATATGAATCTATCAACCTGATGCAAGGGACAAATAGAGTCATTGGAGGGCAGCTGAGGAGGCACTGTACTGGTAAAGTATATGTACATCTATCCTAAAATTAATACAAATGCACTATCCAACATTCTCTAAAACTCACCAGTATGTAGCCAGCATCAACAGTTGGCTTTGACATGCTGTGGTATCCATTCTCTATACACTCCCAAATCTTCATGCTTCGTGGTTGTGTGCAGAGTCCTTCTCCCCCACCTTCACACTCCTCCCCCATCAGAGTGACGAGTGCCATTATAGGGACCACCCATGGGGCATAAGTTTGGGTTCCCGGAGCTAGCCATGTATATGCAGATCTCGAATCCCTAAAGTTCTGAGATTAGCATGTCAGAGTCAGACTCCCAGAACACTAAAATGGAATGTGAGTGTTTGTCACAGCTGAGCGTGACAGAGTGTGTGGTGTGTGTGTGTGTGTGTATTTGGGACTTTTTTAAAGATTGATTTCAGAGGTCCTTTAAACTAAACTCTGTCAACTAAACTCTGTGAATGCCTGTGGTTATAATGAATAAGTGAACAGTAAGGAAAGTCAATGAGGTGTTTCTCTGGGCTATAAAACCACTGCCAAACATCAGTGTGGCCTAAGGTAGCAGGAGATATCTTTAACTTTGTGTCTGCACTGCAAGCCTGCATCTCTGTAGAGTTGTTTTGTCTGGGAGCCTATGAATAGTACATGTATGCCACACAACACTGACAGGCCTGGCCTTCAACAAGTTGCATTGTATAAGCAAATAATGGCTTTTAGACACCACAGAAAAGCGCTTTAGAAACTTTCAGGGGAGCATGTATAGAAGGAAAACACCAAGGCATTTAATAGTGCTTGTAATGTAGCATTGTATTGTGATGTATGTTTTACTGCGCACAAGGTCAGCTATGTCAGTTTCCAAACCTGATGTAAACATTTTCAGCAACTGTTCTGAATCTGTTTATCACAGCACTCTACGCCCCTTCCCCAAACTTCTGCTGTAAAAATATGAGTTTATTGTTATGTAGGCACTAGAGGAAAGACCTATTAAGATAGCAGGTCCAGTTCCAACTAATGCAAACTTTTACCTCTGATTGTAGCAATCACATGTTTAAAGGGTGTCTGCAGTGAGTTTGTGTAAAAAAAAGTGATGAAAATAATGTGACTGGTTATGACAGCAAAACGGTGGTGGTTCTGAATGTATGGAACAGCTAGCTGCACCACAAAGGTACCACGTAACAGATACATCAGGACATTGCAATGTCTTATAAGTAATGCATTACTATGTAACAACACTAGCTAGTTGTGTTGAACTTTGAAGTGCTTACAAAAGTCCGCCCTGTGCCATTATTGTATGATGCTATATTTTTCTTATTCTGCTTTCCTTCATGATTAGAGAGACTTTGATTACTAGTAGCCAGTTACTACTGAAAGCAATTTATTAGTAGGAATGATACATCTTGTATTGTCAGAGAACATATTATGTATATATTTTTACGTATGCAAAAAAGGCCTCTTGAGCCACCAGTGTGCACAAAGGATATACAATGTAAACCAAAGTCATTTTGGTGTAAATGTGGCTTTGCACATGTGTAACCATGTCCCCAGCCATTTCAGAGCAAGTTCTAAGGGTACAGATGTTTAAAGTGCACTCAGGAGTACTCATCAACCAAACACACACATCGTGGAGGCAATTATTTTGTAGACTAGTCCATACCTCCAAATGGTAGTTGTTTTGATTGGACAATCCCAGTTTTCAAACCCACAACAGATAGAAGCCTTTTGCAAGTGGGTGTGGTCTTGCCAGAAAAAAAGATATCAGGTAGGGTGAAATTGGGTGCATATGACAGTGCTAAAACATCCTAATTTGGATTTGAGAATGTTGGGTGGTATGGAGTTTTCAGCCGTTTGTTTTTCTAGGATTTTTGACATTGTGGAAAAATGAGGTTTACTGACCAGTATCCTCCACAATGCTACCCACTCCTGGTGAACTGATAGGCTGGGAATCCTAGTACAGCCTACAACAATGTCTTCCTCTGCTTTGTATGTGCAAAGTACATTTTAACACGGGAATTCTTTTTCTCCCCTGAGAAGACAAACAGCGAGCAATACTGAGTATTATTTCACACTTAAATTAGACACCCAAACTGTACATTTTGCACTTATCAAACACAAAAGAAAATAATTTTCCAGTTATAACTAATAACTATGAAGTAGACATTCGATTCTTAACCTTTTTGCCGCCAAGCACACAAGACTTAGGTCTAATGTGCGCTAGTGAATTAAGTCAATCTGGTTCCTGAGGTCATTTGAAGAGTCAACTAGTGTGTATTGATATTCAGCATTATTGCTGGAAGAAAAAAAAAATCTTTCAAGAGGGAGTAACAAGAAATCCCAGCTGCTCCTGAACAAATCAGACATGTGGGGACTATGGTTGCTGGGTAGGTGGAGGGAACAGTGGTCAGCAGATCCAGGCATGGTACAATGCACATTGCCAGCGCTGTCTTTAAGGCTGATTTGTGCCTGAACCCTTCTCAAGATGTTGTGAGGATTTTAGGTGTCTTTTAAAGTCAGACTAAGGGGGGAAATCTTTTCACAAAGTGAGAAGTTCAGAGATAATATTGATATAAAAAAGAAATATGATTTTAAAAGACCGCAATGCGGAGCTAAATCTTTAAGCATTTCCCCACTGGAGACATACTTGTAATACATAAAGAGAGCTATGCTGTGGCAAGGCTCTTATCCAGTTGAGAAATGATTAATGTAGTCTTTCTACTTTTTCCCCCTTTTCTCTCTCTGTCAGTCCTGACCTGTATTTTCCTCTTACACTCTTGTTTTATTATCATTTTAAACTCTGTCATAAGGATGAGGTTGATGTTTCCTCATTCTGAGGACCTCCTTCTTATGTCGTTTTATACACTGTGCTCAATGTTATAGAACCTTTTTGCACTAGATCCTCTTTTTATTTTATGAGATGGTTTAAAATGATGCTATAATTGAGTTGTATTTAAAAGAAAAAGAATATAATACTAATGTCTGTGTTTCAATAGTCCTTATCTGTACCTGTAATGCTTTCTGTTCTGTTGTACTTTGGGCAGACACTTTCTGCTCCCTGTTTAACCCAGTAAAGAAATAAAATGTTACCAATTGATGATAATGCTTGAAGGCCTGAAGTCTTTTTCATACTAATCGGCGATTAAGCTTTTAACGTACACAGGTCACATTGGGGTTGATTTAAAAAAAACATGCTGTATGAATGATCTTTTCTTATCAGTTTATCTCACAATGTAACTCTCCTTATCTGCATCAACTCATGATTTATGTCCCCTCGGCCTTTAATAAATCAACTTTTCTCCTGAGTTTTCTCACATGAGATTTTTATTGCTGTAAAGTTATTTTGTAGGAAAGATGAAAAAGTATCTCCTGGGAGAAAACCCAGGAAAAAATTAATATAATAGGGGCCCTTATTTGTCTTAAAGAGAACCCGAGGTGGAATTTTTAAATCTTAATAGAGGCATGTTCTGTGCACAATGACATGCCTCAGTGTCCTTCTATTGCCGCTGCTAGTCCTCCCATGGCTCTGCTGTCCCCCCTGAAAATAGCACCAGGCTAGCAACAATCTGCTTGTCGCTAGCTGTCTGTTTACCTGAGGCTTGTCAATCATCGTCCTCCGCATTACATCGTCCTCCCCGCCTCCGCTAGCTTCTTCAATCGGAAGCTAAGCCGTGACCCAGGAGGACAATAATTTATAAGCCTCAGGTAAACAGACAGCTAGCGCCAAGCAGATTGTCACTAGCCTGGCGCTATTTTCAGGGGTGACAGCAGAGCCATGGGAGGACTAGCAGCGGCAATAGAAGGACACAGTGGCATGTCATTGTGCACAGAACATGCCTCTGTGTCCTATTAAGATTTAAAAATTCCGCCTTGGGTTCTCTTAAATATACTGCATTATTTATCTCTCCTTATTAACTTACAAACAATCTTTTCTTGGGCTTCATGGGGTGTATTTACAAAGCAGTGTTAAACTTCATGTGCACACACTGCCCACTTAAAATTGAGCAGGTGTGACGTAGACTATGTAATGCACATTACGCAAATTATGCAACTTGCAATGTTCAAACAACATACAATACACGTCTTTATCTGTTTATCTCATGATGTACATCTCCTTATCTGAATGAACTCATAATTTATGTCTACTTATCCGTCTTAACTTATTAATTTGGCCTCTAGTATTTGTCACATGACACAGGCGCCTTGTTAGAGAATACACATCGGACACGGGAGGAGGCATGCCTGCAGAAAGTTGAAAGTTAGCTCTGCTGCCAACACTCTGCATCGGTCATCCCCAAATCGAACACTGCTAGTGCTTCACTGCCGACTCGCCACCGATCAAGCAATGTCTTCTGTCCAGCACAATCAAGTGATTTTGGATGAAAATCAATTGATGTGGCATTGTTTGCAGCATTGATAGCTAGCAGATTTAGTCACAGTGACTGAATCTGACAGATATCGATGGAGAAAATTTACATGTGTACGGCCACTTGTAGTAAGGTAAGATAATTGACAATATAAGTTTAATAAACCAACACCATTATTTCCTAAGAAACAAGTAATAGGGTCCTTTAAGATAACAAAGAATTTTTTTTTCATTACCTCAGTTTAGGTTAATGCAAAATTGCAGTTTTGCAAATATACTGTAGGCATGTCTTTGTGCAGGCTGCGGGCGTGCCTCTGACATAGGATATTGGCTGCAATTTCCGCTCCCTGCACGTCCCCTCACCTACCCCAGGCCTTTGCTGCTGGTTCACCGAGCCCAGTTCTGGACTTTACCTCTGGAGCGCCACGCTGAGGTCCCCTGGGACAAGGCCGTCTCTAGGGACTAGCCTACACAGCAATACAGCAAGCTGCTATACAGACGCTGCACGGCAGAGAGTTGTGATTCCACGCTGCTGGATGGTGCACTCCTATGCATGTTTGAGTACACGCAGGACAGTTGGTTTGTTAGCTAGGCTGCTAGCTTCTCGTCACTCCCCTAGCTGTGAGCTCCGGCAATTGGGGTTGAGAGACCGCTCTTTTCTATGGACACTCATTAAGCTGGACACAATCTGATGTTTTTCTCACAACGCCTGGACCTGGTATAGTATTCAATACCCCACCAATTGTACCTGCTGTAATAACTGCGCTTCATCTGCAATTTCCTGCTGCAAACTCCCCCAGCTTGCTTCTTACTGCTTTGCTTCTCTGCAGGCTTGATGAACTCACCTGTTGGCTGTTGACACACAGACCTAGAATGCCTGCATGGATATTAACTCCTTAAGCCTAGTGTACCCTGAGGTATACATCCAATGGTGTTATAATCCACAGTGCAGCCTCAAGGCCTTCTCCCTGGTGTCCCTGATCACACTAGGTTATTAGGTGTATGTATTTGGGGCGGTGTGTGCTTGATTGAGAGGTTATTTCCAAAAGCCTTGTCCTGTGTCTTTTAACAATTTATATTGAATATATCATTAATAAAGATTTTTTCTAAAAAAAACGGGCCTGTACAAATCTGTTGCACATACCCTCCAAACACCCCTTTTCCCTTGAATTTTACGTTAATGTCTTGTGCAGAGTGTCTACAAAGGGTCATTGCACTGTGTATGTCAGAAATGCGACCCTGGATTACTCAAAACACAAGCTCGCTAGATGCCTTGTCAGCTGAAAAAAACCCTGTCATCAGATTCCAGGGGGTAAACTAGAGAAAAGTTTGTTGTTCTACTGTTTACTGTCTACTGCTAATAACTCATTAATTGCACGATGTATTAAAATAAAAATAATCTGTGCTCTGCAGATAGACAGGAATTAGCTCCAGTTGCATACTGTAAAAAATATGGTTTAAGTTATACTAGTTTTCCAGGAATAAAAACAAAGACAATGTGAAAGATGTTCTTCAAGTTCTTCAAAATTGTGTCCATCAGTGTGAATAGCTTGGGGCATATTTTGAGCATATTCTTCTGTTTATCCCGATTGCTACAAAAAGCAAACATGTGTCTTCTTCACAACCCTGGATGTATGGGATGTTTTCAGCATAAATATGCTTGTATTCTTATTTTTCTATAGGTAGATATATATAGATTGCTATGTAAATATAACATAAATAAATGATATTCCATTAGTGGTCTTGTGGCCATATATCACACACATATGTTACATTTTTTCCCAATTATGAAAAAAAAAAATGATTGAAAACTCTGAAAAAAAAATATTGGGTCTATAAATCAAAATGTTGACAATCTATCCAACACTCAATTTTCATAAACATCTATTAAAAAATCAGCCACTCTTATTGACTTATACTGATAAAAAATGGGAAATTCTGATTTTTCACTCTGATAAAAAAAGTTCAAGTTTATCTGTATAACTTTGTTTTCAGAATCAGAATCAGAATCATTTTATTTGCCAAGCATGACTGGGTCAAGACCGGAATTGGGTTTGGCACAATGGAGCGGTACATAGAAAGAAATACAGAAAAGCAACTCAAATATAGACATACACAAATCTACAGTCAGCATTAGATGTACATATAGCTCAGTATTCATCTTACGAAAACACACACGTGTTTTCGTTTTCATCGAATTACTGTGAAATCATATATTTTTATTGTTTCATTTGTGGCCAACTTAAAGGGACTCCGAGCAGTGCAGAAACTATGGAAAGATGCATATCATTTTAAAGCTCTCTTTCTCCTCTTCCAAGTGATATATAAATCGCCGCCCTACGCCTTTTAGTTTTCGCTATTTTCGCGATTGAAATTGCCGCTGCCGCGATTTCGATCGCGAAAATAGAGAAAACTAAAAGGCGTAGGGCGACGATTTAGGTGTCGTCAGAAAGAGGAGAAAGAGAGCTTTAAAATGATATCCATCTTTCCATAGTTACATTGTATTACACAGGACGACTTTTTCCTAAAGTCAGCAGCTCCATTCTGCTGAATAGAGCTGCTGACACTGGGGAAAGTGTCGTCCTGTGTAATACAATGTAACTATGTGAAGATGGACATCATTTTAAAGCTCTCTTTCTCCTCTTTCTGACGACACCTAAATCGTCGCCCTACGCCTTTTAGTTTTCTCTATTTTCGCGATCGAAATCGCGGCCGCGGCAATTTCAATCGTGAAAATAGCGAAAACTAAAAGGCGTAGGGCGGCGGTTTATATATCATTGGAAAGAGGAGAAAGAGAGCTTTAAAATGATATGCATCTTTCCATAGTTTCTGCACTGCTCGGAGTCCCTTTAATGCATTTATTTAGAACTTCTTTGTGGTTCTCACTGCAATTTCAGCATTTTTTTTACAGATTTGTATTCATTTAATTTATTGAAATTGAAATGAGAGCTATACCTATCCTAGATTGTCATGTCTGGAGCAGCAGAATTTTAAACTGTGCAGATTAATCACAGAACACCAGCAACTTCACATTGTCCAACAGAAAGGTGCATTGCTACTGATACATTTGTAGGTTTAGGGTAGAGGCACCCAAAAATATAAAATAATTAAAACAGCTTAAAATGTAGAGGCAGTGTTAAGACTTACCTCTAGCGAAGAATAATAGCCAGTATGACTGCATTCAATACAAAGTTTTATTTTTGCCAGAAAAGGGTATGACAGCACATTTTCATTTTTTACCCGCTTCTTCAGGTCAGTAATACCCACAAAAAAAAACGTTCTGTGCGGCTTAGAAAGAGAACAATCTGAGCGGCTCCAAGAAC
This sequence comes from Hyperolius riggenbachi, assembly GCF_040937935.1. NCBI lineage: Eukaryota > Metazoa > Chordata > Amphibia > Anura > Hyperoliidae > Hyperolius > Hyperolius riggenbachi. Next base: position 163,057,966 of record NC_090653.1, on the reverse strand, counting down.
AGAGGTTATACCAAGGTTCTGTCTGTTATTTGGTGACAAGATAAGGTGAGAATTGAAATTCCCGAAGTTCCTGTAATTCTGAAACTTCGCTCAGAATTTTCAAACGAATTCCAAATTTTGCGGCTTTTGAGTTTGCATTGTAAAATCTCAAGATTTTGACTTTCCACAAATCTATGCCCGCATAACCATAAGGTTAGTGTGAATTTATGAAAATATGTTCATAACAAGTTGCAGTTTTTTTGCTTAGAATTTTCACATTCATGTCCCTTGAGCACACTCAGTAGACTTTTTTTGTTATTTACACAAAAAAAAGTTTGTTTATTACACAACGTACTGATAATAATATCAATATTTTGCATAAATTGTAAAATTCCTATGTGAAAGTTCTTTTCTCGTGTGTGTGTGGTTGTATTAGCCCCAGACTGTGCATCTGTACTTCCTTAGAGTGAGAGGTATATGCAGGGTGCCCTATTTTTTCCTTTTAACCACTTCAGCTCGCGGGTTGTTTTCACCTTAAGGATGAGAGGAATTTTCACATTTCAGCGCTTCTCTCTTTCATTCCCCAATAACTTTATCACTACTTATCACACCGAAATGTTCTATACCTTGTTTTTTTCACCACCAATTAGGCTTTATTTGAGTGGTACATAATGCAAAAAGAAGGAGGAGAGCGCTGGCACTGCTGTCATACACTTTAATCCAGAATCATTGAAAGATAAAATACACATTGTCCATACAAAAGTTGAAAGACACATACCATTGGTGACTGTGGGTGATGCGGAGGGTGCAGAGCCTACATAATGCTAAGAAATATTTTATTCTAAATGCATTTTTATGGAAATAATAAGAAACATTTTTAAAAATTCATTATTTCTCAGTTTTCGGCCATTATAGTTTTGAAATAAAACGTAAAACTGTGGAAAAAAACGACACATTTTATTTGCCCATTTGTCCTGGTTATTGCAAGGTTTAAATTATATCCCTAGTACAATGTATGGTAACAATATTTTATTTGGAAATAAAGGTGCATTTTTTTCAGTTTCACACCCATCACTAATTTCAAGCACCTAATTTAATACCCTCTTGACATACATATAAAAAAATGTATTTTCTAATATCTGTAGGTGTAAGTTTACTATTTGGCCACAAGATGTCCTTGCGCATTATTTTCTATTGCGTAGTATAAGTACGAAAATAGGAAGTACCATATTTTTCGGACCATAAGACGCACCTAGGTTTAGAGGACAAAAACCAGGAAAAAATAAATATATACTAAACCTGGTGCATCTATGGTGCAGGGGCATCTTGTGGAACTTCTCATCATCCCAAGCTGTCTCTATAGAGCTACACTGCCCAACTAATGTAACCGCTGCTGCCTCCCAGCTACACTAATCTCCACTGCCTCCAGCTACAATAACTGCCACCTACATTAATCCCCAATACCCTCAATATAGAAACAAAACTACCCGCACTAATCCCCACTTACTCCCACTACACCAATAAAATCACTTGCACTACTCCCTAATGCCCCCACTACAGCAATAAATACACCTGTACTATTCCCCAATGCCCCCACTACAGCAATAAATACACCTGTACTATTCCCCAATGCCTCCACTACAGCAATAAATACACCGGTACTATTCCCCAATGCCCCCACTACAGCAATAAATACACCTGTACTATTCCCCAATGCCCCCCACTACAGAAATAAATCCACCTGTACTAATTCCCAATTCCCACCACTAAAGCAATAAAACCACCTGCACTAATCTCCAGTGCCCCCCACTACAACAATAAAACCACCTGCACTAATCCCCAATGCCCCCCACAACTGCAAAAAAAAAAACCACCTGCACTAATCTCCAATGCCCCCCACTACAGTCACAAAACCTGCACTTATCTAGAGATCAGGCACTGAAGTGACAATCAGAACCTCTGTCATACCTTATGGTTATGCACTCTGATGCAGGAAGCAGGGGTATCCGGGTGTCAGAAACCTGTCAGGGGATTCCACAGAGACCTCCCTCACCACCGATCCAAAGCTGCAGCAGGCACACGTTTGATACGAGGGTCAGGAAGCCGCCACGGGAACTTTACCGGTTTACCCGCCCCTCGACAGACTCGGTACTCCTCGGCCAGGCTCACATTCCTTAAACGCCGAATCTCTTCCCGCAGTTGCTGGGAGAGAAGCACAGCTTGCAGCAGAAATTAAGAAGCTGCATGTAATTCTCCTTGGCTCCCCCGTGGACTTCCTCCATCCTCCTTCCGGTAGCCTCTCCAAGTCCGGAAAGTCCAGAGAGAAGCGCAGCTTGCAGCACACATGAAGAGGCTGCATTCACTCATCCTCGGCTTTCCTGCAGACTTCCTCCTTCTAGTACACAGCCTTGCTACAGCGCAGCTTGAGGAAGACATTTCCCTGCGTGACCCGATGTGCAATGGTCACAACATGAGGAGGCTGCATGTTCTCATCCTTGGCTTCTCGACAGATTTCTCATCTCCCCGCAGATTTCCCGGCTCCTGGCAGACTTCACTTCTCACTCTCCTAGAACGCGGAGCTCTCCCCGGTGCTTTCCAAGAAGCACAACTTGCCACAGATATCCTGGCTGGATCAGGTGATTAATACAGGGGGCCGCATATTGTGGCTATAGCAATAGGGGGAAACAACTTTGCGCTGGTCTGAAAGTAGCATTCGGATCATAGGACGCACTGACTTTCGCCCCCCCATTTTGGGGGGAGAAAAAGTGCGTCTTATGGTCCGAAAAATACAGTAATGCATGGCTGTGTTACTTCGGAAGTGACAAAGGGACCTAGAGGGGAGATGACTGATTGGGAACAAAATTCCCATTCATTAATCTAACGATTGGCAGCAGGAACGGTGATCATTCTCACTGTACAAGAAATGATTGGCTCAGGTGACTTCTGCCCCCTGCCACCAATTCCCCGTCTCCGGACCTTCGCGATTGCAGTCTTTCACCCGCATGATCACACGCATAGCCCCGCAAACTGCATGACATGAGTCTCGCATACTTGCGGTTGTAGCAGCTGCTGCTACGAACATGAGACTCACGTCCGTGCGGCTGGAAAGGTTAAACAATACCATTTACCCAGTGTGCTGCTGAGGTTTTATGCATCAGTGGTGTCTGAATCACACACTTGAAACAAGCATGTGGCTAATCCAGTCAGACTTCAGTGAGAAAAATCTGATCTGTTCAGGCTCTATGGCTAAAAGTATTAGAAGCAGAGGATCAACAGGACAGCCGGGTAATTTGCATTGTTTAACTCTTTAGCAGTCAATTTATTTCGAATCTTGCAAATGCTCCAGGCCAATTTATTTTAGCACTTTTTTATTTCTTCTTTCTACATTTCCTTGCTACTAGTACTGCTGTAGTGTGTATTTATGGCCACTTGTCACTAGCGGCAGTGTGAGACAATAACAGAGGACTTCTGCTTTAATTTTATATATTGTCTGCAAGCAGAGAGACATCAAAGCATTCCAAGAATTTACAGTACGAGTTTTGTCAGCTGTGGTCAAAAGCAATGCACTTATCTAAAATGAGATAATTCCTTTGAAGCTGTTAATGAGTTAAAGGGAAATGAATATGGCAGCCTCCATATCAGATGTCCCTTAAAGGGTTCCATAGCAGTCCCATAGACATATAATAAGTATGTTTGTTCTGTAGCATAGAATCAGGCAGACCCACTACTCTTTCATATGGAACAGTTCTCCTAGTTCTTGGTCCTTTCTATAATGATGATTTCATTGTTAGAGATTGAGTTCAGCTGCTTTTGTGATTTCTTCATTTTGTCCTCCAAGACCAATGCTCTTTACTCTGACTCTGTTATCTGTGTGGACTGTTGTTTTAATGCAGATTGCAGGTGGTTAATTTTAGGGGTTATCATATCACTCAGTAATTCTGCAAGATCCTCTTTTAACCTTTTAGCAACTGACTGGTTAGGTGTCTGTACCTTGTGCTGGTTATCATTGTCTTTGCAGTCACTGCAGTCACTGCCTGGATGTTAAAATATGAATATGGGACACAAGTGACTGTAGCAATTAATATCATTTTGAATATGAAACCAGTGTTTTATTTATACAATATTTTGCATTACACCGCCCAATCTTAGAACACAATCCTGATCTAAACTGAGAATACATCAGTGTAATAGATGAGGTGGGCTTTGCACCAAGGACAGAGTCTTATGTTACCTCAATGTTGCCAATAAACATATTCAAGTGAATGCACATAATGGTATTTATTTGGGAAGGAGATAACTGGAATACAAGTGAGAACCATACGTCCACAGCTGCTGAGATTTTTCTGGGGATTTTTTTTCTTATGGATATACTATTCATCCCTTTAAAATTTGATAAAATGAATTAAACCAGCATTTCACATGAAAAGAAGAACAAATGCAGAAGTCCAGTTGATTTTTTTGAAGTGGTGAATCTGACATCATTGTAAATTTGAATTACTTGCCAAAGGTGAATGTTCAGAGATTTAAAAACATATGTTAGGCAGATTTAGCATTAAACCTTTCTGAACAAATCCCATTTTTTAGTATTAAGGATGAGGTTGGGATCGAACACAAATTTACACAAAACGTGTAGGATTCCTATTTATTATCAGGCAAATTGATGGAGCTCAAGCTTTTGCAGTGGGTGCGTTATGTAAATCACAGCAGCATTCTCCTCCCGCAATAAATATTAGCTCGTCAGCATCTCCTTGAATGATTTTACTAAAAACAATAAATAAATAAAAAATAATTTGTCCTTTCCTGTATTTTTAAAGTTTCTAGAATTGCATCTTGACTACTTTTGTAGGTACAAAAGCGAGCTATTGGAGAGAAGAAGGACAGAATGCACTATGTCACCACTGAGTACATACTAGTCCATAAGAATGACAGGACTTGATTACCAAGAAAATATAAAGATAACTAGAGGTGTAACAATATATTTCATTTTCAGCAGTATTCAATGATGACACAGCCAGGCATTACCAGGACTCTACAACTTTTACAGCCAGCATCAAGAGTAGAAACTGAGATGGATTGAAGAATATCACTCCAACTTATCCACCCTCAGAACTAAACTAAAACAAAAATTGGATCCTGAGTATAAAAGAAACTGGAGTCATCTATGACAGAATGCTGTAACATTCACAGGAGTAGCTATGGGTGGGCAAGGGGGGACATATGTCCCCGGGCGCAGCACTGTGAAGGCGCTCAGCACAGCCATTGCACCCCCACGTGCATGAGAGGTGGCTCGCTGGCTGCCCTAAGTGCCCTTGCTTCTCTCCCTCCCTCTGCAAAAGCGTTAAAGGGGAACATCAGCCTAAACAAACATACTGTCATTAAAGAGGAGCTGTTAGGTATAAGGTCTCAGAGAAAATAAACACATATATCAGTAGCTAAAGATTGGCTGTACTTACATTACATATGCATTTCACTGTCCACGTTTGGATTTCACAGAATTTTTATATAGTATATGCAGAGATAGATGCTCCTGACAGCTCATGGCAGGCTCCATGTTTTTCTGTCAAATGTGTCGTCATGTCCTGCCTGCTTCCTGATCACAGATAAGCTCCTACTTGAACAACACAGTGTGTAGTGAATATTAATGAGCCATGTGGCTAGGAACAATAGCTGACTCCTGCAGAGTACTCTGCCCCGAGATTTATCAGTGCTACACGCTGGACTGATTACAAGCTTCTGTGACGTCTCATTAGCAGCCGAGGGGAGGGCCCCAGAATGCTTTGCAGTTTAGTATGCGGCTTGCGTCCTTATGGGTCTATAACAGACTTGCTGATAAGCACACATCAAAGGTAACTGAGATTTTTATCTTCACTAATGGCTTTTGGGCTTCCTTCTAAACTGTTTAACACAGGAGAATAGAGGTTTAAATTAGCTTCTGCAGCCTGACAGTTACTCTTTAAGTTACATTAGTTATGTTAATTAGAATAGATGGGTAATATAATTTTTTACCCACCCTGTTTTCAAAGAACAGGCAAATGTTTGTGATTCATGGGGGCTGCCATCTTTGTCATGGGGGCAGCCATCTTTTTGGTTGAAAGGAGGTGACAAGGAGCAGGAGACACAGTTCCAACTGTCCTGTGTCCTGATAACCCCTCCCAGCTGCACACGCTAGGCTTCAAATGTCAAATTCAAAATGTAAAAAAAAAATTTGCACCAAAACAGCAGAACAAGAGCAACAACATCAGAAATCCCATCATGCTTTGCACAGCATCAGGGGGGAAAAGCCCGGGCAGTTTTCTTCTGTGCAGCTAAAAATGAGGCTTGGATAAGAGAAACAAAGTTCGGATGCTGTGAAACTGTTAAGGAAACACTAGGCCTTTTCAGTGCTGCTGAGTCGATTTTTATTTCGGAGGTTCACTTTAACAGCAGCAGAATAAGGCTATCTAAAGGGGGCAAATTTGGCTATCCAAACAGGGTGAAGGGGAGCACATCTGGCTAACTAAAGGGGCACACATTTGGCTGTTTAAAGGGGGGAATATCTGGCGATATATTAATGGGGTGAGGGGGCACATATAGCTATGTAAATAACTTATGACTTCACCCATGACCACATTTTGATGTGTGGCTATGACCATTTTGTCCAGAGGGGGGCGCAAAAACTGTCTTTGTCCCTGGGTGCTGAAAACCCTATCAACGCACCTGGTAACATTGGCACGCTACTATTTTAGATGTAAAATGCTATTTCACCTAAGTATCAATGCCAAAACCTCAAACTCAGCAGAGTTATTATTATTTAGTATTTTTGTAGTGCTAACATCTTCCACTTCACTTTACACTGTATAATCTTGTCACCAACTGTCCCTCAGAGGGGATCACATTCTAATCCCTACCATAGTCATTTGTCAATCTTAGTCTAGGGCCAATTTAGGGGGAAGCGCAGGGGTTAAATCATTTAGGCTACCACCTCCCTTCTGATGTGCTTCACGACGTGTTCCATCTTCTGACACATCTGCTCATAGCGGAACTTCCGGTTTAGAAGTATTGGAAGATGGAGTGCGGCGTGGAGCACATCTAATATTCCAAAAGACTAATATTCCCTATAGACCTTCCGTCCCTGGATCCAATCAAAATAGTTTCCTTAAAGTTCCTTTCACAGTAAATACCACACTATTATCTTCAGGATCCACATTTTCTTAGTCTGTGTTACAATTCCATCACATAAAAACTCACGTGTCCCTTAAAGGGAAGGTTCAGGGTGAGGTCGAAAAAAATCAAAATCAAAATCCACTTACCTGGGGCTTCCTCCAACCTGTGGCAGGCAGGATGTGCCCTCGGCGCCGCTCCCGGTGGTCTCCGGTGGCCGACTCGACCTGGCCAGGCCAGCGGCCAGGTCGGGCTTCTTCTGCGCTCCAATCTGCGTTTCACCCAGGTGCGATGACGTCATCGGACGTCCTCCGGGCTGTACTGCGCAGGCTCAGTAGTTCTGAGCCTGCGCAGTACAGCCCGGAGGACGTCCTATGACGTCATAGCGCCCAGGTGAAACGCAGATTGGAGCGCAGGACAAGCCCAACCTGGCCGCCGGCCTGGCCAGGTCGGGTCGGCCACTGGGAGCCTGCGGAGCGGCCCCGAGGGCACATCCTGCCTGCCATGGGCTGGAGGAAGCCCCAGGTAAGTGGATTTTGATTTTGATTTTTTTCCACCTCACCCTGAACCTTCCCTTTAATATTGGTGATTAGCGGCCACTTCTCATAGCAGTATAGTCATACAGCTGGATTCCCCCACTCTGACCTTCCCTCAGGGGCGTAGCAATAGGGGGTGCAGAGGTAGCGACCGCATCGGGGCCCTTGGGCCAGTGGGGCCCCGAAGGGCCCTCCCTCATCTACAGTATTAGCTCTCTATTGGTGCTGTGATCAAAATAATTACTTCTATAGGTACTTTGAATAGTGGTAATCATTAACAAACTATTCCTCATCCCCTTCTTGCACCTCTGACACTGTAGTTGCCATTGGCAGGTTTTGGTGCACTGTATCAATTGTTATGTATAGAGTGCTTGGGGGGCCCCATTGTAAAACCTGCATCGGGGCCCACAGCTCCTTAGCTACGCCACTGCCTTCCCTGTGTGCAGGATGCCTCTCTCGCAACAATCTGCCTGCTCTCAGCGTCTCTGGCTTCTTCCGGCGGCATACGTAGGTTTCGTCTGAAAGACTCAGTCCCTCGCTCGCCGCACTTTCGCTCAGCTGATCCGGCTTGCGTATCAAATTAGGTGACGTCACCACACAGCTTCTGGACCTTTGTTTACAGGCGGCTGCTGCGCGCCACCACAGCCTACTTGATCCAGAGCTTCTCAGCAGATACTTGTAACATTTAAAACAACCTCTACGCTTTTCAGCCAATAGCGTTGGCCCTCATCAGTAGGAATTGGTAATGCACAGGAGGCCAGTCAGTTCTCCTATCTTTATAGTCCAGGGTCACCATTTTACTCCGCCCATATGCAAATTCACAATTGGATCCTTCCTTCTTAAAGTCCCATACTTCAATAGTTCTTCAATTTTAATACTGATGGATATAATGCACAATACACATTCATCTCGCCCCACTTATCAAGTGAGGTTTATCCCTACCACATCAATTACTCAATCAATCAGATTCCCATAAAGAATTACGTAAAATTAGTTTTTAAAATTACTTAAAAAAAGCAAAAAACTCCATTTCGCTATTAAGGCCTTTAGGTGCCAATGTGTCCAACTGATAAATCCACTTAGACTAATTTCGTGACATCTTGCCTATATAGTCACCGCCCCTTTTGCCCGGATGGATAATTTCCAGACCATAAAAGATAGTCCCCTTTAAAAGACCCTTATGCTTCTCTTTATAGTGCTTAGACAACAGATGTCTCTCATTTTTCTTTTCTATATTATTAAAATGTTCCCCAATCCTCCTCTGTAAGGACCTTTTTGTCCTCCCCACGTATCTTTTTTGACAGGGGCATTGGATACAATAAATCACACCACTAGTTGTGCATGTGATGGAGTCTTTAATCTTATAAGTTGTTAGATCAGGTGCTTCCACCTCCAGTATCCTCCCTGGGTACTTCTTCTCCTACAATTTAGGCAGAAACCATACCTAACAAACCCTCCCCTTCTGCGTTCTTGTGATGCATTCATCCCATGTTTACATTCATTAGCTGCCGTGGCTATGGATAATCCAATATTTGGTGCCCTTTTAAAAATTAATTTGGGCCTTTCAGGTATCAACTCCCCCAGGACTTTGTCCTCCTTTAATACATCCCAATGTTTACGGATTATCCCCGCTACTTTGTTAGATTGTGTAGTATGCTGAAATAGCATATTAAAGTTATTCACATCCCACTCATTTTTATTTTGGTTTTTATTCTCAGTGGACAGTAATTCTTCTCGGGGCTTCGATCCAACTATTCTCCTGGACTCCTCGACCTGCCCTATCGGGTACCCTTTCTCCAAGAAGCAGTCCACGAGCCTACACGCCTCCACCTCATACTCCTCCATCTCAGTACAGTTACGGCGCAGCCTCTTGAACTACCCCTTGGGAATATTATCCAACCATCGAGGGAGATGGCAACTAGTGTATAAAATGTAGCTATTGACATCAACTGTTTTCTGGAAAGTCCTTGTCTTTAGAGACTGAGCCTCAACATATAGTTCCAAATCCAAAAAGTTCACACTTCTAGTACTCACACTTACGGTTTAGGTGAATTAGCCCCCCATATTATGGGACGGTATTCCAGTTAAAAAAAACATCCTACACAGCCTTCTTTCACATCCAGCAACACCTTCCATATTTTACAGTTTCCTCCCAAAGTCAGTAGCTGCTTTTCTTGTACAGCACCAGCCTACAAAATCAAGCAGTATCACTGCCACATCTAGTGTCTCACTTCCACATATGGCAGTCACCATTCACATCCAGAGCCACCATTTATTTTCCATGCATTAGTTCCATTCCATATCCAGCTACCCAGTATCAGGCCTCTTGCACACTGCAAGCGATTCCGATTCAGATTCCGCTTTTTAATCAGTTTTTACATCCAATTCAGATTCCGATTTGCACTGTGCAGGGAGCAAACTGCAAATCGGAATCGGATGTAAAAACTGATTAAAAAGCGGAATCTGAATCGGAATCGCTTGCAGTGTGCAAGAGGCCAGAAACACCGTTCTACACTGAGCAGCCCTTCCACATTCAGCAGCCCCCATCCATATTTAACAGCATACTTTCATATATACCAGCATGTGTCATTAGTGACAGCCAATCAATCCATTAGGATGAGCACAAGTAAATTTCACTTTGCATAACATTTTGCAAAATGGATCCTATCACGCCTTTTATATATTATTCTATTTTTGCAAACTAAACAATTAGGAAGAACATTTCTTTTCAGCATTATTTTTGTGGTAAAAGCAAGGGAAATTACTTCATAGGTCCTTGGACCCTTTTTTGACCAATCTCTCTCATAAGAAAAAAGTTGACAACTGAAAGCTGAGAGGATGAAAACAAATGAGGAAATGTCTCTTGGAAAGAACAGCCTCACCACTCTGTATTCCAAAAATGTGCTAATTTCTATTTTCGGGAAATGCCATCAAAACTTCTGCATTGAAACCCTATCACCCTTCTCCCAAGAGATGTTGTAGCTTTTGTTGCTAATTCATTTTGTCTAAATTGTTGGCTCAATACTCACCAAGATAAATGATCTTTCAATAATATCTTGCATTGGCATGGATAAAGTGATATTACACACTAGTTGATAAAAAAAAAACACCCCATTAGTTTGGATCTATACATCTCAAGGATTTTTCAATTATTCTCTCTAATTTGTTACCATTCCTTTTTTTTCTGCAGAGGCTGCTTTATGCATAGCTCAGCCTTCCCCCCAGCTTAGTGAGTACTGTTGTACAGGTCTACTCCTTCAGATTTTACACTTTTTACACACAGAACTAAAATTACAGGTTTCATGCTTAAACAATAGTCCTATTTTAATGTCCAGAACTTTTAAGAGATGTATAACACACAGCAAACTGTAATAATTGTAATAACATCAAATTAACAAGTAATCAGAGATAATATCACGATAATGCGTGTTAACAAAGGTGTAATTTCACTTTAAACACAGTGGTGTTGGTTTTGCACTCCACTGGTCAAGTCAAGTTCTGTCTGTAGAATCAAACAGTAATAGTTCAGTGCTGGAAAAGACATGCAGGGATGAATTGGAATTTTGTTTTGCTATTAATAGCTGCTAAAAATTATTGAATTTACATATTGTGGTTTCTGGAAACAAGCAGTCATCCCCAACAGAAATGTTATTTCCCAGACAACTAGACTCAAAGCACAGCTAGGAATTGTTTGAAAGCGACCTGTTTTTCTTTGTTGCCTACTATATTATGAGATCATGTTTTTTCTCTAATAAGAGTTTATGCATTCTTCTGGTTATCTATTTTTTTCAATACACAGAGAAGAAAAAAGAAGAAAAAATGTGGGCTCAAGAAGAAAAGACAATACACACTTGAAGGCTACGGATTGCTTTGGCTCAGGATATAAATAAATGTAGTAGGGATGTCAAGCAAGATTTGTAAGTTTGAGGCCTTTTTTGCTTGCGTAAAAGGCCCAGTGATTCGCCATGTGGTCGATTCTCAACAAACGATTGCAGGAGGAACATAAGAGCAGTATTGCCAGAAAATTTCAGTGGGAAGCACAGAATGTGCTTCTGCAGAGGGAATAATTTGCTCCTAGGATGCACAGTAAGCCCAAGCACCCAATGAGAACAGATCCCTCCAGAAGCAGGGGGTGGAGGGGGGAGGGGTTATCACTTAATTTGTGTTGTCTGGGTTATAGGAGGTAAAGGTATGGTTTGCCTCTCAGCAAATCTGACTGAGCTGCTCTGTGATGTGGTGAAGGAAATCAATTATACCTGAAAGGTTCTACCCCTGCACTCATTCTCCGAAACTAGGAGATTTTTTCCTCCTTGAAATGGCAAGCTGTTGTGACCAAACAGTGTATGGCATATGACGGGATTTATAATCGGGCTGATCAACAGTTTCAATGTACAGAATATACCCTTAAACAATCGTAGCCAGAACCAAAACGCAAACGCCTGACAATATATAAAGAAAATACACAAAGACTATGGAAGAAGCACTATCCCAGCTGTACAAATAATGCAGATGTGTGCAACTCGGCAATATCAAAATGTCAAGAAAGAGTAAGGGAGATGGAAAGCATTTAGCAATACTGCACCACATCTACTAATGGAATAAAATCTTTATTGTATAACCATATATGATTGTATAAAGACACACAAAAAAAATTAAAGACCACTCAAGTATAATTAACTGTGGGGTGCAGATCACCAGACATCATGTAGCCACAGCTTCCACCCAACACTGGCCTCTGACAAAACAGGTGGTGTCCATGATACGTATGAGGCATTAGGTGAAGTGGGGGCTGCATGCTGTCCTGTGATCTCCACACTGCAGGTAATTATACTCGAACAGTTGGTGTTTATGACACTGCCTACCACGTAAACTTCAGGGCCAATATGAATTCACTTTTCTCCTGAGGTTTCTCCTAGGAGATCATTTTTAAACTTCTCCATAAAATAACTCAATGGGCCAACAGTGGCTACAAGGGAAAAAGTTCCAAAAGACTATGTAGTTTTCCATAAAACTGCAGTTAAAGTGGCAGGAGGCAAACAGGAATTTTACGTGATGGACAGCTTACAGAAGGCAGTGAAAACATTAGGCCATGGAGATTGAGAAATGGTGGTGCTATGTGTCCAGGTAGATCGCATTGCTAGCTGGCAGAATGAGCTGGGCAGACTGCATCAGCAATGCTACCCAGAAGTGTACATACTAGTTGTGTCAATGGTGTTCTGATACTGAAGAGTGGCAACAGCAGGAGGAAAAGGTGGACCCTGAGATGGAGCATAGACCACATTGCTAGCTGGCAGTACAAGCCGGGTGCAGTGCATCAGCAATGCCACCCAGAAATGTACATACAAGTTGCAGCAATTGTGTACTGATACCGGAAGATGGTGGGCAGGATTATGTGGTGGGTCCTGAGACAGAGTGTGGACTGCATTGCTAGCTGGCAGCATGAGCTGGGTGGACTGTATCAGCAATGCCACCCTGAAGTTTACATAAAAGTCCAGAACAATTAACCAGTTCAGGACCATAGGCTTATGTCCCCCTAGTGACCAGGCTATTTTTTACAATTTAGTGCTCTGCAGCTTAAATAGCTTGCTGCAGAGCCATACTACGTAGCACACAAGTGATCCCCTTCCTTTTCTGCCCACCAACAGAGCTTTATGTTGGTGGGCTCTGATTGCTGGTGAAATGTTTGTTTATTTCTTTAATGATTTACTATTTTTTTAAATAAATGTGTCTATTTTTTATTTATTTTTACTATTTCCCTCCCTCCCCCTGCCAGCCAATCAGGGCGATCCTCTCTCATAGGCATTGGCCTATGAGAGGGGATTGCGATCGGAGCCACTCTAGGGGACAGCCAAGTGACTCGGCTGTCCCCAGTACAGCATTGCAGTAGATCGCATTGCTGTACAATGTAAATAGACTACGGTTTCGCCATCTAACAGTCTGCTAGCGGTGATTGGTGCTGGTAGACTGATGACGGAGCAGATCCCCTGTAAAACCCTGCCCCAGGACTTAATGCCTTTCGGCGTTAGGCGGTCCTGGCTGCCACCTTCCCGACGCCAATTGGCGTTAGGCGGTCAGGGAGGGGTTAATCAATACTAATTGGCTGGCTGTAATGCTGACCCACTGCCTCTAATACTTTCAGCCATAGACCCTGAACAACCATACAGCAGATCAGATGTTTCTGACTTTATTGTCATATCTGACAAGATTCGCTGCATGCTTGTTTCTTGTGTTATTCAGACACTACTGCAGCCAAATAGATCAACAGGGCTGCCAGGCAACTGGTATTCTCTAACAGGAAATAAATATGGCAGCCTCTATATTTTTCTCACGTCAGTTGTCATTTAAGAGAAAAAGTGAATTGGATCGTCCCAGTGTGCGTTCCACTAGCTAGGTACTGCACTAGCACTGCTGCTGGGTCACACTGTCTGTTAACCTCCTTGGCGGTAATCCCGAGCCGAGCTCGGGGTATGCCGCCGGAGGTCGCCGCTCAGGCCCTGCCCCAATTCTGTAAAAAGCAGCACACGCAGCCGGCACTTTGCCAGCCGCGTGTGCTGCCCGATCGCCGCCGCTCCGCGGCGATCCGCCGCGTGCAGCGGCGAAAGAGGGTCCCCCCAGCCGCCCGAGCCCAGCGCAGCTGGAACAAACAGTTCCGGCCGGCGCTAGGGGCTGGATCGGGCGGCTCTGACGTCAGGACGTCGACTGACGTCCATGACGTCACTCCGCTCGTCGCCATGGCGACGAGGAAAGCGAAACAAGATAGGCCGCTCATTGCGGCCTATCTTGTTACTTTCGATTGCCGGAGGCGATCGAAAGTACGCTTCCGGAGCGCCCTCTAGTGGGCTTTCATGCAGCCAACTTTCAGTTGGCTGCATGAAATATTTTTTTTTTAATTTAAAAAAAACCCTCCCGCAGCCTCCCTGGCAAAATAAATAAACCGCCAGGGAGGTTAAGGGACTTCCGAGGTGATGAATGCAATCTTATGTTTACTCAACTGGGGCTTCATCCAGCCCCTAGCAGCCATTCCAGTCCCTCACCGCAGCTCAGGTCCTCCTCGGTGTCCTGCTGGCTGCCCTTGCCCACCAGATGACGTGGACAAGTACCCGCGCAGGCGCAGAAGAGCTGACCGGCGGTGGATCGCCAATCATTACAGGCGCCAGTGGGACACCAAGGAGGACTGGGGTGGCGGTGAAGGACTGAAACGGCTGCTAGGTGCTGGAAGTGGCCCCAGGGGAGTAAAGATAAAATTGTATTCATTGCCTCAGAAGTCCTTTAAGTAGCTACAATAGTACTACCAACAAAGAGAACTGTCAATTCTGGTATTGAATACCTTATATACTCGCATATAAGCTTAATTTTTCAGCCCAAACATTGTGCTGAAATGTTACCCCCTTGACTTATATGCGAGTCAGTGGTGTAGAACGGGTGGTGGAACAGGTTTTGGTACTGGCAGAGGAGCGTAAGGACTAGTGGTCCTGCTCTTGCTAGCTAGCTCCCTGCTGTGTCCGTGCCCCCCATTCCCTGCAACATGGTGTGCAGAGTGCACTGTTCAAGACTACCTGTGTCCCCTGTAGTGGAGTGGAGTGTACAAGCAGCGTGTCAGAGGTGCAATGATCGGGGATTCTTCATGTGTGGCATTTACTGTGCCTTATATCTATGATGTCATCTAGTGGCATCTTGAGACACAGCTGTATCATCCTTGGGGCTCATCTGGCTATGGAGAGGGGGGCTGATTTGTACTGGGGGCATATCTGGCTACTGTGGAGGGGGTTATTCTGGGGAGGTGGCTTCTATAAGAGTCAATCACTTTTTCCTAGTTTCTGAGGGAAAAGTGGGTACCTCGGCTTATACGCGGGTCGGCTTATATGCGAGTATATACGGTATATGCTGCTTTAGTACTCACTATAAACTTACGTGCAACCAAGTAGTTTTGTTATATTGTGTCCATTGTCCACCTCAATAAAACTTATTTCCATTTAATTTCATTGTGACATTTTCAATCAAGGTGACTAACATATTGCAGCTTTTTGCATTCCACAGAGTTGCACTTCATACATTATACTTCTAACAGGTGTATAAAAAGTATTGTATGGTAAAATACAGTAATTGAAAGTATGATGTTAACCTTGTGGGAGCCAAGGAACCCAGTCTTTAACTGCTTCCCGACTGCGTCACGCCAATGGGCATGGCGGCAGCCACAGGACCGCCTAACGCCAATCGGCGTAAAGTCCTGGGGCTTCAGTTTGCAGGAGATCGTGCGCATCTCCTGCTTGGTAGGCGGAGCGGAGCTCTGTTGGTGGGGAGAAAAGGGGGGGGGGGAAGTCACTTGTGTGCTGTGTTGTGCGGCCCTGCAGCTTGGCTTTAAAGCTGCAGTGACCTACAAAAATGGCCTGGTCTTTGGGGGGGGGGGGGGGTAAAGCCTGTGGCCCTGAAGAGGTTAAAGTGAACTTGAGTTTAACGATTATCTTGTATTTATACTTACCAGGGGCTTCCTCCTGCCCGTGAGGTTCGTGGAATCCCTCACCTTCCTCCTTGTCCCCTTTGTTCTGCCACTATCTGGCCCGGTAATCAGGTTGGCCAAGTTCTTCAATGCATGCACGGCTCGGAAAAAATCCCAGGCGATGGAGTTCAATGGGGGCGCAAATGCGGCTGAGCCAAACATGGGCTGAAGGGGCACGACTGGCTGGATTACCAGGCCAGATAGTGGCAGAATGGAGCCGCTGGAGAGGACAGTGAGGGACTCCACGAATCTCATGGGGCAGGAGGACGCCCCAGGTAAGTATAAATACAGGACAATTGTTGATCTCATGTACACTTTAAGCACAGCAGAGCCCACAGCATAAGAAGTTGATCTTCACCATTGTGAATACTGCTGGCAAATTGTGCTAGTTAGTTGAGACTTCTGGTTGGCTGAGTTCCGAATAACCCGGGACTCTACTGTATTTATTTTAAAATTATTCAGCAACATTCTTTTTTAAAATATGGGTGAATCCTAATGGTACGACACAAGAATAGTTTAACCTCCCTGGCGGTACGCATCCGCGGGAGGATTTTTCTTTAATAAAATATGTTTTTGTAACGATCGGTGTCAGCACACAGAGAGAATCTGATTATTGATGATCTGCAGTATCACCAAGAATACAGATATATACCTGATTATTTATGATCTGCAGAATCACCAATAATACAGATATAGCTAACCTCTGGACACCTATATAGTGAGAGTGTTTGGTGCAACAGTAATGACTTTGAGTGGGACCACCCGAGGAGCAGGTGGTCCTTGGCAGTATGAGAAATACCTCCCTCTGGGAAGTGCAAAAACCTTCCAGCAGCCTGAGACCTCCAAAGGGGTGGAGCCCCAGGCTGGATAGTAGGAAGGACCTGTGGCTGAGTGACACCTGGAAGGAGGGTGTCCCAAGCAGGTCTGGAGACTAATCTCTCAATGGAGAGAGATAGCTCTCAAGGTCGGGCAAGCCAGGTCGGTAACACACGTGCAGACAAGGTACAGAGACAGAAGGCTGATTCTGTAACCAAGGGCAGGCAGGGTTTGCAACAGGTAATCAGATATGCGTAGGTACCGAATCAGAAAGCAGAGGCATAGTCAGAAATGCAATAGGTCATAACAGATATCAAACAATGCCTAGTCTTGGGTGTGAAGTCCGTGGTCTCAACACCCTGGAACTAGTCTGGAGTATAATATGATGGTACACAGTATCCCTAGTCTTGGCTGTGAGGTCCGTGGTCTCGACACCCTGGAACTAGTCTGAAGTATAACACAATGATAACACAGAGTCCCTAGTCTTGGGTGTGAGGTCCGTGGTCTCAACACCCTGGAACTAGTCTGAAGTATAACACAATGATAACACAGAGTCCCTAGTCTTGGGTGTGAGGTCCGTGGTCTCAACACCCTGGAACTAGTATGAAGTATAACACAATGATAACACAGAGTCCCTAGTCTTAGGTGTGAGGTCCTTGGTCTCAACACCCTGGAACTAGTCTGAAGTATAACACAATGATAACACAGAGTCCCTAGTCTTGGGTGTGAGGTCCGTGGTCTCAACACCCTGGAACTAGTCTGAAGTATAACACAATGATAACACAGAAGTAATCTGGCTCAGTGTGAATTCCCAGGTCCTCCTGGTTCTAACACACTGTAGGATCTAACTATGGTCTGAGTGCTTTCACGTAAGTGTTCGCAACGGCAGACAACTTGAGACTGACCAGCAATAGGTATATATAGAGCGGCGCTCTCCAGCGCCACCCACCTCTGATCAACCAATGGCCACTAGTTCTGGGATCAGCTGACCAACCTGGTCAGCTGATCCCTCCTCGTTTGGCATAAAGGCTCTGCCTCTCAGCGCGCGGGCGCGTATTCCTCAGTCTGTGTGCACTAACAGGCCCAGCCACTTTAGACGCACGCTGCTGCGTGCAAACCGCCACGCTGGACGCGGAATCAGTTGCCTCGCCACCAAATTTGCGCGGCGGCTTCTCCGCAATCTCTTACAGTACCCCCCTGAGGAGTGGACTCCGGACACTTCCCACCAGGCTTTCCAGGATGCAAGTCATGGAATTCCTTTTTCAATTCATCTGCGTGCATGCGACAATCTGGCACCCACGTTCTCTCCTCTATGCCATATCCCTTCCAGTGAACCAGGTACTGCACAGAGTTCTGCACAAGCCGGGAGTCCAGAATCTTTTCTATCTCATACTCAGGTTGGTCATCAATCAACACGGGGGGGGGGGGGAGTGGAATCCATGTGCATCGCCGGCTTGAGCAAGGACACATGGAATGATCTCACACCTCGCATGCTGGTAGGGAGATCAATAGCATAAGTGACACCATTAAGTTTTCTGGTCACTGGAAAGGGACCTATGAATCTAGGGCCCAGTTTGGGTGACAGTTGTTTATCTGCGGAGAGTGGAGTTGTAACCAGGGCATACCAAGAACAACGGTAGAGTTTACCATTGGCAGGACCAGGAACTGTAATTTCTCTTTATGCAACGCCCCTAAACAACATGACAACAAGGGGGTTTGGAAAAGAGATTGACTACTCTGCAACGGAGAGTCATCCACTGCAGTGACCAGAATCTGCCGGTCCAGTGGAAACAAGGGTATCCCCAATTTTTTTACGAAATTGTAATCAATGAGGTTCACTGCAGAACCGGAGTCCACAACTGCTTCTGCGGAACTAGTCTGACCCTCCCATGTAATAGAGCAGGGAAGGAGCAGACGATCACTGTTTAGAGATAAAGACTGCTCGCCTATGGTGTTGACTAACCCTAGGCGGCAGCATTCTCCTGGCCCCTTAGCACCATATAGACCGCGGTTTCTTGGTCTTCTGTGACTCTTTTTCACCTGACTCAGCCCTGAACATCCGATTTGCATCGGCTCGTCAGAGGGTGACGAAGGTCGAGAAGAGTCGTCTGAGACAGACCATATAGCATTCCTACCACGAATCTGTTTCTGGTAGCGCAAACGGCGATCTATCTGCACGGCCAAAGAAATTGCCTCATCTACAGATTTGGGCTCAGGATGTCCTATCATTACGTCATGGATTGCATCCGACAATCCTGCCAAAAAACAGTCTAATAAAGCATATGTTCCCCATCTAGCCGAGACAGCCCACTTCCTAAACTCAGCGGCGTAAACCTCTACCGATTTACGACCCTGTCTGAGCATCTTGAGCTTCCTCTCAGCAGTAGACAAAATATCCGGGTCATCGTATATAATGGCCATGGCCCTAAAAAATTCCTGAACTGAGGACAACGCCTCATGCTCTGCAGGAAGGCTATATGCCCATGTTTGAGAATCACCTGACAACAGGGTCTTTATAAATGTTACCCTCTGAGACTCAGTTCCTGACAAGGTAGACCTCAACTCAAAATAAGACAACACACGATTCCTGAAATTCTGAAAGTCAGATCTATGGCCAGAAAACTTTTCAAGTACGGACATACGAAGGTCCGTGACTCGAGGAGATCGCACTGTATTTATAATCAATTGAAGTTCCTGAACAGCCCCAGACAGTTGTGTAATCTGGTTTTGTTGGTTAATAATCACCCTGGAAAGAGCGTTGACCGTGGTGGTCAGGACTTCAACATGACTACGTAGTGCGTCCATAATGTTTTGGTCTGCCGTTCTGTAACGATCGGTGTCAGCACACAGAGAGAATCTGATTATTGGTGATCTGCAGTATCACCAAGAATACAGATATATACCTGATTATTAATGATCTGCAGAATCACCAATAATACAGATATAGCTAACCTCTGGACACCTATATAGTGAGAGTGTTTGGTGCAACAGTAATGACTTTGAGTGGGACCACCCGAGGAGCAGGTGGTCCTTGGCAGTATGAGAAATACCTCCCTCTGGGAAGTGCAAAAACCTTCCAGCAGCCTGAGACCTCCAAAGGGGTGGGGCCCCAGGCTGGATAGTAGGAAGGACCTGTGGCTGAGTGACACCTGGAAGGTGGGTGTCCCAAGCAGGCCTGGAGACTAATCTCTCAATGGAGAGAGATAGCTCTCAAGGTCAGGCAAGCCAGGTCGGCAACACACGGGCAG
Organism: Hyperolius riggenbachi; assembly: GCF_040937935.1. Lineage (NCBI taxonomy): Eukaryota > Metazoa > Chordata > Amphibia > Anura > Hyperoliidae > Hyperolius > Hyperolius riggenbachi. The sequence goes on along the minus strand of NC_090653.1, from coordinate 163,037,750 downwards.
ACAAGGTACAGAGACAGAAGGCTGATTCGGTAACCAAGGGCAGGCAGAGTTGGCAACAGGTAATCAGATATGCGTAGGTACCGAATCAGAAAGCAGAGAGATAGTCAGATGCAATAGGTCATAACAGATATCAAACAATGCCTAGTCTTGGTTGTGAGGTCTGTGGATTCAACACCCTGGAACTAGTCTGAAGTATAACACAATGATAACACAGAGTCCCTAGTCTTGGGTGTGAGGTCCGTGGTCTCAACACCCTGGAACTAGTCTGAAGTATAACACAATGATAACACAGAGTCCCTAGTCTTGGGTGTGAGGTCTGTGGTCTCAACACCCTGGAACTAGTCTGAAGTATAACACAATGATAACACAGAGTCCCTAGTCTTGGGTGTGAGGTCCGTGGTCTCAACACCCTGGAACTAGTCTGAAGTATAACACAATGATAACACAGAAGTAATCTGGCTCAGTGTGAATTCCCAGGTCCTCCTGGTTCTAACACACTGTAGGATCTAACTATGGTCTGAGTGCTTTCACGTAAGTGTTCGCAACGGCAGACAACTTGAGACTGACCAGCAATAGGTATATATAGAGCGGCGCTCTCCGGCGCCACCCACCGCTGATCAACCAATGGCCACTAGTTCTGGGATCAGCTGACCAACCTGGTCAGCTGATCCCTCCTCGTTTGGCATAAAGGCTCTGCCTCTCAGCGCGCGCGCATATTCCTCAGTCTGTGTGCACTAACAGGCCCGGCCACCTCAGACGCACACTGCTGCGTGCAAACCCGCGCTGGACGCGGAATCAGCCGCCTCGCCGCCAGTCTGCGCGGCGGCTTCTCCACAATCTCTTACAGTTTTTTATGTTTTAGCTAGCACTTCGCTAGCTAACTATGTCCCCCAAGCCCCGCCGCAGCTAACTAAGCCCCCCGATCGCTGCCGGCAATATTTAGCCCTCCGCGATCCTGCGAGAGCCGCAGCTTCACCATTCAGCTTCACTCGTCACTATGGCAACGCTCGGACATGACGTCTGACGTCATTGACGTCATGCGCAGTCCCGATCCTCCCCATAGCGAAGCCTGGAGCTGATTGGGAGGCTGCGCCATCGCGGGATCCCTGGGGGGTATGTATTACGGCGGCGATCGGGGGGGGGGGGATCGGTGGAGAGCGGCGAAACTTGGGGGACATAGTTAGCTAGCCAAGTGCTAGCTTAAGCATATAAAGCACATTTTATTTAAAAAAATCCGCCTGGGGCCATGTGATGCTCTGCGGCGGCTAGCCCGAGCGTAGGTTGGGCTTACCGCCAGGGATGTTAATGAAAAGAAAAGCAAGTCCTTCATAAAGCTATGATTAATGAGTGGACTGAGTAACTCTGGAAGGATTACCACTTCATTATACACCCACACACCTTACAGTCTTATAGCTTAAGTCAGGGGATGGGGCTGTGGCAGTGTAGTGGAAATAGGTGCTCAGCTATACTATAGCCGAGCACCAGGAAGTTCATTTTGGCACTGCAAGTTGAGGTGGGTGCTCAGCTATAAAACAGTATGGATAAATACCACAAATATCATAGGACACAGTGGAGCAGCAGCAGGAGTAAGTTACCGGGAGTCTGAGGTTTGGATGTCATGTAGTCAATCCCAACTTCGGGGGTAACTCAGTGTTAGATTCATAGTGGAGAATTTTGTGTTAGGAGTGTGTGTGTGTGGGTGGGAGGGGGGGGGGAGGGGGAGGTTTAGACGAAGCTGGGGCAAGGTCAGTGTGAAAATGAAGTTAAGTAAGGTGATAGCAGTATATTGGTAAGATTACCAGTATACAACTGTTGGTAAATATTAGTTTTCGAAATTCTCTGGGGACCATTATTGCAAAAATTGTAAAATTTCAAATACATGCAAACATATGCAAGTAAGAAGTATTGTTTAGTAGTTTTTTCCAGAGTAAAATGAGCCATACACTACTTTTCTCCTATGTTGCTGTCACTTACAGTAGGTAGTAGAAATCTGACAGAACCGACAGGTTTTGAACTAGTCCATTTCTTCATGGGGGGTTCTCAGCAAGGTTTTAATTCTTTATAAAGACATTCCCTGAAACTAATTTATATAGAGATGATGGCCAGCCTATGTGCTCACTGCACCCTTTTTTGGCAGTTGGACAGAGCAACTGTCATTTGCTAAGTGCTTTTGAAAGTAAACAAAACCTTGAAAAGCAAGCAACATGGGAGAAAAGTAATTTATGGCTCATTTTACTCTGGAAGAAATGTTCTTCTTATTTGTATGTGTTTACATGCATTTTAAATTTTTAAATTTTCGCGATAGTGGTCCTTTAAATGTACACCTTTTTTAAAATGTACAGCAGCAAACTACTTTGAAAATTTCTGAGTGTGAAAAAGGACCAAAACACAACAAGGAACAAAGGCAGACACACATAAAACAGGAAAAGGGGTTGTAAACATTGCAGCTGTGAAGGGGTTTTGAATGCAAACTTGTCCATTGTAAAGCTCAACATGCTCTAGACCAGGGGTCAGGAACCGTTTTGGCTGAGAGAGCCACATATTTTAAAATTTAATTTTGTGAGAGCCATGCAACAGTGCTGGGCCGAAATTACGCATTAGCGTAATTACGCATCGTAATTCACTACAAATGCACCGTAAGCGTTACGTGTAAGGTTACGGTATTACGCGTAATTAATTACGCGCAGACCGTAGGTTACGTTATTACGCGTAACAAATTACGCGTAAGACAGTAAACTCCCATTGAAATTACACAGTCTGCCGTTATCGCGTAATATTACGCTCCCGTATAATATAAAAAAGCCGCCGACTTTAAGGGTTAATAGCAAAGCCCCCTTAAGTGCTAAGAGCCTCAAATTTGGAGAATATATTAAGGAGATCAGAAGGAATAAGAGAAAATTTTTTTTTTTCAAAAAGACCTTATAGTTTTTGAGAAAATCGATGTTAAAGTTTCAAAGGAAAAATATATACATTTAAAAACCCGCCGACTTTAACGGTTAATAGCAAAGCCTGCTTAAAATTTAGGAACACCAAATTCACAGGGTATATTAAGGGGATCAGTGGGAATAAGAGGAAAAAAATTTTTTTCAAAAAGACCTTATAGTTTTTGAGAAAATCGATTTTTAAGTTTCAAGGGCAAAAATGTCTTTTAAATGCGGAAAATGTCAGGTTTTTTTGCACAGGTAACAATAGTGTTTTATTTTCATAGATTCCCCCAAGTGGGAAGAGTTTTACTTACTTCGTTCTGAGTGTGGGAAATATTTTAAAAAAACGACGGGGGGTCCCCCCTCCCAGACCTCTTTAACCCCTTGTCCCCCATGCAGACAGGGATAGCCAGAATGCTCCGCACCGGCCGCGTGGGGCTCCGCACCCTGACTATACCAGCCCGCATGGTCCATGGATAGGGGGGTCTCGGAAGGGGAGGGGCAGCCAAGCTTTCCCCTCCCCCTCCGAGCCCTTGTCCAATCCAAGGACAAGGGGCTCTTCTCCACCTCCGATGGGCGGTGGAGGTGGAGGCCGCGATTTCCTGGGGGGGGGGGGGGTTCATGGTGGCATCTGGGAGTCCCCTTTAAAAAGGGGTCCCCCAGATGCCCACCCCCCCTCCCAGGAGAAATGAGTATAGAGGTACTTGTACCCCTTACCCATTTCCTTTAAGAGTTAAAAGTAAATAAACACACAAACACATAGAAAAAGTATTTTAATTGAACAAAAAACATAACCACGAAAAAAGTCCTTTAATATTCTTAATTAACCATCAATACTTACCTGTCCCTTTAAAAGCCAGTTCCCACGCAATATCCTCGGAAATATACTAATCAGTTACAATGTAACAAAGTTGTTACAATGTAACAACTTTGTTACTTTGTAACACCACCGCACCCGACGTCACTCGCCGCTCACCCACCGGCCGCCTCATACACTCTAAGTCCCCGCCGGCTACCGCCGTCCACTCCGCCCACACCTGTCACCCATATACATGCTGGCACCCATGGGTGCCAGCATGTATATAGGTGACATGTGGGAGAGGCGGGGAGGGCAGCGGAGCCGGCGGGGACTTAGAGTGTATGCGGCGGCCGGCGGGTGAGCGGCGAGTGACGTCGGGTGCGGTGGTGTTACAAAGTAACAAAGTTGTTACATTGTAACAACTTTGTTACATTGTAACTGATTAGTATATTTTCGAGGATATCGGAAATAAATCCTTCTGATTTAAAGGAACCCCATTGGACTGCTAAGGACCAATGGGGCTCCTTGGAGCCCAAATACAAAGATGCTTTAGAGAGCTCTGAGCTATATAGCTCAGAGCTCTCTCGGGTTCAGGACGCTAAGTCCCCGCCGGCTCCGCTGCCCTCCCCGCCTCTCCCACATGTCACCTATATACATGCTGGCACCCATGGGTGCCAGCATGTATATGGGTGACAGGTGTGGGCGAAATGGACGGCGGGAGCCGGCGGGGACTTAGAGTGTATGCGGCGGCCGGCGGGTGAGCGGCGAGTGACGTCGGGTGCGGTGGTGTTACAAAGTAACAAAGTTGTTACATTGTAACAACTTTGTTACATTGTAACTGATTAGTATATTTCCGAGGATATTGCGTGGGAACTGGCTTTTAAAGGGACAGGTAAGTATTAATGGTTAATTAAGAATATTAAAGGACTTTTTTCGTGGTTATGTTTTTTGTTCAATTAAAATACTTTTTCTATGTGTTTGTGTGTTTATTTACTTTTAACTCTTAAAGGAAATGGGTAAGGGGTACAAGTACCTCTATACTCATTTCTCCTGGGAGGGGGGGTGGGCATCTGGGGGACCCCTTTTTAAAGGGGACTCCCAGATGCCACCATGAACCCCCCCCCCCCCCAGGAAATCGCGGCCTCCACCTCCACCGCCCATCGGAGGTGGAGAAGAGCCCCTTGTCCTTGGATTGGACAAGGGCTCGGAGGGGGAGGGGAAAGCTTGGCTGCCCCTCCCCTTCCGAGACCCCCCAATCCATGGACCATGCGGGCTGGTATAGTCAGGGTGCAGAGCCCCACGCGGCCGGTGCTCCGCATTCTGGCTATCCCAGTCTGCATGGGGGACAAGGGGTTAAAGAGGTCTGGGAGGGGGGACCCCACGTCGTTTTTTTTTAATATTTCCCACACTCAGAACGAAGTAAGTAAAACTCTTCCCACTTGGGGGAATCTATGAAAATAAAACACTATTGTTACCTGTGCAAAAAAAACTGACATTTTCCGCATTTAAAAGACATTTTTGCCCTTGAAACTTAAAAATCGATTTTCTCAAAAACTATAAGGGCCTTTTTCCACTACCCTGCGATTTGCGATTTGCTTCTGATCGCAAATCGCAAGGTACATTAAACTAATGGAAACTGCAGCAGCAATTTCCATTAGTGCGATCCGATTGCGATGCGATTTTGGTCAAAGCGCAATCGTCGTCCTGCCGCGTTTTGTATGCGATTGAGCTAGACTATCATGAGTATAGTAGCTTAATCGCAATTGCAATCGCATGGTGGAAATTGAAACGCGATTGCGATCACGATCGGAATCGCAATCGCGATCGCATTTCATAGTGGAAAAGAGTCCTAAGGTCTTTTTGAAAAAAAATTTTTCCCTCTTATTCCCACTGATCCCCTTAATATACCCTGTGAATTTGGTGTTCCTAAATTTTAAGCAGGCTTTGCTATTAACAGTTAAAGTCGGCGGGTTTTTAAATGTATATATTTTTCCTTTGAAACTTTAACCTCGATTTTCCCAAAAACTATAAGGTCTTTTTGAAAAAAAATTTTTCCTCTTATTCCTTCTGATCTCCTTAATATATTCTCCAAATTTGAGGCTCTTAGCACTTAAGGGGGCTTTGCTATTAACCCTTAAAGTCGGCGGCTACCTAACATTGATCCATGCGTCAACTTTTCCGCTTGGCAGCATGACCTTACGCATGAATTGCTAGTAGGATTTTACGCGTAAGCCTATAACGTAACAACCTGAATTACGGTATTCTTACGCGTAATTGCGTAAGGGCTATGCGTAATTACAGACATGTACCGAAAATTGAATGTCTATGCCGTAAGCATAATTCCGTAATGCGTAATAGCGTAAAATTACGCGTAATGATCCGTAAGCGTAGCTTTTTCCATTACGCCCAGCACTGCCATGCAATATGTTTCAAACTTAATACAAGTACAATTGGAGCGGCCGTTAGTTTTAGAGGGAGAGCAAGTAAGCTAGTAGTGCACGCTACAACAGTAGCGTGCCTACTTAGAAAGTTTTACTCGCGCTGCCACACTAAGCTGTGTTTCTTGAGCGGCGCGGCTTAGTGAATCAACCTCTACTGATTTGTCTGTGAGCCAGATGTAGCCATCAAAAGAGCCACATCTGGCTCCCAAGCCATAGGTTCCCTAACCCTGCTCTAGACAGACACAACAGTAGTGGGCATAAGTACAATCCAAAGCATGGAAAGTAGTGTACCACCATTGAGCATTTTTCTGCCAAGTGATGTTTCAGTGCAATTCACTAAGAATACATGCATTGCAAAAATGTTCTCTGTGGCAACACTGGGTGCTGGAGGTGGCAGTAAGTGTCAAGGTACCTGCATGACAGGTGTGTGCCAAACATGACAATTTAATCCTCTCCACTCCACTGTCGGAATAATTCGAGTAAAAAAGTAGTAGCACAAATCTGCTCACACACAGGGGGAAAAGCACAAGCAACATCGGGCTACCTTCACCTGTGCAGTGCAGCTGCGCTTATACAAGGGGCTCGATTCACAAAGCGGTGCTAACCCAGTTAGAGACTTTAGGCGTAATAACCATTGCACCACGCTGGTGAAAAGCCAGTTTAGGCGTGATAAGTTTAGGCGTGATAAGTTTAGATAAGTTTAGATCGCGCTTTAAAGTTCCGCAAGCAAAGCAGCGCCATTAAACTCTATGCGAAGTGCACCAGACTTTGCTAGCGCAAAACTTTTGATCAGCTGTGCACTGCGGTGCTAACCCAGTTGGTGCTATAGTTATCACAACTAAACTTATCACACCAAAACTTATCACACCTAAACTTATCACGCCTAAACTTATCACACCTAAACTTATCACGCCTAAACTGAGTTTAGGCGTGATAAAGGGCTTTTCACCAGCGTGCTAACTGTTAGCACCGCTTTGTGAATCAAGCTCAAGGGGCTTGATTCACAAAGCGGTGCTAACCGCTTTTCGCGCGCAAAACTGTATGCGCAGTGCACAGAGTGCAGGGCGCTCCGCGCGAAGTGCCCATTAAAGCCTATGGGACTTAGCGCGCGCATAGGACTTTGCGCGCATAAAACTTTGCGCGCAAAACTTTACACGCGATCTGATTGAGAAATCCGGTGCTAACCTACTTAGCCCCCTGGTTAACACGTCTAAAGACTTTAGACGTGCTAAGTAGGTTAGCACTGCTTTGTGAATCAAGCCCAAGGTGTCTTATTTACTGCTCCCAGGATACAGCGATGGCTCCCTGGTTTGCGCTGCACGCCGTCTCAGCAAATGTTCAGGACCAGCGTGCTCAGTTGCAAGGAGCATGGGGGCATCTCACTAGGCGCACGCGTGCTCGTAACATCTTTGTACGTTGGCGAGGCCCCCTTTGCCGACGTACAAAGATGTTACATTCACGCACTGGCGCGCAGATCATGTTATTCAAATCCTGACCAATCGAGTGCATAGTGCTGTTTCATCTTGACAGCCGTGGCTTGTGTCCATGCCATTTTCAGTTCAGTACTGCCAGTTAGCCCTGTCAGTTCAGTCCTGCCACGTAAGCCCTGCCAGTTTGGTCCTGTCACGTCAGCCCTGTCAGTTTGATCCTGTCACGTCAGCCCTGTCAGTTTGATCCTGTCATGTCAGCCCTGTCAGTTCAGTCCTGTCATCTCAGCCCTGTCAGTTTGGTCCTGTCACGTCAACCCTGTCAGTCCAATCCTGTAACATCAGTTCTGTTAGTTCAGTCCTGTTATGTAAGCCCTGTCAGTTCGGTCCTGTCAGTTCAGTCCTGACAGTCTGCCCTAACAGTTCGGTCCTGTCACGTCAGTCTTGTCAGTTTGGCCCTATCACGCCAGTCCAGTCACACCAGTCCTGTCACATCTGCTCTGCCAGCCAAATCCTGTTACGCTAGTCCTGTCTCACCAGTACTTATTCTTCTTCCCTATCCCTAATGGTAGGTTAACTCCTCCTGTTCTTCTTGTCTCTGGTGGCGCAATCCTAGGGGTTGTGACCTGGTGGGCACCAGGCAGCAAAGTAGTCCGCTGCCCATTGGGGTGGCGTCTATGATCCTTTGCAAATACGCTGGTGAAGACCCATGCTCACTTATGCTCCATGCCTTGGGAGTACCCATATCAATCACCATTGCCAGGATCAACAGGACCTGATAGTATGCAACAGCCAAACCTAAACCTTGCTGGAGAGGAGACCGCCATTGAACACTTGTACAATGTGATTTCCGGCCTCCATTTCACGATCCAGAATCAGCAGCAGCAGCAGATTCTACTGCTAGAGGATTGTGTTTGAGTTTTGTCTGCTTCCCCTAAATTAACTTCTCCAGCTGTTCCTGCCCCCTGTCGTTCCTTCTATGCTGGGGCTAGTTCCTGTGCCTGAACCTAGTATGCCTCTTCAAGATCGGTTCTCAAGTGGTTGCTTCAAATTCAGAACATTTAAGAGTGCTTGTTACTTATATTTTTCTATGTTACACAGAAATTTCACAAGCGGGTGATTAAAGGTAGATATGATAATCTCCCTCTTACAAACGGAGCCTCAGGCTTGGGCCCTTAGAAGGTGTAAGCGTAGTACAGCTAGGAAATAAAACATTAGGAGCAGAGACATAAGTCTAATATTATTTCCAGTTCCGGAAGAGTTAAGAAACTCCAGTTGTTATCTATGCAAAAGAGCCATTGAGCTCCACGACTTTCAAAGTCTCAGAGAGCTCTGTCTTCTGAAGCTTGTTATCTCAACTGTCAGTAATTTTAATTACTTTTTCTCTGTAGAAGACAGGACGATAGTTCACTAGCCTGCTCTGTAAAATCAGTTAGAGTGCTGAGTAGTGTGTAAACTGCAAATATTAGAGAATGATGCAATGTTATAAAAAAACACTATATAACTGAAAATAAAAATATGAGAATATTTTCTTTGCTACTAATGTACTAGTAATTATCCGTACTACACAACTAATTCATTATATCATAATTTTTTTTCACTTCAGAGTCTCTTTAAAGAGGAGCTGTTAGGTATAAGGTCTCAGAGAAAAAAAAACACATATATCAGTAGATAAATATTGGCTGTACTTACATTACATATGCATTTCACTGTCCACGTTTGGATTTCACAGAATTTTTATATAGTATTTGCAGATAATGATGCTCCTGACAGCTCATGGCAGGTTCCATGTTTGTCTGTCTCCTATGAAGCCAATTGTGTCGTCATGTCCTCCCTGCTTCCTGATGAAACCACTCACAAAAAAGATCGTAATGGACAACACTACTGTGCAGTGAATATTAATTAGCCATAAGGCTAGGAACAATAGCGGACTCATGCAGTATACTCTGCTCTGTGATTTTTCAGTGCTGTGAGCTGGGCTGCATTACAAGCTGCTGTAATATGAGCCTGTAACTTCTCACTAGCAGCCGAGGGGAGGACCCAAGGAGGGGAGAAGTAGCCCCAGAATGCTTTGCAGTATGTTATGCGGCCACTCGTACTTTTAAGAGCTTGGGAATAACAGCCTTGCTGTTCAGCACACATCAAAAGTAAGAGAGATTTTTAACTTCAGTATTGCTTTTTTGGCTTCCTTCTAAACTGTTTAACACAGGAGAATAGAGGTTTAAATTAGCTTTTGCAGCCTGACAGTTACTCTTTAAAAGACTTTGTGCAATTAGTAATTCAGATTGATCGACAGTTCGACACCTCCCGGAGAGAACTCGGGAGAGACGGGGAATACATCCCTGCAATAGTTTGACTGGTCCACCTGCTTCCAATACACCCTCCTTTGTTAGAGGAGTAGAAAGTGAACCGGAACCCAAGCAGTTTGGTGCTGCCAGAACTATTGTCTTGGGAGCACCTTGGCTATGTGCTCATAATTTTTCTGAGCGCGCCCAGACTGGTGCTGCTGCTCTCTAAGGCTTCTCCAGACATTACATCTCATTTCTGCTACCTTAAACCTCTTAATGGAAAAACTGGACCGAAATTTCAGTGGATTCTAATGTAGCACTTCTCAAGCAACACCTATAACCTTTCAGAACACCTGGATTACTTGGGATGGCAAAGATTTAAGCTGGATTGGATCTTCCTTGATATCACACATGGCTGAACACTGCACACCTTCCTTGGAATTGACCTGAGACCTTAAAGACTTTCTGCCTCTTTGTGCCCGCCCTCTCCAATCCTGTGAGTAACTTTCATTGATTATCTACAGCATCTATGCTCAATAGACTATATTTTTCTACATATATTATACATTATATCTTCAAATTCCTAAACAAAGGACTGTGTTTTCAAATCCATGCTGTCCATCCATACATCTCTGTGTAAAGACAATTCAGTCTATACAGGCCCTTTGATCTCTGCAGGACACCAGCCACAGCTGAGAAAGTTCACACCTTGACTCTAAATAGGGCCTTTCTCAGCAGGAACCCTGAGCTGTCTCTTGTCCATCCTAATGTGTAAACATCAATATTCAGCAGAGAGATTTTTAGCTGTATACCAACCAAGAAATATTTATCCAATTGACAAATCCACAATAATTCTACTTAAGTCTGTTGGAATCTTCAGAAAGACAAAGAGAGGATCGAGAGGGCATGGGAAAATACGTTCTTTACCGCAGAACCAAAATAACTCTGTGACAAAATCTACAGAGTACACCCAGCCAACAACCCTAATAGCTCCAGCACAATTTAGCAGAGATGACAGCCACACATCTGGAGACTGTGCTGTCCTGGAGTCATCAATCTCAGACCCTAGCTCCCAGGGTAGCCCCATCAAGGCTGTCCTCTGTAACGTCAGATCGATAAACAACAAAACAGCAATCATACATGATCTAATAGAGTCTTCTGATCTTTCCTGCCTGACTGAAACCTGGCTTTCTGAACCAGTTGGCCCCACCCTGGAGGCCGCCGTGCCAGCAAACTATTCCGTGATATACTGCAACAGGAAAGAACGCAGGGGAGGAGGGGTTGCACTTTGCTTTAGATCAGCTTTGAAAATCAGACCACTCACTGTACGTCCTACCAACTCGTTTGAATGCTTGGGGGTGCAACTTTCAGCTGAGAAAAACACTAACATATTGCTGATCTACCGCCCACCAGAAAAATACTCAGACTTCCTTAAGGAACTTGTAGACCTCCTATGCAACCTAACACTGGAACACCCCAGATGGATTGTTCTTGGAGATTTCAATACATGGGTGGATGACTCCTCTTCAAAATTTGGAATAGAGCTATCTCGTGCCTTACATGAACTGGGCTTCCTCCAATCAATCAGCTCTACTACTCACAGGAAAGGTCACACTCTGGACCTTATATTCCATACTGGGCTGTCAATAGCCAATGTGGAAATTAATCCTGTTGCCTGGTCAGACCATCACACTATCCACTTCTCCCTCTCAATACCAGCTGTCAAACACCAGGTCAAGAATCAAATAAAATATCGCCGCTTAAAAGGGCTAACACCTCGACATATCCGAGATAACCTTAGCTTTAATGAATTGACTGACTCCAGCTTGGACCCTGATACTCTGGTGCTTAAATACAACAAATGTGTGTCCTCCACCTTTGAGACCATTGCTCCTCTGCGCACCAAATATCTTACTCCACACCATCATGCACAGTGGTTTGATAACGCTATAAAAGAGCTGAAAAGACAAGGCCGAAAACTTGAGAGACTGTGGCGCAAATCTCAGTCCCCAGAAGACAGAAGACAAACATGCCTTAATCCTCCACTTGAAGAGCTACCAAAAGGTAATCACGGAAAAAAAATCATCCTTTCTATCACAAGAGATTGCAAATGCAGTTAACAAACCAGTCCAACTGTTCCGCACAGTGGAAAAACTCTGCAACTCGGCATGTCAAAAACTTAATATCGAGTCTTCAAAGGACCTCTGTGACCAATTTGCCCATTTCTTCTCAGACAAAGTCTCCGCTATAAGGTCCGCCATCCAACTTACAGCATCTGAGCCTAATATAGCGCCGAAGACCATTAGCAGAGACAATGTAACACCTTGGTCAAACTTCAAAGAAATTGATGAAGAAGTCACATCAAGCATCCTCCTTCACGTCCGCCTAACTACCTGTGACCTGGATCCTGGCCCAACACAGTTCATGTTGAACTGCCCCAACCTGTTTGTACCGGTATTCCTAAAAATTGTTAACTGTTCCTTAAAATCAGGGATATTTCCTGCTTTACTGAAGGAAGCAATCATCAGGCCTCTCCTCAAAAAACCCTCCCTGGACCCAGATGCAATGACCAGCTACAGACCTGTCTCTAACCTCCCCTTTCTGGGCAAGCTAATTGAAAAAGCTGTTTACCTCCAGCTAGAAGCCAAAATCCTACAAAACAACAGTTATGACCCATTCCAGTCTGGCTTCAGGAAACACCACAGCACTGAAACTGCCCTCATCCAAATATGCAACCACCTGCTCATGACAAGAGACAGAGGAGAGTGCTCGATCCTCATACTGCTAGACCTTTCTGCAGCCTTTGATACAGTTGACCATGACATCTTGATAAACAGGCTACAGGAATACTGCGGCATTGATGGCATAGTTCTTCAATGGTTCCAATCCTTCTTGAGTGGCAGAACCCACAAAGTGTCTATGGGGCCCTTCCTGTCCACCCCTGTATCACTTAAGTATGGGGTGCCCCAGGGCTCAATCCTCTCTCCCCTGCTTTTCACGATTTACATGCTACCGCTGGGAAAACTAATCCAAAAACATGGCCTGACATACCACTGCTATGCAGACGACACCCAACTATATCTTTCCTTCAAGCCTGGTGTGACAGACCCAACTCTAACTATAAACGCCTGCTTACGTGAACTACAGAAATGGATGAATGACAACTGGCTGAAACTAAATGCAGACAAAACTGAAGTCCTTCTGATTGGAGGGCAGAGCATGATAACAAAACAACTTAACTTGCAGTCTTCACCACTGGGAATAGGAGGCACGGATCTACACAGCTCTGATCATGTGCGTAGCCTGGGAGTTCTAATTGATTGGGATTTAAACTTCAGAACTCAAATCTCTGCTGTGGTGAAATCATCCTATTTTCACCTGAAGAACATTGCAAAAATCAAGCACCTCATACCCCCAGAAGATCTGCCAACCTTAGCCCACGCCTTCATCACATCCCGACTGGACTACTGCAATGCTCTCTACACTGGCCTTCCAAAAAAGGCCTTGTACCGTCTACAGCTGATACAGAATACTGCTGCCAGACTGTTAACCAACCAACCCCGTCACTGCCACATAACGCCAGTCCTGCACTCCCTTTACTGGCTACCTATAGAATGGAGGGTCCTATTCAAGATCGGCCTACTGACATTTAAATCCCTGAATAATCTAGGCCCTGGATACATGAAAGATATGTTGCAGCTACGTGGCAATCCCCGCATTCTCAGATCAACAGGTTCTAATAATCTAGTCATACCCAGAGTCCACTTGGAAACTTTTGGTCCCAGAGCCTTCTGTCATGCTGCCCCTACGTTTTGGAACTCCTTACCTCAACAGATCAGGATAGCTCCATCCCTGGACGTGTTTAAATCCAGACTGAAAACCCACCTGTTCAGTTTGGCATTTGCAGAAATATAACTTTTGTTGTGTGAATACTTCATCCTACTAATTACTGAATCTGAGAGAGCCTAAGCGCTTTGAGTCCTATGGGAGAAAAGCGCTATAGAAATGTTATTGTATTGTATTGTATATAATCCCTGCATTAATTTGTTCACTGGAGTGGTTAAGTTTTTCTCACAGTATTGTTCTAAGTTCGGTTTTCTTGCTGTCAGTGTTATGCTGAGTATAAACACTAATAAAGCAGCCATGGTTCCATCCGCATATCATGAGTTCCTGAATATGTTTAATAAGAAAGGTGCAAATGTGCTTCCACCTCACTGTATATACAATTGTCCAATTGAACTCCTGCCTGTAGCCAAGATTCCTTAGGGAAGGACTTTTCCATTATCAGATCCGGAGTTAAAGACCCTGAAGGAGTATATTGACGAGAATCTAAAGAAAGGGTTTATCAAGCCTTCAACGTCCCCTGCAGAAGCAGGAATTTTCTCTGTATGGAAAAAAAGATGGCTCTTTACGGCCCTGGATTGATTACCGGAAATTAAATAAGATCACTATCAAGAACTGCTATCCACTCCCTTTGCTCCCAGATCTGTTCCAGAGGTTGAGAACAGCAAAAATCTTCTCCAAGCTGGACTTGCGAGGCACTTACAACCTTATTCGCATCAGAGAAGTAGAAGAATGGAAGACCGCCTTTCGTTCCCATTTCAGTAATTTACAGAGTGATGCCCTTCAGGCTCTGCAATGCTACGGCCACGGTTCAACACTTTGGTAATGACATTTTTCAAGATTTCCTGGATGATTTCATGGTAGTCTACTTGGATGATTCTCATTAACACTTAGTGAACATAAGAATCATGTTCGAAAGGTGCTTGGCAGACTAAGGACTCCTGGGTTGTACACCAAAGCTGAGAAATGTGAATATGAAAAGGAGAAGATTCAGTTCCTAGTTGTGAGGAAACGCGGAAAGACAGCCGCCTCTGTACAGCGTGAGGCGGCTGTCTCCGGGAAGGGCATGGCGGAACGCGGAGAAACCGCCGAGTCTAACGCGGCGGTCAGCGCGCATGACCCTGCCGCCGATACTTTGTTCCAGCGCGGGGAGGCCGCCGCCAGGGCCACTGGCGGGGCGACCAGCCCCGCGCATGGGGCAGCAGGTGCAGGGCAAGACAGTGTTGGTGTGGCTGGGACCCATAGTCCCTCTAGGTTTAGAATGATGCGCGTGCGCGCAGAGAGGCAGAACTTATATGGCAGCCAGAAGTAGGTCAGCTGACAATTCAGAGCCCTCTCATTGGTCCAGCACTTGGGGAGGTGCTGGAGAGGAGCTGTGTATATATACTGCTGGCTGTTCAGTTGCTGGTTGTCTGGCGTTGCGATCACATAGTGGTAGCACTCAGACCTGAGTCAGATCCTAAAGTGTGCCGGGACCAGCTGGAGCTGTAATCCTACACTTAGTTAGATTCTCTTGATAGTTTAAAGTACTAATTTGATTGTGATTATCTGTTATGACTTTCTGCCTGCCTGACTATTCTCCTGAACTCTGATCCTGTACCTCGTTATTCTGATTCTCTGTTGCCGAACCCCGGCTCGTTCTTAGACTCTGCATCTGCCTTCTGATTTTGTACCTCGATATCTCTGATACCATGTTGCCGAACCCTGCCTGTACTTTAGACTCTGCTTCTGCCTTCTGAATCTGTACCTTATCTGTCCGTGTGGTTACGACCTGGCTTGTCCGACATCGAGAACCGACCTTACTGTTAGAGGCGGTTCCCAGTCCTGATAGTGACACTCCCTCTTGAGTGTCACTCTCGTTCTGTCGTTCCTTCTCTCAGCCTGACTCCTCCCTCCGGGGGAGTCCAGAAGGAATTGTGCATTACTCCTTACTGCTCTGAGGCCCAGTCCTCTCATTATTACTGTTTGCACCAAACACCCTACTCAGGTGTCCAGAGGTTAGTTGTATATCGGATTATCGGTGATACTGCAGATCATCTATAATCTGGTATATATCTGTATTCCCAGTGATACTGCAGATCACCAGTAATCAGATCCTCTCTGTGCTACACCGATCGTTACACTAGTATTCTGTATTTTGCCAGAAGGTCTGGCTATGGACCTCCAGAAGGTGTCAGCGGTCTTAGATTGGCCAACACCGGTGGACCAGAAGGGAGTCCGGCGTTTCATTGGCTTTGCCAACTTCTACCAAAGATTTATCAAGGGATTCTCTGTGATTGTGGGTACCATCACTCAGCTATCTAAAAAGGGTCAACTATTTGCATAGATGTCGGAGGTCCAAGAGGCCTTCGATAAGTTGAAGAGGTGATTTGTATCTGCTCCAGTGCTCAAACATGCTGACCCCACTCTGCTCTTTGTCCTGGAGGTAGACACTTCTGAAAAAGCCATTGGAGCAATTCTATCACAAAGCTTTGGTCCTCGGTCTTTGTTTTATCCAGTGGCCTTTTTCTCTTGCAAAATTTAACCAGCAGAGAGAAATTATGATGTTTGGGTTCGATAACTTATGGCCACATAGACCGTTTTGTAAGAATGGAGCTATTTGTTAGAAGGAGCTCAGAATCCTGTAACAATATCCATGGACCATAAGACTTTGGAGTAGTATAGATACAGAGAGGCGCCAAAAGGATAAAAGAATCTAAAAAGTTTAAAACATGAGGAGGCAGTGGTGGACTTACCTTCTCCAAGCAGACACAAAAATTGTCAATGTATTTGTCAAATACAACAAGTTTATTTACATACTCCGGGGGACAATGCAACGCGTTTCGCAGGTTTGATCCTGCTTCATCAGGCAATAACAACGGAGCAATAGCTGTAACCAGAGATTATTGGCTCATAACCCATGTGTAGTCATACAATCATTAATATATACATGTATAAATATAAATTAATAGCAAACATTAGTAGTGAAATAGGTGATAATGTATTAAATAATGGGGGTAACGGGCATAATGACAGTGGAAAAAGTAATTGTAAGCAGTGATGGAAAAAACTGCTAATATTCTTTTTGCATTCGTTTTCGCAAAAATAATGTTAAATTCAATTTCCAAGTAAAAATTCTTGGGGGGGGGGGGGGGGATACGTTATCTTGCGCGGTTTCCGCGTACATTGCAAATTTCCACAATAAAAATACTAATCTTTTGTGCTAATATAGTAAAAATATTGTTTTAAGCATTTTCATGCTCTAGATATCGTTTTACATGTTTTCACGATAAAAATATTGATCGTGAAAACATGTTAAATGATATTTTTTGAGCATGAAAATGCTTAAAGAGAATCTGTACTCTAAATTTTTTACAGCAAAAAGCATACCATTCTATTCATTATGTTCTCCTGGGCCCCTCTGTGCTGTTTCTGCCACTCTCTGCTGCAATCCTGGCTTGTAATTAACAGTTTTAGGCAGTGTTTACAAACAAACTAACCAGCTTGTGATAGGCTCACATAAGCAGAGTGTGTGAGTCATACAGAGTCTGCAGGGGCCTGCAGAGGGTGTGTATCGCTTCTATCCAATCACAAGCAGCCCTGCACATTCCACACATTCCAGCCTTAGCCGACAGAGCCGACTGAAGAAAACAGATTAGATCATATAACAGAGATAACACAGCCACTGTGCAATTAGGAAAGGCTGCAGTAAGCCAGAGCACATTAGAACAGGCAAAGGAACTTATAGGATAGAAGAACTAAGGCTGAAAATTTTGTTACAGAGTGTCTTTAAAACAATGTTTTTCACTGCTAATGTTCTGATATTCATTTATATTTATACATTGGGTTATGAGCCAATTATCTCTGTTTACAGCTATTGCTCCATTGTTATTGCCTGATGAAGCAGGATCAAACTTGCGAAACGCTTTGCATTGTCCCCCAGAGTATGTAAATAAACTTGTATTTGACAAATACATTGGCAATTTTTGTGTCTGCTTGGAGGAGGTAAGTCCACCACTGCCTCCTTATGTTTTAAACTTTTTAGATTATTTTATCCTTTTGGCACCTGTATCTATACTATGCTATATTAAGTCCACCCCTGGTGGAGGGGTGTTACCCCCTTTTTTCCTCATCTACGGAGAGCAACTTCTTAATCCTGAGTGGGGTCAGGTCTAATCTTCCCACCTGCCTATACAGTGGTTGCCTTGGAGGTAACCCTGCTTTGTGAGTATAGCTTATTACTCTATTATACTTCAATTCAACTACCAGTACATACTACACTATATTTGGCTCTTGGTATCCCCACTCTGTGTTCATAAGAATTTGGAGTATCTGCACACCGCTAAGAGATTGAGACCCCATCAGGCCAGGTGGGCTCTATTCTTCTTTAGGTTTGGTTTCCATAACACCTGGTTCAAAGAACTCCGAACCTGATGTATTGTCCCAGATGTTTGCCGAAAAACATACTACCCACCAGGACGATATTATTCTTTAACCTGAACATTTCTTGATGATCCAACCTAAGATACTTTCTCGAATCAGAGAAGCATCTGAAAAACTACCCTCTGAGATTACCTCAAAGTTACAGCAGCAGAATGGTCTCCTCATGACACAGATTCAAGTTTTTTTTGTTCCTGAAGAGTTACAATTGGAAGTGCTGAGATTGTGCCATGATCATCTATTGGGGGCGTCACTTTGGAACTACCAAGACATTGAATTTGGTCAAGAGAGACTTCTGGTGGCCTGAAGTGGTGAAGAATTGTGCCCAGTATGTCTCGTCCTGTGATGTTTGTTGCTGCTCTAAGACACCTCAGACCAGGCCTTGGGGCCTTCTGTCTCCTTTGACCATTCCTTCTTAACATTCAGACTAACTGTGAGGAAACAATTTCATTAGCAGTGTGGAGATTCAAGATACATTGCCAGTTTACCCATCAATAGTAGGATTATGGTGCCTCAGTCAGAGACAGCTAATAATAATAATTATTATTATTTATTGAATTTATAAAGCACCAACATATTACGCAGCGCTGAACATTAATTTAGGTTACAGACAATATTTAGGGGTGACATACAGCAATATGACAATACAGGAATACAAGAAAACCAGATCACACACCATAGTATGAGTACCAGGTAATGCTTAGTCAGTCACTGGATGGAGCATGGAGATTAGGCAAGTTAGGTTCACTCAGATGCATAGCATGAGTTCACAGTAATGGAGGTGCAAGATCAGGTAGGACACAAAAGGAGGAGGACCCTGCCCAAAGGCTTACAATCTAGATGGAGAGGTAAGGACAGGAATGGTAGGGGACCAGAGTTCAGCTGTAGGCTTAGAGCACTTGTGAGGGGTAGTAGGCCAGAGTGAAAAGGTGAGTTTTGAGGGCTTTCTTGAAGATGTTGAAGGAGGGGGCTGCCCTAATGGGTGGAGGTAGGGAGTTCCATAGTGTTGGAGCAGCTCTTGAGAAGTCCTGGGACTGGGTGATGCGGGGAGCGGTTAGGCGAAGTTCATTGGAAGAGCGGAGTGAACGGCTAGGTGTGTACCTCTGAGTAAGATCGGAAATGTAGGTTGGACAGGTTTTGTGGACAGATTTGTAGGTCAGACACAGTATCTTGAATCTATTCTGGATTGGATAGGAAGCCAGTGGAGGGATTCTAGGAAGGGATCTGCCGTGGTGGAGCGATGGGAGCAGTGGATTCTGGCTGCCGCATTCATGATGGACTGCATTGGGGCTGGTCGGGTCATAGGGAGACCAGACAGCAGGACATTGCAGTAGTCAAGGCAGGAAATTATGAGGGCATGGATGAGTTGCTTGGTGGTGGCAGAGGTCAGGAAAGGGCGAATCTTACAGATGTTACGAAGGTGGAAGTTGCAGGACTTTGTGAGGTTTTGGATGTGGGAAGTGAAGGAGAGTGCGGAGTCCAGGGTGACACCCAGACAGCGGGCTTGAGAGGTAGGGCGAATGGTAGTGTGGTTAACAGTGACATGCACATCTGGGAGGTTCGTGCATGGCCGTGGTGGGAAGATCATAAATTACGTTTTGTCTAGATTTAGTTTCAGGAACCTAGCGGACAGGAGGAGATGGCTGATAGGCAGGAGGAGACCTTGTCCATGGTAGTGGTGGATATGTCAGGAGTGTGGAGGTAGACCTGGGTGTCATCTGCATACAGATAATAGTTAAAACCCATGGAGGAGATAACCTTGCCAATGGAGGATGTGTATAGGGTGAACAGTAGGGGGCCAAGGACTGAAACTTGGGGGACTCCCACCGAGAGGTGGTTGGGGGTGGACGAGGACTAACTGAAGGCGGTCGAGAAGGAGCGGTTGGAGAGGTAGGATGAAAGCCAGGACAGGGCGAGATCGTGAATGCCCAAGGACTGGAGGGACTGGAGGAGTAGGGGATGATCTACTGTGTCAAAAGCTGCTGACAGGTCAAGGAGGAGGAGAATGGAGTATTTACCTTCAGCTTTAGCTAAGGCAAGGTCGTTGACCACTTTGGTGAGAGCAGTTTCGGTTGAGTGGGCAGGCCGAAATCCAGATTGGAGTGGGTCTAGCAGTGAGTTGGCATTGATGTACTGGGTCAGGCGGTTGTAAAACAGACGCTCAAGGAGTTTTGAGGCAAAGGGGAGGAGGGAGATAGGACGGTAGTTGGAGGGTAGCGAGGGGTCGAGGGAGGGTTTCTTGAGCAGGGGTAGTACAGTGGCCTGCTTGAAGTCTGAGGGGAAGGTGCCTGTGGATAGGGAGAGGTTGAACAGGGTAGTGAGGACTGGGGCCAATTCCGTGAAGTGAGGCTGGAGTAAATCAGAAGGGATGGGGTCAAGAGGGGAAGTAGTGGTATGGGAAGTCTGCAGTAGGTGGTTGACTTCCTCGGTGGTAGTAGGAGTGAAGGATATGAGGGGAGGATAGGGTGGAGGAGTAGCTGGTTGGGAGGGGGTGGGAGGTGAAGATTGGAGATTGGATATTTCCTGGTGGATGGAGACAATTTTTTTGGTGAAGTGGGTGGCTAAATCTGTGGCAGGGAGGGATGAAACGGAGGGTGTGTGTGTGTGTGTGTGTGTGGGGGGGGGGGGGGGTTAAGCAGGGAGTTGAAAGTGGCAAAAAGACACTGGGGGTTGGAAGCTTGTGCTCCGATGAGCTTGGTAAAGTATTCCTGCTTCGCATAAGCATAATAACAGTCATCTTGTAATACTCCAGCTCCTACGCTTCACACCAGGGCCCATATGCAATTCACTTTTTCTCCTGAGTTTTCTCCTAGGTGATGTTTTCACAACTTGTTATAAAATGCATTTTAAGCCACCAGCAAGCAAGAATATACTCAAAATAATTTTGATAGTACTTTTTCACAAATTTTTGGATACTTGTTCAATCAAAAAATGCATAAAAGTTAGTTTAAAGAGAAGATGAAAAATTATCTCCTAGGAGATAACTCAGGAGAAAAAGTGAATTGCATATGGGCACAGCTATTTTATATGTTATACATTTTCGCATCCTAATTAAATGGAAAGAATTGTTTGTTATGACACTGTTTATTAGTTGATCTTTGCTTAGCTCCTTTTTCTATTAATCTCTCTGTGTTGGGTTAGTATATGTTTAGTAGGCTCTAGCTTGGCTGTATATCTATTGCACTTCAAGGCTACAATAAGTGACATGTAGGGTGTTGAGGTAAAAATGTGAATGTATTTCCAATTCTACTTAGAAATAGGTATTGTTCCTTCTTTTTTTCTCACTGTAAGGGTTACAAATCCAGGGCTCTAAATCGCAGTTTCTCTGCAGTCTGCCTGTAACATAACTTTCACTTTTAAAGAAGCATTACAGCATACTGGGAGTATTTAAAGGGACACTTAAGTCAAACAAAAAAAATAAGTTTTACTCACCTAGGGCTTCCAATAGCCCCCTGCAGCTGTCCGGTGCCCTCGCCGTCTCCCTCCGATCCACATTAGCACCCTCTATGCTGCTATATGGTATATGATATATGCCATAGCAGCATAGATGGCGCTATTGTGGCCAGGAACGCGAAGAATCACTCGCGTCCCCAGCCTGTCAGCTTCTGTCACCGAAACAGGAAGTGGCTGCCGGCGGGGCCAGGAGGATCGGAGGGAGATGGCGAGGGCACTGGACAGCTGCAGCGGGCTATTGGAAGCCCCAGGTGAGTGAAACTCGTTTTTTTTGTTTGACTTAAGTGTCCCTTTAAGTTAACTAAGTAATATCTGCCAGAGGTCTGAGTTTTAAAAACATGACAATAGCTTTTAAAAAGTGAAAACTTACTTACATCAGCTGTGAGTAAGACTTTGGAATTCAAGTTACTGAAGGAGCTGAAGAGAAGTTCATTCATCAGTGGGGGGGGGGGGGGGGGGGGACTGCAGGTTTGGCCGTTATTCCCTCACTGGTGTTGTTTCTACTGCCAACTACGAGGATCTGTGAGATGCCCTGCAGTTTTCTGAGTGCAGGAAACAGATAACAAGTTCAAAAGTTCAAGATTTGCCTGCATGGGAGCTGAAACAACATTAAAAAAAATAAAAAAATAAAAAAATTATGTACCCAAGAGAGCCAAAACTTTAAAAATAGAGTTTAATCTTTAAATACAAAATACTGCTGTGGTATACATAAAATTCCTATTAGGATTAGGACTATAAATACAGTTTATATTTAGGGTTTGCTTTAATTGTGAAAACTGGTAGCTACTTTAAAAATCAGTTGTGGATCTTGATACTCACTGAGTATAGTGCTACATTGATATTTTTAAATATATTCTAATTTCTTTTTCTTGTATTTGGTTTGACTTACTAAAGATAATGAATCATGGACAATGTGTATAGTGTAGGTCTGATCAGTTTTCGAAAATACTCTATGGTTGGAGTGTTAACACTTAGGGCTTGAGCACACTAACATGCCTCTGTATGCATTTCAGCAAGTAGTATCAGTCTGTAACATTGATGTGTTGCTTAAAGAGAACCCGAGGTGGGTTCTAAGAACGCTATCAGCACACAGAGGCTGGGTCTGCATATACTGCTCAGCCTCTGTTGCTATACTGCTCCCCCCCAGGCCCCCCCGCTCTGCTTGCCCCCCATAAATCAAACGCAGAACTAGCGACACATAGCGTGTCGCAGCCAGCTGTTTACCTTTGGAATTGTCACTCTCTGCCGCTACCCCGCCTCCTCCATAGCGCCACCTGCGTCCCTTCACTCCCCGCTGATTGGAGAGAAGGGACGCGGGCGGGGACCGGCGCTATGGAGGAGGCGGGGGAGCGGCAAGACTGACACTTCCAAAGTTAAACAGCCGGATGCGACATGCTGTGTGTCGCTAGCTCGGCGTTTGATTTATGGGGGGCAAGCAGAGCGCAGGGAGGGCCTGGGGGGCAGCAGTATAGCAACAGAGGCTGGGCAGTATATGCAGACCCAGCCTATGGGTGCTGATAGCTTTCTTAGAACACACCTCGGGTTCTCTTTAACAGCGAACAGAAGCACATTAATGTGGTCCCTAGTAGTAACTAACACTAGCTCATACATTTATATTTGTTTCCAATAAACTAATTTCAGAGGCACAGGTTTGAACCTACAGATGTACCCTTCACCTACTGCTTTTCTTGACTGCTCATCAACATCAGAGGACTTTAGTAAACACTACCTCAGATACTATTGCTTCTAGTCTCTCAGCTGTAATACGGAAAACGGTCACAAGATGGCAGCAATTCAGTGAACATTCATCCAAAAGCATTCTTTTGGCTATAAATGGATCAGAGCAGAAAAATCTATAAAACAAACCTCCATCTACATCTCCAGGTGCAGTCACATTAAAACTGTGTTTCAGTATTCAGTAATATAGTCACATTAAAATCGTGTTTACTGACTTTACCTTTTGCACACTTTGACGATACAGTACCCATTTCTGTTGCACCGCACCAATGGGTTGATTCACTAAACCGTGATATGACAAATAGCACACAAACAAAGATATCACACCTTATCAAAGATAGCACACCTTATCAAAGTTAACACGCCGTATCAGAGTAGCATAGCGAGCACTACAAACCTGCAGGGGCTCAGGGCAGGACAAGTGCCATTGCCAATTAGCAGGCATAAGTTTGTAACGCTCGCTATGCAACTCTGATAAAGTGTGTTAACTTTGATGGTGTGCTATCTTTGAGAAAGTGTGCTATTTGTCACATCACGGTTTAGTGAATAAAGCCCCAGGTGTAAAAGGACCCTGAAATTAATACAGATGTACTGTGAGACTGGAATATGGTATTACATCAACTTATGCAAAATAAGACATGTATAAGTGGTATAACGCAAAAGTTTATGCACTCAGCTAATTAGCCATGAGATAGCACATTGATTTGTGTAAAATAAAATGTGATACTGGTTTTGCGTATTATTCATAAAAGTCTGTGAGAAGTTTCGAGCTAAACTTTACACAAGGTAGCTGCGCATACTATTTTGCTAGTGGATCAAAACTTTTGTATGTAGATTGTCTGCAGACCAATGGATAGTAGGACAGACCTTATGTTTTCCCTATGTGCCTGTTGACACAGTACAGGTGCATTAGACATCAGAATGCCCATTATGATATCACGATAATCATTACCAGGCCGCAAGCAGGGAGCGGATGCCTTGCTGTATCCAAAAATATGTCACGCTTCCGCTCCACTAGTGTGAGCCTGTCCAGCAGACCACCAGAGCAGGCACAGTACACCAGATTGAATATTGACTTTGGTACAGGACTCTGGTATCCAGAGCCTTCCCTCTACATGGTTAAGTATCTAACCTGAAGTGATTTTCCTTACTTCAGGTTCACTTTAAATTCACACCACAGAGTTACTCCACTGCAATTTGCCCATAAAGTACCTACCCTCCTAACATTCCAACAGCCACCCAATCTTAAGGTGGCCATACATGGTACAATTTTTCAATTAGATAATTTAGTTCGATTATTCCATTAGATCGAATATAAAGATTTTTCCAGCATGTCCGATTATTTTTCCCGAAAAAACGGGATAATCGTTCGAATTTCTTGATCGAAAAAAAAATATTTACAACTTTCATTCAATTCGATCATTTAGATCGAATAAACGGGAAAATCGAACGTTTTTATTGTACCGTGTATGGCCACCATTAAACAGATGATTGTCAGGAGTGCCTTAAATAGGCCAGAACAGAATGGAACATTCTCCGGCCGAGGGAAAAGGTGTGAGACCTGTAAACACATCCATTCCACCGACAGGATACTAATACCAGGTACACAACAGGAATACAAAGTACAAGGCACCTTTTCCTGCGATTCATAAGATTTGGTATACCTGATCATGTGTGCAAAATGCCCCAAAGGAATTTATGTGAACTCGGGATATATGATGTCTCCCCATTACCAGAGTCTGTTTTATGTTATGTTGTAGGAAACTGTTGATCTTATCAATTCAGTCAGGATGCCTCGGAAAACCTCCTGAAGTGACAGTTAAAGGGAAGGTCCAAGCACGAAAAACAAAAACAAAATCCACTTACCAGGGGCTTCTTCCAGCTTCTGGCTGCCGTCCTCTGCCCTCGCCGCAGCTCAAGTGGCTCCCGGTGTCCTCCGCTGCAGAGGCCGACCCTGCCACTTCGGCTTCCGGGTCGGCTTCTTGTGCGCTCCACGTCGTGGGTCACGTGGTCCGGCTGATGTCATCAGGTCTGTATTGCGCAGGCGCAGAACTACTGTGCCTGCGCAGTACAGATCTGATGACGTCAGCCGGACCACATGACCCGCGCCGTGGAGCACACAAGAAGCCGACCCGGAAGCTAACCTGGCGAGGTTGGCTTCTGCAGCGGAAGACAACAGGAGCCACTTGAGCTGCGGCGAGGGCACGGGACGGCAGTCAGGGGCTGGAGGAAGCCCCTGGTAAGTGGATTTTTTTTTTCGTGCTTGGATGTTTCCTTTAAGGCAGCTAATTACATTTATTTATGTTTGCTAAAGAATGTCTCTCCTCTGTATGTCAGTATATATAAGCTGTGATTTTCACATTTTGCAGGAACCAAGTCCGACGAAGGCTTATTACTAGCCGAAAGCTTACTGTTTATTCATCCCTAAGTTAGCCAATAAATAAATGCTATCATCCTGATTCAAAACTTCTTGCTGACAAGGTAAAGGAACTGCTACATATTCATAGTAAAGCCAAGGCTTTCTATACCATACAGTGGGTTGCAAAAGTATTCGGCCCCCTTGAAGTTTTCCACATTTTGTCACATTACTGCCACAAACATGAATCAATTTTATTGGAATTCTACGTGAAAGACCAATACAAAGTGGTGTACACATGAGAAGTGGAACGAAAGTCATAAATGATTCCAAACATTTTTTACAAATAAATAACTGCAAAGTGGGGTGTGTGTAATTATTCAGCCCCCTCAGTCAATACTTTGTAGAACCACCTTTTGCTGCAATTACAGCTGCCAGTCTTTTAGGGTATGTCTCTACCAGCTTTGCAAATCTAGAGACTGAAATCCTTGCCCATTCTTCTTTGCAAAACAGCTCCAGCTCAGTCAGATTAGATGGACAGCGTTTGTGAACAGCAGTTTTCAGATCTTGCCACAGATTCTCGATTGGATTTAGACCTGGACTTTGACTGGGTCATTATAACACATGGATACGTTTTGTTTTAAACCATTCCATTGTTGCCCTGGCTTTATGTTTAGGGTCATTGTCCTGCTGGAAGGTGAACCTCCGCCCCAGTCTCAAGACTTTTGCAGACTCCAAGAGGTTTTCTTCCAGGATTACCCTGTATTTGGCTCCATCCGTCTTCCCATCAACTCTGACCAGCTTTCCTGTCCCTGCTGAAGAGAAGCATCTAAAGTTTTGCATTTTGGCGAAAAAGTTCCATTTTGGTCTCATCTGACCAGAGCACCTTCTTCCACATGTTTGCTGTGTCCCCCACATGGCTTGTGGCAAAGTGCAAACGGGACTTCTTATGCTTTTCTGTTAACAATGGCTTTCTTCTTGCCACTCTTTCATAAAGGCCAACTTTGTGCAGTGCACAACTAATAGTTGTCCTATTGATAGATTCCCCCCACCTGAGCTGTAGATCTCTGCAGTTCGTCCAGAGTCACCATGGGCCTCTTGACTGCATTTCTGATCAGCGCTCTCCTTGTTCGGCCTGTGAGTTTAGGTGGACAGCTTGTCTTGGTAGGTTTACAGTTGTGCCATACTCCTTCCGTTTCTGAACGATCACTTGAACAGTGCTCCGTGGGATGTTCAAGGCTTTGTAACCCGTTTGTAGCCTAAGCATGCTTTAAATTTCTCAATAACTTTATCCCTGATCTGTCTGGTGTGTTCTTTGGACTTCATGGTGTTGTTGCTCCAAATATTCTCTTAGACAACCTCTGAGGCCATCACAGAGCAGCTGTATTTGTACTGACATTAGATTACACACAGGTGCACTCTATTTAGTCATTAGCACTCATCAGGCAATGTCTATGGGCAACTGACTGCACTCAGACCAAAGGGGGCCGAATAATTACACACACCCCACTTTGCAGTTATTTATTTGTAAAAAAATGTTTGGAATCATGTATGATTTTCGTTCCACTTCTCACGTGTACACCACTTTGTGTTGGTCTTCCACGTTGAATTCCAATAAAATTGATTCATGTTTGTTGCAGTAATGTGACAAAGGCCTCGATTCATAAAAGTGCTGTCGGGAAGGTAACGTCGAGCGGGGAAACACCGCTGTCGGTATTTCCGCCTTCAGGGTGGTAATTCATAAAAATTTTGCTACTTGTGACAGGCGTGCGGAGATATTCCGCTGTAGGCAGGCGTTAGGCTGTCGGGAGACATGCGGAAACAGGAGAAGCAGGCGGAATCCCTCCGTGCGGTGTTCTCTCTGCAGCTGCTTGGGAGGTCTGTCCCATTCACTGCACTGTATTCCGCACGCTTCTCGCCACATCAGAGGTAGCGGTAATACCCGTCCGCATACCGCTACCTCTAATCTTTATGAATTGACATTTGTTACTTTTGCTATGATAATCACCGCGCAAGGCGGTGATTGATCACTCTGCTCGCGAATGTCGGCTTTTCATGCGGAAAAAGCCTTTATGAATACAGATTTTGCTGTGTGGTCGGTAAAGTGAGCAGTTTTCAGCATTTCCGAATGCGGGAATGCTTTATGAATCGAGGCCTAACTTCAAGGGGGCCTAATACTTTTGCAAGCCACTGTATTTATGGAATTATTTAGTTAATTAGCAGCGTGTGTACTTCCCTGATTTGCAGTTGAAATGATGCTGTAGTAGGAAACTTTCAGCTTGAGGTTATAATCCCTGCATCCTCTTCCACTCTGCAAATGCCACTCACCCTCTGGGGGTGTTCTAGGGATAGTGGGGATTCTATAAGATTTGGCAGTAGAGAGATGGGCATCATATCAGCATGAGTGATTCTTGTCTTTTGGAGTTCAGAGCCTATGGGCTGGTTCAGATGGGCCTCTGAGCTAACCTCCCGTCGTCTCCCCTGAAATCTCTTCTGGAACAGAGCAAAAAAACATTCAGCTTCTTTTCTCGGCTTCCAGCAGAGGGCAGCCTTCTTCACCCCCGCAGGTGGACACGGGTGCTGCATTAAATGATCCTGATGCTTCCAGGGTCACCACAAGCGATGAGGAAAACCAGGATCAGAACGCAGTTGCAGCCTAGAATGTGGATCTCCATGCGCCATAGTTCTCTAGGCAGTTATTAATACCTGAAAGACTGATGTTTATTAGCTTACCGTGTACCATATACCTGGCAAAGTCAGAGATGTCACTCCGGTACTTTTCCGTTAGCCGGGCGCATCCACTAGGTGGCGATAAAACTCCACCACAATTACATCTTTCACTACTATCCATGACGGCCTGGAGGGGGAATAGTAATTAACGCCACCTAGTGGATGCGCCCGGCTAACGGAAAAGTACCGTCACTCCTCATTACCTGATAAACTTGTAGAGCATGCTGGCTGTAGATGATCTCTGGTGCATGAGGGTGATTAGTACTGGGGTTGTATGATGTTACATGCGGGTATAGCTGTGATGTGGTTTTTAAGGTTTCAGCTGGCTGCTGTTTGAACTGTGGCTCATTGCTATAAGTTACTTGTCAGTGATAGGAGGTGATGTCTTTGGCTGTGTGGTGAATCTGAGGTACCGTCTTCAGTTTACTATCAATGTCTAGAGTTGGGACACTGTTCTTAATAGGGGGTACGGGAGGTGATCCTGCAATAAAGTAGGTATTCTGCTTTAACACATACCGTGTTTCCCTGAAAATAAGTCCTAGTTGAAATTCCTAGCATGCTTGAAATTAAAGCCCTCCCCTGAAACTAAGCCCTAGCAGCAGCCCACATGACACCAGCAAGTCACACTCAATACAAAGCCTGGATACAGGAGAGCAGAACCTGCAGCAATATAATGTGAGTTCTACAGTTCATTATGTGTGTCATACATGCACTTTGCGTTTCTATTGGAGCCAGCCCTCCTGATCTGTGTCATGAAATGATAAGCATCACACAGCTTATCATATTGTAGCTCTGGGGAGCCTGACTGAGAGTTCTCTGCCTGGGAGAAATAGACTCAGCAGATTAACTGCTTCTCTCACTTACGCAGCCCGCTGTGTGTATTTTCCTGTAAGGAGGTGCAGTGCTGCTGATACTTATCATTTTATGACACAGATCAAGAGGGCTGCTGCTATATAACCTTGTCAGGATCCCCCTGCTCCAGGGTTACTCTCCGGGCTGTGGTATACATGGTTTGCTGGGAGGACTTCCCTACATGAGCAGCAGAATCAGTTTCTTGGAATTGAGAGCCAATATCTGCAAACCGCAAGCTCTGTGTACGTTGATTGAGCTCCTACACTGGCTCTGCTCCGCATGGCATACAGTATATAGATTTTGTATAGGCAAACTATCCGTGTTTCCCTCAAAATAAGACATTTCCTGAAAATAAGCCCTAGCACATCTTTTGGAGCAAAAATTTATGTAAGACACTTGTCTTATTTTCGGGGAAACATAGTACTCAATGGTGCGGTTGGCTGGATTTTCCTTTTCTGGTGGGATGAAGCTGCTTGACTCAGAACCTTCACTCACCAAGTGCTCAAGGACTCTCAAAGTTGCCAAGGCAGCGGCTTCTGCCTCCTTTTCCAGTTTTTCCATACTGGCTTCCTTGTGTGCCTTTTCAGGTTCAAGGAGGGCCATCTGTTGCTTTAACTGTATTCTTTACTTTATAGCAAAGTTATTTTGGACTTTTATGACCTCCACCCTTGCACAGACCTCCATTAGCTTGTCACCTAGGGCTCGATTCACAAAGCGGTGCTAACCCAGTTAGAAACTTTAGGCGTGATAACCATTGCACCACTCTGGTGAAAAGCCAGTTTAGGCGTGATAAGTTTAGGTGTGATAAGTTTAGGTGTGATAAGTTTAGGCATGCTAAGTTTAGATAAGTGTAGATAGCGCGCAAAGTCCCGCACGCAAAGCAGCGCCATTAAACTCTATGCGAAGTGCACCAGACTTTGCTAGCGCAAAACTTTTGATCAGCTGTGCACTGCGGTGCTAACCCAGTTGGTGCTTAAACTTATCATGCCTAAACTTATCACACCTAAACTTATCATGCCTAAACTTATCACACCTAAACTTATCATGCCTAAACTGAGTTTAGACGTGATAAAGGGCTTTTCACCAGGGTGCTAACTGTTAGCACCGCTTTGTGAATCAGGCCCACAGTGTTGACTTTCCAGACCGATATGATTTAGACGAATGCAACGTAAGTCTAGCAGCGCTGGATTTGTGAGATCTGGTCTCCTGTTGGTGAACGATGCTGAGTTTTGCCTTATTTTTTTATGTCTTTTATTAAAAAGTTCCTTTGTTGGGTCTGTGCCTCGTGGTTATTTAGCTCTGCCAAGTAGTCTTCAAAGTCAGAGTCTCTTAAGGGGCCCATACACTCAGCCGATTTTCTGGCCGACCGATCGATCCCGATCGATCGATCGATTGCAAATCGGTTGGCCAATCGACCGATCGACGGCCGATTTCGATCGATTTCGATGGATTTCCATCGAACTGGCAGGGTGGAAAATTTAGGTCGATCTGATGAGATTGCTTATCAGTTTGCATTGGCCTTAATGGAAATCTGATGGCAAAAAAATGCCATCAGATCGAATTTCAATAGATTTCAAACTGAAATCTATTGGAATTCTATCCTGGTAAAAAATGTTCTAAAAACGCATCAGATAGATCATCAGATGCATTTCTTATCTATCTGCTGCCAATCTGACGAGTGTATGGGCACCTTTAGAAAGGTAGTGTACCTTGCAGACAGTTTTGATAGCACTTATAGGCTGTACACAGCTGGTTGATAGTCTCTTAGTTCTGCTGCTTGGGTGCTGCAGCGTGGAAAGCCTGACATACAGTGTTCTGTTCTGTCCCACAAGTCAGACAGATTCGTGGTGAACTCTTCTCTGGTGAATTCGTAATTTTCTCTGGCCTTTAGTGTGGATTTGAAAGTGTGTTTAGGTCTGCAACTCTGCTCAGCAATTTCTGTGGTGTTTAATACCAGGGTGTCGATTTGTTCAAGAATAGAGTTTTCCTCTGCGGAGAGAGCAACAAAAGAATGTGCAGAGCCTTCCGATGCCATTTTGTGCAAGTGTCTTATACAGGTACTGTCTCTTTCAAGAGTACCAGGGATGAATGAAAATAAAAAAATTATACATACCGTACCTGGGGCTTCCAGCCCCATTCAGGCTAATCGGTCCCTTGCCATCCTCCTCCGCCTCCTAGTTCCTTCTTTAGACGCACCAGTAAGTCCGCCAGTCAGCACAATCCAGCCACGTGCACTCCCGCAGCTGGAAGTGTTCTGCCCCTGCGCAGTAGGACTTTGCAGACGCACAATGCTGACGGGCTAAGGGAGCATGATGGGCGCGTGCAGCGCATGTGCAGTACGTCCTGATTCATGGACTTACCGAGGCTTCTAATGGATGATCCAGGTGGCAGAGGAGGATGGCAAGGAACTGTTTAGCCTGAAGGGGGCTGGAGGAAGCCCCAGGTATGTATAATTTTTTTATTTTTTATTTATCTTAGGTCTCCTTTAAGAAAATGGCGTTGTGGCTTAATCAGGCAGGATACACAGTCTGGTTTAAGAAGACAATTTGACACTCTCTATTAGGTGTAGGAAGGTTACTTGGAGCTTGTGTGGTCATGTGCAGTCACCTAATAGTGGATATAGGCTTAAAGGAATACTTAAGGGAAAAAAAAATGACATTTACTCACCCGGGGCATCCCTCAGCCCCCTGAAGCTGGATGGTGCCCTCACAGCCCCGCTCCGATCGTCCTGTCCCCGCCGGCGGCTACTTCCGGGTTCGGCGACAGCCGCCGACAGGCTGGGAACGCGGCTGATTTTCCGCGTTCCCAGTCGCTATATGCTGCTATAGCGTATATAGCTACGCTATAGCAGCATATAGCGAGTGGGAACGCGGAAAATCAGCCGCGTTCCCAGCCTGTCGGCGGCTGTCGCCGAACCCGGAAGTAGCCGCCGGCGGGGACAGGACGATCGGAGCAGGGCTGCGAGGGCACCATCCAGCTTCAGGGGGCTGAGGGATGCCCCGGGTGAGTAAATGTCATTTTTTTTTTCCCTTAAGTATTCCTTTAATTGAAGATAGTGCTATGCAGTAGTTGGCTGGAATATGCACCTTTTTTTGACTATTCTGATTTAAGTTCTCAATTTGCTAACCTCCTACCTAGGGTTCGTTATGACACCTCATGGACAGTGGAGATTCACCATTTATCATCACTTCAGGCAGATAGCAGAACCATCCCAGAGGTCTGTATCTTGATAGTCACATCTAATTTTAATAGACCAACAATAAAGATGTGATGCTGGAAAATACATTCACTAATCCAGATAAAAAAAAGAGTGATTTCCTTCCCAAACCTCTGCAAAACAGTTACCTTGGTTATCTTGCCCGGAATGCCCTGCTTGGGCAATTCCCAACAGGAAGTAGGAAGAAAAATTTACATAATGGAAAAAGGGTGTTAAGGCTGCCAAACACTGGTCAATTGCCATCAGATCGACCAACAGATAGATCCCTGTCTGATCGAATTGGATCAGAGTGGGATCTATTGGCGGCCTATACACTGCACAGATTTTGAATCAATTTCGGCATGAAATCAATTCACAACCTGCAGAGCTGCCACTGCCACCTGCTCGCCGCCATTATTTGGTCTCTCCTGGCCAGCAGAAATGATATTACCTGTCCACCGACGCGAGTCTCCGAGTCTGTGCTGTCCCTTTCTCTGGCTGGCCTTCTTCTCCATCTTCTCTTCACTTCATGTCCCATCCTGGGACAAGCGGAAGTTCAAACAGTAAGTAGAGGGCACTCTTCTGTTTGAACTTCGCCTTCTCAAAGGACAGGACAGGAAGTGAAGAGGAGATGGAGAAGAAGGCCAGCCTGGAGAAAGGGACAGCACAGACCCAGGGAGTCACGCCAGCGGGACAGGTGAGATTATTGCTGCGTTCATCTCCAAATCGAACGCTGCTAATGACCCATTCTTGACCACCCAGAGATCGAGCGAAATTTTTGACTTGGACAGATCGACTAAATCAATTAATTTCGGATGGAAATCTGTCGATTGATCAACATTTGCATTAACGATTTTACAGTAGATTCGATTACTGTGATCGAATGTACTGTAAAATCGTTAATGCAAATGTTGATCAATGTATATTGGCGGGAAATTGCCATAGTATATGGGTACCTTTACAGAAAAGTACCACAGAGCGGCAGTGCTGAATATCAACTGAACAAAACACATGCTGTAAAGAGACATAACAACAGCTTGGTAATACAACATTACCTCAGCTAAGGCAGAACACAGCTGTTGATGTGGCCTTTTTCTGCGTATTGGAGATGTTTCCTTTCAACCTTAGGACACTGGAGATGGTGGTACTAGAGATGAGCGTAATGACCTAATTACGATTTCGCGAAATTTCGCGTAATTAGTGTAATTACGATTATGGCCGTAAGTACATAATCGTAATAAAGAAGGATTTCGCGAAATTTCGCGTAAGCGTAATTTTCGCGTAATTTTCGCATTACAGTGGTTTCATGCCGTAATTTCGCATTAAACGCTACCGTAATTTCGCATTAAACCGTAACGCTCCGTATAGTATAAAAAAGCCGCCGACTTTAAGGGTTAATAGCAAAGCCCCCTTAAATGCTAAGAGCCTCAAATTTGGAGAATATATTAAGGAGATCAGGAGGAATAAGAGGAAAATTTTTTTTTTCAAAAAGACCTTATAGTTTTTGAGAAAATCGATGTTAAAGTTTCAAAGGAAAAATGTAAACATTTAAAAACCCGCCGACTTTAACGGTTAATAGCAAAGCCTGCTTAAAGTTTAGGAACACCAAATTCTCAGGGTATATTAAGGAGATCAGGAGGAATAAGAGGAAAAATTTTTTTTTCAAAAAGACCTTATAGTTTTTGAGAAAATCGATTTTTAAGTTTCAAGGGCGAAAATGTCTTTTAAATTCGGAAAATGTCAGTTTTTTTTGCACAGGTAACAATAGTGTATTATTTTCATAGATTCCCCCAAGTGGGAAGAGTTTTACTTACTTCGTTCTGAGTGTGGGAAATATAAAAAAAAAACGACGTGGGGTCCCCCCTCCCAGACCTCTTTAACCCCTTGTCCCCCATGCAGGCTGGGATAGCCAGAATGCGGAGCACCGGCCGCGTGGGGCTCCGCACCCTGACTATACCAGCCCGCATGGTCCATGGATTGGGGGGTCTCGGAAGGGGAGGGGCAGCCAAGCTTTCCCCTCCCCCTCCGAGCCCTTGTCCAATCCAAGGACAAGGGGCTCTTCTCCACCTCCGATGGGCGGTGGAGGTGGAGGCCGTGATTTCCTGGGGGGGAGGTTCATGGTGGAATCTGGGAGTCCCCTTTAAAAAGGGGTCCCCCAGATGCCCACCCCCCCTCCCAGGAGAAATGAGTATAGAGGTACTTGTACCCCTTACCCATTTCCTTTAAGAGTTAAAAGTAAATAAACACACAGACACTTAGAAAAAGTATTTTA
This sequence comes from Hyperolius riggenbachi, assembly GCF_040937935.1. Taxonomy (NCBI): domain Eukaryota; kingdom Metazoa; phylum Chordata; class Amphibia; order Anura; family Hyperoliidae; genus Hyperolius; species Hyperolius riggenbachi. The sequence goes on along the minus strand of NC_090653.1, from coordinate 163,003,013 downwards.
ATTGAACAAAAAACATAACCACGAAAAAAGTCCTTTAATATTCTTAATTAACCATTAATACTTACCTGTCCCTTTAAAAGCCAGTTCCCACGCAATATCCTCGGAAATATACTAAACAGTTACAATATAACAAAGTTATTACAATGTAACAACTTTGTTACATTGTAACTACGCGCACCCGACGTCACTCGCCGCTCAGCCGCCGCACCCGCACGCACCCGACAGAGCTCTGAGCTATATAGCTCAGAGCTCCCTAAGCATCTTTGTATTTGGGCTCCAAGGAGCCCCATTGGTCCTTAGCAGACCAATGGGGTTCCTTTAAATCAGAAGGAACCCCATTGGTCTGCTAAGGACCAATGGGGCTCCTTGGAGCCCAAATACAAAGATGCTAAGAGAGCTCTGAGCTATATAGCTCAGAGCTCTGTCGGGTGCGTGCGGGACGCTAAGTCCCCGCCGGCTCCCGCTGTCCACCCCGCCCACATCTGTCACCCACATGTCACCCACATGTGAGTGACATGTGGGTGACATGTGGGAGAGGCGGGGTGGACAGCGGGAGGCGGCGGGGACTTAGCGTCCCGCACGCACCCGACAGAGCTCTGAGCTATATAGCTCAGAGCTCTCTTAGCATCTTTGTATTTGGGCTCCAAGGAGCCCCATTGGTCCTTAGCAGACCAATGGGGTTCCTTCTGATTTAAAGGAACCCCATTGGTCTGCTAAGGACCAATGGGGCTCCTTGGAGCCCAAATACAAAGATGCTTAGGGAGCTCTGAGCTATATAGCTCAGAGCTCTGTCGGGTGCGTGCGGGTGCGGCGGCTGAGCGGCGAGTGGCGTCGGGTGCGGCGTAGTTACAATGTAACAAAGTTGTTACATTGTAATAATTTTGTTATATTGTAACTGTTTAGTATATTTCCGAGGATATTGCGTGGGAACTGGCTTTTAAAGGGACAGGTAAGTATTAATGGTTAATTAAGAATATTAAAGGACTTTTTTCGTGGTTATGTTTTTTGTTCAATTAAAATACTTTTTCTAAGTGTCTGTGTGTTTATTTACTTTTAACTCTTAAAGGAAATGGGTAAGGGGTACAAGTACCTCTATACTCATTTCTCCTGGGAGGGGGGGTGGGCATCTGGGGGACCCCTTTTTAAAGGGGACTCCCAGATTCCACCATGAACCTCCCCCCCAGGAAATCGCGGCCTCCACCTCCACCGCCCATCGGAGGTGGAGAAGAGCCCCTTGTCCTTGGATTGGACAAGGGCTCGGAGGGGGAGGGGAAAGCTTGGCTGCCCCTCCCCTTCCGAGACCCCCCCAATCCATGGACCATGCGGGCTGGTATAGTCAGGGTGCGGAGCCCCACGCGGCCGGTGCTCCGCATTCTGGCTATCCCAGCCTGCATGGGGGACAAGGGGTTAAAGAGGTCTGGGAGGGGGGACCCCACGTCGTTTTTTTTTTTATATTTCCCACACTCAGAACGAAGTAAGTAAAACTCTTCCCACTTGGGGGAATCTATGAAAATAATACACTATTGTTACCTGTGCAAAAAAAACTGACATTTTCCGAATTTAAAAGACATTTTCGCCCTTGAAACTTAAAAATCGATTTTCTCAAAAACTATAAGGTCTTTTTGAAAAAAAATTTTTTCCTCTTATTCCCACTGATCCCCTTAATATACCCTGGGAATTTGGTGTTCCTAAACTTTAAGCAGGCTTTGCTATTAACCGTTAAAGTCGGCGGGTTTTTAAATGTTTACATTTTTCCTTTGAAACTTTAACATCGATTTTCTCAAAAACTATAAGGTCTTTTTGCAAAAAAAATTTTTTCCTCTTATTCCTCCTGATCTCCTTAATATATTCTCCAAATTTGAGGCTCTTAGCATTTAAGGGGGCTTTGCTATTAACCCTTAAAGTCGGCGGCTTTTTTAGATTATACGGAGCGTTACGGTTTAATGCGAAATTACGGCATGAACGAAACGCGAAATTTCGCATTGAAAATTACGCTTACGGTATTTTCAATTACGATTTTAATGGCAATTACGCTACCGCAATTTCGCATCGTAATCGCGAATTTCGCATGCGTAATTATAGTAATGCGAAATTTCGAAAATTTCAGCTCAACTCTAGGTGGTACCCAGGAGACGAGCACTGGGGACTCTGGCTACCTCAGAACACTCCATAAGAACTGTGGGGAGCTCAGGGGGAGGGGGTTATTCCTGAAATTGATGGTCAGTTCATGTTTTTTGCTGAGTTGAGGACAAGCTTATTTTCCTTACACCAGTTGCAGATCTGCCCAATATCCTGGCAGTATGCTCGTTCCCCGCTCTTGTCTAAGGCCTATCATGGTGGTGTCCTCCGCGAACTTGATCACCTTGACAGACTCTTTCTTCGAGGTGCAGAAGGTTGTGTATAGGTAGAACTGGTGACAGGACACATCCTTGGGGAGTGCCTGTGCTGGTGAATCGCACACGTGACGTAAAGGTGTCAAGCTTTATCACTTGAGTTCTGTTTGTAAGGAAGTCCTTCAGCCACGCGCAGAGAGTGGGATGCACGTTGACTTGTACCAGCTTGTTGTAGAGGATGTTGGGGCTGATAGTGTGAAGGCAGAGCTGGGGTCGAGGAGGAGAATCCTGGCATAGATGTGCCCAGGCTTATGTTTCACATTTAAGAACCAGGTTTCTGGAGCGATTTTCAGGGAATGCAATTTATTTTGACTCTGCATTCCCTCAATTAAATCACTCTGAAAATGTATGCAAGTCACAATTAAACCTGTGGAATCACCACCATAGGCTTGCATTAGCCTATCACTTTTGCAAGGGCCGACAATTCTTTGACAGCGGAAATCACTTACTGGGCCCCAGAAGGGTTGTCAATGGCAATATTTCGGTAGAGATGGGCCGAAGGGTTCGACCGTGAACTTAATCACGCGAATTTCGGTGGTTCGCGTTGAACTGCGAACTATATGCGAGTTCGACCCGCTCCCTATACTACATCATTAGGGTCAACTTTGACCCTCTACATCACAGTCAGCAGACACAGGGTAGCCAATCAGGCTACACTGCCTCCTGGAGACCCCCCCCCCCCCAATAAAATGCAGGCAGCATCAGCCTTTTCACTCATTTGTGTGGCTACAGTAATTAGAGAAGGAAGAGAACCTGCAGTAGACATAGGGAAAGCTTAGTTAGGCTCTTGTGTTAGGCTTGTTAGCTTGCTCTTTGCTGATACTTATTGCTAAAAAAGCACCCCTCAACAGCTCTTTTGAGAGCTAATGTTGTTCTTGTGATCTATTTTTGTGTGTGTGTGTGTGTGTGTGTCCCACAGACACTTGTGTTGCATATTCAGCCCTGTCAGTCAGTCGCAGCTGCTGGACCTTGGTCCCTTGGTAATTCCTACTGTGCCACTGCCAGGCCCAGCACATTCAGTGACTACCTGTGTGTGTGACAGCTGCACATTTACAGTATAATACCAATCCCTGCATACCTGTTCAGTAGTGCACCTACCTACGTGACCGCAAACAGTGTTATATTATATACCAGTCAGTCACTGCACCTGTTCATGGTACCTGTGTGTGTGACAGCTGCACATTTGTAATACCAATCACTGCATACCTACCTGTTCAGTGCACCTACCTACGTGAGTGCAAGCAGTGTTATATACCACCAGCCACTGCACCTGTTCACGGTACCTGTGTGTGTGTGTGTGACAGCTGCACATTTGTAATACCAATCACTGCATACCTACCTGTTCAGTGCACCTACCTACGTGAGCGCAAGCAGTGTTATATACCACCAGTCACTGCACCTGTTCACGGTACCTGTGTGTGTGTGTGACAGCTGCACATTTGTAATACCAATCACTGCATACCTACCTGTTCAGTGCACCTACCTACGTGAGCGTATGCAGTGTTTTATTATTTACCAGTCACTGCACCTGTTCACGGTACCTGTGTGTGTGACAGCAGCACATCTGTAATACTAGTCTTTGCATAATTGTTCACAGTACCTGTTTGACCGCACGCTGTGTAATATACCAGTCCGTGCATACCTGTTAACTGCACCTGTGTGACAGCTGCATATTGTATTGTAATACAAGTCACTGCATACCTTTCACTGCACCTGTGTGACTGCACACTGTATTAGTCAAGTCAGTGCATACCTTTTACTTCACCCCCCCTCGATATGGACAAAACAACAGGCAGAGGCAGACCCAGAGGCAGGCCACCCGGCAGGTCTGTTTGAGGTCGTGCTGACGTGATTTTGTGCGGCCCTGGCCCAAAGTATAGTGCTCTGAAGAAGGCACGTCCCATCAACTCCCAAGATTGTCAGGACGTGGTTGACTATTAGAACACCTCATCTTCTGCAGCCACCAGCGCTACTATAAGCACCACGTCCGCTGCATTTGACACTTCGCAGGAGTTATTTGGTGGGGAATTCACTGATTCACAGCCATTATTGTTACAACAAGATGAAGGCGCTAAGCAAGTTACACCACCTCATATGTCTGAGTTAGGCGACACTATGGACGTAAGGTGTGAGGAGGTGGAGAATGAAGTACCTGCTGTTGGTGCAGTTTATGAGGTGTCTGAGGCAAGTGAAGGTGGGGAGGATGATGATGATGATACTGCCATGGATGCCACATGGGATCCTAATAGACAAGATGACAAAGGGGACAGTTCAGAGGGGGAGTCAGAGAGGAGTAGGAGGAGATAAGTTGCTGAAAGAAGCAGGGGGAGCTCGTCGTCAGAAACAGCTGGTGGCAGTGTCTGGCGCCATGTATCGCCACCTATGGACAGCCAGCCAACATGCCCTTCAACGTCAGCTGCTGATGCCACATAATGCAGCTGGTGGACTCCGAAAATTTGTGGCCATTGGGACACCGCAGTGGAAGATACCAGGCCGCAATTATTTCTCAAAAACGGCGATACCCAAACTGTACCATGAAGTTGAAAGGCAAGGGGTGTCATCTCTGGCACACAGCGTTGGGTCAAGGGTCCATCTGACCACAGATGCCTGGTCTGCCAAGCACGGTCAGGGCAGGTACATTACTTACACAGCCCATTGGGTCAACCTTTTAGATCCACACATCAAGATGGCGCCGGACTCGGACGCCTCGGCCACAGGGCTCCGGCCTTTTTTGATGGAGGTCTCTCCCTCCACTCACCTCTGGGCTTGCCTCTTGCTGGGGTAGGAGGTGGAGGACATCGGCAGTGTCGGTCTGGCTGGTCACGGACCGCGGTGTGGGATGGCCGGTGAGAGGATCAGCTGTTCGGGGGCCCACGTGCAGCGTGCAGGAGAGGCAGCATGGAGAACCGCCGCCGCTGCCCCCGGACCATCAGCGACACCATCCGCGCCAACCCCACGGCGGCATTGTGGCCAGGATGGCTCCCAGCGGGGAGGCCCCCGTCCTCCGCACATTCCAGTCACGGAGGACTGGCCAGGATGCAGGCCACCGGCGGGTCGGGTGCGCCCGGCTTCACACACCACCTGCGGACGACAGCTGATCACCTGTTCGGTCTTCCGTGCACTGGCACTTTCGTTGCTGTGCGGCTGCTGCCCCGAGCCAGCCCCTCAGCCACCGTGGCGGTGGCTGAGGGGCTGGCTCGGGGCAGCAGCGGGAAGCAACGAAAGTGCCAGTGCACGGAAGACTGAACAGCTGATCAGCTGTCGGCCGCAGGTGGTGTGTGAAGCCGGGCAGTAGTTTGGAGACCGCAAGCTCCCACACCAGGGCGGGCTCACGGGAAGCTGCTGACCCTGGGCTCGGGCGTCCACATGGTGCGGGTCGTATGCACCAGCTCTGCAGGAGCACTCCTCCGTAGCCCAGGATCGATGAGGCTGCAAGATCCCCCTCCACCACGTGGGCAGCTGCGTTGGTGCCTTGGACTCCAGGACGCCGGCCCTGAGCATGTAGGTCACTCCATGCGCACAGGAGGCCTGACCACCGCCACTTCCTGCTGGGCCACCCACGTGGAAGAGATCCTCAGGCTGAACTCCAGAGAGGGTCTTCACCAGCCGCAGCCTCCAGCCTGCTCGACCACCCTGTGTCCACCTCTGCCACTGCTGAGGTCCGTGTCGGCCTGCACCACCTAGCCTGGAGGATCAGCGGTCAGCCTGCCCCACCACCCAATAGCCCTGATGATCTGTGGCCCACCTGGCGATTTTCCACAGGAATGGACACTGTTCGGACTGATTGTCGGACCCTGGGGTGCTTTTAACCTGCAGCCCTGGGGGGAACTCTGCCTCTGTCTCTCTCCTCTTGCCCTGGATCTTGTTGTTTTTCTTTCTTTCCTCAGTCTCTCTTTGGCTATCCCTTCTCTCTTTCTTTCGCTGTCCACTCTTTTCTAGGACACACTGCGGGGCGTCTGGAGCTGCTGCGGAGCCGAGCGTGTGGTAGATGTGGCTGCTCCCCTCACACAGCTCTCCAGACTTCCCCACGCGTCCTTCATTATAGTTATGTGCTGTTTATATAGGTATATGCTACTTTGTACTACTGTACCTGACTGTGTATGTTGGATTGCATGCATGTGTTTGTACCATCTCCGACCCTGTTTGAGCCAAAAATAATTCCGGGTACAACCCCGTTGTACTTGGCGAAATAAACGTGATTCTGATTCCACGGCTTGCAGGCAGGCCTGCTACCACCTCCTCTCATTCTCCTCCTACTGCTACATCCTCTTCGCTGTTGTCCTCCTCCTCCTCCTTGGCTAAGTGGCAGTTCAACTCTACTGGTGCTGTGATCTCCTCTCCAGCTACACAGCCCCATCTCCCCAGGGCCTATGCTGCATGCCAGGTACGACGGTGTCACGCCATCTTAGACATGTCTTGCCTCAAAGCGGAGAGTCACACTGGAGCAGCTCTCCTGGCTGCTCTGAACAAACAGGTGGATAAGTGGCTGAACCCGCACCAACTGGAGATCGGCAACGTGGTGTGTGACAACGGCAGCAATCTCATTTCGGCTTTGAATTTGGGAAAGTTGACACATGTTCCCTGCATAGCACATGTGCTGAATCTAATAATTCAAAGATTTGTGTCTAAGTACCCAGGCTTACAGGATTTCCTGAAGCAGTCCAGGAAGGTGTGTGGGCATTTCAGGCGGTCTTACACGGCCATGGAGGCTATGCCGATATTTCATGGAGAAACAAATTGCCGGTGAGACGCTTGATTTGCGATACCCCGACTCGCTGGAATTCAACGCTCCTGATGTTCAACTGCCTGCTGCAACAGGAGAAAGCCGTCAAACAGTATCTCTACTACAGTCAAAGGACATGCTGTGGGGAGATGGGGATGTTCTGGCCGAAGTACTGGACACTTATGCGAAATGCCTGCAGGCTCCTGCAGCCGTTTGAGGAGGTGACAAACCTGGTGAGTCGCAGTGAAGGCGCCATCAGCGACTTGATCTCATATGCTTTCTTCCTGGAGCGTGCCGTGTGTAGAGTGGTGGAACAAGCTGTGGAGGAGCATGAACAGGAACAGGAGGAAGAGTTGTGGGATCAATTCTCAGCAGAAGCAGATGATTCCTCATGGACGCTGGGGGGATAGAGAAAAGGAGCGGGAGGACACCGTGAGCCCGATCTGGTGTATTATCACAGGTGTGATGAGTAAGTATAAAAAAGTATTCATATATACTCACAAAGCTGGGTTGCATGTACAGCAACCAAACTGAATCGCACGTGGGGAAGTACTGTCCCCATTCGGCCTTGTGTCTTCGCTTTGATGGTCGCAGCTCCTTAGGAAAAAACCACCCACCTACGTGGTAAACCCCAACCAGAGGGGGTGAGACACAATAGAAGAGGGTAGGAGGCGCCCTTGGGGTACTCGAATGATGGTTTATACACCACTGGTTATAAACACCACTATTGAGGCATATATAAAAAACAAAAACAAAAGGTAAGCAAAGATCCTACCTGATGAAGAAGTCATTCGTTTTATGATACCCTGAGTGACTACTTCATATGGTAGGATCTTTTCTTACCTTTTGTTTTATACAGTATATACAGTGGCTTGCAAAAGTATTCGGCCCCCTTGAAGTTTTCCACATTTTGTCATATTACTGCCACAACCATTAATCAATTTTATTGGAGTTCTACGTGAAAGACCAATACAAAGTAGTGTACACGTGAGAAGTGGAATACAAATCATACATGATTCCAAATATTTTTTACAAATAAATAACTGCAAACTGGGGTGTGCGTAATTATTCAGCCCCCTTTGGTCTGAGTGCAGTCAGTTGCCCATAGACATTACCTGATGAGTGCTAATGACTAAATAATGACTAAAATGTCAGTACAAATATAGCTGCTCTGTGACAGCCTCAGAGGTTGTCTAAGAGAATATTGGGAGCAACACTACCATGAAGTCCAAAGAACACACCAGACAGGTCAGGGATAAAGTTATTGAGAAATTTAAAGCAGGTTTAGTCTACAAAAAGATTTCCAAAGCCTTGATCATCCCACGGAGCACTGTTTAAGCGATCATTCAGAAATGGAAGGAGTATGGCACAACTGTAAACCTACCACGACAAGGCCGTCCACCTAAACTCACAGGCTGAACAAGGAGAGCGCTGATCAGAAATGCAGTCAAGAGGCCCGTGGTGACTCTGGACGAGCTGCAGAGATCTACAGCTCAGGTGGGGGAATCTGTCCATAGGACAACTATTAGTCGTGCACTGCACAAATTTGGCCTTTATGGAGAGTGGCAAGAAGAAAGTCATTGTTAACTGAAAAGCATAAGAAGTCCCGTTTTCAGTTTGCCACAAGCCATGTGGGGGACACAGCAAACATGTGGAAGAAGGTGCTCTGGTCAGATGAGACCAAAATTGAACTTTTTGGCCAAAATGCAAAATGCTATGTGTGGCAGAAAACTAACACTGCACATTACTCTGAACACACTATCCCCACTGTCAAATATGGTGGTGGCAGCATCATGCTCTGGGGGTGCTTCTCGTCAGCAGGGGCAGGGAATCTGGTCAGAGTTGATGGGAAGATGGATGGAGCCAAATACAGGGCAATCTTGGAAGAAAACCTCTTGGAGTCTGCAAAAGACTTGAGACTGGGGCAGAGGTTCACCTTCCAGCAGGAGAACGACCCTAAACATAAAGCCAGGGCAACAATGGAATGGTTTAAAACAAAACATATCCATGTGTTAGAATGGCTCAGTCAAAGTCCAGATCTAAATCCAATTAAGAATCTGTGGCAAAATCTGAAAACTGCTGTTCACAAATGCTGTCCATCTAATCTGACTGAGCTGGAGCTGTTTTGCAAAGAAGAATGGGCAAATATTTCAGTCTCTAGATGTGCAAAGCTGGTAGAGACATACCCTAAAAGACTGGCAGCTCTAATTGCAGCAAAAGGTGGTTCTACAAAGTATTGACTCCGGGGGCTGAATAATTACGCACATCCCACTTTGCAGTTATTTATTTGTAAAAAATGTTTGAAATCATTTATGATTTTCTTTCCACTTCTCATGTGTACACCACTTTGTATTGGTCTTTCACGTGGAATTCCAATAAAATTGATCAATGTTTGTGGCAGTAATGTGACAAAATGCGGAAAACTTCAAGGGGGGCAAATACTTTTGCAAGCCACTGTACATGTTTCAATTCCCCTTCGTGATCGTTACCTTGCTGCGGTGAATGGGCTTGCGTATCCCAATGAAGCAATGACCGACGAGTATATGAGTGTCCTGGGGGGGGGGGGGGGGGGCACAACCAAGATAATAAAGTTGTTGCTTCATTGTGGACAGACCAAATTCGATCAGCTGAACAGTCACTGTTCTGTCATTGAGTTACCTCAGCCCAGCGACCATATGGGCAGGAAAGCCGCCATCACCTGCACTCTCGTCATGGTGCGCACCAGTCCAGCTCGGCTGTCACTACACAAACAGCTGTGTGCCGTGCGTTACACGGTGAGTTTGGTCTGTCAGTGTGAAGCAGTACACTAATTACACTCCTTGATTGATATATACACATGCAAGATGTTTTAAAGCACTTTAGGCCTCCAATTTAGCATGCAATGTGATTTCTTCCCTTAAAACGCTGCTGTGCGTCAAATCCAAATTTTTCCCCGGGACTACGGGCGTGTATCCCACTCCGACATGCAAAAATTCTGATGTTAAACCCCTTGAAACATCTTTTCCATCACTTTTGTGGCCAGCATAAATGTTTCTAGTTTTCAAAGTCGCCTCCCCATTAAAGTCTATTGTGGTTCGAAAAGTTTGCGCGAACCGAACTTTTTGCGGAAGTTTGCGTTCGAGGTTCGCAAACCTTAAATCGGAGGTTCGAGCCATCTCTATATTTAGGTTGGAGAGAATCCAACCCAGCTGTTTTCAGTGTGTAATAAAATGTAAGTAAGGACTTTTATCTGTTTTTGTGTACATTTTAGCAACATCACTGTTAATCCCTACCATCCTTGTCAATGGTATGCGAATAATTCTACCTTGGCAGGATTTGATGTGGAAACTTTCAAGTTTCATAAGTTTGCATAATCCTGCATCAGCTTGGATTTAAGGCTAGTACACACTAGCAATTTTGATTGGCCAATGATTGGTCAATTTTACCACCTCCATGTAGTATGAGGGCCAAACAGATTTTCAATTCTATGCAGATTATATAGGTAAATGGTCATACTACATGGAGGTGGTAAAATTGACCAATGATTGGCCTATCAAAATTGCTAGTGTGTACTAGGCTTTACTTGCATCTCATTGACCATCCATAATCACTCTTTCTTGACTTGTAATCACTCTAATAAAACTCGCTCAAGGTGGCTGATAACGACCGATCTGCCGAGATTCTAGCGTGTGCACAGCGGGTCCAATGCCTCGACCAGAGATCAGCCTTGTGCATCAATTTAGATGAGAGCTTTGTTTTCTCCTCATCCACTCCCGCCCCACCAACCCTGTGCCCCCCACCCGAACATGTCACTAGATTACAGGCTAGCAACACCTCTGTATGTACAATACATACGATGCCAGACAGTAGCTCAAAGCATTGGTTAACTATCCTTCCTCATTACTTTGGAATTCTGTAGTTTCTTAGATTGCATTTGTTTTTGTGTGTGGAATTTCATTCTCACACTTTAAATTGCAATGTCAAAAAAATGGCAATGTGTTAACAGTACAGTTAACATTAATAAGCCCAATATCTTAATTATACAGGGGCGTAGCAATAGGGGGTGCAGCGGTAGCGACCGCATCGGGGCCCTTGGACCGCATCGGGGCCCTTGGACCGCATCGGGGCCCTTGGGCCAGAGAGGGCCCCGAAGGGCCCTACCTCAACTACAGTATTAGCTCTCTATTGGTCCTGTGCTCATAATAATCACTTCTATAGATAGCTTTGAATAGTGGTAATTATTAACAAGCTGTTCCCCATCCCCTTCTTGCTCCTCTGACATTGTAGTTACCGTTGGCAGATTTTGGTGCGCCGTATCAATTGTTATGTATAGAGTGCTTGAGGGGCCCCATTGTAAGACTTGCATCAGGGCCCACGGCTCCTTAGCTACGCCACTGTAATTATATAAACATTAATTACATTAAACATTATTTAAAATGAAGGGGACATTAAAACATACCAACATAACTGTTAATCATTGCCAGTGTGCCTTAATTATATGGTTCACAAAAAACCCTGTCCAACTTCTGGAAAATGTTCTGCGGATGACTGAGTTTCCATTTAAAACTTATATTTTTTCCTTTGTGCTATAAAGTTGTACTGCACATCAAACATGTCAACACTCTATTAAACTTAACATGGTCTTCCCAGAATAAAATAACACGCACAGCTCCATCAGCAGACTGCTCAGGGAGCAGGGGCTGCAGGAAGGTGTGAAGCAGAATGATGAGTGACACCGAACTTGTCCCCTCCTCGCCAATATTCCCGTTTTCCCATGCAGGCTCTAGCTAGCATTGCAAAGGAGACGGAGCTAGGCGGCAACACTCACTTAAACTATGTGGGCGGAACGATAACATCGTGAGGCGTTCTCAAATGTTCACCTTCCCGCGCGATTGGTGCCAGACTGGCCACGAGGCGGGTACTCTATGAAAAGAGACGTTCTAGGAAGTTTTGGGGCGTGTTTAGGGCGGGAAGTGCAGTGAGATGCCTGGATGGTGGGTGGAGCTTAGAAGTTGGAAGGACGGAGTTGTCGTGTGTCTCCTGCGCCTCCTTTTCTTGCTTGGCTTTGGAAAGAGACTTGTTTGATGTGGTTAGTTTGGTCAGCTCGCAGCAGCCCCGGCCTCGCTCTGCCACCGCCAGCCATGGTGCCGTAGCTGTTCGCACTTGTGGTAACTAGGCTGCAGCAGCTTTGCTGACAAGGCTACGCGCTGCGCCTTCTCGCTGAGCACTGGGCTCCATTGGCAGTTGTGAGGAGCATGGCACCCCGGAGTGTGTCCGAGCAGCCTGGGACGGACCCCTCCCTATCCTCGGACTCCTCCTCTCTGCCGCCCTCGGGATGCAGTTGTCCCAAGAACTGTGGGAACTGTCGGCTGTTCCTGGGCTTTTTCGCGCTGTCCCTGTCATTGCACCTCGTCACCATCTGCTGCTATTTGGAGCTGCGCCGGGAGATGATGGGCTCGGAGAGACTAGCTCGGGGGTCTGGCCCGGGGACCAGCGAAGATGACGGGGAAGTGTCTGCTGTGCACCGGAGGAGCGCCCTGCAGCTTGCCGATCTCCAGCTTCCCGGGGTGAGTCCTGGCTGGGGTGCCAGTATCATTGGTGTTGCTGGGGTGCTCATGTCATTCATGCTGCTGGTGTATTAGTGTCACTGATGCTGCTGGGGTACCAGTGTCACTGATGCTGCTGGGGTACCAGTGTCACTGATGCTGCTGGGGTACCAGTGTCACTGATGCTGCTGGGGTACCAGTGTCACTGATGCTGCTGGGGTATTAGTGTCACTGATGCTGCTGGGGTATTAGTGTCACTAGTGCTGCTGGGGTACCAGTGTCACTGATGCTGCTGGGGTATTAGTGTCACTGATGCTGCTGGGGTATTAGTGTCACTGATGCTGCTGGGGTACCAGTGTCACTGATGCTGCTGGGGTACCAGTGTCACTGATGCTGCTGGGGTACCAGTGTCACTGATGCTGCTGGGGTACCAGTGTCACTGATGCTGCTGGGGTACCAATGTCACTGATGCTGCTGGGGTACCAGTGTCACTGATGCTGCTGGGGTATTAGTGTCACTGATGCTGCTGGGGTACCAGTGTCACTGATGCTGCTGGGGTACCAGTGTCACTGATGCTGCTGGGGTACCAGTGTCACTGATGCTGCTGGGGTACCAGTGTCACTGATGCTGCTGGGGTACCAGTGTCACTGATGCTGCTGGGGTACCAGTGTCACTGATGCTGCTGGGGTACTCTTGTCACTCTTGCTGCTGTTGGTGTACCAGTGTCACTCATGCTGCTGTGGATTGTGGTGCCAGTGTCACTCATGTTGCTTGTGTGCCAGTATCACTCATGCTGCATGTTCTCACTCATGTCTTCTATTTTACCACACTCCCTGCATGTATTTATGAATAATCCATAGTTTTTGTGTAAATGGACTGGGCTGCATTATGCATCTCATGATGTGACCTATTATTGTCCCTCTGTAGTGTAAAGTGTTCCTCACAGCATACTGTTATTCCTAACAAGGCAACTGACGGTTTAGATTGCAGAGATGGGGACAAGGACAAACTGTGATTGACAAGCATAAACCACTCCACAGACCACAGTAGTCTGGATTGTAACACACAGAATGGATGGTGTATAAAGCTTATGTTAATAGCAATTAGAGCTGAATATTAAATTCCCAGTTTTTTACTCTTTAAATGCATGAGCTACAATGGGACCTGAACTGAAATTTATGCTAGGTTTTGTTTAGGAACTTATAATTTTCTGAAGTTAATGATTAAATGACAGTTTGCTTTAGTAATCATTTTGCTTTTGAATGTGATTAGCCCTATGCAGTCTTGGCAAGGCATATTTAAAGAGAACCTAGACTGAAAATAAAAAGCCAAAATAAACATACATGGGTCATACTTACCTCCTATGTAGTCTACTCATCAATCTCTTTCTCCCATCCTGCATCCTGTTTGTCCACCATGATCAATGGAATTCTCTGTCCTCCATTTTGAAAATGGCCATTACCACATAACAGCTTCTGGGTCAGCATACTGTTAAACTGTAATATCACCCACTTGAGCCATAATCTGCTCTTATATAACTGACAGCAACTGGTATATTTCAGTTTTGACAAAATGGTTTCAGAACTGGAAGGGATCACTGTAAGAAGAAAATGGCGAGCCTCTGAGAGGAACTGATGGTGAGGTAAGTATTTATTATTCATTTGCAGCTACATCATGTGTTTATTTTAAATAATTTTCCTCAGTTCAGGTTCCCTTTAAGGTCATAACTGTTGTGTATGTTGTTGGTATATAATTTGAGTTGACACACAGTTATCTCTCTATTTATTGCCCCAAGTTTAATCCTTGTTTCAAATCAAGCTTGTCTTGTTGCTGCTTTTCATTTGTGATAATTCTTAACTATTGTTTAGATCATTGCTTTAAGTTTCTCTTTGTATGGCTTACCTACTTCAGACAGCTGAACTGCACAGTATATAGTTAAGGTGGCAGTCCACTATAGCGGCATGGTACGTTATAGGATTAATTATTATAGATGGTCAATGAGATGCTGATAATTTTGTGTTGATGCACATTTTATGTTGACGCAAACTTGGAGCTTGAAATTGGACCAATCAGGATTATGAGCTTCCACATTTGATTAGACTAATTCCAAGATGTCTACATTTGCATACAATAGGAAATGTACACCAACTCAAAAGTATAGCTTAATAACCATTTCTATTCTCTAACGGCCCACTTCCATGGGCAGTTGAACTGTGTGCTCATCAAGCAGTTACCTGGTGGCTGTGAGCAGTTACCAGGCAACAGCAAGCAGTTTTAAGAGTTTGAGAGGCTTTTCACGAGCAGTTGCTTGTGGAAAAGGGTCCTAATGCTGGGAATACACAATGCGTTTTTGCAGCAGATAGATGGTTCGATAGATAATTTCCGACATGTCCGATCTCGCGTTCGATCATTTTGCCGCTCGATCTCTGATAGAAGTGAATGGAAAAAGATAAGAAAAACGAGCGGGAGATAAGAGAATTGAGTGGAGAATCGAGCGGCAAAAACGATTGAGCGGAGAATCGAGCGGCAGAAATGCATTGTGTATTCCCAACGTAAGTGATTAGGTGAGTAGTGATTGTTTTACCACCTGCCACCATTCAGGCCTCCTGAAATAGTGCCAGATGGTAAAATTGAGCTGAAATTGCAGCCAGAAGACAATTGTGAATGGCAGCTGTCCATGCAAAAGTGGTCTCTATCTCGATCAGATTCCAGCACAAATCTGATCAGGAAACTGTGATAGCAGTGCACACTAGATTAGTGCTAATTAATTCTGTACTAAAGGCACATACACACGCCATACTTTTTTCAAACAGTCTGTCAGACCTTCCCGCGGGACGTCGTTCTGCCGACAGTTGCACGTGAGTACAAGCGGTCGTCAGAATCTGACGGACCCGTTGTTTGAAAAAGTACATCATGTACGCGCCTTTGAAAGCTAAACAGCCATTGATTTCCAATCAACGATAAAATTGACTGTGCTAAATCTTTTTTGATTACATTTCAGTTCAATTCCAGACAGTTTATTAACAAGTTTCGGGGATCAAAGGGATTGAAACTGCGAAAGTGCTGGTAAAGTGTTAACAAATTACCTTTCCTTTTAAATCTTTACTGACAAGATGCTGCAGTAAAACAGCTATGCACTGATTCATACATACGCTAGATTAATGTAAGACTAGGTGGGTGATAAAGACCACTTCTGGTGAGTATAGTCTGCACATCTAGTGTGTGTACAGGGGATGCCTGATTTTGCTTAAAGGAAACGTGTAGGGAAATAAAGTGCCCTGTCTGGGTACTTAACTCAGGAGAGGGAAGCCTCTGGGTCCTGCAGAGAATTTCCCTGTCCCCCAGCAGCCTGTTCCAGCACTGTCCCTGTATGTAAATGGTCAACAAGGGCTTCTTTACTGCTTGCACATGCACAGTAGCACGGACCTGATCAGACTGGCTTTTTCCACTGAAGTCCGAGTGGGTTCGTGCTACTTTGCAGGCGTAGTACAGCTACGTCTTGGTGGGTCTCAGCCTGGTGTAGGGGTAAGCCCTAGGAGGACCCGGAGGCTTCCCTCTTCTAAAGTGAGTATCTAAGTTTGTGCATCGCACAGGTAACTTTCCAGCATGCCCCTGACACTTAAGCTATTGCCAGACATATTATTTTTCCCATTCCAGCCGTCATTTGGCTCTCCTGCTCTCCAACTCACTGGTGATGTGTACATACATACGTCCGTGATGTCCCGCTAGGCTGCCCGTAAAGCTCGACGACCCATCAGTGGGTTGGCATTTCTGCGTGCGAATGCGTCCACTTCATCAGGCGTATACTGCACCTTCGCAAATTACTGTGCAGACGCAGTACTCGCCTGATGACTTGTCCACATGCTTCGATCCGCCGATGGTTCGGCAAGCTTTACGGGTGGCCAAGCCATTTTAAACAATATAACATGACACATGGGCTTTCACTTTGCTTATAATTTAAAAGATATGTTCTATAACTTATCCTTTATCACATCTTTTAATTATAAGCAAAGTGAAAGCCCATGTGTCATGTTATATTGTCTAAAATGGCCTGGCAAAAGTTTTGCGGCTTTGAGACCAACCGCTCCTCTAGAGGCAAAACATTGAAATTTCAAAAATTTTGACAACAGGTAGTTTACAACCATAGTGTGTAGAAATAAGTATACGTTCGTATCTCAAAATGCTCCAGGTGCCCTTTCCGTCTTGTTGAGCCAAATGGCACTATCTATCAATAACCATCAGCAGTCACTGGGATACTAGTCACAGAAAGAGTGGTCTGCATATTTATGTCAGGTATCTGGGTTCCATCAGGGTGTATATCTGTGGGGTAATCCTGTGAATAGCACTGGCAAAAGCTGGTGTTTTGAAATGTCAATGTTTTGCTTTTGTAGATGGGGCTGGTCTTAAAGGGGTTCTGTGGAGTTTTAAAAAAAGCACATACAGACATTCACCTGTGGCTTCTATCGGTTCCCTGTAGCTGTCATGTCCCGTGCCTTCCTCCTCCGATCACTCGTTGCCCCCTGCCGGCATCGGTCAATTATTCGTCTAAGCCGAATAGTGCGCACTCCCACACACGTCTCCGGGAGCTTACTGCAGTACGAGGTTATCTCTTACTGCGCCTGCGCAGTAAGTTCCCGGAGACGCAAGCGGGAGCAAGTACGCGTGCGGCCGCGCAGACACAGTCTCGTTGAAGGGATGATTAGACGGGGAACGAGTGATCGGTGGAGGACGGCACGGGACATGACGGCTACATGGGGCTGATAATTTTTTTTTTTTTTTTTTTAAATCTATCCACAGTACCCCTTTAAATCTGAATTATTGCAAATACCTTCTGTTCTAAGAAGGCAAACCACACTAAACATCATCCTCCTTTTTTTTTTTTTTTTTTTTTTCTAAGGGCTTTTCAGTCTCTTTTGGTCCCCTATACTTTCCTGGTGGTTTTGGGTCACCCCGAGCTGCTTGGGTATAGAGTTGACCTGACTGAAATGTTGAGGGTTTTTTTTTTTTGTTTGTTTGTTTTTTTTTGTTCACCCTTGTTGCCAGAAGGATGCAAACATAAACATATCTATATCCATTTACCGTATATACTCGCAAGCAAGCCGAATTTTTGACCCCCCAAAAGTGGGCCAAAAGTTGGGGGGTCGGCTTGCTTGCGAGTCATGATGGGTGTATAGGTGCTGTCCCTCCCCGCTCCCCCCGCGGCCGCCGCTGCTATTACCTTAGGCGGCGCCGCTTCCTCTATCCCCGTCCTCCTCCGGTAACTCATTCACAGCAGCGCGCCCCCCGCTGCTGTGATGACGCAGGAAACCATAGAGAGCGGTTCCCATAGTAACGGCATTGCCGCTACAGGAAGCCGCTCTCTATGGTTTCCTCGTCATCACAGCAGCGAGAGGCGCGCTGCTGTGAATGAGTTACCGGAGGACGGGGATAGAGGAAGCGGCGCCGCCTAAGGTAATAGCAGCGGCAGCCGCGGGGGAGCGGGGAGGGACAGCACCTACCCACCCCTACTAGCTATATGGGGCACTATGCTAGCTATACTGGGGCACTATACAAGCTATAATGGGGCACTATACAAGCTATAATGGGGCACTATACAAGCTATAATGGGGCACTATACTAGCTATACTGAGCACTATACTAGCTATAATGGGGCACTATACTAGCTATACTGAGCACTATACTAGCTAAACTGGGGCACTTCACTAGCTATACTGAGCACTATACTAGCTATACTGTGCACTATACTGGCTATACTGGGCACTATACTGGCTATACTGAGCACTATACTAGCTATACTGAGCACTATACTAGCTATACTGAGCACTATACTAGCTATACTGAGCACTATACTAGCTATACTGAGCACTATACTAGCTATACTGAGCACTATACTAGCTATACTGAGCACTATACTAGCTATACTGAGCACTATACTAGCTATAATGAGCACTATACTAGCTATACTGAGCACTATACTAGCTATACTGGGGCATTTTACTAGCTATACTGAGCACTACCTACCTATACTGGGCACTATACTAGCTATACTGGGACATACTGGGGGGATCACGCGGCCAGCGTTTCCTACCCCCGGCTTACATGAGGGTCAATCATTTTTTCCTGTTTTTGGGGTAAAAGTGGGGGGGTCGGCTTACATGCGGGTCGGCTTGCTTGCGAGTATATACGGTATGTTCAGGGTGGGCCATTTATATGGATACAACTTAATAAAATGGGAATGGTTGGTGATATTAACTTCCTGTTTGTGGCACATTAGTATGTGTGAGGGGGGGGGGGGGGGGGGGGTACTTTTCAAGATGGGTGGTGACCATGGTGGTCATTTTGAAGTCAGCCATTTTGAATCCAAATTTTGTTTTTCCAATAGGAAGAGGGTCATGTGACACATCAAACTTATTGGGAATTTTACAAGAAAAACAATTGTGTGCTTGGTTTTAACATAACTTTATTCTTTTATGAGTTATTTACAAATTTCTGACCACTTATAAAATGTGTTCAATGTGCGGCCCATTGTGTTGGATTGTTAATGCAACCCTCTTGACACTGAGACACTGATAGCAACACCACAGGAGAAATGCTAGCACAGGCTTTCAGTATCTATAGTTTCAGGTGCTGCACATCTCGTATCTTCACAGCGTAGACAATTGCCTTAAGATGACCCCAAAGATAAAAGTCTAAGGGGGTAAGATCGGGAGACCTTGGGGGCCATTCAACTGGCCCACGACAACCAATCCACTTTCCAGGAAACTGTTCATCTAGGAATGCTCAACCTGACACACATAATGTGGTGGTGCACCATATTATGGATATCAGGTCTAAGCATTCCTAGATGAACAGTTTCCTGGAAAGTGGATTGGTCATCGTGGGCCAGTTAAATGGCCCCTGAGGTCTCCTGATCTGATTGTTATTGAACAATATATTTAATTTTCAGTCAGCTGACAATTTCCAAAAATTACAGATATTGTTCATCTTAGCAACCTGGGCAACAGCAGTTTGTGTACTGTTTGGAGCACTGTTGCCATGAAACTGATCAGAAACTGCCACCTGGCTTAAGGAGTACTAGATGCACAAAACAGGAGTTTTTGTTACCCATTCATAACATCAAGCCTAATTCACAAACCAACTCCCTTATATACCAGTTGAGACACCAGGAAAGTTTTATATACTACTGCTGCTACTACTTTGAGTTTTTCAGTTCAGGTTTGCTTTAGGCACTTCCTGCAAAATGGACCTTTATAAGCGCAGTATAAGTTAGATTATTACCTAGGTAGAGGGAATAATTTGGATACGGTCTCATTCAATGACCCTGTGGACAGACGAGGAGCTGTTAGATATTGAAAAGTGGCTTTTCTGAGCATTTTCTTACACAAATATCTAGGCTTTCATTTTGCTGTTGTAGTAATAATTATATGGGAAGAAGGTCAAAATGTTTCCTATGGTGGCTGTTTAACCACTTTTTTGACATAAGTCGCACATGCAAATTAGATACACCGCAGGTTCCTGGGCGTGAGACTTACGTCCAGCACTAAAAACCGCCCCGCCATCGTGCATGCCCCCGTCATTCATGCATGTGCTCATGCATATACCCCATTGTGAATGATTGCTGCTAGCAGCAATCATTCACATAAAGTTACAGTGAAAAAAAGGATTTATTTTATTAAAGTGACAGTGTAACATAACCCCCCCCCCCTTTTTTAATGTTTTAACCCCTACCAAACTAATAAACCCCTTGTGTTAAATATACTTGGCCAAAAGATACATGGACACCTGTAATGGCTGGGACTCAGCGCTGCTCATGGGGCTGGAGGAAGCCACGGGTAAGTATTAAGCCTAGTGTACCATCTCTGGTACACTTTAAGGGGTAAAACCCTGGAACCTGAAGTGGTTTAAAAACAGCACAAGCATCTATTCCAGACAAAGCTGTTGGAATACTTCTTTGTGACTGGTTCTCTTTTACATTTTAGTAACTGATAAAGGCTATGCCAGTGTATCTGCCCTCTTTCAAGTTTGTCTGCCCCAGAAATATTTAATTGTGACAGATGCCGGCACCTGATCCCAGAGACTACCAAGCTTCCTATCATGCCCTCATTGTCTCCCGCCTTTACTATTACAGTGCCCTACTGTCAGGCCTCCCCTTCTGCTTCAGGATCAGTTTTAAGATTCTGTGTCTTGCCTACAAATCTGTGCACAAGACCTGCCCAACCTACATCTGAGCTTGTCCAAAAATATCTACTCGCCCGCCCCCTCCAGTCCTCCAGTGATCTCGGCCTGACCGCCCTGCGCATTTCTCACTCCCATGCTTGCCTACAAGACCCCACCCCTCAGACTCAATTCTTCCTTCAACACCTTTAAGCAAGCCCCTAAAACACACTTCTTTAAAATGGCCTACTTTCCATCTACCACACTTTAACTCTCTCACATGAGCACCTCTTCCTAAGCCTTACCTTATGACCCTCCCCCTCCCCATTAGATTATAAGGCTTTGGCAGCCCCCCACTCCCACCTCTTAGTGTGTCCTCCTTGATTTTGCAACCCCACCAGTGACACCCTTCCCATGGACTAACTCAGACTTGAATGGCTGAGTCTCTGTTAAATTGCATGATCATGCATCTTATACCCTGTTTGCATGTATAGCCTTGTGCTATGTTGTAAAAATATGTGCTGCCTCTCTGTCTGTCAACTCATGTTTACATATTTGTAGCCCTATTTATTGTCCAGCGCTGCGTAATATGTTGGTGTTTTATAAATAATAATACAAAAAAAGTGGAGAGGATTCAGTGTTCTCCCCAGAATTTTTTTCCTGCTGGGTGGCGTGAAAAAGTAGTCGGGTGGGGCGCAAGGGGGACAGGCAGGGCCGGCGCAACTCTGCTTATAGCATGGGAGAACAATGAGGAGGCAAGCCAAAGACAGCCAGGTGCACACCAAAATTTGCACGGTGGAGCACCCAGCTGAAAGAGCCTGACGAGAACCCATGTTCTCACTCTCTTATTTGCCCCACGCAGACCCTCTGAACATATCCTAAAAGACCTTGTCATAAATGTATGTTTGTGTGGCCGCACTCCCTGCAATGCACGAGCGTGGCTATACTGTGCCTGTGTGAGTATAGCCCCTGTTGTGCAGTAAGGTGAAGTTGCTCTTCCACAAGCTAATCCATGCTACTGCGCAGGCAAAGTATAACATGCTCGTGCACGAAGGGGAGCGTGGCTGGGATTCTAAATAGGGTCCCCAAGAGAATGTGGAAAGCCTGGAGGATCTAGAGTTGATTCAATGATCAAGCAAAGAGACTTGAAATCCATCAAATCAAAACATTTTTATTATTCTCAGTTTCCCAAATTCCACATAAGCTCTCAGGACATATGTACCCTCACCTCCTCCTGGGCTCCGGAGGTGGGGAAGATTCCCTTGTCCATGATATGGACAAGGGCTCTGTAGGAGAGGGGGGAACTTATCACTTCTCTCTTACAGAGTCCAACCCCCCCCTCCCCCATCATGTACCATGCGGGCTGTTATTGCAGAGCCCCACACAGGTTTTTTCAGCCATCCTAGCTACACCAGTATGCATGGGTAACAAGGGGTTAAAGGGAACCTTAACTGAATGGGGGGTATAGAGTTTTACTTACCTGGGGCTATTACCAGCCCCCTGCAGCAGTCCTGTGCCCTCGGCGCCGCTCTGGAATCCTCTGGTCCCCCGCTGTCACTTAGTTTCGTTTTTGACGACTCACCAGTCGCCGGCCGCCATGCGTATTATTGGACGCATTCACCAATGCAATTAGTGCGATTGCGGACCGCAACGCGTACAAGAATACGCGTTGCCGCATATCTACGCGTGCGGAATGCGGCAATAGCAATAGCGCAATAGCGCTAATTGCATTGGTGAATGCGTCCAATAATACGCATGGCGGCCGGCGACTGGTGAGTCGTCAAAAACGAAACTAAGTGACAGCGGGGGACCAGAGGATTCCAGAGCGGCGCCGAGGGCACAGGACTGCGGCAGGGGGCTGGTAATAGCCCCAGGTAAGTAAAACTCTTTACCCCCCGTTCAGTTAAGGTTCCCTTTAATGAAGGCTGTGGGCCTTAAAAGTAAATGGGTATAGAGGGTCACATTTCCAGGGCTGTGGAGTAGGTACAATAATCATCAGACTCCAACTCCGATTCTTCAGTTTATGAAACCTCCTACTTCAGGTACCCAAAATGACTCAGACTCTTTAGTCTAATACTTACCAGGGCTGTGGATTTGGTACTAAAATCATCTGACTCCGCCTCCTCCGTTTATGAAACCTCCGACTCCAGGTACCCAAAATTGCTCCGACTCCACAGCCCTGCTTTTGACCCTATACCTAGTTAATGTAAAACAATTAGATTAATAAACTTTATTGGGGACAGGGGACTAGTCTACATTCTTCTGTTTTTCATCTATCACTTCTTTCTTTTTACTTCTTCTTTATTCTGTCTTCTAAAACTTGATTGAAGAATTGTCTCTGGTAATCGTTACCTGCCACTCCGGTACCCACCCCCGCACCTCAGCCGGCCCTGTGCTACTCACCCTGCAGCACCGCCGAAAGTCTTCTGCTCTTTAGCATCTTTCCTGGGACTCCTTTCGCTGTGTAGTACGGTGAGCCCTGGCAAAGCATTGTTGAAGCTCTCACCAGGCTTTCCAGTGGTCCATGGAATGGACAAATGAAATTGTTTCTAAGTAGAATAGAATAGGATCAGGCATTGTAAGAACCGCCTGATTTTTGGACTTGCCAGCGCTCAGCAGTGGCAGGTTCAAGAATAGGATGTGACTCTTTGTCTCCATGTGCGTTACTCCTAGTAGGCCTTTGATACTTAGATATGTTCTCATTTCGTCTACAAAATATGTATTCCACTCTAGCCAGTAAAGTAATCAGGCTTAGTTGAGCCTGTTCTAGCAACGGGACCCCCGAAAAAGAGCTCGTCGGCAGCTTGTGCAGGTGCTTTAGCACCGTCCTGATCAGCTTTCTTCAAATTAAGCTGAGGTGAATGGGGGTCTGAGCTACTACGCAGTAGCACAAACCTGATCGGGCTCAGCTACTTCCTCCGGAGTTCATGCAGGGCAGTGCTAGTGCGCATGCGCATAGAGGCCACTCTTCGCAGGTCCCAGTGCTGGAATGTGCTACACATACAAGGACGGGGAAGCTTCTTTAGGTTCTAGAGCAGGGGTCTCAAACTCAATTTACCTGGGGGTCCGCAGGAGGCAAAGTCAAGATGAGGCTGGGCCGCATAAGGAATTTCACAATCGCGGCGCATCGCCGCCTCTGCCCGCCCCTCTCACTCTTTCTTCACAGAGAGGGGCGGGGAGAGGCGGCGATCCGTGCGGCGATTGACGTCAGGAGGGGCAGAGCTGAAGCTGAAAGCTCTGCCCCTTCCAGGAAATGCCGGCAGATTGCCCCCGGGCGATTTGGGGGCTCTGCAGCCCTCGTCTAGCGGTGGGGATGCGGCGGATTACTTGGGAGCACTGAAGCGAACTATAAAGAAGCTTTTGCCGGCGAGGGCCACAAAATATTGCATCGAGGGCCGCAAATGGCCCGCGGGCCGTGAGTTTGAGACCACTGTTCTAGAGGCTTCCCTCTCCAGCGTTAAGTGTCCGTGTCCCCCCCCCCCCCCCTTTTTTCCCTTTATAAAAGTCACAGGTTTACTTTAAGACAAGTAATATCCATTTGGCAAGTTTAAGACTAATTTTGAGTACTTGGCTGTTTTTAGCAGCTGAACATGTATTTTATTGATGATGGTGCGTTCATACTATGCGCACATTCTGTTGCTGCATGCATATTTGTATTGTAATAGATCATGCTATGCTAACACACTTTCTCCAGTGTGTTTCTAGACAACATGTGCAATAACGTTCATGTTGCATAGCAGTTCTTGCAATGAAAATCAGGGCTGCGGAGTTGGTATAAAAATCATCCGACTCAGACTCCTCAGTTTATGAAACCATCGACTCCGACTCCAGGTATCCAAAATTGCTCTGACTCTGTAGTCTAATTTTTACAAAGGCTATGGATTTGATTAAAAATAATCACTCCTCAGTTTATCGAAACCTCTGACTCCAGGTACCCAAAATTGCTCCGACTTCGACTCCATAGCCCTGATAAAAATAATGTGCACATTTTACGTGTGTGTTGCGTTTTGTACGCACATAGGGCTTGATTCACTAAACCGTGATAACTGATATCACGGCCTCGCTGTCATTTTGTGCGCAAATTCGCTATTGCGCGTGGAAATTCGCAATTGCGCACAAAAACGCTAATGCGGCCGTGATATGAATTATCACGGTTTAGTGAATCTAGCCCATAGTGTGAATTTGGCATCGTATGAGAGAAATTTAGAGAAGAGTTAGTTCAATCAGGGCCTTATGCTGCATACACACTTGAGATAAAAGTCTCTGGAAAAGGCAAGATCACAGACCAATTATACCCCATTCCATGTAGTATGAGAGCCATACCTACACAGTCTATTCTATGGAGCTGCACTCCCCATCAGATAAAATCTTTGCAAGATGCTGCACACAAAGATGCCTGTACACATTCAAAAGATCATTATCTCCAAAAGATCTCTTCCTGCAATAGATCCATTCCTTCAAAATGCATTCATAGTCTATGAGATCTGCAGATCATCATACACACCTTGTTTAGCAGGCAATCATCTGCAGATCAGATCCACCAGGATGGATTTTCAGATCTGCAGATGATTGCCAGATATGCAGATGAAGTCTGTTAAACAAGGTGTGTATGAGGATCTGCAGATCTCATAGACTATGAATGCATTTTGCAGGAATGGATCTATTGCAGGAAGAGATCTTTTGCAGATAATGATCTTTTGAATGTGTAAGGGCATCTTTGTGTGCAGCATCTTGCAAAGATTTTATCTGATGGGGAGTGCAGCTCCATAGAATAGACTGTGTAGAGTATGGCTCTCATACTACATGGAATGGGGTAAAATTGGTCTGTGAACTTGCCTTTTCCAGAGACTTTTATCTCAAGTGTGTATGCAGCATTAGTAAGCACTTTTTTCATTGCTCACAAAATGGAAAAATCGGCAATCTTATTCAGGAGCTGCTGATTGATTGATCTGTTTCTGATGAGGTTTCTGTTCATTCTGCAGGAAAAAGGTTCACATCTACTAGTTAGAATTTTGAAGTTTGGTATTGACACCAAGCATGTTGCATTTACAAGAAATCAGCAGTGACTACTCTCATACCTTTACAGCTATTTCACGATTAGATCCTTAACCAGGCAATACATTTTTAGTTTTTTTTGGCTTTTTTTGAGGCTTTCTCAAACATTTGGTCTGATCCTGCTCAATGGAATGATAGTGTTGGCTCAATTTTTTTTTATTTATTTATTTTTATTTTTTTTTTACCACTTGAGGACCCAGCCTTTACCCCCCCCCCCCCCCTTAAAGGGAACCTTAACTGAACGGGGGGTATAGAGTTTTACTTACCTGGGGCTATTACCAGCCCCCTGCAGCAGTCCTGTGCCCTCGGCGCCGCACTGGAATCCTCCGGTCCCCCGCTGTCACTTAGTTTCGTTTTTGACGACTCACCAGTCGCCGGCCGCCATGCGTATTATTGGACGCATTCACCAATGCAATTAGCGCTATTGCGGACCGCAACGCGTACAAAAATACGCGTTGCCGCATATCTACGCGTGCGGAATGCGGCAACGCGTATTTTTGTATGCGTTGCGGTCCGCAATAGCGCTAATTGCATTGGTGAATGCGTCCAATAATACGCATGGCGGCCGGCGACTGGTGAGTCGTCAAAAACGAAACTAAGTGACAGCGGGGGACCAGAGGATTCCAGACCGGCGCCGAGGGCACAGGACTGCTGCAGGGGGCTGGTAATAGCCCCAGGTAAGTAAAACTCTATACCCCCCCGTTCAGTTAAGGTTCCCTTTAAGGACCAGCGCTACTTTTTATGATCTGTGCTGGGTGGGCTCTGCAGCCCCCAGCACAGATCATGTTACATGCAGAGGGATCAGATCGCCCCCCTTTTTTCCCCCCTATGGGGATGATGTGCAGGGGGGGTCTGATCGCTCCGGTCTGCAGGCATGTTGCGGGGGGGCACCTCAAAGCCCCCCTCTGCGGCGAAATTCCCCCTCCCTCTCCTACCTGCAACCCCCCCCCCCCCCCGGTGATCGGGGCTGCACAGGACGCTATCCGTCCTGTGCAGCCAGTGACAGGCTGTCCCCTGTCACATGGCGACGATCCCCGCTGATTGGCCGGGGACCGCCGATCTGCCTTACTGCGCTGCTGCGCAGCAGCGCCGTACAATGTAAACAAAGGAGACATACGTCTCCTACGTTTACATTTAGTCTGCGAGCCGCGAGGTAGTCAGTATAGTTGCCACCAGTATAGGCTAGGTAGGTAAGTGCCCCCAATACAGGTTAGATAAGTAGGTGCCCCAGTATAGGTTATATTAGGTAGGTGCCCCCCAGTATAGGTTAGATTAGGTAGGTGCCCCCCAGTATAGGTTAGATTAGGTAGGTGCCCCCCCAGTATAGGTTAAATTAGGTAGCTGTCCCCCGGTATAGGTTAGATAGGTAGCTGCCCCCTGGTAAAGGTTAGATTAGGTAGGTGTCCCCCAGTATAGGTTAGATTAGGTAGGTGCCCCACAGTATAGGTTAGATAGGTAGCTGCCCCCCAGTATAGGTTAGGTAGCTGCTCCCCAGTATAGGTTAGATTAGGTAGCTGTCCCTGGTATAGGTTAGATTAGGTAGGTGCCCCCCCCAGTGAAGATTAGATTAGGTAGGTGCCCCCCCAGTATAGGTTGGATTAGGTAGGTGCCCCCCCAGTATAGGATAGATTTAGGTAGCTGTCCCCCGACAGTGTCTGGTCCTTAAGGGGTAGAACGACTGTGGTCCTCAAGTGGTTAAACCTGCACACTGATTTACTTTATAAAAGTTGGCTGTAGAAAATCGTTATGTTATTATATTTACCCTATATGCTTATGATTAAGATACAGAATACTGTGAATTTTGCATATGTTTGATATGTTTAAAACTTTTACTCATTGCATAATTGTGTTCCTTTCATATAGTTTATAGGGCATTCCTCAAGCCAAATACTTGTTTTGTTTTTAATACTCGAATTCCCTATAAACTGAACAAGCCTCGCCCACAGCTTTTCACAGTGCCTTGGCAGTGTAGCAGGGGCTTATGGGAGCTCATTCTGGGCAGGAGGAGGAGGTTACTAGCCATTGATTACAGAGGCAGAGGGGAGGAGGAGAGGGGACTGAATTTACACACAGGCAAGCTGATAGCATCTCCAGCCCTCAGCCTGTGACAGGGTGACATACAGAACATGGCTGCCCTCATTGTATCACAGGAATAAATAATCAAACTTTTAAAGCAGTTTGCAGCTAGATATGCTGTATAAAATATCTAAACTTTAGATAAGATATATAGACCGGTTACTTGTTATAGTTTTTTCATCTCGGATCTGCTTTAAGGCTGCTTACACACTAAGACGTTACAGGCGCACGTTAGTGCAGCCTGTAACGCTCCCCCAACGCACAGCAATGTAACACAAGTGGGCTGTTCACACTGCCCACGTTGCGTTACATGTAACGCTGCACGTTGTTCCGAAAGTGCAGCATACTGTAGCTTAAGCCGCGTTAGACTGTTTGCACATGCTCAGTCATGTTGGGGAGGAGCGGAGAGCGGCCAGGCACATGGCTAATTAATATTCACTGCACGTTGTGATGTGCAGGGTTTACTTCCTGGTGCGGCTGCTCTGTGCAGCGATTGGCCGGCGGGACCACGTGATGCCGCATGCATGTGAAGACCAGCCCCTAGTACCAACGGGGTTACAGCAACACTTATAGAAGATGGAGGTCCTCACCACTTCAGAATAAAATTCAGCTTTATTGAGAATCCATAAAACGCTTTGTTGCAGCTACAGCCCGCTGTTTTAGGTGAAGTGCCTTTTTTTTTTTTTTTTTTTTTTTTGAGAGTCTCTTTAATGGTAAAAATCAATCTTCTTGCTTCAGGGAACATACATTAGCTTTCACCTACGACATTCCCACACCTGCCAATGAAATAGCCTAAAGGCTCATACACACACATCAGACTATAGTCTTTGGAAAATGAAAGATCACAGACCAATCTTACCACCCTTCATGTAGTATGAGAGCCATACTCTACACAGTCTTTTCTATGGAGCTGAACTCCACATCAGAAAAAAATCTTTGCAAGATGCTGCACACACAGATGCTGTACAGACACAAAAGACCAGTATCTGCAAAAGATCTGTTCCTGCCAAAAATCAATTCCTGCAAATTGCAATGATAGTCTATGAGATCTGCAGATCATCATACACACATGATTTAACTGACATTCATCTGCAGATCAAGCAATCATCCGCAGATCTGAAAATCCATCCTGATGGATCTGATCTGCAGATGAATGTCAGTTAAATCATGTGTGTATGATGATCTGCAGATCTCATAGACTATCATTGCAATTTGCAGGAATGGATTTTTGGCAGGAACAGATCTTTTGCAGATACTGATCTTTTGTGTCTGTACAGCATCTGTGTGTGCAGCATCTTGCAAAGATTTTTTTTTTTCTGATGTGGAGTTCAGCTCCATAGAAAAGACTGTGTGTAGGTATGACTCTCATACTACATGAAGTACCCTTCATGTAGTATGAGAGCCATACCTACACAGTCTTTTAAGATTGGTCTGTGATCTTTCATTTTCCAAAGGCTATAGTCTGATGTGTGTATGCACCTTTAGTCAATTGTCCAATCACATTTGAGCCCCTGAAGTGATGGGATTGTGTTTAAAAAATGCTTTAGTTGCCTCAGATTTTTATGTAATTGTTTTGTTCACCCCACTAAATTAAAGGTGAAAGTTTGCACTTCAACTGCATCTGAGTTGTTATATTTAAAATTCTTTGTAGTAATGTACAGAATCCAAATTAGAAAAAAGTTGTCTCGATTTATTTATGGCTCTTAACCTCCCTGGCGTTCTATTAAAGATCGCCAGGGGGCAGCGCAGCGCTATTTTTTAAATGTATTTATTTTTTTTTCAATCATGTAGCTAGCCTAGCGCTAGCTACATGATGCCCCCCACCCTTCCGCATCCCTTCCACCCCTCCGATTGCCGCCGGCGCTGTAAGCCATACGGAAATCCCGTTCTGAAACGGGATTTGCTTTAGGGCTTCCCCCGTCGCCATGGCAATGCACGTCGTGACGTCGGTGACATCACAGGGAGACCCGATCCACCCCTCAGCGCTGCCTGGAACTGATTGGCCAGGCAGCGCACGGGGTCTCGCCTGGGGGGGGGGGCCCTGCATCGCGGCGGGCGGCGGCGATCAGGTGAAACACGCAGCAAGCAAAGTGCTTGCTGCGTGTTTAAAAAAAAAATTATTCAAATCGGCCCAGCGGGGCCTGAGCGGCGACCTCCGCCGGTAATGGACGTATTAAGTCGTCCATACCGCTAAGGAGGTTAAGGTAGCCATACTTCAAGCGACTTGGCGGCCGATCGAACATCCGATTCGATTATTATCGAATCGGATGAAAATCTGTGCCGCCAAGCGCATGCCCCGACCGGCAATGCGACCATTTTCAGGACGAAATTGGTTGCATAAGTCAATCTCGCGTGCTGCAAGATGTTGGGCTGACTTGCTTGATCGGGTGCGCGGTGGTAATGGCATGCAATTTCAGTACAATTGATGAACGCAACAAACCCCCCCCCCCGACGCTGTACCCCTAATGTTAAGTGTCCCCCCCCTGGTGCCCAGTGCATTTTATACATTACCTGTCTGCGGCCTCCACTTGTCCCCTTTGGCTTTGGGACGCACTCCGCTCTACATACATGCACGCCCCACGTTTTTGCTTAGTGAGGGCGCGCATATGACGTCAGACGTCATACACGTTGCCACGTTACTGGGCAACCACATGGGGCGCGTGTATGAAGAACAGAGTGCGCCCGGAACCAGCGGGGACAAGCGAAAGGTTGCGGACAGGTAATGTATAACATGCAATGGGCACCGGGTGGGGGGGTGGGTACTTAACATTAGGGGGAAAATGGCGAGGCGGTCGGATGCGGTGTCACAAGGCTGATTCCAGATCGATTTTGAAATTGATCGGGAATCAGCCTGCGGTGTATGGGCAGCCAACAGATCTCTCTCTAATTAGATTCGATTAGAGATTTGCCTCTTGGTCGAATCTGCCCATCATCTCTAGATGTATGTATGTTCTACAGTACAGTGTGTGTCACCCCAAAGTTCCTCCATGGGTTAGAAAGAATTTAATATTTGTATTAAAAACACCATTTGGCCTGACATAAAGTTTCATAAAGCATCTCCTCTCTTGTCTTCACTGTGCTACTGCCAAATAAGTGCTTTATCCAGTTGTGCCACAGCTTTCTTTGTCTTTTGCTTAATTTTTGTGCTGATCTTATTTGCTTAAAGGGAATGTCCAAGCAAAATAAAAAAAATGAGTTTCACTTACCTGGGGCTAAAAATTTACGCATTGAACCAGTAACGCGTAAAAATGTATGTGTTAATGTTCCTGCACTAGCGGGAATGCGTAAAAATGTACGCAATGCGAGCCGCCGATCTCCAAGGTCGGCAAGCTGCTAGCGGGGGACTGGAGCAGCAGTGAGTGACTACGAGGGCACAGGATGGCTGCATGGGGCTGGTAGAAGCCCCAGGTAAGTGAAACTATTTTTTTTTTTTTTATTTTGCTTGAACCTTCCCTTTAATGGGCTCTTATGACTGCTCATTTGTTCGGATCTGTGTATGTAATCTGTAATCCTCTAATATCCCCTGATGACAGCATCACGCCGAAACCTGGTAGGGAAGGAGAGACGGGCTATCTCAGAGAACGACCATTGAGTGGTGTGATAAGGTGCACTTTGACATTAGTCAGTGCAAAAACCTTATATGCTTTTTTTATGCAGTTTGGGTCCAGTTTGCATGGACCCACAATGTAAGTAATGTATCTTATTTTATGAAGATTGTTTGAATAACGTTTGTAACCCCCTGTTGCTGAAAACTACTGAGCCTGGCTTGTTGTTTGTCCCTTGGTGGTGGACACTGTGTATCTAACAAGCACTGGGTGACTACAGGCTGTAACACAGGGGTCTCAAACTCAATTTACCCGGGGGCCGCAGGAGGCAAAGTCAGGATGAGGCTGGGCCGCATAAGGGAGTTCACATGTCCCCGCCGCAAAACGAGGGCTGCAGAGCCCCCAAATCGCCCCGGGGGGCAATCCGCCGGCATTTCCTGGAAGGGGCAGAGCTTTCAGCTTCAGCTCTGCCCCTCCTGAAGTCAATCGCGGCGGATCGCCGCCTCTGCCCGCCCACTCTAAACATAAAAAAAAAAATTGGGAAAATAGGAAAAAATGCCAGGAATCTTCATACAGCCATATTACGGCTGTATAGCGATCCCTGGCCAAAGCGCTGCGGCTGCGTATGGACCCCCTGGAAACCCCGTCAGGAAATGTATTGCTCTTTCTTTTGATACATGTAAAATTACACTACCGTTAGGCTTGCTACTAAAAGTGACATTTACCGCATTTAAAAGTATACTATTTTCCTTTGAAACTTTAAAATCGATTTTCTCAAAAACTATAAGGTCTTTTTGAAAAATTGTTTTTTCCTCTTATTCCTAATGATCTCCTTAACATATCCTGCAAATTTAGGGTTTCTAGCATTTAAGGTGGATTTGCTATTAACCATTAAAGTCGGCGGGTTTTTAAATGTGTATTTTTTTCCTTTGCAACTTTAAAATCAATTTTCTCAAAAACTATAAGGCCGATTTGAAAAAATTTTTTTTCCTCTTGTAGCCACTGGGGGCCCCTACAAGCTCTGGGGCCCTGGGGCCACAAAATATTGTATCGCGGGCCGCAAATGGCCCGCGGGCCGCGAGTTTGAGACCCCTGCTGTAACAGAAGAGGGTGATGTTCCAGTGCTGAGGATTACAGATTACATGCTTTTATGGTTCCACTGTGGATTGGAATTTACCTCTGGCAGCTAGTTATATCGGTGTGGAGCGCTTGATAACTTTTGCAACACGGATCTGTGTATGGCCACCATAATTTTGTAGTTTGTCTTGCTTATTGTATAGTTGTGAGCAATGTGTTTGCAGTTACTAAATAAAAGATCATGGCTCTGACTAAATAAAAGATCATGGCTCTGACGAGACTCTGCTTTCTTGGAAAGTTGCTTGTAAGAGAAGGCTGTTTTAGAGGAAAATGTTTATTTTGACTTGGAGAAAGGGAGGGCTGGACCTGAAGAGTATACTGTATGCACAGGGGGATCAGCACAATACTAAAGCCAGCTATACACAGTTTTATAGCAGCCTGATTCTACACATAATTAGTTACTAGATAATTATAAACTGACTGTACTGTAGCATTTGATTTGCCACCTTGCACCACTTTATTGAGGTCTGTTTCTACAGAAATTGGTCCCAGATTCAGTGGAACGGTTTCCCCTTCTAGCACAATAATGCTCAGTGCAGTATTAAGTGAGGCATCTTTTCCACGAGTAGCTAAAGACAGTAAATTCACTGCCGGTCAGCTTCTCATGTTCACCGGCTTGGCACTTGTTAGTGCTCGGCACAGGCATTGGACAGGCGACCACTCCATGGAGTTTTTTTTTTTTTTTTTTTTGCTGTCAGGTAACCCTACCGCATGTCCATTCTGACACGTACGAGGTCACCAAACGCTGCCATTAGGCTGCATGTAATTGCTAAACGAGCAGTTCAACCATCCGTGGAAAAGAGACCTTATGTAGCCACTCCTTTCTCCTGCCTGCATTATACAGACAAGTCACAAGGCTACCGCCCAGGGAATTGTTCTGTTGTAATGTGGGGAGCAGCAGCATAGCACTTCTGGCAGGCGGTACATAATCTAGATGACCTGGCTGCCTCTGCTGAGTTTAAACTAGCATATGTACAGAGCTTAAAGGGAACCTCAAGACTAAGCAGGTGATTTTGACGCATGAAGCTCACCGCCGGGCGCCAAAACCAGTCGCCCGTTGTGGTAATGTAATGCTGCACGGGGCGCGTAACGGTAATTCGGGACTCCAGCAGGTACCGGACCCTGAATTACATCTCTCTCCGAGTTGTGATAACTCAGTGGGGGAGTAGTATTTAACGCCGCCAGGGAGTTTTGTGGCAGCAGGGAGAGCCTTCCTTCGGCTCTCCCGACGCCCAACACACCCACAGCCGTATAATATGTAAGCACCTGAAGACTCTAAAAATAAAGATAAGTGTTTCACTTACCTGGAGCTTCTGCCAGCCCCCTGCAGCCGCCCTGTGCCCGTTACCAAATGATCCCCGGGTCCCCCGTTGCTGCTCACTTTTGCTATCTCTAGTCGCTGTCCTGAGCGGCCCTAGCTACGCACGTCCTCATCTGTGCTCCCGTTGCAGGTATCATACTGTGCAGGCGAAGTAGAGATTTTCTCATACTGTGCAGGACGTTCCTGGCCATGGGAGCGCGTACACGGACGTGTGCGGCCTGGACCACACAGGCGCAGTGCACATCGACTTGCAAGTCGGTGAGAACGAAAATGAGTCAGAGTTGGAGGAACGGAAGATCATTTGGTAATGACACAGGCACATGGTGGCTGCAGGGGGCCCCCAGGTAAGTAAAACTTACTGGTCGGGGGGGGGGGGGGGGGGGGAGGGGCGCAAAGAGATTCTTCATATTGAATCATTGTAGGCTAAGGCCTCGTTCACATCTGCTGCGCTGAAAAACGTGTTAAAGCGCAGGGTAAAAAACGCATGCGCTTGTGCGCGCTTTAGTCCGCGTTTCTGTGCGTTGCGCTGCGCTTCTTTAAAGCACGTTTTGCTTACTGTAGCAGCAGCAGTTGTCAATAAAACTTTGTTTTTGTATGTAAATGTATTTTTTTCTCCAATTAGGGGTAAAAAACGCATGCGCTTCTATGCGCTTGTACGCGCTTCTATGCGCTAAAAAAGCGGACCCATTCACTTGCATTGCTGTGCGCTTTCCAGCTCAACGCACAGAAATGCCTGCAACACTACGTTTCTGTAACGCTGCTCAGCGCAGCGCATAGATGTGAACCAGCTACATTTAGTTACATGGAAAAATCAATACCTTGCTGAACGCACAGGGCAGTGCGCTGTGGAAAGCGCACAGAAACGGCCCTGATGTGAACGAGGCCTAAGCATCACTGTTAAATAATAATAAACAGCTTTATATAAGATATAGCAGGAACAAACCAGGAAAATTAACTATTTCTGCCGCCCGGACGTGAAGCTCATGTCCGGGCGGCTGCTCTGCCACGCCCCCATGGTGTCCCCCGGTAGCCCTGGGATCCGTGAACGGGAACATGGTTCCCGATCACCGATCCGTCTCCCCCGCAGAAAAACCGGAACGCTCTTACAAGAGGCTTAAGTTTTTCTGCCCAGAAAAATGTCCGCATCCCCTCTTACTTCCGCTTAGCGAGAAGCACAAGGAGGGAAATAAAAAATGAAGGTGGCCATCTTGTGGCCAAATAGTAAAACTACATCTACATATTTTTTACATTACAATTTACACATATAACAACATTAAAAATTAACTTTCCCACACCAAAATATTACCCAAATACATCCAAAATATTACCCAAATACATTTTTTACAAGCTTATAATTTAAAAAATGTTCGTAGTATACCCCCTTCAAATAAACATTTAAAAAGTTCAGACCGTTAGGTGACTATGGGCTTGATTCACAAAGCGGTGCAAACTGTTAAGCACGGGTGTGCTAAACAGTTAGCACGTGAAGTGCCGTTGGCAGACTTTAGCGATCACGCGAATCGCGGTACTTTGCGCGCGCAAAAGTCAGCGAACGGCACTTCACATGCTAACTGTTTAGCACTCCTGTGCTAAACAGTTTGCACCTCTTTGTGAATCACGCCCATAGTTACCTAAGGGTCTGAACTTTTTAAATGTGTATTTGAAGGGGGTATACTACGAACATTTTTTAAATTATAAGCTTGTAAATAGTGATGGATGCAAAACGGAAACAATGCACCTTTTATTTCCAAATAAAATATTGGCGCCATACATTGTGATAGGGACAAAATTTAAATGGTGTCATAACCGAGACAAATGGGCAAATAAAATACATAGGTTTTAATTTATGGTGGCATGGATTATTTTAAAGCTATAACGGCCGAATACTGAGAAATAATGAATTTTTTCCATTTTTTTTTTCTTGTTAATCCTGTTAAAATGCATTTATAAAAAAATAATTTTTAACAAAATGTACCACCCAAAGAAAGCCTAATTAGTGGCGGAAAAAACGGATATAGATCAATAAATTGTGATAAGTAGTGATAAAGTTATTAGCGAATGAATGGGAGGTGAAAATTGCTCTGATGAATAAGGTGAAAAATCCCTGCGGGCTGAAGTGTTTATTGTAAGAGTAGGAATACTGAATAATTTCCTGTAATTTACTTTGTCCCTACATTTCCTTTTACTAATGTGAAGCCTCCAGGTAATCTTGACTCTTCCCAAATCTCTTACAGCCCACTGTTCCAGCTATGGGTCCCCAGCGGCTCAAATAGGTTTCTTACGCCTGGGATTGGAACCATCTTTACTGGGCATGTGCGAGTATGGTCCACACATAACCAGTGGATAGAAGCATTCGTGCATGAGGGAAAAAGCTGTGCAGGAAATCCTTCTGCTGGGCATGTGCGGACGCAAGTTGTGCATACCCAGTTAGTGATGGTCATGTTTAGGAGAAGTATGTGATTTGTTTGATCAGCTGACAGATTTGCAAAGCTTTGATTTGCTGTGATTACATCCTGCTTTAGCAAATGATCATGACTAGCAAATCAGGACTTGCATATCTATCACCTGGCCAAACTGATCACATGCTTCTGAGTTCACCTAGATATGACCATCACTATACCCAGTGAGGATGAGCTTATTTATGACTGCACTCCCTACCAGAAGATAAAGAGGGCCCCTGCACTGCAACTGTGGCCTGGAAAGGGTCCAGGAGCCCCTGGACTGTCCACTACTGAAGTAAGTATTGCATTTTGGGGTTATTTTACATTTCAGGATTATCACTTATAATAATGGGGTCAGATCACTAGCAGAGTGACATTGGTCAGTAGATTGGTTGAATCTGGCAGAAATATCGATCTATGAATAACCAACTAGAGAAATGTATTTACGGTATTTTTTTAATTTTTTTGGATGACTATCCTGCTCAAAGTATTAAATAGGAATGCGATAATGAGCTATGTAAGGCATGAAGCGTGGCATGCTTTGAAGTGTTTTTTTTTTTTTTTTTTTTCCCCTTGCTATTTCTAAAACATAGATGGATTGGCATGCTGTTCTGCCCCGAGCAGTTCTGGCTTTGTGGTGCTTCAGTACCTTTATAGATATGTCCATAGAATTCTTTCAGTTAATTAAGTTTTACGTATATTCATTACCTGATGGCTGCAAGCTGAAGTGTGTGCATGTTTTGAAATTAAGAATTAAATGTACTTGTAGGACGAGTTCTTCTTAAAGTATAACTCCAGTTGCAGAGAAGCGACAGTACAGCTTTCAGTATGGCCAGTCTGAAATCTGATATCGTGTAATGGCTTAATTGCAGTTAGATCCTGCACTTATTATTTGAAGACTGTTCAATACAATTGTTTTGCTGTGACCCTTTCTTTTGAGAGAATAGTCTGTTAAGGTGGCCATATACTTATAGATTTGCAAAAGATTCGACCATCAGATTTCTGACAGATGCCTGTCAAGTTGAATCTGACAGGAATCTTATCTGATGTGTGCCACACACTAGGAACAGATTTCCAATAGATTTCAGAATGAAATCTATTGGAAATCTATTGAAAATCGATCTAAATGCATTATTGCACCATTAGATCCAATGCAACTCTATGGGCCTTCGATCTGCTGCTAGCAGCAGATCAACCTAGATTTTCCATCCTGTCAGATCAAACCGATCGATTTCCGATAGATTTCAACTAATTGCGATCGATTTGCTGATTTGAAAGGATCAATTTCTGATCGATTCTATAGAATCATTTGATCGATCGATGGCTGAAATCGACCAGTGTTTGGGCCCCTTTAGGTGAGATAAGCACTGTGTCTCAAGTGAGGACATATATCAAAAGGAGGTTTTCCTTGGCTGCAAATGGAGAGAAGGAACCTCCCACACAGTGGAGGAATACACTTTATCTTCACCCACTGACACCACCCATACACACTTCACATCAGACTGCGCACCCTTCAACACTTCAGTCTAAGGGCCTTTTTTCCACTACTCTGCGATTTTGATTCTATTTGATTCTGATCGCAAGGTACATTAAACTAATGGAAACTGCAGCAGCAATTTCCATTAGTGCGATCCGATTGCGAAGCGATTTTTTTCTCTTTCCTCTCTCTCTCTCTCTCTCTCTCTCTCTCTCTCTCTCTCTCTCTCTCTCTCTCTCTCTCTCTCTCTCTCTCTCTCTCTCTCTCTCTCTCTCTCTCTCTCTCTCTCTCTCTCAGTTCAGTTTTTAGCGGCGTCTGGAGAGTAGAACCTTGCTCCTGTTGCAGGGGAATATCTTTTTGGATTAACTGAGACTGTGGCACTGAAGTGATCTGTTTCACGTCTTCTGCATTTTATGTGTTGTCAAGCATCCACTACCTAAGTGGCAGTCAGGTTCATGAGATGGGTTATCTTTGTACCGATAATTTCTCTGTTTAATATTTTCAAAACCATTTATTTTGCTGATCGCTAGTATATTCCTTTTTGGAGCTTTAAATTATTTTAATCTTTTTAGCTTTCTCTTTCTGTCCAACTCTCTACTGGGTAGAAAAAAAGTTATTTCTTTTCAAAGATCTCGAACTGTGTAGACACGTGCTACAACACGTGCCATGGTCACATTTATTTGTGTGTTTTTACTGTATGTGTGTAGTACTTTTATGTAGAACATCTGTCAGCAGTCAGTAATGGTCTCTGCAGAACAACTTACAAAAGAAGGCTTTCTAGAGGCAGGCTTTAAGTAGTTGATCTGTAAAGGAGAACAGTTCTGTTAATTCAAGTTGTAGCCCATGAAAAAGCACTAGTTGTCTACTTGATTTTGGTAAACCGTGTCTGGCTGCATGTGTATAAGTACCATGTATCTGGAAGATCTGTTATGCTCTGACAACTTAGTAATATTTTTATATTTTACTCTCCTATCCACTCCAGCACCCTGTCCCACCCCACCCCAGAAAATTGTATACACCAAGTTTGTATGCACATTTTAGATATGTTAACAAAATAGTGTTTTGAGGAATATAAGGAAATTTGGTGAAATTCTGTCACTCTGTTTTCTGATTGTAAATTTCCATTGACCCAGGTTGAAAGCTCACTTGTGTGTCCTTGTGCAATGGAGCAAGTCAGGACAGTGCACTGGTAGTCACCTCTGAGCATTATCTCTTGGTTACATATTTGTCTTTGCGTGTGAGACGTTCTCTTTAGGGCACATTTTTACTTGTGCTGATGTGAGTTTACATGCATATCCCTTTGCTGTGCCATGCACAGCTATGGGGATTCCCATTTGTGCTATGGAAAACCTACAGCATGCACCATTTACTTCTGCATACAATTGGATGCAGCCATTTGATTTCAATGGGCTGCGATTCCACACCAGAAATAAAGTGTGGAAAACTGCCTTGATGTGTGGCTAGTGGAAATAGGCCCTTAGCTGTTAAAGCAACCTTGAAGCAATCTGAAAAAAAGGCCTATATACTCACCTAAGAAGATGGAAGGCTCTGGATCCCATAGAGCCGTCCCAGTCCTCTCTCTCTCTGTCGTCTTGTTCCCCTGCTGTCCCTCATTCAATATTGGCAGCTTTGTGACTTCTTGGAAAGCTTCAGAAGCACTTGCGTCCTTAAAGGGAACCTAAACTGAGAAGGATATGGATTTTTCATTTTGAAAGAATACCAGTTGCCTGACTCTCCTGCTGATCCTGTGCCTCTAAGGGCCCGTTTCCACTAGGGCGGTTTCGCCGGCGATTCTGCAGAGTTTCCCCGCACATCATTCGCACGGAGAAACTCTGCAATAGGGGATGACGGCGCCGCGGCGGAATCGCTTGCGGGAGCAATTTGCCCGGAACCCCCCGCAGATTTCGCCACAGAGGCTGCGAATCCCATCATGGGAGTCGCCTGCGATCCCGCCCACCGGCTCAGTGCGGCGTGCGTCTGCGAGACGCACACCGCACTAGTGGAGACGAGCCCTTATACTTTTAGCCACAGCCCCTCAACAAGCATGCAGATCAGGTGCTCTGACTGAAGTCAGACTGGATTAGCTGCATGCTTGTTTCTGGTGTGTGATTCAGCCACTATTAAAGCCAAAGAGATCAGCAGGACTGCCAGGCAACTGGAATTGTTTGAAAGGAAACACCCATATCCTTCTCAGCTAAGGTTCCCTTTAAGCGCTTCCAAAGAGAGGCACATATATACTGCGCATGCATGAGGGCAGTACGGCTCGCTAGTCTTCAGAAGTACTCAGGGACACAAGTACTTCTAAATACTACTTCAAAGTGCAGGATGAATAATTTCATTGAGGGGACAGCACTGGAACGAGGACATGGAGAGAGGACCAGGAAGGCTTTATGAGATCCAGAGCCCTCTTCTTGGGTGCTTTAAAGGGGAACTGAAGTAAGAGGTATACGGAGGCTGCCATATTTATTTCCTTTTAATCAATACCAGTTGCCTGGCAGCCCTGCTGGTCTATTTCTCTGCAGTAGTATCTGAATAACACCAGAAACAAGCATGCAGCTAGTCTTGTCAGATCTGACTTTAAAGTCTGAAAAACCTGATCTGCTGCATGCTTGTTCAGGGGCTATGGCTAATAGTATTAGAGGCAGAGGATTAGCAGGATAGCCAGGCAACTGGTATTGCTTAAAATGAAATAAACATGGCAGCCTCCATATACCTCTCTCTTCAGTTCCCCTTTAAACTTGTGAATAAGAGCAGTAGAAACGGTTTGGAATAGAGTCCTAGAGGATTCAGGGCAATCAAATCCCTTCCATGCAGAGACTGGCTGAGCTCTGCTCTGATGAGATTACTTGATAAACCTGGTATTCAGAACTTTTTCTTGTATTCTAAATAGGCCCATTTACGTTATGGAGAAAGGTCATGGTAGAAGTCCGTGGGAAATGGCACATACACGTTAAATGTTGTTCTGTTTTTTTGTTCAGTTTCCCCATCCATGGGTGTGCAGTCAGTGTGCGGAACATCTGTAGGTATGAGGTTGTTTTTAAACTCCTTTGGAGTGTAGAGGAATTGAAAAGTATAGAAATATAATTGGCATTGAAGTTCTCTGGGATCTTTGTGCCTCTGCATGCTTTACAGTATGTATGTTTTGACCTTAAACAATATGTATTTCTTTTTTAAACTCTTAAAGACAGCAAGGTATCACTTGATCACGTACATGTGTTTTATTTGCATATTTGATGTTGGA
Organism: Hyperolius riggenbachi; assembly: GCF_040937935.1. Taxonomy (NCBI): domain Eukaryota; kingdom Metazoa; phylum Chordata; class Amphibia; order Anura; family Hyperoliidae; genus Hyperolius; species Hyperolius riggenbachi. The sequence continues at coordinate 162,961,925 of NC_090653.1, read as the reverse complement.
TGGCTTTGCACTGTTTTCTTTTTTCTCAAGTGTAGTTGTAACAGATTATTGCATACTTTCATTGTGACGACATCAGTGGTTAATTTCTAACATACTAAGGATCAGGAATCTGCTTATAATATATGTTTGGCAGAGGACAGAGCTAGAATTGACATTGAGTAACATTTGTTTTCTAACTTACCTTTGAAGTCAAGTTTCCTTCAGATATAAAAATGAAAAAAAAAATTGTCAAACATTCCCCAAACTTGAGGCCTCTAAATCTGGGTAGAAAGTGCTACAGTTCTGAGAGAAAATGCTACTTGCTGTGAATCACCACAAGTTTTAAGATTTCTGCGTTTGAGTGATTGGCTTGTTGGACTACCAGGGCTAGTAAATGGAGTTTTCTCTTTGACAGGGAGGCAGAAATTGGCTTTCTGGAATAGGTATGACGCATCATACTCCTTTTTTATGTGTTTAGTCTTGTGTGTAGTCAGAAGCTAAAGGTGATGTCCACATGAAGTAAGAAGTACATAAAACCGATTTTTTTATTAAAAAAATAAATAAAAAAAGTAAGAATTTCTGGTTAGGTATCCTAAAATTTCAATTTTGAAATTGGAAGAGTAAGTAGAGGAAGTTTAGCTATTCCACGACTGAAGTGACTGAGCCAGTTACCGAGGCTGATTGCTGCTGAACTGCAGACCGCGGGAGGACGCAGAGGGACTCGCACGTGTCTATGGGACTGGAGGAAGCTTCGAGGTAAGTATTGATTCTTTGTTTTTCAACAGCTCTGGTACACTTTAAGTGTTTGGACTTAAAGGACCACAATAACAAAAAAAAGTAAACAGTTAAAATGCGACAACCAACGTGTTTTGGACTAGTCCATCTTCTCATGGGGGATTCTCAGGAACGGCAGTTGCTCAGTCCTACTGCCAAAATTGTGTGCAAGGGTGTAGGGAGGCTGGCATCTTATCATTTTGTCTGTAAGGCCCCCTGCACACTGCAAATCCAATTTGTGATTCCGATTTTCCCTGGATGCTATCCAAATAAGGAAAACGCAGTGTCACGGGAGCCCTAGTGGCTGACCGCACTTAGCCTTCTAAACGGTGCCAGCGCACGGATCGTGCGAACTCTGGTCGCAGTCAATGCGCAGGAACCGTTAAGAGTTAGACGCAGCCAAACCAGAAGGGAGCCTGTGAGATACGGGTGATTACAACTTCACCCACTGGTTCAGAGTAAACTGCCACCACCGCGGTTACCATGGGACCGTGGAGCCCACTAACTGACTGACTAGTCCTGCGAATAAAACGGTTAAACACACGGTATTCTGTCTAGCCAACAACAAACAAACAGTAGCGTATCTTCAGAGACCCGGGATCAGTTCTGTGTGTGCTGATAAGCAGGGTAGCGGACAGTGAATGACTTGGAGAAAGTCGTTTATTCACGCAATATAAATAATTAATATATACAGACAATTATTAAAATCAACAATTATTAAAACAGTAATAGCCAGTATGAAATAAAAAGGGAGAAAATACTTATGGTTTGTGGAAATATGTCCTTGTGGGAAAATCATAAAGTTCTTGGTTTCAATCAAAGTTCAGCAGAATTCTTTGTTCCAGGTTACAGAAGAGATGGCCAATCAAGATGGCCGCCAGCACATGTGTCCTTTGTCTCAGAGCTTCATTCAAAGTTCAGCAAAATGGCCACCAGCCCTATGTCCTCTGAGCTGGCAGCAGGATGTTCTCATATGGATGGAATGGGAGGACTCCTTTCCCAGGCAGCTTATTCACTTTTAATGGAGCTGAGATCAGAGGCGGGCTTCCAGAGTCGGCCCCCAGGCCGGACTATGGTAATCACATCTGGGCAGGGGCTTTAGCAACCTCATAATCATGACATGTTCCCTAGGCAGACCTGCGCGGCCGGCACACAAATAATAATTACATATTCTCGATCCCCAGAACCTACCGATTAATATGATATCAAACTTGGGCATGTTTGCATGCCCGGTTAAAAAACGGTGGAATTCCCAGAGATCTGGTTATGCCAGTGGCCCAAATTTAATATCAAAACACTCACAAGATCCGGACCAGCAGAATGATACAACTTCCACATTTCTCACCTGAACGGTATTGCTTAAACATGCTCAAAATCCTAAACTCCATGCTTTCTCATGTGGCTCCGGCCAGTCTGAGCAGAGCAGATTTTTGAATAGCCCCCTGCTGGGAGCTCATCCTGTCTTTCCCAAAAGGCAGAGTGAGTTCTCTGCTGGCTAATTAACATCTAGGTGTCACCTGGTTCCCAGAACAGAAAGGGGAATTGTGCCTTCCACAGGGAATATGTCCAAGCTAATTAACACCTCCCCCAGGCCCTTACTCAGCTAAGACAGAACCCCCAGCTGTTCCTAGGCAGAGGGATACTACACAAATCAAATCTTGGTCCTATTGATCTGAAGCGCAATCGATGCAGAGAATCGAGTGCGATCGCTTTTTCTTCACGGGCGGTTCCAGGACGCGTCTGCGGCCCCGCAACCGTCCGTGACACGCAGCATGCAGTATCGATTAAAAATCGCAATCATATGTAGAGTGCAATTGGCCTTAGACTTAGCAACTGCCATTCAGGAAATGCTTTTGCAAACAAATAGAACCTTGAGAATCCCCCATGAGGAGGTGGACCGGTCTAAAACCTGATGGTTTTGTCAGATTTTAACTGCTTACTTCTTTGCTATAGTGTTCATTAATGCTTGGTACATACGTTCAATTTTAATTGGCACACAGATTTTGAATACTATGAGCAGATTGACATGGTAAGCTCTAATACTACTATTAGTACTGGAAGTGGTGAAATTGGACAATGACTGGCCAATAAACATTGCATATATGTTTCATGCTATACCTATATTCAAGCTAACTGTACTAATAAACTGGCATACCATGTCAATTATAAATTTTTCTTTTTTTTTTTTCCATTACCATGAATCCCTCTTATGTTCTAGTGCAGTGATGGCTAACCTTTGCACTCCAGCTGTGACAAAACTACAAATCCCATCATGCCTCTGCCTCCCTGACTTATGCTTAGAGCTGTCAGAGTATTGCAATGCCTCATGGGACTTGTAGTTCCACCACAGCTGGAGTGCCAAGGTTAGCCATCACTGTTCTAGTGGCTAGGATTATCTACATCCCCCTCATCACATATCACCATAATTGGGCCTAGTGATTTGTTGTTTCAGCACAGTGGCTGATTCTTGGTGAGGCAGGACTAGTTTGTGCCTAACAAGGAGGAAGTGTCTACTAATTTGCGAAGTGGACAGAAGAAATATGGTTAGGGAATATTGCATTTTTTTTGTCTGTAAATAGTTGCATTAAACAGACTTTTATATCAGATGAAACATACTAAACTATAATTGGGGGGGAAATAATCATTTCAGAGCACTTTGTTGAAAGCATTTCAACAAGCTCTTCAAGTCTGTGAAATGTTATGAAATAGCCAGAGTATGAGTCATATAGGGAAATAGGCAAATTCACATAATTATGTGAGCTGTCTTGAACTGTTAGCTTTACGTAAGTTAGATTCTGTAAGGGCTCGTTTAGAGTATGTGTTGTGGTAATATATACAAGGACATAAAGGCCACAGACTACCATTTCAGTATTCTCATGTACACTCAGTGTGATGCGTTACTGCACAGCATTGCTCCATTCTGTGAGGTTGAATGGGGTCATAGCAGCTCTGGAGAGCACATCTGGTTTAGTGTGAAGCTTTCTGTACCTTTATTTTATAGTGTAAATGCATGCTATATGGCGTATAATTGCTCAGATGGTCAGTGGGACACCACACACACACACACACACACACACACACACACACACACACACACACACACACACACACACACACACACACACACACACACACACACACACACACACACACACACACACACACACACACACACACACTTACACTTTTTTTTTTTTTTGACAAAGTGAGTGGTGAGACACCACTTACTTTTGTCCTGTGTTATAGATGGGATGAATATTGCTCCCAGGTTCCAGCACTTTCTCTGGTAAGCAGCTCCGGAGGCTGTAGTTGGACTTTACTGATGCAGGTTAGCATTAGTCAAGTCCTGGTCTGGAGCTGGCCAGTAGTAGTGCAGGGTGGGTTGCCGCCGAATCCTGGATGGAGTTGTCCACCAGGTTTTCTGATCTGCAGCTGCTGATTGCGTAGGTGCTAATGCTTAAATAGTAAGCAGACTAGTGTTCAGATGGAGAGAGTAAAGAGACAGGCTGACAGTGTCAGGAGTAGAAATCTGCTGTTTGGAAGTTTCTGGAGCTAGGAACGCTTGCAGCATTTGGGAGGACTTGTCTGTGCGCTTTGTGTTACACTGTTTGCTATCACCAAGTAAGGCCTGTTTTGTTTTGCTGCACTGTTTTTTTTTGTTTGTTTGTTTGCCACAATAAAGCACCGTTTGTTTGTGAGACACTGTGCCTGAGCCTGTCGGTATCGCTGTCCGAGCCCCACTTAAAGCTGATTCCTCACAAAATATACAGTGGTTTGCAAAAGTATTCGGCCCCCTTGAAGTTTTCTACATTTTGTCATATTACTGCCACAAACCTGAATCAATTTTATTGGAATTCCACTTGAAAGACCAATACAAGTACATGTGAGAAGTAGAACGAAAATCATACATGATTCCAAACATTAAAAAACAAAAACAAACAAACTGCAAAGTGGGGTGTGCGTATTTATTCAGCCCCCTGAGTCAATACTTTGTAGAACCACCTTTTGCTAAAATTACAGCTGCCAATCTTTTAGGGTATGTCTCTACCAGCTTTGCACATCTAGAGACTGAAATCCTTGCCCATTATTCTTTGCAAAACAGCTCCAGCTCAGTCAGATTAGATGGACAGCGTTTGTGAACAGCAGTTTTCAGATCTTGCCACAGATTCTCTATTGGATTTAGATCTGGACTTTGACTGGGCCATTCTTACACATGGATATGTTCTGTTTTAAACCATTCCATTGTTGCCCTGGCGTTATGTTTAGGGTCGTTGTCCTGCTGGAAGGTGAACCTCTGCCCCAGTCAAGTCTTTTGCAGACTCCAAGAGGTTTTCTTCCAAGATTGCCCTGTATTTGGCTCCATCCATCTTCCCATCAATTCTGACCAGCTTCCCTGTTCCTGCTGAAGAGAAGCACCCCCAGAGCATGATGCTGCCACCACCATATTTGACAGTGGGGATGATGTGTTCAGAGTGATGTGCAGTGTTCATTTTCTGCCACACATAGCGTCTTGCATTTTGGCCAAAAAGTTCCATTTTGGTCTCATCTGACCAGAGCACATTCTTCCACATGTTTGCTGTGTCCCCCACATGGCTTGTGGCAAACTGCAAACGGGACTTCTTATGCTTTTCTGTTAACAATGGCTTTCTTCTTGCCACTCTTCCATAAAGGTCAACTTTGTGCAGTGCACAACTAATAGTTGTCCTATGGACAGATTCCCCCACCTGAGCTGTAGATCTCTGCAGCTCGTCCAGAGTCACCATGGGCCTCTTGACTGCATTTCTGATCAGCGCTCTCCTTGTTTGGCCTGTGAGTTTAGGTGGACGGCCTTGTCTTGTAGGTTTACAGTTGTGCCATATTCCTTTCATTTCTGAATGATCGCTTGAACAGTGCTCCGTGGGATGTTCAAGGCTTTGGAAATCTTTTTGTAGCCTAAGGGCCTGTTTCCACTACACGCAAAAAATCTGCATCAGAAAAATTGCGTTTAGTGGAAACAGGCCCATAGGCTTTAATTGGGGTCAGTTTTTCTGCATCCGTTCTGCATCCAATCTGCGTGTAGTGGAAACCGGCCCTAAAGGTGGCCACACACCATACAATTTTTTTAATTGCAATCAATTTTTCTGACTGTAATATTTTAAAAATATGACCAATGTACCATGCACGTATGTTAAATTTTTCCCCCAATTATGATAAAAATGATTGGAAACTCTGGCAAAATTGCTAGGGTGTGTATATTAATAAATTGTCAATCCAACACACACCATACAATCTTTAGAAAGATTGAAGAAAAATATCTTGCATTCCGGATCTATTAAAATAGAAGAAAACGGGAAATATGATCGGATTTTTCAGTCGAATGAAAAAAAAAAAACCTTTTTTTTTTTTTGTTTTTGGGAGATCCGATCGTTTTTATCGAATTACCGTAACATCGGATCATTTTATTGTATCGTGTGTGGCCACCTTTAGCCTGCTTTAAATTTCTCAATAACTTTACCCCTGACCTGTCTGGTGTGTTCTTTGGACTTCATGGTGTTGTTGCTCCCAATATTCTCTTAGACAACCTCTGAGGCCGTCACAGAGCAGCTGTATTTGTACTGACATTAGATTACACACAGGTGCACTCTCTTTAGTCATTAGCACTCATCAGGCAATGTCTATGGGCAACTGACTGCACTCAAACCAAAGGGGGCTGAATAATAACGCACACCCCACTTTGCAGTTATTTATTTGTAAAAAAACGTTTGGAATCCTGTATGATGTTCGTTCCACTTCTCACGTGTACATCACTTTGTATTGGTCTTTCACGTGGAACTCCAATAAAAATGATTCATGTTTGTGGCAGTAATGTGACAAAATGTGGAAAACTTCAAGGAGGCCGAATACTTTTGCAAGCCACTGTGTGTGTGTGTGTGTGTGTGTGTGTGTGTGTGTGTGTGTGTGTGTGTGTGTGTGTGTATTTTGTTTACAATTTTTCATTGCATCTCATTGTCCATCCCTAATGGCTAGTGAGTTGCCAATTCCATTCAAAACCCAAAAAAAGTGCTTTTAATTAGTAAAATTCCCAGCTACCTAAATTTACAGTCTTATATACAGGCTGGAATTGACAATCTCTTTGACTCTTGCTGACTTACTATTGTTGTTTTTTTTTTTTTTTTTTTTTTTTTTTTTACTGAGCACTGTATTTTCGGGAAAAGTCATGTTATCTTCTATAGGGAAGTCCAGCCAGCAGCTGTTTGCTACTTCACATCCTTTTGTCAAGGTCTTGTTGATCTCAGCACTAGTGATTGGTGCGGGGACCCCCAGGGCGTGGGGTTTAAGTGAACACTGGTCTTCACCAGCTCACCCTGCAAGGAATGACGGGCTGTCACTCCAGCGGGGGATAGACTACTTTTGCTGCCTGGTTCCCACCAGGTCACGACCCCTAGGGCTGCCCCACCAGTGATGAAGAACAGGACTCGTCCGTCCTGTTCTGGTGAAGACCTTGCAATAAGGGAAGCCAAGGAGGCTAGAGGAACAGGCCAATATGGTGTGACAGGACTGACTATCGGCCTGACAGAGTAGAGAGCTGATTAAAAGCTGGACTGGCTGATGGCAGGACTGACTGGTGTCAGGACTGAATGATACTGACAGAACTGGCTGAAGGCAGGACTGACCGGTGGATGGACTGAATGATGCTGACTGGACTGGCTGATGATGGGATTGACAAGTGACGTGAATGAACTGACAGGACTGACTGGAACGGACTGAACTGACAGGACTGACTGATGTGACCTAGTCACAAACTGCGTGACTCTGTTTTGTTGATTCAGTTGGACATCTTTGTGCTTGCTTGTCGATTGGATGACCTTCTTTGCTGGAACTGTGATGGAGTCTGATTAATGGTTGCAACCCATGTGTAACACAATAAAACTTCATCTGGTACCAGTCTAGATGGCCGTGATCTATAACCACTTCCGGGTCATTGCGTGTCACAAATACATATTCACTTTCTGCTGCACCCGTGTATGGGAGGACTCCAGCACTGAGCATGTTGAGTTTTTCCTCTTGTGCACTCAGAACTTTCTTCCTGCTAGTTCATGCATGGTGCCGGCTATGCTGTGCTGAATGAACGAGCACGAAGGGGTGGAGACAGGGAGCAGACACAAGCAAGAGTGGTCACACAGACAGAAGAGCACTGTCAGCTCATTTTTAATGGGCAGAATTTAGGTTTAATAAGATTCAATGGAACCCCGGTACATAGATCTGCCCCTTGCAGAAAATGGCCCTGGCCACCATATCAGATATAGAAAAGGGAGAGGCCTTTTCTGCAGGGTGGCTGGTCTACATGGTGGAACCCAGCTGATGGCGTACTCTGGTGAATCTCCTTATACAGACAACATGCTGAGGTATTCACAATTGCAATGACATGCTGGGATGGCTGACCGGGTAGAGTGTCCGCTTCTTGGCCTGAAGCTTTTGTTCCCTAAAGCTGATGCCATCTTAATATAGCTTTAAAATTCCTAAGCTTTGGCAGTGATGAAATACCGATTGTTACATACTTTTAATCAACAAGATTGTTTTATGCAAATTAGAGCAGTTGGAGTCCAGAAATCAGAGGAATCATAGGGCTTGATTCACAAAGCGGTGCAAACTGTTTAGCACGGGTGTACTAAACAGTTAGCACGTGAAGTGCTGTTCGTGGACTTTTGTGCGTGCAAAGTGCTGCGATTCGCGTGATCGCTGACTTTTACGCACGCAAAAGTCCGCGAACAGCACTTCACGTGCTAACTGTTTAGCACACCTGTGCTAAATAGTTTGCACCGCTTTGTGAATCAAGCCCATAGACTGAGAAATTATAGTTGGAGTCAGATGATTTGTGTACTGACTCCACAGCCTTACTCCTGCTCATGAGAAATGGCGGCAGCAGCACAGGATCAGACACAGCTCCGGCATAACAGCCTAGTGGAGAGCAGAGAAATGACAGAAAATAACAATGTGAAAACCAGTCTGTTACAAACTGAAAAAGTGGCACATATTTGCCGCATTTGCAATTCTCGTTCAGAGAACTAGAATCACTCCCTGAAAGAGAATTGCAGACAAAATTGAGGCAAAATAGCGGTGATTTTGGATCGATTCTCAGTGCCCTAAGTGACCTGGATAAACTTAGGCATGGGCATAACGTGGGCATAAGCTTGCTTAATCCTATATCCCGCTGACAGGGTAAGATGATTTTTTTTTTTTTTCTCTTTTGATTATCATTTTATTTTTTTATTTTTATTTTTTTCCCTCCTAGCACACCTTTCCTTTTTGTTTTGTAAAAAAATAAATATATAAATAAATTAAAATAATAAATAAAATTCTTCTTACAGTTCCTTTTTAAATTTATCGTATTTTTCAGACTAAAATGCACACGTTTCCCCCCGAAAAGTGGGGAGAAAAAGTTACTGCATCTTAGGCTGCATTTCCACTTGTGCAGTGCGAATCAGCGCGGTAAAAATTTGCATGCGGATATGAATTTCGCATGCGGGTCTATGCGAAGTTTCATGCGAATTTGCATGGATGACGATGTATGCAAATTTAACCATGGCAGTGCTGGTGTGCTTTTCCATTGTTTCTATGCGAATTCGCATGAAAATTCGCATACCCAAACCTCATGCGAATTTCCTATTAAATACATTGTATGCGATTCGCATAGCGGTATGCGAATTCTGATGGCTCTGCCGTGCAAATTTTTTCTGCACAGAAAAACGCAAAGGAATCCTGACAAGTGGAAACAGTCCCATTCACTTGTATTGCTATGCGAATTTGCATGCGAAAAACGCATGCGAATTCGCGATAGTGGAAATGAGCCCTAATAGTTCGAATAATACAATTTGAACTGGTGCCTGGCTTCCCGGCAAGTATATGCGGCAGCATCAGCTGCCATCAGACACTCCAATTATGGTTGCCTGCTGCCCTGTTAGTCAATTGGTGCCGACTGTCTTAAAGGCGGGACCACGGCTCCCATTGGGACTAAGTACTTTACTCGCTGAGTAACAGTGACCTTCAAGCTAAGTTCACAGTTGACATGTGCGTTTTTGGTGCGACGTTAAGGTCGCACCCTAGGGACAGCACAGTGGACGTTTATTTCCTGGGGTGTCTTTCTGGTAAGATAGTCTTCATATTGCATTTGTTTTACGGAGGTGCTGGGCTCCAACTTCCTTGTCCATACATGTTTATTACACCTATAGATTACTACATCATTCACCTTTAGTGGGTCATTACTCCCCATGTGTGTTTGTTAGGACATTGGTGTTTGTGGCCCAGGTGATTATATTCATATTCTTTCCGTTAGACCCCAGGTGCATATATTTTTGTATTGATCATTGTGAGATTTATGTATTACTACTCATATTACAGTGTATTATTATGTCCACATGTGCTGAACTTGGTGTTTTTAATTGTTTTTATATGAATTGTTCTCCATTAATAAAGATTACATTTCTATGATAGTTTGAGATAATCGTGTCATTGATTACATGTTGTTTGCCATATGGATGGCTTTTCTCTTTTGATGTCAGTGGTTGATTACATCCTAGGCAATGTTATTTAGGTGGCTCTCTTGGTGTTTATTCTGATGAGATTGCTTATCAGTTTGCATTGGCCTTAATGGAAATCTGATGGCAAAAAAATGCCATCAGATCGAATTTCAATAGATTTCAAACTGAAATCTATTGGAATTCTATCCTGGTAAAAAATGTTCTAAAAACGCATCAGATAGATCATCCGATTCATTTCTTATCTATCTGCTGCCAATCTGACGAGTGTATGGGCACCTTTAGGGTCATTTGTGAGAGCTGGTAAGCTTTAAGTAATTTCAAAGCCAGATTACACTGCGTTCCAAATTATCATGCAAATTGTATTTACGTGTCATAAAGATAAAATATTTTATTTTTCATTTAAACACATTGATGATATTGTGTCTCAGGGCTCTTTTGATCAATCTGAAATCAATCTCGGTCACCTCTGCTAACTAGTTTTCCAGATGAATAAGTTATATCAGACTGCACTAGATTTCTTCAAATCTTGTTTTATTCATACAGTGATGTGAAAAACTATTTGCCCCCTTCCTGATTTCTTGATCTTTTGCATGTTTGTCACACTTAAATGCAGGGCTGTGGAGTCGGTCCAAAAATCCACCGACTCCGACTCCTCAGTTTAGGATTCCTCCGACTCCTCGACTCCGACTCCTCTAATTTGCATATTACAATTTTGTTGATTAAAAGTATGTAACATGAAATTCGTCTCTTAACTGCCAACGCTTAGGAATTTTACAAGACAACTGAAGTGAGAAGGATATGTAGACTACTATATTTATTCCCTTTAGACTAAAACTAGTCCTTGGTAAGAGTACTTGTAAAAGGTACAAACGGAACAAAGAACATCTATCAGGCCCTAGGCAATGTAAGTGTGGGTACATGTAAGAATGATGTGCAGGTACTCTGCAGGGGAATGAGGAGATTCTTCCTCTATTACACATTCTTCATGCACAATCTGAACAACGTTTAAGGGTGACAGACAACACCTCTGTGTTCAATGTGCACAGCATTCTCAGTGGATTCCCTGCAGCTCTGTGGGGAGTGCATATGTAGAGTATAGTACTACTGTGTAACAAAGTAAACCTGAGACAGATGAAATTAAAGTTTTATACATACCTGGGGCTTCCTCCAGCTGCTTCAGGATAATCAGTCCCTTGTTGTCCTCCTCCACCACCTGGATCTTCTGCTATGAGTCCAGGTACTTGAGCCAGTCGGGCGTAGTGCGCATGCACACACTCCGCCGCCAGGAGCATACTACACCTGTGCAGCACTATTGCGCAGGTGCAAAATGTTCATGGCTGTGGGAGCGGCATGCGGCCGGACAGCGCTGACTGGCTGAATTACCAGGACTCATAGCAGAAGATCCGGGTGGTGGAGGACAGCGAGGGACTGATTAGCCTGAAGGGGGCTGGAGGAAGCCCCAGGTATGTATAAAACTTTACTTTTCATCCGTCTCGGGTACCCTTTAATTTGTAGTCACCAAACCAAATTTTAACAACCATATCAAATTATTTGATTTCATCAGCAAAGGGAGTGCACACATTTGCATAAATCAGCATCAGTGCAGAATTATTTCCATCTCATTGAACATCTCTATTAGTGATACGGCTACACATCAGGCTTTATTCTTACAGCATAGATGTTATTTAGTATATATAAGAGATTCCTGTGTACACATATATACAGTCACAATTAGATATGTATATCTGACCTTAATACGGGGACTGCTTTATTGAAGCAGCACAAGTAACTGTGATTGGTTTATTTCATTTTTGTCGACTAAGCACAGCTATTACTGTGTATATACTGTATATATACATTATTTTTAATGACTATTATCTGAGAAATAGAACATTTTATCATATTTTCTATTTTAATTACAGTTACAAATTCATTAGGAGTCGGTGCATTTTTTTCCCGACTCCGACTCCAGGCACCCAAAATTGCCCGACTCCACGACTCCGACTCCACAGCCCTGCTTAAATGTTTCTGTTAATGAAAAACCGTTAACTATTAGTCAAAGATAACATAATTGAACACAAAATGCAGTTTTAAATGATGGTTTTTATTATTTAGTGAGAAAAAAAAACCTACATGGCCCAGTGTAAAAAAGAAATTGCCCCCTGAACCTAACAACTGGTTGGGCCACCCTTAGCAGCAATAACTGCAATCAAGTGTTTGCGATAACTTGCAACGAGTCTTTTTTACAGCGAATTTTGGAGGAATTTTGGCCCACTCATCTTTGCAGAATTGTTGTAATTCAGCTTTATTTGAGGGTTTTCTAGCATGAACCGCCTTTTTAAGGTCATGCCACAACATCTCAATAGGATTCCGGTCAGGACTTTGACTAGGCCACTCCAAAGTCTTCATTTTGTTTTTCTTCAGCCATTCAGAGGTGGATTTGCTGGTGTGTTTTGGGTCATTGTCCTGCTGCACAGGGCTGTGGAGTCGGAGTCGTGGAGTCGGGCAATTTTGGGTGCCTGGAGTCGGAGTCAGGAAAAAATGCACCGACTCCTAATGAATTTGTAACTGTAATTAAAATAGAAAATATGATAAAATGTTCTATTTCTCAGATAATAGTCATTAAAAATAATGTATATATACAGTATATATACAGTAATAGCTGTGCTTAGTCTACAAAAATGAAATAAACCAATCAAAATTAGTTACTTGTGCTGCTTCAATAAAGCAGTCCCTGTATTTTTAAAGTCAGATATACATATCTGATTGTGACTGTATATATGATGTGTACACAGGAATCTCTTATATACACTAAATAACATCTATGCTGTAAGTATAAAGCCTGATGGTTAGCCATGTCACTAATAGAGATGGTCAACGAGATGGAAATAATTCTGCATTGATGCTGATTTATGCAAATGTATGCACTCCCTTTGCTGATGAAATCAAATAATTTGATATGTTATTAAAATTTGGTTTGGTGACTAGAAATTAAAGGTAAACTGAGACGGGTGAAAAGTAAAGTTTTATACATACCTGGGGCTTCCTCCAGCCCCCTTCAGGCTAATCAGTCCCTCACTGTCTTCCACCACCCGGATCTTCTGCTATGAGTCCTGGTAATTCAGCCAGTCAGCGCTGTCCGGCCGCATGCCGCTCCCACAGCCAGGAACATTCTGCACCTGCGCAATAGTGCTGCACAGGTGTAGTATGCTCCTGGCGGCGCAGTGTGTGCATGTGCACTACGCCTGACTGGCTCAAGTACCTGGACTCATAGCAGAAGATCCAGGTGGTGGAGGAGGACAACGAGGGACTGATTATCCTGAAGGCGGCTGGAGGAAGCCCCAGTTATGTATAAAACTTTAATTTCATCTGTCTCAGGTTTACTTTGTTACACAGTAGTACTATACTCTACATATGCACTCCCCACAGAGCTGCAGGGAATCCACTGAGAATGCTGTGCACATTGAACACAGAGGTGTTGTCTGTCACCCATAAACCTGGTTCAGATTGTGCATGAAGAATGTGTAATAGAGGAAGAATCTCCTCATTCCCCTGCAGAGTACCTGCACATCATTCTTACATGTACCCACACTTACATTGCCTAGGGCCTGATGGATGTTCTTTGTTCCGGTTTGTACCTTTTACAAGTACTCTTACCAAGGACTAGTTTTAGTCTAAAGGGAATAAATATAGTAGTCTACATATCCTTCTCACTTCAGTTGTCTTGTAAAATTCCTAAGCGTTGGCAGTTAAGAGACGAATTTCATGTTACATACTTTTAATCAACAAAATTGTAATATGCAAATTAGAGGAGTCGGAGTCGTGGAGTCTGAGTCGGTGGAATCCTAAACTGAGGAGTCAGAGTTGGTGGATTTTTGGACCGACTCCACAGCCCTGCTGCTGCAGCACCCAAGATCGCTTCAGCTTGAGTTGACGAACAGATGGCTGGACATTCTCCTTCAGGATTTTTTGGTAGACAGTAGAATTCATGGTTCCATCTATCACAGCAAGCCTCCTGGGTCCTGAAGCAGCAAAACAACCCCAGACCATCACACTACCACCACCATATTTTACTGTTGGTATGATGTTCTTTGAAATGCTGTGTTACTTCTACGCCAGATGTAACAGGACACGCACCTTCCAAAAAGTTCAACTTTTGTCTCGTCGGTCCACAAGGTATTTTCCCCAAAGTCTTGGCAATCATTGAGATGTTTTTTTTAGCAAAATTGAGACAAGCCTTAATGTTGTTTTTTGCTTAAAAGTGGTTTGCGCCTTGGATATCTGCCATGCAGGCCGTTTTTGCCCAGTCTCTTATGGTGGAGTCGTGAACACTGACCTTAATTGAGGCAAGTGAGGCCTGCAGTTCTTTAGATGTTGTCCTGGGGTCTTTTGTGGCCTCTCGGATGAGTTTTCTCTGCGCTCTTAGGGTAATTTTGGTCGGCCGGCCACTCCTGGGAAGGTTCATCACTGTTCCATGTTTTTGCCATTTGTGGATAATGGCTCTCACTGTGGTTTGCTGGAGTCCCAAAGCTTTAGAAATGGCTTTATAACCTTTACCAGACTGATAGATCTCAATTACTTTTGTTCTCATTTGTTCCTGAATTTCTTTGGATTTTGGCATGACGTCTAGCTTTTGAGGTGCTTTTGGTCTACTTCTCTGTGTCATATAGCTCCTATTTAAGTAATTTCTTGATTGAAACAGGTGTGGCAGTAATCAGGCCTGGGGGTGACTACAGAAATTGAACTCATGTGTGATAAACCACAGTTAAGTTATTTTTTAACAAGGGGGGCAATCACTTTTTCACACAGGGCCATGTAGATTTGGAGTTTTTTTTTTTTCCTCACTAAATAATAAAAACCATCATTTACAACTGCATTTTGTATTCAATTATGCTATCTTTGACTAATAACTGTTTTTGAAGAGCAGAAATCTTTGTGTGACAAACATGCAAAAGAATAAGAAATCAGGAAGGGGGCAAATAGTTTTTCACATCACTGTATATCAATATGTATAGTTTATAAATCCGATGCAATAATCAATGTAAAACATCGAGACCCCCTTCTGCAGTAGGGAAAAATGGCCAATAAAAATGTAAAAATATATTAAGGTAAAAATGAAATAAATAAATCGGCTCTGATGAAAAATGTGCAGTTCTTGTGCACTGGTGAATAGCACTACTAGATTAACTTGCTTTGATCTTGTAAAGTTTCTGGTGCTTATGCATATATTGCTTACTAGAGTAATGCCCGGCTTCTTTCAGATTTTCTCTGCCATGCACTATTGATTTATACCAAGATGGGGTACAGTTGAAGGTAATTTTATGTAATCTCTTGTTTTTTAGGGATAATTTAATTGTGCCTTTTATTTTAAGAAGGCAACATTATGTTAAAGGTGAGAAGGATATGGATTTTTCCTTTTAAAATACCAGTTGACTCTCCTGCTGATCCTGTGTCTCTAATACTTTCAGCCACAGCCTCTGAACAAGCATGCAGATCAGGTGCTCTGACTGAAGTCAGACTGGATTAGCTGCATGCTTGTTTCAGGGTTGTGATCAGCCACTACTGCAACCAAGAGATCAGCAAGACTGCCAAGCAACTGGTATTGTTTAAAAGCAAAACATCCATATCCCTCTCTGTTAAGGTTCCCTTTAAGGTTTGATTTTTGATACAGTGCTTTTTGGTCTCTTTTATGCTAGGTACACACGATACAATATTCTGACAGATTTACTGTCAGGTCGAATATTTCCAACATGTCTAATCTGATTTCTGATCAATTTTCTGTTCATCTCTATGGAAAATCGATCGGACGTGTTGGAAATAGTTGATCAGACAGTAAATCTGTCAAATTGCATTGTGTGCACCTAGCATTAGGTCTTTTTATCTTCCGGGTGGTTGTGGGCCACCATGAGCTGCCTGGGTATTCCTTTTTAGGGAAAAAAATGCTTTTTGTGTAGGTTGCTGCAGTTTGCTTCTTTGTACCAGATTTTTGGCTGGGTATTCTAAACCACTTATCAAACTTTTAGTATGCAGTTTCCAAAGTTGTTTGCAAAGCATGTAGTTATCTTGTCTGCCAGCTCCTCGGTGTGTAGATGGGCAAACAGAATACGCAAAGCAGGTAAAAAAGGGCCAAAAATGGCTCCGCCATAGGCGGCAATATTAACCACTTCCCGACAGCCTAACGCACAGAGGCGGCCGGGAAGCGGACCCCGCAAGGACCAGCTCATGCCCAAAGGCGGCGGTCCTTTTAGGGGCATGGGCGGAGCGATCGCGTCATCCGATGTTAACCCCACGATCGCCGCATACAAAGTGTATAATGCACTTTGTAATGTATACAAAGTGTATTATACAGGCTGCCTTCTGCCCTGGTGGTCCCAGTGTCCGAGGGACCACCAGGGCAGGCTGCAGCCACCCTAGTCTGCACCCAAGCACACTGATCTCCCCCCCCCCGCCCCCTGATTGCCCACAGGACCCCTCAGACCCCCCCTGCCCACCCCCCAGACCCCTGTTCACACCCAATCACCCCCCCAATCACCCATCAATCACTCCCTGTCACTATCTGTCAACGCTATTTTTTTTTAACCCTAAACTGCCCCCTGGGGACTCCTGATCTCCCCCCCCCCCCCCTGTGTACTGTATACCTCTATCCCCCTGATCACCTGTCACTCACCCATCAATCACCCCCTGGCACTGCCACCCATCAATCAGCCCCTAACCTGCCCCTTGCGGGCAATCTGATCACCCACCCACACCAATAGATCGCCCGCAGATCCGACGTCAGATCACCTCCCAAGTGCAGTGTTTACATCTGTTCTCTACCCTAAACACCCACTAATTACCCATCAATCAACCCCTATCACCACCTGTCACTGTTACCCATCAGATCAGACCGTAATCTGCCCCTTGCGGGCACCCAATCACCCGCCTACACGCTCAGATTGCCCTCAGACCCCCCCTTATCAATTCGCCAGTGCATTAGTTACATCTGTTCTTCCCTGTAATAACCCACTGATCACCTGTCAATCACCTATCAATCACCCATCAATCACCCCCTGTCACTGCTATCCATCAGATTAGACCCCTATCTGCCCCTAGGGCACTCAATCACCCGCCCACACCCTCAGAACGCCCTCAGACCCCAGCCCTGATCACCTCGCCAGTGCATTGCTTGCATCTATTCCCCCCTCTAATCACACCTTGAGACACCCATCAATCACCTTCTGTCACCACCTGTCACCCCCTAGCAAACCTACCCATCAGATCAGGCCCTAATTTGCCCCGTGTGGGCTCCTGATCACTCGGCCAAACCTTCAGATCCCCCTCAGACCCCCTTCCGATCACCTCCCCAGTGCATTGATTGCATCTATTTTCCTCTCTAACCACCTCCTGAGACACCCATCAATCACCACCTGTCACCCCCCCCCCCCCTAGCACTCCTATCCATCAGATCAGGCCCAATACAACCTGTCATCTAAAAGGCCACCCTGCTTATGACCGGTTCCACAGAATTTGCCCCCTCATAGACCACCTGTCATCAAAATTTGCAGATGCTTATACCCCTGAACAGTCATTTTGAGACATTTGGTTTCCAGACTACTCATGGTTTTGAGCCCGTAAAATGCCAGGGCGGTATAGGAACCCCACAAGTGACCCCATTTTAAAAGACACCCCAATGTATTCTGTTAGGTGTATGACGAGTTCATAGAAGATTTTATTTTTTGTCAAAAGTTTTTAAATTGATTTTTATTGTTTTTTTTTCACAAAGTGTCATTTTTCACTAACTTGTGACAAAAAATAAAATCTTCTATGAACTCGCCATACACCTAACGGAATACCTTGGGGTGTCTTCTTTCTCAAATGGGGTCACTTGTGGGGTTCCTATACTGCCCTGGCATTTTAGGGGCCCTAAACCATGAGGAGTAGTCTAGAAAACAAATGCCTCAAAATGACCTGTGAATAGGACGTTAGGTCCCTTAGCGCACCTAGGCTGCAAAAAAGTGTCACACGTGGTATCGCCGTACTCAGGAGAAGTAGTCTAATGTGTTTTGGGGTGTATTTTTACACATACCCATGCTGGGTGGGAGAAATCTCTCTGTAAATGGACAATTGTGTGTAAAAAAAAAAAAAAAACAAACAATTGTCATTTACAGAGATATTTCTCCCACCCAGCATGGGTATGTGTAAAAATACACCCCAAAACACATTATACTACTCCTGAGTACGGCGGTACCACATGTCCTAAGTACGCTAAGG
Source organism: Hyperolius riggenbachi (assembly GCF_040937935.1). Classification (NCBI taxonomy): domain Eukaryota; kingdom Metazoa; phylum Chordata; class Amphibia; order Anura; family Hyperoliidae; genus Hyperolius; species Hyperolius riggenbachi. The sequence goes on along the minus strand of NC_090653.1, from coordinate 162,943,404 downwards.
GGCCCAAAGTCCAATGAGTACCTTTAGGATTTCACAGGTCATTTTACGACATTTGGTTTCAAGACTACTCCTCACGGTTTAGGGCCCCTAAAATGCCAGGGCAGTATAGGAGCCCCACAAATGTCCCCATTCTAGAAAGAAGACACCCAAAGGTATTCCGTTAGGAGTATGGTGAGTTCATAGGAGATTTTATTTTTTGTCACAAGTTAGCGGAAAATGACACTTTGTGAAAAAAAAAAAACAATTAAAATCAATTTCCGCTAACTTGTGACAAAAAAATAAAAACTTCTATGAACTCACCATACTCCTAACGGAATACTTTGGGGTGTCTTCTTAAATGGGGTCATTAGTGGGGTTCCTATACTGCCCTGGCATTTTAGGGGCCCTAAACCGTGAGGAGTAGTCTTAAAACAAAAATGACCTGTGAAATCCTAAAGGTACTCATTGGACTTTGGGCCCCTTAGCGCAGTTAGGGTGCAAAAAAGTGCCACACGTGGTATCGCCGTACTCGGGAGAAGTGGTATAATGTGTTTTGGGGTGTATTTTTACACATACCCATGCTGGGTGGGAGAAATACCTCTGTAAATGACAATATTTTGATTTTTTTTTTACACACAATTGTCCATTTACAGAGTTATTTCTCCCACCCAGCATGGGTATGTGTAAAAAATACACTCCAAAACACATTGTACTACTTCTCCCGAGTACGGCGATACCACGTGTGGCACTTTTTTGCACCCTAACTGCGCTAAGGGGCCCAAAGTCCAATGAGTACCTTTAGGATTTCATAGGTCATTTTGAGAAATTTCGTTTCAAGACTACTCCTCACGGTTTAGGGCCCCTAAAATGCCAGGACAGTATAGGAACCCCACAAATGACTCCATTTTAGAAAGAAGACACCCCAAGGTATTCTGTTAGTTGTACCGTGAGTTCATAGACGATTTTTTTTGTCACAAGTTAGCGGAAATTGATTTTTATTGGTTTTTTCACAAAGTGTCATTTTCCGCTAACTTGTGACAAAAAATAAAATCTACTATGAACTCACCGTACTTATAACGGAATACCTTGGGGTGTCTTCTTTCTAAAATGGGGTCATTTGTGGGGTTCCTATACTGTCCTGGCATTTTAGGGGCCCTAAACCGTGAGGAGTAGTCTTGAAACAAAATTTCTCAAAATGACCTATGAAATCCTAAAGGTACTCATTGGACTTTGGGCCCCTTAGCGCAGTTAGGGTGCAAAAAAGTGCCACACATGTGGTATCGCCGTACTCAGGAGAAGTAGTATAATGTGTTTTGGGGTGTATTTTTTACACATACCCATGCTGAGTGGGAGAAAGATCTCTGTAAATGGACAATTGTGTGTAAAAAAAAAAAGAAAAAAAAAATTGTCATTTACAGAGATATTTCTCCCACCCAGTATCGGTATGTGTAAAAATACACCCCAAAACACATTATACTACTTCTACTGAGTACGGCAATACCACATGTGTGGCACTGTTTTGCAGCCTAACTGCGCTAAGGGGCCCAAAGTCCAATGAGCACCTTTAGGCTTTACAGGGGTGCTTACAATTAGGCACCCCCCAAAATGCGAGGACAGTAAACACACCCCACAAATGACCCCATTTTGGAAAGTAGACATTTCAAGGTATTCAGAGAGGGGCATGGTGAGTCCGTGGCAGATTTCATTTTTTTTTTTTTTTGTCACAAAGTGTCATTTTCCGCTTACTTGTGACAAAAAATAATATCTTCTATGAACTCACTATGCCTCTCAGTGAATACTTTGGGATGTCTTCTTTCCAAAATGGGGTCATTTGGGGGGTATTTATACTATCCTGGAATTCTAGCCCCTCATGAAACATGACGGGGTCAGAAAAGTCATAGATGCTTGAAATGGGAAAATTCACTTTTTGCACCATAGTTTGTAAACGCTATAACTTTTACCCAAACCAATAAATATACACTGAATGGGTTTTTTTTTAATCAAAATCATGTTTGTCCACATTTTTCGCGCTGCATGTATAAAGAAATTTTACTTTATTTGAAAAATGTCAGCACAGAAAGTTAAAAAAAATCATTTTTTTGCCAAAATTCATGTCTTTTTTGATGAATATAAGAAAAAGTAAAAATCGCAGCAACAATCAAATAGCACCAAAAGAAAGCTGTATTAGTGACAAGAGAAGGAGCCAAAATTCATTTAGGTGGTAGGTTGTATGAGCTAGCAATAAACCGTGAAAGCTGCAGTGGTCTGAATGGGAAAAAAAGTGCCTGGTCCTTAAGGGGGGTAAAGCCCACAGTCCTCAAGTGGTTAAAAGGCATAATTACTGGATATGAACGGTAATTATGGACGACAGGAGGCGCCCAATAAAGTATCGTGCACTGGGGCTACCTATAGCCACTATTTACAGTTTCTAGCCTTTTCATCTGCTATTTAGCTGTTTATAGCCACGCATCTCGGCCTTTAACATGATATTCTGCTAACAGCTATTTCCAGCTCCTTTCTACAATTTCTAAACCAGAAAATGCAGTCAAACTCATAAGTAAGAACAGCCAGTCTTGCTTAGGTTTTAACTTTGGACTAAACGGCTTCACTACCACAGAAACACCTTTGTAGCAAAGGATGTGCGACAGGGCAACTACTCCTGCAGTGTTGTCATGCACAAGTTAAAAATGCCACTTAGCCACTATTTCATTCAACTAGGGCCGTGCAAGATCAAGGCTTGCCAAACCAAAACATCAAATTGTAGAGAGAAAGCAACGTGCAGATTTGCCCACAATAAAGTATACTTTATTAATGTGTCCAGCAATTCAGTATAGCCGCTAATGTTTTGAATCTACCTTGGTCCTTACTCATAGCTGTATTATTATACAGTTCACACTATGGGTCAAAAATATTACGTCAAGGTGCTTCCTTAGTCTGAGACTCAAAATCTATATACTACTCACTTATGAAAGGAAGAAAACAAATATATAAAAAAATATATCATTTTATTATAAATCACCATTTATAAAAGGAGTAGCCTTGGGGGCGGAGCTTGGACTCGAAGCTGAGCAGACGCATGGCGGAGTAGCTCCGGCATCTTCGGCCCTAATCACCCTTCCTCCTCCTTGCTAACCCCCGCGATCCAGCACTGCCTACCCCTAGAAAGCAGCATTACACTCCGGAGTTGGGTCCCAAGCGGCAACAAGCGGAAAGCGACCCCGGGATCCCCGAGATGTTTACCCGCAAACTGAAGCAGGCAGGGAACCAAGATGGCGCTCAGGCCTCCGAAGCTGAGACACACGCACCAGACACCGCCGCTGCTGCCGCTAACACAGCTACGAAAGCGGACTTAAAGGTACTGTACCAAAACATAGAAAAACTTGTGAAGGCTTCCAACACAGCAGCGGTTAAGGAAATACGTTCAGAAATCTCATGCCTAGGGGAACGCATCTACGAATTAGAGGGGGATCTGGAGGAGGTTAAGGCCTATTGCACACAAGCAGACCAGGACTTTGCTGACATACGCTCAGACATACAATCCCTGAAAGATGCCCGTGAGGATCAGGAAAACAGGGATAGGAGGAGTAATATCCGCATCAGGGGCATACCTGAAACCATTCTGGAACTTGATCCCTATCTCGAAGCACTTTTCACCTCTCTGCTCTCTAACCTACCGGCAACAGATCTCCACATGGACAGAGCACATTGGGCCCTTAGGTCCAAACCCAAAGACTGAGAACCGCCTCGAGATGTGATCATACGATTCCACTATTACTCCACCAGAGAAGCTGTTCTTTCTGCAGCACGTTCTGATCCGGATTTTCTCCATGGGGACGACACCCTTTCATTTTTTTCCTGACCTGTCTCCTATAGCCTTAGCGAGGCGCAAGGAACTGAAACCATTAACCGCAGTATTGATACGTCACAAGATAAAGTATAGATGGGGGTTTCCATTTAAGATAATTACGCACAATAGTAAGCAAATAACAGTCTTTGGCCCGCACATGATAAAGGACACTATGCGTAAGCTGGGCCTTGCAGAGTCGATCTTACCACCATCACAAAATACTCAAGAGAGGCTAACCCCCCCACGCGCCTCTTGGTCCACAGTCGGCCCTAGGAAATCGAACAGGGTCAGAAAACAGAAAGTTAACGCTGAAGATGCTATGGAAGAAGGAACATCTTGAACCACCTACAACTGTTTTTGTAACTACACTACAGTTTTATGTTACTAATATCGATAGCACCAACCTCCTTCCCTGGAAGTATTAGACCTCAACAATAGGGATTAAACTATCCATGTTCACTTTTCTCTAATTGGACAAAAGTCCTCAGCAGCAGCAAAGCGATGGGACTCAGTCTCTGTTTGCTTGGGCGAGCATGATGATGATCAAAGGGCCTAGGCATGTCCTGCTTTGCCGTGGGCTGCGAACTCAGTCACAGGCACACCGACCCCCACATGGGAGCTGCGCTACGTGTACCGCAGCTACTGACTATAATAATCAGGGTGTTTGTTGAAAATACCCTTGCCTTAGCCATCGGCGAAGGCACAAAATGTTCTATTAACGTTTTTGTTTTAGTTTATATTGTTCTCTTTAGTATAAAATGTTGGTTTAACTCAATGCACCTTGTTATCTCAGATATGCAAAAGTCACGTAATTATGCTAGATATCCCAGACAACATACTGTCTTATGGGCTCAAATGGTACCTGATAAACAACAAGCCACTACATGGACCCACTTCTCTTGTCGGATCATACGCCTGATATACCCATCCAAACAAGTATGGCCTCTGCCAGACCCTCGAGTCCTGTGACAAATTATCATCGACATAAAGATAATCCCTATATATCCCTAAAGACTATCACACATAATGTGAAGGGACTGAACTTCCCCAATAAGAGGAGGATGGCGAGTAACTTTTATAAATCCCTGAATGCAGACATCCTGCTGCTTCAAGAGACGCACTTTAAGAGGGGCTCTGAACCAAAATTTTGGCACAAACACTATCCCCATGTGTATTATGCGTCTGCCCCTGGCAAGAGATGTGGTGTGGCTATTATGATTAGAAAAAACCCCACTGTGGAAGTCCAAAAGGTTGTGAGGGATCCCTCGGGCCGCTTCATAATACTTATAATAAGCTTACATAGGTGTATATATACCGTAGTATCAGTATATGCCCCCTCGGAGGGACTACAGACATTCCTTACTCAGCTATCTACAAAGATAGCTCTCCACAGGACTGGCAAGTTACTGATAGCGGGGGATTTTAATGCGAACTTGGATACCCCTGTGCCTAACTCTACCTCCCGCAGACCACCAAACAAAGCTCTTTTATCCTTTCTTGGCAAGGTTAATGCATGGGACGCCTGGCGGTCGGCTCACCCAGGAGAGAGAGGGCACTCCTTTTATTCTCACCCACATAAAAGTTACTCCCGCATCGATTATATATTTATGGATGCTACGGTTACTGACAGGATGAAATCGGTTGAAATTTCCGAGATCTCCTGGTCAGACCATGCAATGGTACAGGCTGAGATATTAGCAACGGGCACACGCTCCCAGTTTAAATGGAGACTGAACGAATCCCTGCTGACTGACCCTGAGGTCCAAACAAATGTACGGGACTCCATCTCACAATACCTGGCGCTAAACCCGGCCTCAGACACTTCCTGTAACATCAGATGGGCAGCTCTTAAGGCTTTAATAAAAGGCATATTCATCAAAATCTCGGCAAGAAAGAAACGTGCCACCCAAGCGAGAACTTTAGATTTACAAAGACAGATCAGGGACCTGGAACTAGCCCACGCAACCTCGGGGGAACAAGATACATACAATAAACTCTTGCCATTAAGACAAGAACTCCAGGCACTCCTCTTTAAGAGAGCCGAGCGCTCCCTTAGACTCACAGGGCAAAAATACTACACTAAAGCAAATAAGCCTGATACGCTTTTAGCACGAAAGCTTTCTCAAAAACTAGCCCAGAACAGGCTGTACCCTGTCAGAGACCCCCAGGGCCACATGACATATGACCCTACTCATATTGTCCAATTATTCTCTGAATACTATGCCACTTTATATAACGGTACAACCACAGATAAGAATAAAGTAAAAGCCCCGGACATCCTTAAGTTTTTAAAAGACATTCCTATTCCGTCATTTACTGATATAGACAGAGACAAACTAAATTCTCCTATTACCCCCAAAGAGGTAGCAGACGCCATAAAACTGTCAAAAAACGGTAAAGCCCCGGGTCCTGACGGGTACACTGCCCTATACTACAAAACCTTTAAAGAACAGCTAATTCCAATCCTGGTAACCCTATTTAATAAGATTTTAACAGGCTCAGAAGACTTTCTTCCTGAACTGCTGCAAGCCACTATAGTGGTTATCCCCAAACCAGGCAGAGACACAGCTGAGGTCTCCAACTATCGCCCTATCTCGCTAATAAACGCAGACATAAACATTTTTTCAAAGATCCTGGCTGATAGATTGAACGCTCTTCTCCCCAGAGTAATACACCCCGATCAGACGGGCTTTGTCCAGGGCAGGCAAACAGACAACATTAGGATGGTGGACCTGGTGGAGGTGATGGGGCACGACCGGAGGCCTTCTCAGCTCCTCTCTTTGGACGCGGAGAAGGCCTTCGACCGTGTAGATTGGCGATACTTACGACTGGTGCTGCAACAGTTTGGAATCAGGGGAGACTTTCTTAATGGGATCCGAGGGCTGTATACTGGCCCTACTGCTAGTGTGTGTAACATGGGTCTCACATCTGAGCCTTTTTCAATCTTGAATGGGACCAGACAGGGGTGCCCTCTCTCTCCTCTCTTATTTGCACTATGCATCGAGCCATTGGCCTTGCTTGTAAGAGGCTCCCAGAATATCTCAGGTATAACAGTAGGCCGGGAGGATTTCCGTGTAGCCCTGTTCGCCGACGATACAATATTTTCTCTCTCTAACCCACATGTATCCCTTCCTAACCTGATTAGACTAATTGACCAGTTCTGCGTAGTCTCAGGCTTCAAGGTCAACAAATCAAAATCGGAGGCCATGGCTTTTGGGCTAACTGCAACCCAGCAAGAAGCCCTGGCTTCTACTTACAATTTTAATTTCAGACCAAAGGCCTAAAGTATCTGGGTATAATTCTTACCCCCACGTATGCGCAATTATACCCAGCTAATTATACCCCGCTACTCACCAAGCTTCATGCATTACTAAGAGAATGGTGTACTTATAACATTTCATTGACAGGTAGAATCAACGCCATTAAAATGACAGCGCTACCCAAAATATTATATTTGTTCCGAGCCCTCCCAGTGGCAGTCCCCAGAAATGATTTGAAAAAAACTGCAATCTCACTTCACTAATTTCATCTGGGGGGGGTAAACCACCAAGGATTTGTTACAAATCTCTAGCTAGAAACAAAATGCAAGGAGGACTAGGAGCCCCGAAACTTCTCCAATACTTTTATGCGGCCCGCCTGGATCAAATGGCGCAATGGTCTACTAATAGGGGGATCACGAGATGGGTTGACCTCGAAGCTGCATTAGTCTCCCCCTTCCCCTTAAGCTCACTACCATGGACTAGACCCCCCCACTTACCTAACTCCCAACACTTAGCGGTAATATCAGAGTCCTTGTCTGAGTGGAAGACCCACTCTCGCATTCTCGGCCTACGCCAAGAACCATTACTCCTAAACAGAGACTTCCCTCCAGGATGCGACAGTCCCCCATGGAGGAGATGGCATACTACTCCTCCCATCACACTTAATGATCTAATAGAAAGAGGCGAGGTTGTCTTATGGCCCACTCTTATGGATAGGTATAATCTTGCATCCACAGACATCTTTAGATATATACAAACGAGACATTTTGTACAAAGTTGTCTGAGAACTGGAGTAGACTCTGACCCAAATCCCCTAGAAAGGAGGTTTCAAAACTATATACATACCCCTGGTCTTATCTCCTTATTTTACTCTGCAATCTGGTACGAAAAACAAGATGACCTGTCCCCTGCTATGATAAAATGGCATGACAGACTGGGAAGTGTGCTGACAACAGAGCAATGGGATAGCATCTGCACAAACCTGGCGAAATCCTCCATATGCTGTGATATTAAAGAAAGAAGCTATAAAATATTGTATGATTGGTATAGAACCCCTGCCCTCCTCTTTAAGAGGGGCTTACTCCTAGCAGACATATGCTTTAGAGGATGTGGTAGCCCTGCAGATCAGAAGCACTGCTGGTGGTCCTGCCCAGTAGTCCAAGATTTTTGGAATAAATGTTTTCATTTGGCTTCTTCCCTCCTAGATATAGAGATACCTCCTAACCCATGGCTGGCATTATTCTGTAAGAGCACCTCTTCCCTTACTAAACCTAAAAACAAACTATTGGTACACTTATGCAATGCGGCCAAGTCTAGTATAGCTAAGGAATGGAAGTCTCCCCTTATACCTTACGAGCATTTTATTCATAAGATGTCCGAAACCTATTGGATGGAGAAAATTACCTCCTCATTGTCGGGGCAGGAGGACCAATTCGAGGAAATCTGGTCTCCTTGGTCGGCACGTTTTATTCCCCCATAGTAGTGCTTCTGATCTGACTGTCGTACTCCCAAACCCTTGCAGCCCAACAATTTGAGCAATAAGTGTGTTGTCTGAAGGAAGAAGGATTTTGTACGCTTAATATTGTAATCTACTTGATCTCCCCTTCATCTTATCTTCTTTCTTTATACTTGCTTTTATACAATTGTACTCTTTGATAACAAGTATTGTGTTGTATATGTGTTTATAAGGTTTTACCTTTGCTCAATAAACCTTTTGTTGAAGAAAAAAAAAAAAAAAACAGAGCCTTAACTCCTAACAACCAGGAGAGTAAGAACTTGACCAATGCAAACAATTCCGTTTATATTGCAGCTGGAAAAGTCACTCATTTTGGTTTTGACATGGAAGTGCTCACAGATGCATGTAAAAATCCACCTTGGTAAGGAGATGTCTAGTAGATGTCATATTCACCAAGCAATAGGCCCCTCATTATGTCTTCAATCATAATTCACAAATGTCCGTGCAAGATCAAGGCTTGCCAAGCCAAAACATGAAATTGTAGAGAGAAAGCAACGTGCAGATTTGCCCCCAATAAAGTATACTTTATTAATGTGTCCAGCAATTCAGTATAGCTGCTAATGTTTTGAATCTACTTTGGTCCTTAATCATAGCTGTATTATTATACACTCAAAGGAGCATGGGTACATACACACTTTTCAAATCGCAAAATAAAATGACAGTAGTGCAAGTTATTCTGGCTTAACTCTCCTTGACTTACAGAAGTGAGTATTAATCATTCTTTTGTGCAGACATGATATCCTTGCAAAATATTTCCTTTTAAGCAGGCTGTGAAAATGTGGAAACCTCTCCCCTTCTGGAATCATGATGTGCAAGAGCTGAATCATATCTGTTTACATGCATATTAATGTTTTCTGCCTCTTTCTTCTGAAATCTTCTTATTTAGCTAGGCATGGCATGATACAACACTATCCTTGACCTTACTACACACCTCAGGCATGAACTAATCCTGAAGTTGGAAACGCCCTCTGTGTTCTACTGAGGATTGCAACACATGCTTCGGAGGTTGTTGTATCACCTAGTCTTTGAAATGATTTAGCTGAATTATATGGCCTGAGGTGGTATATTAGTAGAGCACATTCCAGAAGCTCTTTAATATCACATGTGGCTTAATAGAGATACTGTAATGAAACCCATCATCTTTAAGACAGAGTGCCTTAATAATCCTGCACAGTAAGTAAAGTCACTACAAAGAATAGTCAAAATAAAATTAAGAAGTTTATTCCAACATCTTAAGTTATAGTATACAAAAACCTTTTTCAATTAAGACTTTATACAGAACTAAAACTGATGTGGGAAAAAAGCATCAGAGCTGGGGGGAAAAAAAGCTTTTGCAGTTGAAGACACCTGAACTGAGTGGGATGTGGATGCTGCCATATTCTTTTCCCCTCTTTAAACAATACCAGTTGCCTGGCAGTCCTGCTGATCTCTTTGGTCTAAATCACACACCTGAAACTAGCATGTGGCTAATTCAGTCAGAAACCTCATCTGATCTGCATGCTTGTTCAGAGCCTATGGCTAAGAGTACTAAGGTCCATACCCATGGCAAGATTTTAAGACTACGGTTCATTCTGCGAGACATTGCTTAACATCAATTCATTAAATGACGGTTACAGACTCCAGAGGAACCTCTACGCATGTTCATTTTGAAAGTCCGTCGTGGAGGTTTACATCGTCAATGGACTTTATCGAAAAAATAATTTTATTTGAACAATCATTTGCGTCACATCAGCCTCACCCTGCTTCCGATGTTGAAAGCTAGATCGTTGGCGATGGTGCACGATCTAATCTCTTCATGGTTACTCAGCTTTAGCAACCGAGGCTTAGCGGAGGGCCAGGTAATCTGCATTGTTTAAAAAATGACCTTCCCTCTTTAAATTTCAGCCAAATGTAAGCACATATTTTCTAGCCTGGAATATGTACTTTGTGTTTCAGTTACGACAGTCCAGGTATTTCCTCCTAAAGTGATCAGCTGCACAAAACTGTTGTCTTCCACACCTGCAGTAATGGAACTTCTGGCAGCCGGTGGAGGTGCTGGGTTATCTGTGTGCTCAGAATAACCACACTATTGAAATAAGTTCTGGAATTAAACTTTGCAATATGTAGAGCTGACCTGAAGGGATTGCTTATGTATCAGCAAAGGTGGAATAGGGAGTAGGTAATTAGGACAACTTCTTTAAAGAGCTTATCTAGAGGGAAAGTGTGAACATAGCATTTGTGACTTCTGTAAATAAGGAAGGCTAGAAGGGGAGGGGGGGGGAACAAACTATTACAAGCCAGGGAAAATTCTAGGAAACGAAAGGGTGCTTAGTTCCCTTTAAAGAGACACTGAAGCGAAAAAAAAATGATATTATGATTTGTATGTGTAGTACAGCTAAGAAAAAAAACATTAAGATCAGATACATCAGTCTAATTGTTTCCAGTACAGGAAGAGTTGAGAAACTCCAGTTATCTCTATGCAAAAAAGCTATTAAACTCTCCGACTAACTTAAGGTGGCCATACACTGGTCGATTTGCCATCAGATTCGACCAACAGATAGATCCCTCTCTGATCGAATCTGATCAGAGAGGGATCGTATGGCCACCTTTACTGCAAACAGATTGTGAATCGATTTCAGCCTGAAACCGTTCACAATCTGTGGTGGTGGTGGTGCTGCTGCCCCCCCCCTGCATACATTACCTGCTCCGCCGGCGCGAGTCCTCCCGGTCACCGCTGCTCTGTCTGCGCTCTGGTCTCCAGGTCCGGCATGCCTCACTTCTTCTAGCCCGGCAGGAAGTTTAAACAGTAGAGGGTGCTCTACTGTTTAAACTTCCTGCCGGGCTAGAAGAAGTGAGGCATGCCGGACCTGGAGACCAGAGCGCAGACAGAGCAGCGGTGACCGGGAGACTGGAGTCGCACCGGCTGAGCAGGTAATGTATGCGGGCTCTATTGCGTCGGTCGTCGGGCACTCGAACGCCGTTAGCGATGCGCTCTTTACCCGCCGGCGATCGACGGTTATTTTCCGCACGACGGGATCGGACGAAATGGATCGAAATTCGGCGTGTAGCGTGAACGATTGGCAGCAGATTCGATCCCAGTGATTGAATCTGCTGTCGAAACGGGCGCAAATCGGGCCAGTGTATGGCCAGCTTTAGTCGTGGAGAGGGCTGTTATCTGACTTTTATTATCTCAACTGTAATTGAACTGTTTACTTATCCTCTGCTAGAGGAGAGTTCATTACTTCACAGACTGCTCTGAAAGACTAATTTTGAATGCTGAGTGTTGTGTAATCTGCACATATTATAGAGTGATGCAATGTTAGGAAAAACACTATATACCTGAAAATAAAAATATGAGAATATTTTCTTTGCTGCTAATCTTCTAGTACTTATTCATAGTACACAACCAATTCATTATATCATATATTTTTTTTCGCTTCAGTGTCTCTTTAAAAGGAAATGTATGTGGCAGCCTCCACATATTTCTCGCTTCAGGTTCCCTTTAATTGGAGCAGTGTTGTATGTAACAGTTCTTCACAGTAGAGCATGTGCAGCACTCCTCTTCTGCATCTATTCTAAGTCCAGCTACAAATGTTGTAGTTTAAAAAACTTGGCAAAACTACAAAGGCACAACACTAGTGCACATGACAGGCGGGAGCCCCAGGCTATGCCACCAGCTGGGATCCCCATGCTGCATACAACACCAAAGGGCAGGGCAGGTGGACCCCAGTGCTCACAACACCAGGGTAATCGCCGCAAGTGCCCCTCAAGTCAATATCAAACACGAGAAGCAGATTCTCACTCCCAGGCAGCACTTTGCCATTTAAAGTAGTCCACACCCCCCAGGCGAGAGCGATACCTGCATATGGTGCCCCCTTCAGGTCACGTAATCTATGATTACGTGCGATCGAGCTCTCTCTCCTGTCTATGACCGTATTGTTTCAGGTCTTGCTTGATTTGGTGCTGCAGACACCGGTGTAAAGATGGCCATACATCTAGCGATTTGGCTGTATGATTGACCATTTGATTCAATCATTTTATAGAATCGAGAGGGAATAGTGTGTTCCAGAATTCCCAAGCGAAAGCCAAAGTGGCTGATGTCATGTCGAATCGACCAGCTTAGTCGTTTGATCAGGATGCAAGATATCGGTTGATGCCACAGGAATCTGTTTGTTTACATGTGATTCGATCAACTCTGAATCAATTTTTCCATTCAGAGACACAACATCGTTCAGATCAATTAGTGAAGGTGAATCGCGTATATTACCTGTAGTGTGTGGGCCCACAGGGTTGCTTTCACAAGTAATCACAAGTGATTACTCGTGATTCAAATGAGGCTTAATTGGTGCAGGTGTGCAGCGGGGATACAAGGGGCTATTTACCTATAATTCTGCCGTCCGCCCTGTGTTCCAAGCAGCTTGCACGCTTCCTATTCGTCGCGTTGCTAGCCTCACCCTGGCGCACTTCCTCCTTCAAGCCGGAAGGAGCTAGTGCACCGGTGTGAGGCTTGCAAAGCGACCAATAAGACGCGAGCAAGCTGTTTGAAATGCAGGGCGGATAGTGGAATTATGGGTAAATAACCCCTTGTATCCCTGCTGCACACCTGCGCCAATTAAGCCTCATTTGAATCACCGGTAATCACTTGTGATTACTTGTGAGAGCAACCCTGTGGGCCACTAGTTAATTAACTTTCGATCAACCATACTGAAGTCCATTCCTTAATAAAGTCGATCACTTAGTTGATTGAATCGGAATCGCTAGATGTATGTCTACCTTTAGTATTTGCACCTTCTTATTGGCTGACAAGCTATCTGCAGACCATTTTAAATGGCAAAGTGCTGTCTGGGAGTGAGCATTTGCTTCTCTTGTGTTTGGCAAAAATACCCCAATAATGCAGTCGTATTTAAAGAGAACCCGAGGTGGCATCTTGTTATCCTAACAGGATCGTGTGCACAATGACATGCCTCTGGGTCATTGTACCGCTGCTGCCAGATACCCCCTCCCCCCCCCCCCTCCCCGTGCTCTGCTGGCCTCCTTTAAAAGATCGTAAGGCTAGCCACAATCTGTTTTTCGCCATCCCCCTCTCTGCGCTCTGCTGTCCCCCTTAAAAGATTGTAAGGCTAACTACATCCTGCTTGTCGCTAGCCTGCTTTATTAATGTGAGGCTGTCAGTCAGCCTCGTAACCTCTCCCATTCGATTCCAGGCTCCCCCTGCCGCTCCTCACCTCTGTTAGCTTCCACCAATAGGAAGCCAAGCCGCGACCCAGCAGTACATCCTGGGTCATGGCTTGGCTTCCTATTGGAGGAAGCTAACAGAAGTGAGGAATGGCGGGGGGAGCCTGGAATCGAATGGGAGAGGTTACGAGGCTGACTGACAACCTCACGTTAATAAAGCAGGCTAGCGACAAGCAGGATGTAGTTAGCCTTACAATCTTTTAAGGGGGACAGCAGAGCGCAGAGAGGGGGATGGGGGGCTGCCAGCGGCATTACAATGACCCAGAGGCATGTTATTATGCACACAACGTGCCTCTGGGTCCTGTTAGGATAACAATATGCCACCTCGGGTTCCTTTTAGGGCTGGAACCCACAAGAGCGTTTTTTTGAGCATTTTGGCAGCGCTGCGATACGCTAGCGCTTTGCCAAAACGCTCAGCTGATGTTAATGGATGGGGCAACTTCCACAGGAGCGTTTCCCAGAAACGCAAACGCAGGACATGCAGCATTTTGGGTCCCAGGCCTTAAAGTGTACCAGAGCTGAGTTTAACTAAAAGGTGTTATTTTTTTTTTTTATACATACATACCTGGGGCTTCCGCGCCACCGTCCTCAGTCTTCTCCCTCTTTGGTAGCCGCTGGAGTGGTACGTAGGGGGCCCGCTTCTTTTGCGCAGACTGGCTGAAGTTACGGGACCTGGTACTGAAGAGGGAGAAGACTGAGGATGTCTTAGTCATTTCCTATATTTTATAAACAAAACAGAAAACATTATACATTTTACAAATGTTATTTACCAATTCATTTAAAGTCTTCTTGTGCAGACACCTCCCAGGCACTGGGAATTGGGGAGGCCAGTTTATCTAATAAACCAACACTTTATCTAATAAACCATCTCTTCTGCTAGGGTCTGCCCTTCTTCCTTCTCATCTTAGTGGTTCGGGAAGTCCCTTGCAACCTCCTTTAGCTCATACACATTTCCACCTTTTTACATCCTTTCCCACCTTACCCCCACAATGGAGCAGAGAATGGAATTTTTAGGAATCCTCAGCTGTGTTTCCCCGGGTGTGAGTTACCGTACATTGATTTCACATAAAGAGGAGGCCAGAAGAAGTGCAGTCTTATGGGGCACCGGAAGGTATGTTATTAGGGCAGCAAGTGGAGGATTATGGATAGTAAGACTGTAATGTACATACAGTGGTTTCAATTCCACGTACATTTATTAATCTCTTATTGCAGTTCTTGCCTCATGAATCTAAATGAATCTATAAACTTGCAGAAGGAAACTTAATTGGCCACAAGATTAAAACCAGTGATACGTGAATTGAATAACATTAACTTGTTACATTATCTCATTACAGTGGAACCTCTGAAGGGATGGCACGTATGCAACGAGAATGTTATGCAATTTGTCTGCACTGGCATAGATCAGTTGGAATCTTTTGAATGGACTTTATCAGTATTATCTATTCAAATAAATGTGATTGCATAACACTTTTGTTTTGTTTACAATTGATTGTTTATAACCTGTATCCAGGTAACAGTTATTTCCTGTGTGGGAGAGTTACACCATGTGTTAATTCAGCTTGAGAAAGGGTGGGGACACCCGAAACTGTTGCTGTATAACTTGAATTGTGCTCAGTTAAGAGTGTTTTGTGCTGCAACCTTTCTCTGTGTGTGTGTGTGTGTGTGTGTGTGTGTGTGTGTGTGTGTGTGTGTGTGTGTGTGTGTGTGTGTGTGTGTGTGTGTGTGTGTGTGTGTGTGTGATCCATGGTATCAGACAGCCAGACATTAGTTGTAGATTCTTTTAAAGGAACCTGGAGTGAGAGGCATAAGGTGGCTGCCATATTTTTTTTTTATTTTTTTTTTTAAATGTGGAGGGGGGAGAAGATTGCACATTCAAAGACCTGTCAGGAATTCATCCAAACAAGTGACTCTAGAAAATAGTCAAGTCTTTTGTTGAAATGAAAATAAACATGAGAGGATTAATTTTATGTTTTTTACTAAAGGTAAATTAAACTGAGTTTCATAGTTTAGGCCTGGTGCACACCAAGCGTTTTTTGTAGAGTTTTTTCAAAAACGCTGCTGCCTGTGAAAACGCTTGGCTAATGTATCTCAATGGGATGGTGCACACCAGCGGTTTGAGGTTTTTAGCAAACCGCAAACATGGCTCCTGCAGCATTTTTGCTGTTTGCAAATTCCTTTCTGCCTCAATGTAAAGTATAGGAAAAGCTCAAACCGCTCTGGAAAACGCTAAATCAGAGGGGTGTTCCAGGCATTTTGTTACAGAAGCTGTGCAGTAACCGCTTTACTGTAACAATATATGACATCTGCTACACAAAAAACGCTCCAAAAAATGCCGGGAGTGTTTAGAAAACCTTTCTAAACATGCCTAGAATCGCTCTGAAAATCTGCTTCAAAAACCTAGCGTTTTGAAGATCTGCTAGAGGTTTTTGGTGTGCACTGGGTCTTAATGTTTATTTTAAGGACCCTTTTCCACTAGATGCAAATTTGCTTGCTATTTTTCGCATGCAAAATTGCATTCAAATTTGTATACGTCTTTCTTTCATGTGAATTTGTATGCCTAATGACTAATATTTCATTTTATTTCTCATTTTTGGAATCCTGTGTCCGAAGCCAATCCTGATGTCATTTTCTCCCTTAAGGCAGCCATACACTGGTCGATGTGCCATCAGATCGACCAGCTGACAGATCCCTATCTGATCGAATCTGATCAGAGAGGGATCGTATGGCTGCCTTTCCTGCAAACAGATTGTGAATCGATTTCAGCCTGAAACCGATCACAATCTGTTGTGGTGGTGCTGCCGCCGCTCCCCCCGCCGGTATACATTACCTGAGGCTGGCTCCCGGGCGTGATGTCCCCGTCATGTGGCACCTCCGGCTCCGGCATCCGCATAGAACTTACGCTATCACACCAGTGACAGCGGAAGTTCAAATAGAGCGCCCTCTAGTTGTACTTCCGCTGTCACTGGCATGACAGCGGAAGTTATACGAGGATGCCGGAGGCGCCATGACGGGAGCAGTGACGGACGGGATGCCCGGGAGCCAGCCTCAGGTAATGTATACCTGATCGGATCGGCCGCCGCTAGCGACGCGCTCCCTACCCGCGGGCGATCGAGGGTAATTTCCCGCACGGCGCGATCGACGGACCGATCCGATTTCGGGAGGAAATCGGATCGGCGGGTGCGTGTTGCGCGAACGATTGGCAGCAGATTCGATCCCAGTGATCGAATCTGCTGTCGAAACTGCCGCAAATCGGGCCAGTGTATGGCCACCTTTACTCTTTTTCCTCTCCTCTGCCTGATTGTGTTTGCCCTTCTCGCAGTCTTCAGACACTCCCACACAGCTCTGCAGTTAGAAGTGCATCATCACAAATCATTGTATGACTTTGCCTGACTTATTTGTATGGATCGTATTTCAGCTGAGTCACTTTCCCAGCTTCTAGGCACAATAAATATTGGCCAATCATAGAGGAAAAGAGGTGTGGGAGGGAAAAACGGGAGTGAAAGAAACTTCAGCCAATCAGGCTGCATTAGTTATATCTGAGGGGAAAAGGGGAGGAAAGTAAAGAAGAAGAAAAACCAGCATGCACTGCAAGTTCTCTTTTGCGGCAGATGTACCAAATAAGAGCCAGGGGACCTGGTAAATGATATTCTATTGAGAAGAAAATTAAGGGTGATTTTTTTTAACTTTTGGTTAGCATCATTCTTATTTGTTTACCATATAAAAATAGAGAATATTTTTTTTTTTTTTTTTTTTATGCCTAACAGTTACTTTTTAATGCACATACAGAATTCTTCATTACCAGCATAGCGTCAATGAAAAGCTAATAAGATGTATGAAGGAGGGCCCCTAGTGCATCCCCTACTACTACGCTACTGGCTGTTTAAAACTACAGTTTGCTTTCCCTAGCAACATTCAGACTGGCCTTGCTGTATATTTTGTCATGTTTGCAATAATTTAACCATTTAAGCCGTTTGGACTTAGCTGCTACGTCCAAAAGGCTGTTGCTCCCGCACTGCCGCCCGTTAGCTCAGACATCAATGAATGGGATGCAGTTAGAGTCCCCGTTAGAATGATCGCTGGCTTCTATGGAGAAGCTGCGATCGTTCTGTTTCACATCCCCTCTTTACATCCTGTAAGCGTACATAGTACGCTTACAGGATGCCCCCCAAAAAATGACTGAGGCCATCTTGTGGTAGTAAAACTACATCTACATGCATTTTTTTTTTTTAAGTTAACGGACACACAATTACATTTTAAAATTAACTGTTTACCTCCACACTCTCCCAAAAATACCCACATCAATTTTTTAACTAAAAATAAATAATTACATTTAAAAAAAACAAACCAAACATAAATGGTTACTAAGGGTCTGAACTTTTTAATAGATATGTCAAGAGGATATATTACTATTATTTTTAAATTATAAACTTGTAAATTGAGATGGACGCAAAACTGAAAAAATGCGCCTTTATTTTGAAATAAAATCTCGGCGCCATACATTGTGATAGACATGTCAGGAACGGGCACGCCTGCGTATACGATTCCCGACTGTGGGTTTGACCAGATCGAGAGGGGAAGCAACCTTAGTAGAGCTACCACAAGGCTCAAACACTTCTCACTGCCACCACCATCTGTTGCTAGACACGTCCACTCTGCTGTCGAGTGCTCAGCACGCAATCCGTGTTTTCGTATTCGGGTCAGCTTTGCGCTTTAAGCCGAATACGGGAATGCCACGCCCACACACACAGTTGCAATTTTACACTGTAGTGAAGCAAAACCACTTACAGTCGTTCCGAATGATACTGTTAGCCACTCCGAGACTTCCCACTCTGCTGTCGAGCGCGGTAGTGACCCATACACACAATGCAATTACAATCTTATACGGTAGTGTTGCTCAATCATACAATCAGGCATGGACTTATACACCGTTACACTTCAGTCTCTTCTACTAGGCTATGAGTGTTAGTTTAGTACAGCAGAAGTCAAAATTATTAAGTAACAATTTAATATTCCAGGAAAAAAGTGTAACAATGCAGAAAATAATATATACAAAAGATTTACAAAAACAAAGTGAAAGTTACAATGATACACACTAGACAATTTGCAAAAATAAAAGGGAAATAAAAAACATTACCATCGTAGGTTAGAACGTGGTTGGCGGGAGAACGCCGTTTCCGATTTGATCGGGATCATCCCTAGCTATGCGCTAACTGCAAGAGAAGATGATCTGTGACTGTCCTAGCTGCTGTTTTATAGCAAAATGTGTGCCCCGGGGCCCCCAATGTCCCAAGAATAATCTAATTTCCTGTTTAACCCGTGCAACTTCAAAGCGTTCCTGTGTTAGTGTTTGATCTTTTCAGAGATTCCAGAACACTTCCATAAACCCAATTGCCACAGGTAAAAATTGTATCAAAAGGACTTCAACCCTTCACCCACTTCCAGTAGGCTGTCCTATGTAAATTTCAAACATTCCTGTGTTAGCTTCCACTGTCCCCAGACTATGGTAGTCTTGCTTTGTATATTGGGACAATGGGCTGTCTCCAGAGTTCAAAAGCCATGCAGACCAGCCTATTCTTCCTCAAGTGACTGCTAATTAGCAGTTCCCTGCTACCCCAGGAACACAATACAAATGTAGTTTCACAGACAATCACACCTGAGACAGCAGATTAAAGGTGACAGACTAGAGGCCTAATGAGCCATTTCCTTGCCACAAGCTAGCAACTCAAGGCAACAACTCCGTTCTAGCAGGCATACACGTGACACAGGCAGAAAAATTAAAGAATATGTTCCTGTATTATCCTTATCGGCACCCCAGTATATCACCACAGGACATAATTTAAATGGTGTAATAACTGGGACAAATGGGCAAGTAAATTATGTGGGTTTTAATTATAGTAGCATGTATTGTTTTAAAACTACAGTGGGATGCGAAAGTTTGGCAAACGTTGGTAATCTTCATGATTTTCCTGTATAAATCGTTGGTTGGTATGATAAAAAAATGTCAGTTAAATATATCATATAGGAGATACAAACAGCGATATTTGAGAAGTGAAATGAAGTTTATTGGATTTACAGAAAGTGTGCAATAATTGTTTTAACAAAATTAGGCAGGTGCATAAATTTGGGCACCACAGAAAAGAAATGAAATCCATATTTACTAGATCCTCCTTTTGCAGAAATTACTGCTTCTAAACGCTTCCTGTAGATTCCAGATTCCAGTGAGAGTCTGGATTCTGGTTGAAGATATTTTGCACCAGAGATAATGACCAGTCTCTACCAGTACTTTACAGAAAATAATCTAATTACAGAAAATCTAACAGAAAATTGTATGGTGTGTACTAGGCATTAGCTAGTCTGCTGTTTTTGCATACAGTGTGTACCTGAATCCTATATCAGCAAGTCCTGACAGTGAGGCCCAGTGCACACCAAAAACCTCTAGCAGATCTGCAAAACGCTAGAAGTTTTTGAAGCCAATTTCAGAGGGATTCTAGACATGTTTAGGCTCTATTCACACATGCGTTTTCAAAACGCCAGCAATTTTTGCCGGCGTTTTGCAGGAGTGATTTTACCGCGATTTCACGCGGAAAAATCACTGAACAGTGCGTTGATTTTGGCGCGATTGCGTTTTGTGCTTCTATAGCACTGAAACGCGTTCGCCTGAAAATCACCTGAAAATGGGGCAGGCTACGCGTTTTCATTTGGCGTTTTTGTGCGATTTGCGCTAATCGCCCAAATGAGAACGGGCCCATAGACTTTCATAGCATTTGAGCGTTTTGCCGAAATCGCGGCAAAACGCTCTAGTGTGGGGCCTGAGAGAGGTTTTCTAAACAGGCCTAGCGTTTTTTGAAGTGTTTTTGTGTAGCAGATTAATATTGTTACAGTAAAAGCTGTTACTGAACAGCTTCTGTAACAAAAACGCCAGGAAAACCGCTCTGATCTCGCGCTTTTCAGAGCTGTTTTCCACTTTCCTATACTTTAACATTGAGGCAGAAACGCCTCAGAAATCTAAAAAATGCAGCAGACCCTGAGTTTGCGTTTGGGGAAAAACAAGCCTCTTTGGTGTGCACCAGCCCATTCACTTTCATTAGCCAAGAGGTTTTTCCCCTGCAAGCGTTTTAAAAAACGCTTCAGAACCGCTCTGGTGTGCAGCAGCCCGAAGGCTAGTTACACACCGGGACGTTGCGTTATAGTGGACGTTATGGTCGCATAACGTCCCCTAACGCAACGCCTGCCGGTGTTGGTAGAGGACGTTGAGTGAGCCGCGTAAAGCGGCTGTTTCCGCATTAGGGCAGTGAGAGTGGCGCTTATTGGCCGGCAGGACCACATGATGCGGAGTGAAACACTCCGCATCACGTGGTACCGCCAGCCAATCAGCGGCCACCAGTGCAGTGCATATTGAGTAGCCATGTGTGCGGCTACGTAGCGGCCTCTCCCCGCCTCCTCTCCGCCCCAACACTGAGCATGTGCAAACAGTCTAACGCGGCTTAAGCCGCTGGAACGCTATAGTATGCTGCACGTTCTGAAGAACGTGCAGCGTTACATGTAACGCAACGTGGGCCATGTGAACAGCCCCATTGACTTTGTATTGCTGTGAGTTGGGGAGCGTTACAGGCTGCACTAACGTGCGCCTGTAACGTCCCTGTGTGGAAGCAGCGTAAAAGTGCGTACACACGCACTACTATAAGGGACGGTCCAGCGATAGAGCGTGTGTACAGTCTTTTGGCAGACTGATAACACGGTTTCTGAACGATCCGCTAATTTAACTATTGTGCATCCCTGCGTAAATATGTTGGCTCTTTATAAATACAATAAATAATAATGGGTGATGTTTTCTTACCTCATCAATAAAATGCATTTTAAGCCACAAGCAACCTAGAAAATACTCAGAATAATTTTGAGAGTACTTTTCCGCCTACTTTTTGGTTCTTTTTAAATTTCAGAGTGTTGAAGTTACTTTAACCACTTGCCGACTGCCCACAGCCAATGGGCGACGGCAAAATGGACGCCGAAAGGACCGCAATACGCCCTTGGGCGTTGCGTCCTTTCGGCATGCCCGGGGAGCGATCGCGTCACTAGTGACGCGCATTTCCCCCGGCAACTGGATCCGCCCACCCACGACGACAACCCGCCGGCTGTTTGGAAGCGCCGGCGGGTTGTTAACCCCACGATCGCCGCATACAAAGTGTATAATACACTTTGTAATGTATACAAAGTGTATTATACAGGCTGCCTCCTGCCCTGGTGGTCCCAGTGTCCGGGGGACCCCCAGGGCAGGCTGCAGCCACCCTAGTCTGCACCCAAACACACTGATCCTGCCCCCCCCTTCCCTCTGATCACCCACAGCACCCCTCAGACCACCCCCAGACCACTGTTTGCACCCAATCACTCCCCTAATCACCAATCAATCACTCCCTGTCTCTGTCAACGCTATTTTTTTATTTTAGGTCCTTCCTGCCCCCTGGGGGCTCCTGATCACCCCCCCCCATCACTCAGATTCTCCCCAGACCCCCCCCCCCCCCCCGTGTACTGTATGCATCTATCCCCCCTGTAATAACCCACTGATCACTTGTCAATCACCCCCTGTCACTGTCACCCATCAATCAGCTCCTAACCTGCCCCTTGCGGGCAATCTGATCACCCACCCACACCATCAGATCGCCCGCAAACCTGCCGTCAGATCACCTCCCAAGTGCATTGTTTACATCTGTTCTCTCCTCTAAACACCCACTAATTATCCATCAATCACTCATCAATCACCTCCTATCACCACCTGTCACTGTTACCCATCAGATCAGACCCTAATCTCCCCCTTGCGGGCACCCAATCACCCGCCCACACGCTCAGATTGCCCTCAGACCCCCCTTATCAATTCGCCAGAAAATTTTTTCCTCCCAGTCTTCCCTGTAATAACCCACTGATCACCTGTCAATCACCCCCTGTCACTGCCACCCATCAATCAGCCCCTAACCTGCCCCTTGCAGGGAATATGATAGCCCACACCATCAGATCACCTGCAGACCCGCCGTCAGATCACCTCCCAAGTGCAATGTTTACATCTGTTCTCTCCTCTAAACACCCACTAATTACCCATCAATCACCCATCAATCACCCCCTGTCACTGCTATCCATCAGATTAGACCCCTATCTGCCCCTAGGGCACTCAATCACCAGCCCACATCCTCAGAACGCCCTCAGACCCCAGCCCTGATCACCTCGCCAGTGCATTGCTTGCATCTATTCCCCCCACTAATCACACCTTGAGACACCCATCAATCACCTTCTGTCACCACCTGTCACCCCCTAGCTCACCTACTCATCAGATCAGGCCCTAATTTGCCCCGTGTGGGCTCATGATCACTCGTCCAAACCCTCAGATCCCCCTCAGACCCCCTTCCGATCACCTCCCCAGTGCATTGATTGCATCTATTTTCCCCTCTAACCACCCCCTGAGACACCCATCAATCACCTCCTGTCACCCCCCCTAGCACTCCTATCCATCAGATCAGGCCCAATACAACTTGTCGTCTAAGAGACCACCCTGCATTCGCCCCCTCATAGACCACCTGTCATCAAAATTTGCAGATGCTTATACCCCTGAACAGTCATTTTGAGGCATTTGGTTTCCAGACTACTCCTCACGGTTTTGGGCCCCTAAAATGCCAGGGCAGTGTAGTAACCCCACAAGTGACCCCATTTTAGAAAGAAGACACCCCAAGGTATTCCGTTAGTAGTATGGTGAGTTCATAGAAGTTTTTATTTTTTTTGTCACAAGTTAGTAGAAAATGACACTTTGTGAAAAAAAAAATCAATTTCCGTGAACTTGTGACAAAAAATATAATCTTCTTTCAACTCACCATACTACTAGCGGAATACCTTGGGGTGTCTTCCTTCTAAAATGGGGTCACTTGTGGGGTTCCTATACTGCCCTGGCATTTTAGGGGCCCTAAACCGTGAGGAGTAGTCTAGAAACCAAATGCCTCAAAATGACCTATGAAATCCTAAAGGTACTCATAGGATGTTGGGCCCCTTAGCACAGTTAGGGTGCAAAAAAGTGCCACACACGTGGTATCGCCATACTCAGGAGAAGTAGCATAATGTGTTTTGTGGTGTATTTTTACACATACCCATGCTGGGTGGGAGAAATATCTCGATAAATAGACAATTGTGTGTAAAAAAAAATATCAAAAAATTGTAATTTACAGAGATATTTCTCCCACCCAGCATGGGTATATGTAAAAATACACCACAAAACACATTATACTACTTTTCCTGAGTATGTCGGTACCACGTGTGGCACTTTTTTGCACCCTAACTGCGCTCTGGGGCCCAAAGTCCAATTAGTACCTTTAGGATTTCACAGGTAATTTTGAGAAATTTGGTTTCAAGACTACTCCTCACGGTTTAGGGCCCCTAAAATGCCAGGGCAGTATAGAAACCCCACAAGTAACCCCATTTTAGAAAGAAGACACCCCAAGGTATTCTGTTAGGGGTATGGTGAGTTCATAGAAGATTTTATTTTTTGTCACAAGTTAGCGAAAATTGATTTTTATTGTTTTTTTTTTTTTCACAAAGTGTCAATTTCCGCTAACTTGTGACAAATACTCCTAACAGAATACCTTGTGGTGTTGTCTTTCTAAAATGGGGTCACTTTTGGGGTTCCTAAACTGCCCTGACATTTTACGGGCCCTAAACCATGAGGCGTAGTCTTGAAACCAAATGTCTCAAAACTACCTGTGAAATCCTAAAGGTACTCATTGGACTTTGGGCCCCTTAGCGCAGTTAGGCTGCAAAAAAGTGCCACACGTGGTATTGCTGTACTCAGGAGAAGTAGTATAATGTGTTTTGGGGTGTATTTTTACACATACCCATGCTGGGTGGGAGAAATTTCTCTGTAAATTAACAATTGTGTGTTAAAAAAATCAAAACATTGTCATTTACAGAGATATTTCTCCCACCCAGCATGGGTATGAGTAAAAATACACCCCAAAACACATTATACTACTTCTCCTGAGTACAGCAATACCACATGTGTGGCACTTTTTTGCAGCCTAACTGCGCTAAGGGGTCCAAAGTCCAGTCCAATGAGCACCTTTAGGCTTTACAGGGGTGCTTAGAATTTAGCACCCCCAAAATGTCAGGACAGTAAACACACCCCACAAATGACCCCATTTTGGAAAGTAGACACTTCAAGATATTCAGAGAGGGGCATGGTGAGTCCGTGGCAGATTTCATTTTTTTTTTTTTTTTTTTGTCGCAAGTTAGCAGAAATGGAATTTTTTTTTTTTTGTCTCGGTGTCATTTTCCGCTAGCTTGTGACAAAAAATAAAATCTTCTATGAACTCACCATGCCTCTCAGTGAATACTTTGGGATGTCTTCTTTCCAAAATGGGGTCATTTGGGGGGTATTTATACTATCCTAGAATTTTAGCACCTCATGAAACATGACAGGTGCTCAGAAAAGTCGGAGATGCTTGAAAATGGGAAAATCCACTTTTGGCACCGTAGTTTGTAAACTCTATAACTTTTACCCAAACCAATAAATATACACTGAATGTTGTTTTTTTTTTATCAAAGACATGTAGCACAATAAATTTGGACAAAAATGTATACAGAAATTTTACTTTATTTGACACATTTTATTACAGAAAGTTAAAATCATTTTTTTGAGAAAATTCATGACTTTTTGATGAATATAATAAAAACTAAAACTCGCAGCAGCAATCAAATAGCATCAAAAGAAAGCTGTATTACTGACAAGAAAAGGAGGGAAAATTCATTTAGATAGTAGGTTGTATAACCGAGCAATAAACCGTTAAATCTACAGTGGTCTGAATGGAAAAAAAGGCTCTGGTCCTTAAGGGGTAGAAAGACTGTGGTCCTCAAGTGGTTAAACAGAAGATGAAAAGTTATCTCCTAGGGGAAAAAGTTAATTGAATAAGGACCCCAGAATAAGGTTTTTTTAAATATCCTGTATTAAGTTAGTTGGCAAATGTAATGTACAGATTTTTACTTTGATCACCTTTGATTACCTCTGTAAACCTTTTGCTTTTGTTGATGGGAAACTGGCCAATTATCCAGGGCCTCCAATTGCAGTGCAGCTCTCCCCTCAGGTGGTGCCTGGGCATCCCTGCACCTACATTTAGTTGCTTGTAAAATACTGCTCTATGAGACTCTGTTTACAATTTTTTTATATTTTTAAGAGAACCTGAGCTGAAGCTTGGGTTCGGAAATACATACTTGCCTAAGGAGAGGGAAGCCAATGGATCCTAATGAGGCTTCCCTCACTGTCCTTTTGTCCTGTTGCCACTTGCGGACCTTCCAGCTGATCGGGGCCACGTTCCTCTTCTGGTTGGAATGGCTCTGGCTCAGTGCTAGCTTACTGTAGTCGCAGCTGTGCTCATGCTTGAAGAGCAGCAAGGCCCAGATCAGATTGCGACAAGCCCTTATCGGTAATCTTTGGAGGGTGTGCGTTTAGAAAGGGTACACCAGAGGCCAGCGAGGGAAACCTCATTAGGATCCCGCGGCTTCCCTCTTCTTAGGTATGTGATTTTTGTACCGGACTTTCGGCTGAGGTACACTTTATCTCCTAATGCTGGGTACACACTGAGATTTTCTGGCCGATTTACTGTCAGATCGATTTATTTCCAACATGTCCGATTCGCTTTCCGATTGATTTCCAAGCATTTTCCAATCGATTTCCGTTCACTTTAATAGGAAACCGATCGGAAAACGCTTGGAAATCGATCGGAAAGCAAATCGGACATGTTGGAAATCGATCTGACAGTAAATCTGCCAGAAAATCTCATAGTGTGTACCAAGCATTAGTCTACCTTCAGCTTGGACTGCATGTCATAGAAAAATTTAGAAATGCTTCTTTTGCAGCAGAGCACTGGTGCTCATCTGCTCACTGCAGACATTCTGCAGCCTCTTAGCAATCCTGCTCCTATTCCTGGTGGTCATTCAATGTAAGAAAGGATCACTTTTAGCTCTGAGCCATAATGTGGACCACCCCTCAATGTGGGGGGGGGGCACTGGATTTTTTTTGGACAGGGAGGGTGTGAGGCGATGGTGAAGATGCTCACACCCTGTTTATGATAAGGGTCTATGGGGCTGTAAATAATTGCCAGTATATTTTAAAAGGAAACACCTCTTTTTGCGCAAGTAAGTCTGACTGTTGTAGACTTCAAGGTTGAATTTGAACTTTTTGCAGTTTTGAAAATAAAAGAAAACATCTGGTTATTGTGTGCTATAACTCCATTTTCGTTTTCCTGCCAGCTGTACTCTGTAAATAAATCTACAGCAAACACAATTTCACTACTTTAATACTCAGGCAAACGCTTGTGTTAACGCTGGCCAAGAGTGTAAAGAATACTTTGGAGTGATCCGATGCAAATTCAAGCATCTCTAAGAAAATTTGTAGTTTGACGATGATTACTAACAGGTGTTTAAGCTGCACGATTGTTGAAATGGTCCGATTTAAGCAATATGGTGTCATACTTCTACCTTCTATGAACCTTTGATTTTGCAGAGATTAGATGTGTTTACGGTTTTATCTGTTGAATTATCACATTTTTAATAGCCATTGTAAAAAAGGCATTTATTTAGTTTTCTAGCAGTTTTCTCACATTGACCAGAGCACAGGGCAGCAAGTTCTCACCTTTTTTGATCACAAGCCCTTTGAATAACTGCCCTTCTGCTTTTTGTACTGCTCTCTTGAATTATTCACCTTGACTTCTGCTCCTGTCCCATGCTCTGTTTGTAACATAGCAGTTAGTGTATTAGGCCACATTCATGGTGCAGCATAACATCGCTTTGTAATGTGGCTTACCGCATTGCAATGTACCACCTATGTGTAGTTTACAGTGCAGCAGTATGTTCATGCTAAACACATACGTTAAAGGAAACCTGAGATGGGAGGATAGAAAATGACACATACCTGGGGCTTCCTCCAGCCCCTTCAGGCTGATTGCTCTCTCGCCACCAACCCACGCCAAATGGATTCTCTGCTATTTGGGCCGATGCGCAGAGGGTCTGGAGGAAGTGCCAGGTATTTATAAATGTTTTTACCCCAGGTCTCATGTACATTTTAACAGTAAAACAGAAGCATACTTTTCATTGATATGCAACACTGTACTCGACACAGTGCGAACATGCTGCACTGCTGTCCTGATCTGTTGCATTGCATTTCTGTTGTCACAGGAAATGCAGTGGCCGCTATGAACATGGCCTCAAATTTGTATAACAAATTATGGGCTTGATTCATCAAGCAGCGCAGCTTAAAGGGAACCAGAGATGAGGGAAAGCTTAAAAATGGAAAAAGATGTTATACATACCTGGGGCTTCATCTAGCTCCATAAGCCTGGATCGCTCCCACGCCGCCGTCCTCCACTGCCTCTATCGCCGGAACCAGGTCCCGTCACTTCCGCCGGACGCGACCAGACTTCCGCATCCACAGGGGCTCCCTCCAGCTCTGTACGCATGCGCCTGCATAGTTGGGAGGGAGCACACTGCGCTTGCGTCGACTGGACGAAGTGACGGGACCCGGTACTGGCGATAGAGGCAGCAGATAGAGGCGGCGTGGGAGTGATCCAGGCTTATGGAGCTGAAGGAAGCCCCAGGTATGTATAAATCTATTTCTTCTTCATCTCTGGTTCTCTTTAATCTTTGCAGCTTAATGACCCCTAGTGCACCGTGTGCACACATTACATAGTAGTGCGCGCTGCCATGTAAGGAGTGTGCCTTCCTTAGTTACGCACATTGCAATGCACGTAACATTGACTGCGGGTGGCCCTGCTTCTGTGAAGTGTCGCTAATGCGATACTTCACTCACGGCCGCTACTGTGTTAATTTACATAGCAATGTAATACTGTACTACAGTAGCGGCCGCGAGTGCGGTATCGCGGTGGTGATACTTCACATAAGCAGGGCCATCCGCAGTTAATGTTATGCACATTGCTTCGCGCATTGCAATGCGCTTAACTAAGGAAGGCACACTCCTTACATGGTAGCGCGCAGTGCTATGTAAGGTGTGCATAGGGCGCACTACCGGTCATTAAGTCGCGCTGCTTGATGAATGAAGCCCTATGAGTGTTAAACAAACTATCTTGACATGTTCAATTGTGTGTTACATTACTTGAAGCTGTAAAATACTATACTGTCCATTTTTCAAATTACCCCCAACATAGACTCGGTATAAAACTTAAAACCCTAGGTGATACTACCAGTGCTCTGGAGTTGGAGTAGAGGATTCGGAGCAATGTTTGGTACTTTGAGTCGTTGGTTTCATAAACTGATTAGTCAGTCTGAGTTGGAGTGTGATTTTTGTACCCAGACCATTTCCTGCAAGGGCTGTGGAGTAGGAGTTGAGGAGTCTGAGTTATTTTGGGTACCTGGAGTCTGTGTTGGAGTCGGTGGTTTCATTAACTGAGGACTCGGATGATTTTTGTACTGACTCCACAGCCCTGGATACTACCATAGAAACAGGACTTTTATCTGGTGCTCTGCAGAGAAAAACCATTAGGTCCACAAATTAAAGCTCTTCATGCAGCACCTTTTTCTATGTTCTTCTTTGCAATAACCAAAGTATGTTTGTGTAATTGATAAGATAACCCCATGGTGTTTCATTGGTTCAGACATTTTACAGAAAAATGTTTCTAATTTATACCTTTTAACAATCTTTTTGTTCTTCAAAAGTTTATCAGCTGCAGAAGTTTTGAGTGCAGCCCGCCAGCTGGCAGACCTGTGCCGTTTAAGTCAGGAGATGAAATGAGGAACAGATTGTGTGCACCACAGGTCCAGAGCAAGGTGCTCCTCACAAATCACTAAATTTTCCAATAAAACTAGCGCCTAGATCCTTTTTTTATCCCCCCCCCCCTCTTTGGGGGGAATTTGTAAACGTTTCCTCCAGTTGCTGAGCATCCTCTCTAATGGTGGTCTGTCAAACCTCTATTGTAGCCACCATCCACTCCTCCTGTTTTGGGGCTTGTCCCTCTGTTTCTTTAGCATATGGAAGGAACTTTTCTATTGGATTAAATGGATTTAAATCTGGTGACTGGCTTGACCATTCAAGAATTTTCCATTTTTTAGCTTGGAGAAACTATCATGTTGCCTTAGCAGTATGTTTGGAATCCGTATCTTGTTGCAAGTATGTGTGCATGCATGTGTGTGCAATATGTTTTTGAAAGACAATGTTTCATGTTTTTGAAGATGGTAGGGAGTTTTGTTTCTTTTTAAATTCCAGTTCTTAAATGTTGTTTTTAATACATTTTGCCATGGTTTTTATGCTGTAACACAGAGCTAGTGACAAGTCCCTTTTTAGAGGACTAGACCCCTGATATCTCTCCTACCATTGCCATCGGGAACACCATGCGTCTGCACACAATACATCCCTGTAGTGGCTACAGTCGCAAGGATGCTGTAGAGCAGAGTTCCCCAACCCTGTCCCCAAAGCCCATCAATATCCATACTAAGTGTTTTGCAGAAGACCACACGCATTCACGGATAGGGTAATTTGTATTTCAGCAGAGCTGATTAACCTTTTGCCAGCCATTTTTATTTAAATGTTTTAAGTGCGCTGCAGCGCCACGTTATTTTGTGCCTCACCAGCCTGCCTGTGTGCCTCCCACAGCCTAATGCAGAGTGGGGCAGGGGGGTGCTTCATATTTACCTGATCTGGACAAATGAGCAGCTGTACTATTAGCCCAGTATAGCTAGCTGCAGCACCAGTTTCCCAAGTTATTGTACACAAGATAACTCATTCATGGTTACTAATGGGTTAAAGAGGAACTGAAGTTTCTTTTTAACATTCCTGTATTCATTTATAAATCACTAGGTAGAAGGTCCGCCCGTTAATAAACTGACACTGGCCGCGAACCCCCCCCCCTTAAAGAAAAACTCCCGCACGGCCACGACCAGTGCACATTCAAGACTCGCGACCCCTGCCTGCCCCCCTGCGCCCATCCTTCTCCCTGTCTGAAGTCCATCCACATGCCGAGCATGTACGACGGGCACAACGCACGGACACAGGCGGACTTGGCGACAGAGATATTATACAGGACACTGGTTCCCAACCGGTGTGCCGCAACACACAACACCAGGTATGTGTAGCCGCGTTTCCCCCGCTCTGCCTCCTCCCCGCGTGCCGGCTCTGTCCTCTGCTCAGTGTATTAGAGCAGTGCTTCAAGAAAATGGCTGCCGACGTCCGCATTTGCACTAACTACTATGACCGGAGGGCGGAGGCAAATCGGCGAGGAGGGAGCCAGAGAGTGAAAGGGGACCCTGAGCTCGGAACGTCCTCTCTGCTCTAAAAGATACACAACAGCATAATAACTTTTAATAACACAGACCTGAACTCAATGTCCTCTCTGTTCTAAACGATACAACCGCATAATAACCTTTTACATATTGCCCCTGCAGCAACCTTACTGTTGTGCTGTTTCGGGCTCCTGCCCATCTTCATGCTGCCTAGTTCTAAAATGACATAAAAACACACCCAAATATATATACAAATGTAACCAATCACAGATCATATATTAATTATTAGAGGACCTGATGGACAACAGACTATTTAAACATCTAGTCACACCTCCAGCACCCCCATTGGTGGATCCAATCCAGATCCCAATATTTAAAAATTAACAGTTGATAAAGGCTAAAAAAGTACCGTAATCAGGCATACCTCATGAATGTAATAGTAGAAGTTCTATCAGATCGCACTGATGGCAAAAGCCAATCGGCCATAGATTGTCGAAAACCATATTCTAGTGCTAATCAGGGCTGTGGAGTCGGAGTTGGAGTCGGGGCAATTTTGGGCACCCGGAGTTGCAGTCGTTGATTTCATAAACTGAGGAGTTGGAGTCGGATGATTTTTGTACAAAATCCGCAGCCCTGTTAAGTATTAGACTAAGGAATCGGAGTCGGAGTCTGAGCCATTTTGGGTACCCGGAGTTGGAGTCGGAATCGTGGTTTCAGAAACTGAGGAGTCAGAGGATTTTTGTACCGACTCCACAGCCCTGGTGCTAATGTAAACACACGCCAAACGTACGCATCAAAATGACGCAGTAATAGCAAAATAGAAAATGAGAATTGGCTCTTGGGTGCATGAAAAGGACCGAAATTTTATTCATATATCACAAATATCAAACATGAAAAATACAAATAACCCATAAATATAAAATGACCCCATAAAATTACTCCTCACATAACCTCCAACAACCCAGGGGCTGCAGTCCCCTATAAACAATTAGTAACCTGCACCATGAGAACTTGAAATGGTACCACTAATGTAGGTGAGATGAAAAAGCACAAAGGGTCAAGCCCGCCATATAATGGACAGTTGGAAGCCAGCGGATGCAGGCAAAGCTCATAAATGATGTGAGCACAAAGGAGCAGATGGAGTGGCAGCATCCAGAAAGACACACAGCAACACACTGAAGCTTGAATAGGTAGATAGCGTCTAGGCAAGCTAATGGCATGCAGTGTTGATGGCCAATAGTGTAACCTGATGACAGGCAATGGCAAGTGTGAGCAAACAGTCCCCCAAACGCAAAGTATGCATAGGTGAGGCAGAGCTGAAGATCTTCACAGGTATAAGCACATATGCCAAATGTAGTTAACAGTCCCTCATTCGCACGGCATGTGCAGCCAAACAAGCAGGTGTGTGTTAAGAATGATGGCCTCTCATAGTTACCAAATAGCAATGGCAAGGTCCATAAGGCTGTGCGGATGCATGCTAGGCTTCCCTTGTGCTGGCAAGAGGCTGACCCAAATGGCCTGTACGCTCAATGTCCGTGGGACCAAGGAGGTGTAGATTAGAAGTGATGTGGAGGTGTGGAGGAGTGGACGCTGTCAGGAGGAGCCTGACATGTTTCGCCGCACCTAGCGGCCTTTTCAAAGGCAGACAGCGTGGAAATATGCATGGACGCCATGCCGGCGTCCATAAATGCTGACTGCGGCCGCGCGGCCCGCCCCCCGGCCCACCCCCAGTTACAGACATCATCCCGACACGCCCACCGGAGTTGTGTGTATGTGTGGCCAGCAAATGGAGCGCAGGTGCGCTCCAACCAATGCGCATCACACAACGGCGCAAGATGGCGCCGGGTGGCTGACGTCAAAGGTGGCCACCCAATAGGGAGGACGGAGGAACAGGGCGATGAGCCAGGGCGGACAGCGCGGCCACACGCAGCACATAATGTATATAAATGAACCAAAGTGCATGCATATATACACCTAAAGAAATGAAAAACAAAACACACAACCAGTAATACTGCAACATCATCTCTAAACCTAAAAATTAGCGTCATGGGCATGGAAACACCAAGACGCAAATCCGCCAAGCGTACGCATGAGCATGACGCAACAACGCATACCGTCCATCTGTAACCGTAGCGACCAGATGTACGCGTCAAAGTGACATAACGGTGCATGCCGTAACCGCGGCAACCAACGCCTATACAAATAAAGGAAGGCGTGGACATAACAATCCACAACACCTTCCTATGCGTCAAAAACGTTGCATAAAAGTAAAAAAAGTTTACATAGAAAAGATCTAGCACCATGCTAGATCCGTCTAGCACCACCTAGAGGATATAAAAATGATGCAAATTTGCAAATAGGCCAAATCAGCATATCCCATCAGTACAATCATATCTGAATTAATTATATAAAATTAACCTAATAATCAGAAAAAGCTAATAAGGCCCCCCCCAAAAAATTTTACACACATGAGCTATCAAAGTTTCCAATCTAGCCTCAAATCATATTCTTTATTTAGCCCAGTATTTCCGGTGTCAAGTTCTCTAATCCACTTAGATTCTAATTTCAGTAACCTAGATAATTGATCGCCCCCCCCTTGTTATCCTGTTTGACCCCATCAATAACACAGACCCTCAATTGGCTAACATTATGTCCAAAACTAGTAGTTTTCTGATACAGCCTGCGCTAATCCATATTCTTTTTACGAATGGTCGATTTGTGTGAGGTCAAGCGATCTTTTAATCTCTGTGTCATTTGTCCTATACACTTGCCACAAGGGCATTTTAACATGTAAACAACCCAACTTGAGTCACAAGAATATCGGTCACATATAGCATATCGTTTACCACTCCTAGGATGGAAAAAAAAGTGTCACCTTTAAGGCTATTGCAAATGTGACATTGTAGACAGGGAAAAGTGCCACATTGGTTCGGTTGTCTACCGTTAGCTTTGACGTCAGAATGTACCAATTTGCTCCTAAGAAAAGGTGCTCTCTTATAGCAAAACATCGGGGGGTGATTAAATTCCTTAATATAAGGTAATGAATGCTTGAGGATACTCAAATGTCGTTTAATACTACGTTCAACTTGTCCACTGATTACACTGTAGGTGGAAATAAAAGTAACCCTATCCTGTTTATTTTGTCTATTTGAAACCTTCTTTCTCCTGTCACTACTTGATCTCTTGTCAAGGTTACTAAGAAGCAATTTAGTAGGGTATCCGCTTTGTTTAAAGCGTACCACCATTTCGGACAACCTCAAATCCTGTTTGTCCTCTTGGCTGACAATCCTGTCAACCCGTTGGAACTGTCCACTGGGGATATAATGGATCATATGCTGTGGGTGAAAGCTCCTGACATGAAATACCGCGTTCCTATCGGTCTCCTTGCAAAAAAGATCAGTTGCCAAATGCCCATCATCCTTAATCATGGTATCCAAATAGGAAATCCTCACCCGGTCATAATTGATGGTCAATTTTATATATGGACACTTCAGGTGCAGGGACTCTATGAACTCCACAAGGGTCGAGTGTGCCCCCCCCCCCCCCCCACAGACAAAAAACATTGTCTATGTAACGAAGCCAGCATCTGGCATGTTCCTGAAAAGGGAGTTAGTATATACAAAGGCCTCCTCATAGAGGCCCATGAAAAGGCTGGCATAGACAGGGGCCACATTTGACCCCATCGCCGTGCCCCTGCACTGAAGATCAAAAGAACCATCAAAAAGAAAATAGTTCTCTCTCAAAATGATATTAAGGAGTGCCAACAGGAAAGCCCTTTGTGAATTATCAAAACCAGACGATGTAAACAGATAATGCTCAACAGCCTCTACACCCCCATCATGCTGGATGGAGGTGTAGAGGCTTTCCACATCCAGTGTCGCCAACAGCCAAAGATGCTGTACACATTTAAAAGATCAGTATCTGCAAAAGATCTGTTCCTGCAAAATGCATTCACAGTCTATGATATCTGCAGATCACACCTTGTTTAACAGACCTTCATCTGCAGATCAGATCCACCAGGATGGATCTTCAGATCTGCAGATGATTGTCGGATATGCAGATGAATGTCTGTTAAACAAGGTGTGTATGAGGATCTGCAGATATCATAGACTATGAATGCATTTTGCAGGAACGGATCTTTTGCAGGAACAGATCTTTTGCAGATACTGATCTTTTGAATGTGTACAGCATCTGTGTTTGCAGCATCTTGCAAAGATTTTTATCTGATGAGTTCAGCTCCATAGAATAGACTGCGTAGAGTATGCTCTCATACTACATGGAAGGGGGTAAAATTGGTCTGTGATTTTGCCTTTTCCAAAGACTTTTATCTCAAGTGTGTATGTAGCATTAGGCTCTGAACACACACTGGATGAGACTCTGAAGGTGGCAGATAACAAACACTTCTGCCTACAATCTAGTGTGTGTACAGAAGCCCCTAATGCTCTTCACACCTTGGCCATCGATCAGTCCAGCTTATCGATCTGGCCATTGTTGCCATCTTATCGGATTAGTGGTAGAGCCTATGTGTTGATGGCTTGAAGCTTTTTCATAAGCTGGCTCTTTAGGAACTCTTATGGCCCATACTCACGGGCTACAATTGTCGCCGCAACACGTGGGGCGCGCGTGTTGCGGCGACAGGTCACCCGTGAGTATGAGGCGCAACACGGGCACGCACCCAGAACAGTCGCTCGTCGCTGCTGTCGCCAGGCGATTGGCGGCGGCAACTGTCGCTAGTCCGCGTGGGTATGCGGACTAGCGACAGCAACAAGCAGGGAATACCTTGAGCTTCCGGCGGGGGGAGGAACGACAGCTTCCGCCGCATCAGTTGCCAGGTCCCTCCGCCGTGTGTACGCGGAGGGAACTGGCGACGAGCCGTCGCCAGCCTGTCGCTGTCGCGCACACGCTCCCGTGTGCTAGCGACAGGCCACAAATGTAGCCCGCGAGTATGGGGCATTACACTTTTGTGGTACTTGGATTCTGCTGACTCTCTTGAGGATTCATTGTAGTTTTGACTGTGGGATGCCAGGATACTAGTAGTTGACCCATTGGCCCATATGCAGTTAATCTTTACTTTTTAAAATAACTTTTTTCATCATTTTGCATTTGAAATAGTACCCAAAAGTTGGTCAAAAAGCACCATCAAAATTATTTTGAGTATTTTCCTGCTTGCTGGTGGTTTAAAATGCATTTTATGACAAGATGCCGAAATATCACCTAGTAGAAAACTCAGGAGGAAATGTGAATTGCATATGGGCTTTTTGTCTGGGCGCTATACGGGAAGCTTCACTCGATCATTTTTAAGTATCTTCCATCTTTTAACCCCATCTGGCCACTTAATTACAGTCCAAACGACAATTTAAAAAGAAAAATATTTGCTAGCTTCCCCAAATGGAAGAAGGCTTTTATCTGTAAGTTTTTGTTTTTTTTCTTTTTAAGCTGGAGACCTTTTTAAACCTAGAGTACATCACGTGTCTCTTTCATTTTGTTATTGAATCTAGTTAGCAGGGGTGGTGTACCTGTTGAGGAAGTAGCAAACCGTGACTGCATTGGCATGTTGAACTTGGGATTGTGTTAGCTGGCAGTACGTGCGTGTGTGTGTGTGTGTGTGTGTGTGTGTGTGTATAGGGCTGTTTTACACTTTAAATCACAAAACACAAATGCAGCGCAAATTCATCGAATATCATTTTGCCTTCCTAAAAAGAAGGTATTTGCAATAATTCAGCTTTATATGAGTCACTGCGGATTCCCATGATGAATCACTCAAGAATATGCAAGTCATTTTGTTGTCCCAGAAAGCCAGAGACCCACCCATAACCGCTACGGTAGAGTGAGCTCTGTGAAACTTGTAGGGAAAGAGAAAACAAAAAGGAACAATCGAGAGCCCCCCAATAGTGTATTATTGTAGACCGGTTGGCATAAATAAACCTAGAATAAATTATACTCACAAGTATGGGTTGCCGAGATCAGGCAACCACTTGTATCACAGACGGGGAGATTAGGCCTGTCCCCGCTCAGGCTGAGAAGTCGCTCTCTGTAAAGAAGAAAGGGTGTCCACACCCATCCACCAGGTGGAACAGTGTAAGTGAAAAAAGAGGCGCCAATAGAATAAAAATTATGCCAATTTAAAAACAATAAAATTGTGGGTGGCAATGGTGGACTTGACCACCCTACGAGGCGCCACGCCAGTACAGATCACTGCCTGGTTACTCCTGCTTGTGTTTTGCCTGAGGAAGCGGGCTTGTGTCCTGTGAAACGCGTTGCAAACTGTTGTTTATCTGGAGTACTAAATTGAATAAATTTACTTTACCACACAAAGTGGTCTTTGGCTTTTTGTAGGGTGGGCAAGTCCACCATTGCCACCCACAATTTTATTGTTTTTAAATTGGCATCATTTTTATTCTATTGGCGCCTCTGTTTTTTTCACTTACGCTGTGAAACTTGTAATCTCTAGGCTCAGGGGCGCCTGGAGGCACAGGCACTACAGGCAGCCGCTTGGGGCGGCATGTCTGTCACTAAGCGCTGGCCACCTTCACATTCATTAATCTCCCCATTTTGCAGGCTTGTGCACGCTGCAGGGCTCGCCACTCCGGCTCCCAGCGTACTGCATAATTGCACTGCCTACACTCGCCCCCTTCTTCCCCTGCTGGCCAATAGAGACAGAGCAAGCACGCTTTGCCCCTCCTCTAAGGCCACTCCTTTCTGGCTTTCATAACAGCCACAGGCGCAGAGCAGTGTCTGTGTACTGCCTGCGTGTTGCGTTAAACTCTGCCCCTGCCAGCTGGAAGTTCGGGGTTCCAGTCTGGCTACCTAAGCCAGCATGCCTCCTGTATCCCCATACCCTGAGCCTGACGTGGGTGCAGAGGAGAGGTGAATAGGGGCAGAGATGCAGCCTGCAGCAGGGGAGACATGAGCAGTCCGTGTGCCTTGCACTGTGAGGAGAACGAACAGGCAGAGAGCGTCAGTAACAAATGTGTGAACAGAGGTAGCAGGCATAATTTTACTACATAATGCACTGTTTTGGTTGTGGTTTGTGCACGGATGGAGCTGCTGTCAGTCAGTTCTGTCTGTGTGACGTCATTCAAAGGTGAAGATTAGAAAATCAGCACTCCTATACTCATTAGAGGCAGCAATGGGTGAAGGCAGCAAACAAACTGGAGATGTTATCTCACTTTTACTGTGATGTCCTCCTAACTAAAGGTGAGTACACACGCACTACTAAAGAGAACGACGGGTCCGTCAGACCCTCCCGCTGGGCGGTTGTTCTCCCGATAGTAGTGCGTGTGTACAGTCTGCAGACTGATACGGTTGTTTCTGAACAATCCGCTCAGCGGGAATACATGTTAAGTTTTTTTACTTTAGATAGATGGGTTCGATAGATAAATTCCAACCCGTCGGATCTGGTCGATTCTACTTTCGTTTCGATTCTCCTCATTCAAGTGAATGTAAATTGATAGGAAAAGATAAGGAATCGAGCGGTGAATCGAAAGTAGAATCTATCGAAAGCGAAAACGATGGCAAAAACGCATCGTGTATTCCCGGCATTAGAAGAAACAATCCAGGCACCAAGTTTCCAAGCCCTGTCTCTCTCCCCACACCCACCCCACATGCCTGCACTGTGTAAAATTTTCCTACAGAAATAAGTTTGTGGATAATGACTGGAAGTTGGTATCTGCGTTTGATGTGCGGGGGACATGGTATCTGCTTTCGATGTGTGGGGGACATGGTACCTGCGTTTGATGTGCGGGGGACACGGTACCTGCGTTCGATGTGCGGGGGACACGGTATCTGCATTTGTGCGGGGGACACGGTATCTGCGTTTTATCAGTGTGTGTGTAGGGAGGGGGGGCCACAGCTTTTCTCGCCTGGAGTGACAAAATGGCTAGAGGCGCCCCTGTCTAGGCTCACTACACACTAGCGGTTCTGGATGTGTGCCTGCCTTTCAGGGACATATTTGGGAGTGATGCATCATGTGAAACAGTTGCTTCCTTAAAACTATATACTGTATTTTTTGGACTATAAGACTCACCCAAAAGTAGGGGGAAAAAGTCACTGCGTCTTATAGTGCAAATGCAGGGAGTTCCTGACTTGTGAACACCTGCCAATACGAACCTCCAACCTGCCGCAGTGTAGGGGACTCCCTGTACTGTGCCCATGCAGAGGAGGACAAACAAGGGACACAAAGGGGCATAGAGGAGTACACATTGGGGACACGAGGTGCAAGGGGGCATGAGGTACAAAGGGGGTATAATCCACAAGATGCCCCTTCAACATGGATGCACCAGGTTTAGTAAATATATTTACCCCCCTGGCTTTGTCCTCTAAATCTAGGTGCGTCTTATGGTCAGTATATATATATATATATAAAATTTTAGCCCTCAGGACCATTAGAATAATGGGCGTTTTCTTCTCCAAGGATGCGGACTGCGTTAGCCTCAGAGCCGGAAGTAGTGGCCAAACTGTAAATGCGCGATGAAAGATGACATGCATGCAGGCACACAAATTTTATTTTATAGGATATATTTATTATTTTTCTATAGTCCTCTGGCAATTCCCTACAAATATCCATTTGTAGTTTATTATTTAGTTTTCATATTTCAGGTTTAAAGAGGTTTTCTACAGAATCTTAAAGAGACTCCGTAACAAAAATTGCATCCTGTTTTTTTATCATCCTACAAGTTCCAAAAGGTATTCTAATGTGTTCTGGCTTACTGCAGCACGTTCTACTATCACCAGCTCTGTAATAAATCAACGTATCTCTCTCTTGTCAGACTTGTCAGCCTGTGTCTGGAAGGCTGCCAAGTTCTTCAGTGTTGTGGTTCTGTGATGCATCTCCCCCCTCCAGGCCCCTCTCTGCACACTGCCTGTGTGTTATTTAGATTAGGGCAGCTTCTCTCTGCTCTATTATCTTTTACAAGCTGGATAAATCCTCCTCTGAGCTGGCTGGGCTTTCACATACTGAGGAATTACATACAGGAGGAGCTGTCTGCACTCTGCAGGAGAAACAGCCTGACACTTCAGTGGAAGATAGCTGCAGGGGGAAAGAAACACACAAATCATCTCTTGAGATTCAAAAGGAAGGGTGTATACAGCCTGCTTGTATATGGATGTATTTTCTATGTGTGGACATACTGTACATCAACCTACTTCCTGTTTTGGTGGCCATTTTGTTTGTTTATAAACAAACTTTTAAAAACTGTTTTTAACCACTTCAGAATTCGGCGTACGCTTAACTACGCCCCTGAATCCTGAAGTGGATTGCATGGAAACGGCCGCTCGTATGAGCAGCCGTTCCATGTCAGTTCACGGAGGGTGTCTCCGTGAACACCCTGCGAGCCTCCGATTGTGGCTCGCAGGGTAAATGTAAACACACGGGGAAGATCTTCCCCAGTGTTTACATGTATACGGCGCTGCTGCGCAGCAGCGCCGTGGCGAAGATCGGCGATCCCCGGCCTCTGATTGGCCGGGGACCGCCGGCACCTGATAGGCTGAAGCCTATCCTATCCGGCGCAGGACGGAATTCCGTCCTGCGCCGCTCACAGGGGGAGGTAGAGGGAGGGAAGGGGAAGGTGGCCAGGAAGCGCTGCGGAGGGGGGCTTTGAAGAGAGCCCCCCCCCCGCAAGCGCAAGCAGCCGGCGGCGATCAGACCCCCCAGCAGGACATCCCCCTAGTGGGGAAAAAAGGGGGGGAAGTCTGATCGGCCTGGCTGCTAGCTGATCGGTGCTGCGGGCTGGAGAGCCCACGCAGCACCGATCAGCAAAACCACCCGGTATCCGGAAGTGGTTAACCACTTTTAATGCGGCGGGGAGCGGCGAAATTGTGACAGAGGGTAATAGGAGATGTCCCCTAACGCACTGGTATGTTTACTTTTGTGCGATTTTAACAATACAGATTCTCTTTAAAAAAAAAAATCGAAATCTTCAAAAAAATTAATTTGTTCATCCTTCTACCCTACACCAGCTTCGTGCACATTTTTCCACCATACTGAATCACTAGATGGTAAAATACTCTCCATAATAAGTTGTAAAATTATTTGTAGAAGGAACTTTTTAAAGTTCAGTGTGTACCTCTGCATTGGATTAGGGAAGAGCTGGCTAGATCCAGGGGACACAGGGCTCCTTAAAAATTATAGCTGG
This sequence comes from Hyperolius riggenbachi, assembly GCF_040937935.1. Taxonomy (NCBI): domain Eukaryota; kingdom Metazoa; phylum Chordata; class Amphibia; order Anura; family Hyperoliidae; genus Hyperolius; species Hyperolius riggenbachi. Next base: position 162,902,202 of record NC_090653.1, on the reverse strand, counting down.
TGCCTAGCTTAGAGTGTTTTTTTTTTCTTTTCAAATTATCAGAACGGCTCATGCTCTGGACAGACTGGCTCCTTAATTCCATGTTGATTTGACCACTACATGAATATTTTCCATGTGCTTGATAGAGTTGCCGGAATTCTGTGTCATCTTTTGGATTGTCTATTCCACTACTGCATTTCTTATTATGGTATTATACTTTAGAACAATGCAGTACTGTGGCTACTGTGTTTTCTGCCTCGTTTTCCGCCTGTTTTGAGTTTGTGTCCCCCCCCCCCCCCCCTTTTTTTATAGTTTTGGTACATATTCTGGATGATCTGCATTGTGTTAAGCATATTTAGCCACTCTGCAGAACTCCAGCTTCCAGATAGTATAGGAGCAGTTGTAGAAAAGTATAACCAGGCATGTGTATATATAATGAAAATGTCATGTAGAAATGTATGTCTCACTAGATCAGCTGATCAGCTTAAAAATAAAAAAGTTGGCTGTGTTTGTGTGGTTTGTAACCTGAGCAACCTTTGACTGCATCTATTTAGCAAACTACTATTCTCAGAAATCCGCCTGAGGATTTTCTACTGTAGGGCACTAAGTACACATCTCCTAAGTTATGTACCATAACTAATGTAAATTAGCTTTCCATACATACTACTTTTGATTCTGATAAGCAGTAAAATCAGGTCAGGGAGTCAGTAGAAAGATGTGCATAGGATAAGTAGACCTTAAAGGCCGGCCCTACTCATTATACACTCTCATTGTATAAGCTACCTATGGTTGTTAAGAGGATTATCAGACTGTGGTTAAATTGTTTACATATATCATTATACTAAAAGTTAAAGGTGGCCATACACCATACAGTTTCCTCTAGATTTTTAAAATTCAATTCATTTTCTTTATTATATTCTTTAATACATTTGATACATACACCATACTCGTACACTACTAAATGTTTTCTAAAAGTTGATCCGCATTTAGGATGGTAGAAAAAACGTTGTAATTTTTGTTACGGAGTCTCTTTAAGTAATATAACTGCTGTTGAAATGTTTTAAAATGGGGCCCTAGTAAACAGTACACTGTACTAATTAGTTTTTTTTATATATATATATATATATATATATATATATATATATATATATATATATATATATATATATATATATATATATATTATATGGTAAAGCTTCTGAATGGAACACACTCACACAAACACTACACTAGCACACTAGCATTACAAGGCCAGAGTACTAACCAGGTGGCCACTAAGCAGGTGGGTTTTGGTTCACACTGTGCTTGAGTGAAGCATATCCAGGGCTGGTTGTAGACTTTTTGGTGCCTGAAGCAAATTGTGAGGATGCGTCCGCCCCTGATTTGGATTGATCTCACAGCATCCAACAATTTGCACTGAAAAATACCCCCTCAGTTTAGCTAGGTATAGGTGCCCCAATATGGGAAGCCAGGTATAAGTGGCCCACTATAGCTAGCCAGTTGTAGGTGCTCCCAGTATAGCTAGCCAGGTATAGGTGCCTCCAGTATAAGAAGCCAGGCATAGGTGCCCCCCAGTATAGGTAACCAGGTATAGGTGTCACACCCCCCTAGTGGCTGGAGCGCACAATGCCTTCCAATCGGTTTCAGCACACAGACCATGCAATCTGTGGTCGCAATCGGTGCACAGAAACCACTTGAATTTTGGCAGCAGACAGACCAGAGAGAGGCGTGCGATCTATTAAACACAAAATACAACGCTGCCACCATCTCTGTTACCATGGGACAGAGAATCCCACTGACTGGCCGAATCTAGACCTGCAAATAAAATGGTAAACACTCTCTATTTTATCTAGCTATCAACAATAGTAGCGACTCTTCAGAAGCTAGGGTTCAGTTTGTGCGGCTGAATAGCAGGGTAGCTGAACAAATAAATGACTTTTAATCGTTGATTATAAATGCAATATAAATAATATATACCGAAAATCATTAAAACCAACAATTATAGAGACATTAGTAGCGCAGTATGAAAATAAAAATGGAAGAAAATACGTATACTTAAGGTCAGGTAAAAAATGTCCTTTCTGGGAAAACACGTGCAGTTCTTTGTTTCAGTTCAGGAGCCAAAGTTCAGACAAGATGAACTTCTCTTCCTCAAAGCAGCAGCAGGCTCCCATGTAGATGGAATTCGGAGGAATAAAGGAGGAGTCCCTGGCAAGCACTTTTGAATAATCCAAAATTTTGGGTGGGGTCTCAGGGTAAGCCCAGGGGCTGGACAGGGTGCGGTTAACCTCCTGGGTGAGTTTCTGGTGCCCACCAAATATGACAGTTTTCATATCTCGGCTTACGCTTCCTGCACACACATAACAGTCACAGATTCATATTCCTCAGAATATGACAGCTCATATGACATCAAACTTGGGTGGTTTCGCATGCCCGGTTATGAAGTAGTGAAATACCTCGGGTTCTGGGTATGTCAGTGGCCTCAATTTAATATTAAAATATTCACCAGATCCAGACCAGCAGAATGAGATAACTTCATACCTCTCATATGAACGATATTCCTTACGCAGGCTAAAAATTATATATAGCATTTATTTCTAAGCTGGTTCCAACGCTCCGCTGGCCTAGACCTCTGCTGTGTGGGAAGCTCGCTTTGCTGGGGCTCACCAAATGGTATCCTTTTTAAAGGGCATGTTCACACTTGGGTGTCACTGCCCATTAAGGAACTTCTTTTGATGAAGTTAATTACACTACCAGGTCTTCCCAGACAGTCACTTGTCTCATGAAAAAAAGTTCTGCTAACAACGGAAATGCTAGATTTCCAAAAGAAGACCCCAGGCTGCCAGATTGCTACCCCCTAGACATAAAATCTTGATCTGGCAATGCAACGACAGTCGGTGCAGGAAACAGATTGCGCTTTCTGTTCTCACAGCTCTTCTGTGATAATAGGTGCCCCCAGTACAGGTTGCCAGGTATAGGTGCCACTGGGTGGGAGGAAGTGGTTGACACTGTGGGGAGGAGGGCCAACATTATTCCTCTCTCCCTTTCTATGGGCCCTCCTCCTGCAGACTGCCGTGCAGTGGTGCGGTTTGTAATTAACTCACCTACTCGCTCCATGAGATGCGTACGTTCTAGCAACCGGCTCCTATCTGGCCACCCGATCTCTGTATGACCCATGTAATCGCGCATCATGCAGGGGAACAGGAAGTAGAGGAGCCGGCTGCTGGAGCGGTTGCATCTCATGGAACGAGCAGGTGAGTGCTCGTGCAGGTGAGTGCTCGTGCAAAGTGCGCCACTTTGAAGGGGGGACATCAGGGGAGCCCATGGAGAGGGAGGGCGGAATGATGTTGCCCCTCCCCCATCACTCCCCAAGCCCGCACCTCGGTCCCCGCTGCTCCCAGGTTGATGTGATATAATATATCTCAGTATATATTATATAATCTCATGTTACAGTATACAACAAGTTTTTATTACATATTGAATTACCTTCACTCCGGTCTGGGATTCTTAGTTTCTCAGCATGTGACAGGCAGCTCCCTCCACCTTCAGCCTCACAAACTGCATCATAGACAAGCTGAATTTGAGAGCAGAGACGCTGACTGTGAGGAGTAATCAAAGCACACAGAGCATGCAGGGGGTGCTCATAACTTGTATTCATTACAACAGAGGAAGCCCATTCCTCCCTGGGTCAACAAAGCTTGACAAAGAAAAGATTAGATATATTAGAGACAGTGCAAGTAGAAAAGGCTGCAGTAATCCAGACCACATTAGAACAGGTATAGGAACTTAAAAAATAGAAGAAAAAAAGGCTGGACTTTTTGTTACAGTGTCTCTTTAACTAATGCAGCCTGATTGGCTGAATTCTCTTTACCTCTTGTTTTCCCCTCCCACACCTCTGTTCCTCTCTGACTGGCCAATATTTCTCATGCTGAGACAATGCACTTTCTGTAGTGAAGGGCGGGCAAATCAGGCAGAGAAGAGTAAGGGAGGAAATGACATCAGGATTGGCTTCAAAATAGCCACTGTTAAAATCGGAAATGCTAAGGATTTTTTTTTCTGTAGAAAAATCACTAAAATCAAAACGTGGGCAGTGCAATACATATGTTATGTAAGTAGAGCAAGTATTTGTGTGTGTTTGTGTGTGTGTGTGTGTGTGTTTTTTCAGAGATAGTATGGCTGACTCTTTAAGAGCTTGTTCACACTACAAGAACTTTTCTGAGCGCCTTATGATTTTAAAAGCTCTTGGTAATTTTAATCCTGTGTGTGTGTTCACACTGGAGTGATGTGATTTTGTAAAAAGCCCCCATAGCATTGCATTAGCAAGAGCTTTTTAACCTATTTTGGTTCCTGGACGTAGAAACTACGTCCAGGAACCATGCGCGCTACCGCGCGCTCCCGGCCCACGGTTCATTAGCCAGGCAATCAGTGAATCGGGCTATGGTGCCCGATCACTGATTCCTCTCCCCCGCTGAAAAAGCGACAGCTTCTTTCGGAAGTTGCGCCTTTTCTGGCTGTTACCTCCCCCATGCATCGCTTTAAGCGTGTGTTACGCTTAGAGTGACGTCATGTAAACAAACTCATGGCTGCCATCTTGTGGCCAAAAAGTAATACTACAACTAAAAGTAAAAAAAAAATTAAAATCAACACACATTATAAACCTATTGTTTACCTCCCACCCTCCCAAAACTACCCAAATAAAATGTTTAATATAAAAAAAAAAATTACAATAAAAAAAAACATGGAAATATTTACCTAAGGGTCTAAACTTTTTAAATATCAATGTAAAGGTGAAATATTTCTATTTTTTTTTATTTTAAACTTGTAAATAGTGATAGATGCAAAACGGAAAAAATGCACCTCTATTTCCAAATAAAATATTGTCGCCATACATTGTGATAGGGACATAATTTTAACGGTGTAATAACCGGGACATATGGGCAAATACAATACGTGAGTTTTAATTATGGAGGCATGTATTATTTTAAAACTATAATGGCTGAAAACTGAGAAATCAATTTTTTCCGTTTTTTTTTTCTTATTCTTCCTGTTAAAATACATTTACAGTAAAGTGGCTCTTAGCAAAATGTACCCCCCAAAGAAAGCCTAATTGGTGGCGGAAAAAACAAGATATAGATCAGTTCATTGTGATAAGTAGTGATAAAGTTATAGGCTAATGAATGGGAGGTGAACATTTCTCAAGTGAAAACGACGGAACGCGAATGGGTTAAACAAAGCTCTTCCTAATGCAAAGCTCTTGTAGTGTGAACAAGCCCTTAGGGTGTACTCACTTTTATTGCCAGCAGTTTAAAGGCATAAATATAAAAGTTTTATACATACCTGGGGCTTCCTCCAGCACCCTCCGTACCGATCACTTCCACGTAGTCTTTCTCCGCCTCCTCCTTCTCCCGGTAGAAGCCCTGTTAGCTTTGCCAGTTGGGGCACACTGCGCTTGCGTGGCCCGGCCACGTGCGCGCCCCGACGTGATCACCAGGCCGGAATTGCTCTGTAGGCGCAGAACGCTTCGGTGTGGAGGGGACTGGAGGAAGCCCCAAGTATGTATAAAACTTTTATATTTATCTCAGGTACACTTTTTAAACCTTAATGGCTGTGTTGAGTTATTTTAATGGTGCAGCAAATTTACACTATAATATAAACTGTACACTGACTGCATTGTATCAAAGTATCATATCTTCAGTGTTGTCCCATGTAAAGATATAATAAAATATTTACAAAAATGTGAGAGATATAGATGTCGCACTGCAGGGGACCTGGTAAATGATATTCTATTGAGAAGAAAATTAAGAGGGATTTTTAACTTTTGGATTGCTTGGTTTGCATCCTTTATTAGTTTACCATATAAAAATAGAGCATTCATTTTTGATTTTATGCCTAACAGTTACTCTTTAACCTCCTTAGCGGTAACCCCATGCTGGACATGGGGTAAGCAGCCGCGGAGGATTCCTCAGGCCCTGCTGGGCCGATTTGCATAATTTTTTTTTCGTTCGTCGCCATGGCGACAGGAGAAGCCCTCAAGGAAATCCCGTTCAGAACGGGATTTCCTTATGGGAAAGCGGCGCCGGCATCGATCGGTGAGTACGGGGGGACGCCGCAGGGAGAGGGGAAGCATGTAGCTAACGCTAGGCTAGCTACATGCTAAAAGAAATAAATAAAAAGTGAAAAAAAACCTCCCGCAGCCGCACAAATCATACCGCCAGGGAGGTTAAAGGTTGACTTATAGCCGAGGTGAAAATAAACTGATGAGAAAAACAATTGTATCTAGCCTCCTTCACCCAAAAATTACTTTTTTAGATATCCACAGTTTTTTTTAATTTTATATCTAGTTTTTAAGTTTTTACTTTTTCATTGTCTCTGCTTAATTACACCTTCACTGAAGTATGCCAAAGCTCAAATCTATGAATTATTGACCCTTTTTATCTCTTTCCTGCTCTCAGAAGCCATTCACTGACAGGAAAGTGTTTTATGGCTGTAATTACTTATCAGTGAGGGTTTTTCTATAGTCTGACCCAGTCCGACCCGGACAGAAACAGTCACTTGCATACCTGATGTTTAAAGGGAACCTTAACTGAACGGGGGGTAAAGAGTTTCAATTACCTGGGGCTATTACCAACCCCCTGCAGCAGTCCTGTGCCCTCGGAGCCGCTCTGGAATCCTCCGGTCCCCCGCTGTCACTTAGTTTCGTTTTTGACGACTCACCAGTCGGCCGGCCGCCATGCGTATTATTGGACGCATTCCCTGCTGCAATTAGCGCTGTTGCAGACCGCAACGCGTACAAAAATACGCGTTGCCGCACGCTTAGATATGGCAACTGGTATAGTTTAAAAGCAAATACATAGGGCAGCCTTCATATCCCTCATTATGTTTATCCTTTAAATACATCTGAATAGGTGTTCTATGAATCCTATTTTACCTCCTTCCAGTTGTTACTGCTATGTAGTTTTATTTTCTAGATCTGAGACTATATTTCTTGTTTTATTGCAGATGGCACCTTTAAATAACTGGAGCACTGAAGACTTATCAAACATTGAAGAAGGCAACAGGCAGTTACGAAGAACGAGGAGGAACAAAGGCAGTGAAGGTTCCGAGAGTAAGTGTTCCTTTTACTGCAGTGCTTTCAGGATCCCAAGATCAAAAAATTGGGTGAAAATTACCTGGTTTTATTTTGTATCGTATATGAAAGCAGAGGTGATAGGAGTATTGTAAGGATTTGTCCAGCTTCAGGTAAGGGTGGATCACCTATTTTTCCCCATATTTAAGGATTACTTGTGATCTCTGGATTAGATACGTGGCAGACCAGGTGTTAATTGATGTTTAACTTACTGGTATATAGATTATGTACCTGATCTATTTATTTGATGTGGATACTGAAAAAGATTTTTTTTTTCAGAAAACATTTCTAATGTAAATTGCACTGATGTTAGCGTTATACTGCCTGATGCATTACAAAGCTGTGAAGATGTTATTTGCATATTGTGCTCCTTGTACCACCCTCCCACCCCCACCCCACTTCTGATAGTATCAGTCATATTAAGAACATGCATGTCTCTTTCTATAGTTCATGGCTGTTTCGGTTAAATGGTGATCAAGAGTGCCCTAGTTTTTCTTCAGATGTATTTTTTGAATTTAAAGAGAACCCGAGGTGGGTTTGAAGAATATTATCTGCATACAGCGGCTGGATCTGCCTATACAGCCCAGCCTCTGTTGCTATCCCAAACCCCCCTAAGGTCCCCCTGCACTCTGCAATCCCTCATAAATCACAGCCACGCTGCTGACAAATAGCTTGTCAGAGCTGGCTGTGTTTATCTCTATAGTGTCAGTCTGCTGCTCTCCCCGCCTCCTGCAGAACTCCGGTCCCCGTCTGCATCCCTTCCCTCCCTGCTGATTCGAGGGAAGAGACGGGGGCAGGGACCGGAGCTATGCAGGAGGCGGGGGAGCAGCTGAGACTGACACTACAGATGTAAATACAGCCTCACAGCACGGCTGTGATTTATGAGGGATTGCAGAGTGCAGGGGGACCTTAGTGGGGTTTGGGATAGCAACAGAGGCTGGGCTGTATAGGCAGATCCAGCCTCTGTATGCAGATAACATTCTTTAAACACACCTTGGGTTCTCTTTAAAGTTTTTAGCCTGTGTAAATGAGTTTTTTGTTTTGTTTTTACCTGTACGCCTATCCTTACAACAGTAAATTGTGGTTGAAGTCCTGTCTGTTCTCTTCCTATGTCCATTAATTTTTCTGGGAATCAATAGCCTTAAAGTGCACTTGAACAAGCCTGTTTAATGAGATAGATCTGGGTACATATGGAAGGTCTACTTAGGCCACGTTCACATCGTGAAACGCGGATGGCCGTACGAACGCACGCCATCTGCGTTTGTATGTGTTGCGTGGCTGATCCCATAACTCTGAAATTGAACTGAAAGTGAATGGGTCAGTTGCGTGTTTTGTTAAAAAATGCGTGCAGCATGCCTTTGCGCACCGCACTGGTCCGGAACGCATGCAGTGTGAACATCAGAAAGTGCAGTCTATGCACTTTCTGATGTCGTGCGTGTCTGCCTCGTGCACGCGTTGCTGAAACACGGACGGCAACACGTGCACTTTGAATGGGGCCTTAGACAGTGATCTGGGTGCAGGGCAAGCTGAATGATGGCTCACTGTGCTGCCGCTCAAATCCCCGGCGGCGTAAAATACTATTCACCCTCCGAATAGTCTCAACTCGGAGGGAGGTCTACCCATATGCACCCTGCCCAGTATAACATTACTGCTATGGGGCACCGAAACTACCTGCTTTGGTACTTAGGACCTGCCTGTGTCAACTTTTAACAGTTAAAGCAGTGTTTGTATGCAAATGGATCTAATAGCAAGTCAAATTAAGCTCTGACTCTCCGGAACAGTAAACAGAAGCTGACCACAAAAGAGAGCTGAAAAGTAAACTTTCAATGCAACCCCTTAACCACTTGAGGACCCACCCTTTACCCCCCCCCCCTTAATGACCAGCGCTGTTTGTTAGGATCTGTGCTGGGTGGGCTCTGCAGCCCCCAGCACAGATCAGCGGGCACGCAGAGCGATCAGATCGCCCCCCTTTTTTCCCCCCTATGGGGATGATGTGCAGGGGGGGTCTGATCGCTCCTGCCTGCAGGCATGTTGCGGGGGGGGGCACCTCAAAGCCCCCCTCCGCGGCGAAATTCCCCCCCTCCCTCTCCTACCTGTCATGCCCAGTGATCCGGGCTGCACAGGACGCTATCCGTCCTGTGCAGCCAGTGGCAGCGCCGTACAATGTAAACAAAGCGGATTATTTCCGCTTATGTTTACATTTAGCCTGCGTGCCGCCATCGGCGGCCCGCAGGCTATTCATGGAGCCCCCCGCCGTGAATTGACAGGAAGCAGCCGCTCGCGCGAGCTTCCTGATTAATCAGCCTGCAGCTGGCGACGCAGTACTGCGTCGCTGGTCCTGCAGCTGCCACTTTGCCGACGCACGGTATAAGCGTGCGGTCGGCAAGTGGTTAAAGGATACCACAACTGACATGTGGCATCATGAGATAGACATTGGTATGTACAGTGCCTAGCACACAAATGACTATGCTGTGTTCCTTTTTTTCTTTCTCTGCCTGAAAGAGGTAAATATCAGGTATGTAAGTGGCTGACTCAGTCCTGACTCAGACAGGAAGTGACTACAGTGTGACCTTCACTGATAAGAAATTCCAACTATAAAACCCTTTCCTAGCAGAAAATGGCTTCTGAGAGCAAGAAAGGGATAAAAAAGGGGGAATTTCTTATCAGTGAGGGTCACACTGTAGTCACTTCCTGTCTGAGTCAGCCACTTACATACCTGATATTTACCTATTTCAGGCAGAGAAAGAAAAAAAGGAACGCAGCATAGTTATTTGTGTGCTAGGCACTGTAAATACCCATGTCTATCTCATTATGCCACATGTCAGTTGTGGTATCCTTTAACCACTTCGCCATATCTGGACGCATATATCCGTCCAGATAGGCAGTGGTGCTGCAGGCGTGTGGTGCGCGCGATCGGGCGCGCGCCCGCTACCTCCCGCTGCCCCCCCGATCAGTGAATGGGAATATAATTCCCATTCACCGATCCAAGTCCCCGGCAGAAATACCGACGCTTTCTCATCAGAGAGCGTGGTATTTCTGCCCCCAGGAAACAACTTCTCTTCATTTTAGTTCCTAGATGCGACATCGTTCGCATCTAGGAACTTTTTGAATGTGGCCATCTTGTGGCCAAATAGTAAACTGCACCCACATACCTGTATTGAATAAAAAATACATTATTTTACATCTAAAATTGGCTATTTACCTCCCAAACTAAAATTACCCAAATACATTTTTGTATTAAAAAAAATAATAAAAAAAATTACAATAAAAAAAAAAAAAACTACATAAATAGTTACCTAAGGGTCTGAACTTTTTAAATATACATGTCAAGAGAGTATCTTATTACATTTTTTAAAATTATAAGCTTGTAAATAGTGATCGACGCAAATTGAAAAAATGCACCTTTATTTCTAAATAAAATATCGGCGCCATAAATTGTGATAGGGACGTAATTTAAATGGTGTAATAAGCGGGACAAATGGGCACATAAAATGCATGGGTTTTAATTACTGTAGCATGTATTAATTTTAAACTATAATGGCCAAAAACTGAGAAATAATGTTTTTTTTCCATTTCTATCTTAATCTTCCTGTTAAAATGTATTTACAGTAAAGTGGCTCTTAGCAAAATGTACTACCTAAAGAAAGCCTAATTAGTGGCGGAAAAAACGAGATATAGATCAATTAATTTTGATAAGTAGCGATAAAGTTATTAGCGAATGAATGGGAGGTGAACATTGCTTGGATGCATAAGATTTTCGAAGCTGTAGGCTGAAGTGGTTAAATTAAAAATGGGAATATGAGACTGTCACAGTTACACATAAACCGTTATTTCATAAGTATATGTTCAGTTCAGGTTAGCTTTAACGGTGAAGTAGAGAAGTGTAGATATGTTTGACCGTGGACTCCTAATTTTCCTGTGTAGCAGCCACTCCTGACCTGCTTTAATGGATGCTGCTCAGACAGGTGTTGGGTAGAGATGTTGCGAACTGTTTGCTCGGCGAACATCTCTGGGGCTTTTACTACTTCCGGGTCGCTCTGGTACGGAGTAGTACGCCTGCGCTGCCCGGCGAAGCGTGTCCTAGATCGCGCTCCTGTTGCCGGGCACTCTCTGCGCATGTGCGTGACGTCGTTCATGACGTCACGCACACGCGCAGAAAGTGCCCAGCAACAGGAGCGCGATCTAGGACGCGCTTCGCCGGGCAGCGCAGGCGTACTACTCCGGGTCAGAGCGACCCGGAAGTAGTAAAAGCCCCATGTATTGAGAGATGTTCGCCGGCGAACGGTTCGGGAACCATTCGCTACATCTCTAGTGTTGGGGTGCTTCTTAGCTCAGAAAAAAGCTCTGCTCTTAGCTCTGATAAAGATTAGTAGCTAGTGTTAGCTGCTGTGCAGTAAATGTATTTTATGTATTGCAAATCATCCCCAGGAAAAGAAGCCTATGCTATTTTTGTATGCAAATTAATGCAGCTTGAAAATGGAACACTTATTTTCACTTGGGCATGATTTGGATTATTTTTAAGATGCATACATTTGCATACACATGGAGCTCTAGTGACAAAGCGTATGCAGTTGTCAGCTATAAATTGTCCTTCATCTAGGCGTTTTTAATAGTCACCGGAAGTGCACGTCATCGTGTGAGATAACAGAGGGCAGGGCATCCGCTGTGGACTAAATAAGTTCTGCATAATGCAGCCATGCAGAGCGGGCGCAGAAAGCTGTCATATTTACCTGTCCGAACGTTAGATTCGCTTCTTCTTTTCCTCCACTCACGCCGCTGCACTCCCGACATCCTCTTCTAAATCCTAATAACATCTTATAACATTTAATCAGAACCCAGAAGATAGCAAGGAAATGAGCAGCGCTACTTAAAAACAGACTAGTGCCTACCTGCAAAAGAGTGCAAGCCCCACTTGTGGGGTCGAATACACACCGAGCATACACATGACCTGTCTACCACTAGAGGAGGATGTTGGTTTCCATTAACAGCTTGCATGCAACCTATTAAGTACTCGTCCCTCCCACTGCGAAGAAGTCAATCCTCCATGGGAGGGGCCTAACACTAACCCGCCTAGCACACGGCGGGTGCGTTTAGCGCGAACAATTGGCAGCAGATTCGATCCCAGGACGAATCGGGCCAGTGTATGGCCACCTTTAGTCTTGGAGAGGGCTGTTATCTGACTTTTATCATCTCATCTGTTCCTGGACTATTTACTTTTCCTCTGCCAGAGATGTCATTACTTCAGACTGCTCTGAAAGAATCATTTTGAATGCTGAGTGTTGTGTAATCTGCACATATTATAGAATAATGCAATGTTAGAAAAAACACTATATACCTGAAAATAAAAGTATGAGAATATTTTCTTGCTGCTAATCTTCTAGTAATTATTCATAGTACACAACCAATTCATTATATAAAAAAAATTTTTTCGCTTCAGTGTCTCTTTAAAATGTTCCTAGAAATAGAAAGGCGTCCTCCAAGGGGGGTGCTGTTGATCAGGGACATCTTGCATGCTTATTATTTTATGGTATAGATTCATGTGCACTGTTTTAGGAACCTTAAGTGCTGTCTTGTAACCGAGGATGTTTAGGAATCACTCTGGTTATGTTTGGGCAAAACTGAAAAGTTCCTTATAGAGGAAACACTGGCAGCGTTTCTGATCGTGCTACTCCTAGTAAACATTCAGCACGCATGGTATTAATCTTCCCAACTGGGGAACATCAAGTATTCATTACAGTGAGTCTGGTGAAGTGTGTTCATTTCTTTTCTTTCTGCAGTTAGAATTAATGTTCAATATGAAAATATGTTGTACTTTGTTGAACCTCAAATATGGAATTTGGAAACCCATAAGTCAGTGTTCATTGCTGAAAACTATTGTATTGAAATAATAACAGATAACACATCTAAAGTGAACATCCGGACTAAAAATCTACTCAGCAGCACTGAAAAGGCTTTGTGTTTCTTTAACAGTTTCACAGCATCAGAACTTTGTTTCTCTTTTACAAGCATCATTTTTAGCTGCACAGAAGAAAACTGCCCGGGCTTTTTTCCCCTGATGCTGTGCAAAGCATGATGGGATTTCTGATTTTTTTTGTTCTCGTTCTGCTGTTTTGGTGCAATTTTTTTTTTTACCATTTTGAATTTGACATTTGAAGCCTAGCGTGTGTAGCTGGGAGGAGTAATCAGGACACAGGATAGTTGGAACTGTGTCTCCTGCTCCTTGTCACCTCCTTTCAACCAAAAAGATGGCTGCCCCCATGACAAAGATGGCAGCCCCCATGAATCACAAACATTTGCCTGTTCTTTTAAAACAGAGTGGGTAAGAGATTATATTACCTATCCATTCTAATTAACATAACTAATGTAACTCGATGACAGTATGTTTGTTTAGGCTGAAGTTCCCCTTTAAATGGAACCACAGCCTTCAAATGCTGTTATAGAGGAACACTCAACATTCTCGACAGAATGCCCTTTGTACAGTTAAGCAACATTTCAAGCTTAATATTGTTTACACAAATGAAGCATGTGAAATTATAGTACTCTTGTTAAAATATTGTATAGATTTCAAATAATTGCCAAATACCACTGTAAAGTGCATTTTTTAATTAATCAGTAATGTGCATGTATGCTGTACAATTGATTTTGATCTGAAATGGTTAAACTGGTAGCATGCATGAGCTGTGTGACCATACAAATGTTTTTTTTTCACACGGTTTTCTGCACACCATTTTCATACCAAAAAAATCCACAATTTTTATCAGCTGCTGTATAGTTCATAGTAAATACACATGGTGTCCAGAAAAAGATTGTAGGCAATAAATGCGTTTTAATGTCAGCAATCCCATTTATTAACATGTGCTGTCAGTTAAAATGTGTTTGAAAAATCTGGAAAGGCACACAAACTCACCAATGTGTGATCCCAGTCTAAATCTCTTATCTTTTCAGTAAAACGGATTTAAGAAGGATACAATATCGTTCCATTATAAACAAAACCTTAATTTAGTATAAACATTTGATGGTAGCTAGTCATGCAAAGCACAGTCTAACTAGCATCAGTCAGTGTGGTGCAGTGGTTGCTGTGGAAGCAAGAGCCTAAACTTTACGTCAAATGGTAATTAATTTTGATTGGCTGAAAAATAAAACCTAGCCAATCTTCGAAGGATCAATTTTATGGGGTGGGAAATATCTAGATGTTTGTTTATAAAGGCTGACTGCACCTTGTTTCATTAAGGTCATTTGACATCAAATTTAAGGTCATACATTTTCAATAATAATAAATAAAAATAAGCTCAGGAAAAGCACCAAAGTAAAATGTGTTCCTGACCGCTATCCGAATTGTCTGCTAAGAGCTTTCTGAACCTTATGTTATACAGTCATGGCTGAAATTGTTGGCACCCCAGAATTTTTTTCCAGAAAATCAAGTATTTCTCACAGAAAAGTATTGCAGTAACACATGTTTTGCTTTACCCATGTTTATTCCCTTTGTGCATTGGAACAAAAAGAGAGGGAAAAAAAGCAAATTGGTCATAATGGCGCACAAAACTCCAAAAATGGTCTGGACAAAATTATTGGCACCCTTTCAAAATTGTGGATAAAGAAGATGATTTCAAGCATGTGATGCTCTTTTAAACTCACCCGGGGCAAGTAACCGATGTGGGCAATTTAAAAACATGCTCAACATTATCAAGAAGGTTGCAACCCATGACACTGTAGCTAATCTCCCTCGGCGTGTAAAGAAGAGTAAAAATGATGAAACGTTGCAACGCAGGATAGTCCGAATGATGGATGAGCAGCCCCAAACAAGTTCCAAAGAAATTCAAGCTGTCCTGCAGGCTCAGGGAGCAGGGCTGTGGAGTCGGTACAAAAATCCACCGACTCCGACTCCTCAGTTTAGGATTCCTCCGACTCCTCTAATTTGCATATTACAATCTTGTTGATTGAAAGTATGTAACATGAAATTCGTCTCTTAACTGCCAACGCTTAGGAATTTTAAAAGACAACTGAAGTGAGAAGGATATGGAGACTGCCATATTTATTCCCTTTAGTCATAGACTAAAAATAGTGCTTGGTAAGCGTACTTGTAAAAGGTACAGACCAGAACAAAGAACATCTATCAGGCCCTAGGCAATGTAACTGTGGGTACATGTAAGAGTGATGTGCAGGTACTCTGCAGGAGAATGAGGGGATTCTTCCTCTGTTACACATTCTTCATGCACAATCTAAACCAGGTTTATGGGTGATAGACAACACCCCTGTGTTCAATGTGCACAACATTCTCAGTGGATTCCCTGCAGCTCTGTGTAGAGTGCATATGTAGAGTATAGTACTGCTGTGTAACAAAGTAAACCTGAGACAGATGAAATTCAAGTTTTATACATACCTTGGACTTCCTCCAGCCCCCTTCAGGCTAATCAGTCCCTCGCTGTCCTCCTCCGCCACTTGGATCTTCTGCTAGGAGTCCAGGTACTTGAGCCAGTCTGGCGTAGTGCGCATGCACACACTCCGCCGCCAAGAGCGTACTACACCTGCGCAGCACTATTGCGCAGGTGCAGAACGCTCCTGGCTGTGGGAGCGGCATGCGGCCGAACTGTGCTGACTGGCTGAATTACCAGGACTCATAGCAGAAGATCCAGGTGGTGGAGGTGGACAGCGAGGGACTGATTAGCCTGAAGGGGGCTGGAGGAAACCCTAGGTATGTATAAAACTTTTCTTTTCATCCTTCTCAGGTACTATTTTTAATTCGTAGTCACCAAACCCAATTTTAACAAACATATCAAATTATTTGATTTCATGAGCAAAGAGAATGCGTGCATTTGCATAAATCAGAATCAACGCAGAATTATTTCCATCTCATTGACCATCTCTATTATGTTGCCCATACACGATACAATAAAAACGTTAGATTCTCCCGTTTATTCGATCTAAATGATCGAATCTAATGAAAGTTGAAAATATTTTTTTTTTCGATCAAGAAATTTGAACGATTATCCCGTGTTTTTTTTCGAGCAAAATCTGATTGGACAGGCTGGAAAAATCTTTATATTTGATCGGACGGAATAATTAAACTAAATTATCTAATCGAAAAAAATGAAAAATTGTACTATGTATGGCCACCTTTAGTGACACGGCTACACATCAGGCTTTATACTTACAGCATAGATGTTATTTCGTATATATAAGAGATTCCTGTGTACACATCATATATACAGTCACAATCAGATCTGTATATCTGACTTTAAAAATACAGGGACTGCTTTACTGAAGCAGCACAAGTAACTAATTTTGATGGGTTTATTTCATTTTTGTGGACTAAGCACAGCTATTACTGTATGTATACATTATTTATGATGACTATTATCTGAGAAATAGAACATTTTATCATATTTTCTATTTTAATTAGTTTAAATTCATTCGGAGTCAGAGTAGGTGCATTTTTTCCCGACTCCGACTCCAGGCACCCAAAATTACTCCGACTCAGGGAGCATCAGTGTCAGTTCGAACTATCAGTCTACATTTAAATAAAAAGGAAGCGCAATTGCAGAAGCCCCAGGAGGACCCCACTGCTGACAGAGACATAAAAAAAGCAAGACTACAGTTTGCCAAAATGTACATGAGTAAGCTAAAATCCTTCTGGGAAAATGTCTTGTGGACTGATGAGACCAAGATATAACTTTTTGGTAAAGCATATTATTCTACTGTTTACCGAAAATGGAATGAGGCCTACACTAGAACTGATTGATTTTCGATTTTAAACCGAAAATCATGATCAGGCACAAGACGATTTTAAACCGAATATCATGATCAGGCGTCAATGTAGCAGTTTTGCGGCGGTTTTCACCACTGCCGCTGGTACCTACACTTCTCCCGGCCTCCTCCTCCGCTCCCGGGCCCTGCCCCCTCCTCCAGTAAGTTCTGATAGCATTCAGCAGTTTGGCAAGTTCACATCAGCCTAGCCCACTAGATTGCGCCTGAGTTCCTGTATGGAGCACAGACGTCACATCCTCTGCTTGGAGCCCCGGTGATTTCAAGAAAGTGCAGGAGGATTTGGTGCAAACTGGAGTCTGTGTAGGGGAAGGCAGGACGAGTAGCAGCAGCTTTCCCCTTCACATTCCTTTATGTCCTCCCCGCGTAGTGTGTCCTGTCCCCCCCCCCCCCCCCCCCCCCATGTAAAGACTTCTATCCTGTAAGTGACTCATCCATGCCTTGTTGCTGCTGGGGATGTGACTTGCTGGAACTCACTGTGACTTTCTCTTCTGTTCCAGGTGTTTGGGGGGAAGGGCAACACTAACCCCATGCAGCTCACTGACTGTTCACCCTGCCAGTTGACATTGTGCTGCTGTTAACCTTTATTTATTTATTTATTTATTTATTTTTTCCAATTCTTTTGTAATGCCTGGTACACATGATGCAACTTTCCATCTGATTGACGGTCAAATCCATTATTTCTGACAGGTCTGATCTGATTTCCAATGGTTTTTCTGATCGATTTTCTGATCACTTCTATACAAAATCGATAGGATATCAGATTGGACCTGTTGGAAAATAATAGATTTGATTGTCAATCTGATAAAATATTGAATCATGTATACCACACATACAAAGTAGAAGCTGGTTACCTACCGGTTTATTTTGTACACATTCTTCAGTGGGTTTGCATAGTAAACCCTGGTGCACACTGTGCAATTTTCACTTCTGTTCCCATTCCAGCAAGTGATCAGATCGATAATCAGATCTGAGATCGATTGGATTTAGAGGAAAGCTAGCCTATGCATGTATTCAATTTTTAAAATTCCTGATCCCATTTCACAAATTCGATATCAAAAAGGCATTTACTCAGAATGCTAGCCAGTATTTAGATTGATATTTTTCAGCATGTCTGATAAAAATTGTCTGAGAGAGGGAACAAAGCTTGATTTGATAGAAATTGTAAATCGAAATCGTGATTTTTAACAGAAATCGCTTGATTAAATTTTTTCCTAAAATCGTTCAGGCCTAGCCTACACAGTACCCACAGTGAAATATGATGGAGGTTTAATGAGGTTTTGTGGTTGTTTTGCTGACTCTGGCACTGGGTGCCTTGAATGTGTGCAAGACCTCATGAAATCTGAGGATTACCAACGGATTTTGGGTCGCACTATAGAGCCCAGTGTCAGAAAGCTGGGTTTGCTCCCGAGGGCTTTGGTCTTCCAGCAGGACAATGACCCCAAACATATGTCAAACAGCACCCAGAAATGGTTGGCAACAAGCGCCGGAGAGTTTTGAAGTGGCCAGCAATGGGTCCAGATCTAAATCCCATTGATAACCTGTGGAGAGATCTTAAAATTGCTGTTTGGAAAAGGTGGCCTTCCATTAAGAGACCTGGAGCATTTTGCAAAGGAAGAGTGGTCCAAAGTTCCGGGTGACAGGTGTAAGAAGCTTATTGATGGTTATAGGAAGCGACTGATTTCAGTTATTTTTTTCCAAAGGGTGTGCAACCAAATATTAAGGGTGAAAATAATATTTTTGCCGATTTTTCTTATGTGTGGAGTTGAGCCATATGCATACATATAAGGACGGAATGCTATCATTCCGGTTCCAGTTTGGGACCAGCAGCACAGAATTGAAGGGGTAAGGAGGGAAATAATGGCCTAGGCCTGCTCTGTGACAAAATGGTAGTAGGCTGCATCTCTTGCTGACACTGCACACATGCTAGCATCTCTGCCAAAGCAGCCTCAACCAAGAATCATCTAATGTGTGTATGAAGCTTTAGGGCCCATTTCCACTATCGCAAATATGCAAATTCGCATAGCAATACAAGTGAATGGGACGGTTTCCACTTGTCAGGATTCCTTTGCGTTTTTCTGTGCAGAAAAAATTTGCTTTCGCAGAGCCATCAGAATTCGCATACCGCTATGCGAATCGCATACAATGTATTTAATAGGAAATTCGCATGAGGTTTGTGTATGCGAATTTTCATGCGAATTCGCATAGGAACTATGGAAAAGCACACCAGCACTGCCATGGTTAAATTCACATACATCGTCATCCATGCGAATTCGCATGAAAATTCGCATAGACCCGCATGCGTAATTCGCATCCGCATGCAAATTTTTACCGCGGCGATTCGCACCGCACAAGTGGAAATGCAGCCTAAGACACTGGTCCTCAATTCATGGGTCTTTAAGCTGCTTACATTAGTTTAAAGGGGAAACTGAAGTAAGAGGTATATGGAGGCTGCCATATTTATTTCCTTTTAATCAATACCAGTTGCCTGGCAACCCTGCTGGTCTATTTCTCCGCAGTAGTATCTGAATAACACCAGAAACAAGCATGCAGCTAGTCTTGTCAGATCTGACTTTAAAGTCTGAAACACCTGATCTGCTGCATGCTTGTTCAGGGGCTATGGCTAATAGTATTAGAGGCAGGGGATCAGCAGGGCTGCCAGGCAACTGGTATCAGGGCTGTGGAGTCGGAGTCGGGGCAATTTTGGGCACCCGGAGTCGGAGTTGGAGTCGGAGTTTCATAAACTGAGGAGTCAGGAGTCTGAGCCGGATGATTTTTGTACAAAATCCACAGCCCTGTTAAGTATTAGACTAAGGAGTCTGAGTCGAGGAGTCGGAGCCATTTTGGGTACCCGGAGTTGGAGTCGTGGTTTCATAAACTGAGGGGTTGGAGTCGGAAGATTTTTGTACTGACTCCACAGCCCTGACTGGTATTGCTTAAAAGGAAATAAACATGGCAGCCTCCATATACCACTCTCTTCAGTTCCCCTTTAATGTTCAGTTTATATAGTACCTCTTTTAATGTAGCAGAGAGATAAAACAACAGTCCATTGCTTCATAGTTTGGAAGCTTTTGTGCTTGTTGTCCATAGCAACCACTCACATTCTTAAAAGCTTAACAAACCTCTCAGAGGGACCCATTAGCCATCACATACACTGAGGAAGGCAAGCACATGGCACAGACTTCTCAGGCCCCTGTGATAGATTGAAAACTTGAATTAGAAAATCTATAGACCTCAAATAGCAAAATGAATTGCAGGCAAGTTATTATCACCAATTAGATCTGGGCATGCATTCAACTTACTAAACACAACTTTTGAGACCAGTTTGCTTTAAAGGTGTTCTGTAGGGGGGGTTGAAGATAAAAGCAGGCACTTACCTGGGGCTTCTATCAGCCCCCTGTAGCAGTAATGTCCTACATCTTCCTCCTCCGATCTGCCGCCAGCCCCGGTCTAGCTCGGCATGCCATCCAACTGCGGCTGTACGGCCATGGCCACGCACCTGCTCGCTCCCGCGCACATCATCGGAAGCTTACTGCGCAGACGCAATATAAGAAATCTTTGTACTGCGTCTGCGCAGTAAGCTACCGGTGACGTGAGCGGGAGTGAGCATCATTTGTCTTGTTAGACGAATAATTGCCCGGTGCCAGCGGCAGGGAACGGCGGATCGGAGGAGGACAGCGTGGGACATTACTGCTACAGGGGGCTGATAGAAGCCCCAGGTAAGTGGAAGAGTCAGCAAAACAACCACAAAACATTCATCAAAGGTCAGCGCAGGTTTAGAAAGTCATTGTATGTAGGAAATGGTAAATTCTTCACCACAATATATCAAATGCTCAGAGGTAGGTATCCGCCAAACATCAAAACTAGAAAAGGCTTACCAGCTCCCAACAACCCACATTATAAGGTTGTGAAATGGCTCAGGTCACAGATAACATTAAAAACAATGGTGCATGAGCCAGCCTGG
Source organism: Hyperolius riggenbachi (assembly GCF_040937935.1). Taxonomy (NCBI): domain Eukaryota; kingdom Metazoa; phylum Chordata; class Amphibia; order Anura; family Hyperoliidae; genus Hyperolius; species Hyperolius riggenbachi. The sequence goes on along the minus strand of NC_090653.1, from coordinate 162,881,371 downwards.
GGCCCCGGGAACTCTCACTGCCCGGGGCCCCAGAACCAGCATCTAAAACCATATGTGAGCACAGTCAAGCCCTGGAGCTGCCACCACCAAGGCCTGTCTCCTACTGCCCTAAAACTTACCAAACACACAAATGGAGAAACTCACTCCCAAACAGTTCTCTGCTGCTTTATAAAGCCTGCAGGCTGCTTATAAGCCAATGAGAAATGCACACATATAATACACCTAGCTTGCAGTGATTAATCAAGCAGAAGCTGAGCAAGTCAGCCAGTCAGTTGGAGAGGGCTTCAGTTGCATATAGACAATGGCTATATGACCAGCAGGGGGCACCAGCGTGCAGGATATTCCCTCTCCGCTGCCCCCTCCTAACTAAACTGCATGGGATACTACAATAAAATTAAAAACAATGGTGCATGAGCCAGCCTGGTGCCCCGGGAACTCTCACTGCCCGGGGCCCCAGAACCAGCATCTAACACCATATGTGAGCGCAGTCAAGCCCTGGAGCTGCCACCACCAAGGCCTGTCTCCTACTGCCCTAAAACTTACCAAACACACAAATGGAGAAACTCACTCTGTTTGGGAGTGAGTTTCTCCATTTGTGTGTTTGGCAGGTCACAGATAACGTCCAGGGAACATCAGACGTCGTGAAGATCCAGTGGACATCCGTATGGAGGTAAAGTTTCAGGAATTTATATAGGAAAACAACAACGGCAATATCTAAGCGTAACCCGTTTATTTAGATAAAATTTCTTTAAAAGGCAGTAGACATAAAAACGATAAATCACATACGGGGCCCATAAACAGGGAACCCCAGAAGATTAGCGCGCATGTATTGGTCAATCGTAGATCAATAGACAATGGTGCCGCCTGTTACCGGGGTAATGGTAAAAAAAAAGTGCTGAAAGTTTTTTTTAATGACTAATTTCAGTAGTTCTATTGTGTGCTAAATTGAGCGTTATATGCTACCAATCTGCAGTTAGTTGTGCATAGCTGGTACCTGCAGTCAAAATTGGAAATGGATCACAGTCAGTAAAGGGGCCCATACACTGGTTGATTATAGCCATCTATCGACGGCCGATTCAACCATTTTGATCGAATCGGCTAGAAATCGATGCAGCCAAAAGCATGATCAGTCAGCATATCGGTTGATTTCCGGCCGATTAAAATCAATTTGCTCGATCGGTCCGGGCGGAAAATTTGGGTCGATGGCCCATAGGGTTGCATTGGATTGAATCGTGCAACACTGCATTTCGATTGAATTTCAGTAGATTTCATTCTGAAATCTATTGAAATTTCATACCTACTGTGTGGCACACATCAGATACATTCCTGTCAGATTTGACAGATATCTATCTGATGGTCGAATCTGCTGCAAATCTTTAACTGTATGGCCACTTTAATACTAGTCTGACATTATCTTTAACCCTTCTCTGCTATATCCAAACATAAGAAACACAAGAGAGATCATTGGACTACGTTAAATGTTTTTTTTTTTTTTATCTGTAGAAACAAAACTGATTGCTGCAAAATTGCCATCTGTTGTGGAAATAAAAGTGCTTTAAATTTTCTGTAATGTGTAAAATCGTTCTTCAAATTGTAATTTGCAACAGTGTCTGTTTAGGTTGACATAAGGATTCAGTAAAATTTGACAAACTGCTAGATTTAACACCTTTAAAAATCACTCTTATGAGCCTAAAATGCGAGGGCTGCCCTTTTCAAAGCCCTTTATTCCTTTCATCTTGTCATACATTACTTAAAATGGAGTTTCATCCCTGGAAACACAACGATAAATTGGGGTTGTAAAAAGATGAAATAATCCCTGCATATTGACTTGATTTATAATTTCAGGACTGAAGGATTTTTTTACTTCAGAATTTTAAGGTTTCACCGTTCTCTCACCAAACGCAAAGCCTTGGACTTAAATACCAAAAATATATCTATCCCTAGAACAAAGGAAATGCCAGGTTTAATGTTTAACATCTCTCTTTACTTTTATACCCAGCTGTTTTTTTATGTGCTTTTATAGCCTGTTAAGTCTAAGGACAAGGTCTAGTGATCTGTGTCTGACTTCAGATTCTCAAGACTAATTATACATTTTCCTAAAGCAATTGGCTATTTTGCAGAAACCTTTTTAGATGTGACATTATTGTAGAAATTGTTTGTTTGTTTTTTTTAATTTCTTTTAGTTTATGCGTTACATAGTACCCAGCTAGCTCATGTTGAACCAGAACTCCTTGGAGTGTGTAAGGGGCTACAACGGACCACAAAGCCCTCTTACTAAAATGCTATGGAAAACAAAAGCTTGCTAACAAAGTATTTGCAATGATTCAGGTTGGAGTGAGCTCCGAGATGCCTCCCAATGCATCACTGCTGTAATATGCAAATTATCTATTGTTCCTGCAAGCTAAACACACCTCCAGATCCCCTGGAATGCAATGATTTGTCAGCTTGTTAAATATACAATGCCACAATTATCCAATATGCATACAGACTGTTCCAGACTGCCCAGTCGTGTTGATCCAGGGATTTTATCTGATTGCCTTCTGGAGTCGGGAAGGATTTTTTGGTATCATTCCGTTAGCCGGGCGCAACCACTAGGTGGCAATTAAACTTCAGCGTTGAACAGTGCTGGGGGAGGTTCGGGCGCAACTGAGCTAAGCAATGTAGATTGTAATGATCCGTAATGGATCTGATGATCAGTACTAGCTCTTACAGTACAATAGTCAGTATTTTATTCAGAGTGTGATCACACGTGATTGAGTGCACAGTATAATACAGCAACTGAGGAAAGTGATAGCCCTAGTGGCAGGGGCTATCACTTAGCAGAGAGTGGTCGTACGGTCAGAGTCGGTAACAGATCGGTCATATAGCGGTACCAAATAGTTAGGCAAAATAGTGGTAAGTATACAGGCAGGAGTCGGCAGCAGATCAGATAGGCAGAGGTACAGAATCGTAAGGCAAGCTCGTAGTCGGTATTTAGGCAGAAGTCAGTAGCAGATCAGATAGGCAAAGGTACAGAACCGTAAGGCAAAGAGTAATCAGAGGTACAGGCAAAAGGTAATACACAGTAATAATTAATTTACAATAATAATAATTCTAGTCTAGTGGGAAATCCCCGGGGTCCTGCCGGATCAAAGCACACAAGGATTTGACTAAGGTCTGAGCGCTAGCACGGTAAAGTATTCGCAACAACAGACAATGAGCAAATGACATCTCCAAGCTTAAATACAGAAAGCAAATTCAAGCCGCCCGCCCAGAGGGCTGAATCAATCAGCAGCGTGTGATTGGCAGGACAGTGTCAGCTGACCACAAGATCAGCTGACCCGTCTCCTCAAGTTATAAAGGTCCTGCCGCCCTGCCCACGAGCGTGCTGACCTAAACTGATGTGCAGAGGAGAGACCTGTCCTTCCAGAGCCCAGCAACGATGTCTGCGACGGCGGATTCCGTGACGTCGGATGCGGAAGCAGCAGCCAGGCTGCTGTCTGCGGCAGAGGTAATATTGCTGTACCTGACAAGAATGTAATCTCCCTCGGCCTGCAAAATCCCAGCGGCGTTAATTACTATTCCCCCTCCGGGCCACCATGAATAGTAGGTAACTCTGCTGGCAGCAATCGCTGGCGAGGGAGATTACATTCTACATTACTTATCACCACCTAGTCGTTGCGCCCAACTAACGAAAAATAACTGATTTCCCTCCCCCCCCTCCTCTTTTGGGGCTAATTGGACCATGCCACATAGTTGTAAGTATTTGAACAGAAGATGTTAACCTGCTGAGCGTTCTGGACGAGCTGAGCCGCCGGAGGGTGCCGCTCAGGCCCTGCTAGGCCGATTTCAATGAAATAAAAAGGAGCACACGCAGCCGGCACTTTGCCAGCCGCGTGTGCTACCTGATCGCCGCCTCAGCGCGGCGATCCGCCGCGTGCAGCGGCGAAAGAGGGTCCCCCCAGCCACCCAAGCCCAGCGCAGCCGGACCAAACAGTTCCGGCCAGCGCTAAGGGCTGGATCGGAGGCGGCTGACGTCAGGACGTCGGCTGACGTCCATGACGTCACTCCGCTCGTCGCCATGGCGACGAGGAAAGCAAAACACGGCCCTTCTTGTTACTTCTGATCGCCGGAGGCGATCAGAAGTGCGGATTAGGAGTGCCCTCTAGTGGGCTTTCATGCAGCCAACTTTCAGTTGGCTGCATGAAATAGTTTTTTTTTTTATTTAAAAAAAAAACGTCCGATCGCCAGCCTGGCGATCTTAATAGAACGCCAGGCAGGTTAAAGGATATCCGAACTGACATGTGACATGGTGAGATAGACATGTGTATGTACAGTGCCTAGCTGTGTTCCTTTTTTTTTTCTTTGTCTGAAAGAGTTAAATATCAGGTATGTAAGTGGCTGACTCAATCCTGACTCAGACCGGAAGTGACTACAGTGTGACCCTCACTGATAAGAAATTCCCCTTTTTACCTCTTTCTTGCTCTCATAAGCCATTTTCTGCTAGAAAAGTGGTTTATAGTTGGAATTTCTTATCAGTAAGGGTCACAATGTAGTCACTTCCTGTCTGAGTCAGGATTGAGTCAGCTACTTACATATATTTTTTCATTTAAGGTTTCCTTTAACCACTTCACAACGGAGGGGTTTTACCCCTGAAGCACCAGCGCAATTTGTACCTTGCAGCGCTGCTTCCATTGATTTTTTTCTGTGAAATGATTGGTTACTGGGGACTGGGGTCCCCATAACCAATCATTGCACTGCAGAGCGGGGGTGTGTGTGTGCGCGCGCGCGGGTCGCGGGGGGCGCAAGATCGCGCGCTGCACATTTGTTTACATTTCGTTGTTATCAATGGAGACTGCTTCTGTTTGAAGCAGTCTCCATTGTGTCCGCAATCGGCGCGTCTAATTGGATTTAGGAACGCTTGTTCCTAACATCCAATTAGTCACCTGCTGTGCTGGCTGGCTGGAGTGTGCGCGCGAGGTCCCCGCCCACTCCCAGCCAGTAAACAAACAAGTGCGCCTTTCTCCGTCCCTGGGGGTGAAGCAGTGCGCAGAGGGACGGAGAAATTTAGCACTGGGGGGGTAAAGTGGTTAAAGTGAATAGGGATCACCGGAAACATTCATTTTGTGAATTTTTGCAGTAAATTTTGTTACAGAAGCTGTTCAGTAACAGCTTCACTGTAACAATATTTGTTATCTGCTACACAAAAACGCTCCAAAAAACCCTAGGCATGTTAAGAAAACATGCCTAGAATCGCTCTGAAATCTGCTTCAAAAACCTCTAGCGTTTTGCAGATCTGCTAGAGGTTTTTGGTGTGCACTGGGCCTTATTGAAGCTGAGATTTCTGACTAGAGACCAGTAGACTGTCTGCGGATGGGGTATATGTCTGAGGATAGGTTGAGACCATTTTATGTTAAATTATCCTGACTGTGCAGCCTGAATCATATGGTTTTGGCATTTGCATACTGTCATTTTGCATGTACAGGTGGTTGTCACCTACTTACAAGTTCCATGTTGGGAGATAAGTTAAATTTGCATGCAAGTTGAATAAGCCTACTATTATAAATGGTAAAGTTTGGATGTTTGTTACTCGATCACGCAAAAGCGGCTGAATGGATTTGAGTGAAATTTGGCACACACCGTACATGACCTGGAATAACATATAGGATACTTTTTATTCTCATAACCAAAAAGTGGGCGGAGACAAATACAAATTTCACTCAGAAAAATGTAAACTGCAGACATTATTACACTGTTAATGGTAGGGTCCTCAAACTTTGCACATGCGGTCACTGGGTGACAGGGATTAATATACGGAGAAGTGGGTGGAGCCTACAAAAGCCAATCAAAATTCACCTATTGATTTTCAAGGGGAATATTGAATTGCTGCCATTTTTGCACTGTTAATGGCACAAGCCTCAAATTTGGTACAGTTGGTCATTGGGTGGCTGGGGTTCTAATTCAGAAACTGGGTTGGAACCACAGCCGATCAGATTTGTTTCATTTCAATATTTCAATGCAAATCATTGATGCCAAAGACTGCAAAGCTCACAAACTAGGTCATTGCGTGTGTGTTAGGGTTAGAAAAAGTGGGCGGAGCCAACGCCAGCCAAATACATACCCAGGCAACACCGGGCCATCAGCTGGTTTGTTATACATAGTAAAATGTTAATAAAGGAATTACTTTTAGACAACTCTTGATTTGGATATATTGCCTATACAATGATTTGTTTAATATTGTTTTTAGTGTACTTTTAATGTGTTAAAAACTTACAACTGTTAATACAATACTGTAAACTGTAACAAAATGTATAATAAAAACTGTACAGCATATACAGTATTTTGCTCATCAGGACAACTTTGTATGTATGAAACATTTTAAACTGAGCCGTTTGTACATTTTGTGTTCCATTTAGAAAGCAGTCCTGAAGCCTCAGCAAAAACCGTTACATTCTTACCACTGTAGAAGGAAGCCTTTGGATGCTCCAGAGGCTTCCCCAATCCTCCACGACTCCTCCGCTGCCAGCCAGCACCATCTTCTGCTTTCCGGCCATGCTACCCTCTGTGTATGAGCCCGGCTGAACTGCATAGGCACTAGTAGGCTTTGCGTCTGCGCTGTAGCACTGATTAGCTTGTGTACTGAGGAAAAGGCCAATGTGGGCCGTACATTCCCACACTTGTATACAGAGAGGGTCGCAGTTGCAAGCAATGTTTAGCAAGTGTTGAGTTGAAGAGACAGCGATATGGAGGGTGCCGTATTTATTTGCTTTTTAACAATATCAGTTGCCTGACTTAGGCCACATACACACTTCAGACTATAGTCTTTGGAAAATGAAAGATCACAGACCAATCTTACCCCCTTCCATGTAGTATGAGAGCCATACTCTACACAGTCTTTCTCAACCAGGGATCCCTGGAACCCCAGGGTTCCTTGAGGACTCTGCAGGGGTTCCTTGGCATTTTCCACTATCGTGGGGGAAGTATAATAGAGCACACTATAATAGGTGGTACTGTAACAAGTAGCACTAAATTGGGGGCTCAGGAGACAGTATAATGAGTGGCAGTATAACAGGGGGTAGTGAAATAAACAGCCACACATACTTGTAAAGATCATGCCTCCTGCAAAATAAATGCAGGGGTTCCTCAAGATCAAAAAATTCTTTGCAGGGGTTCCTTGAGATCCAAAAGTTATTTGCAGGGTTCCTCCAGGGTAAAAATGAGAAAGGCTGCTCTACACAGTCTTTTCTATGAAGCTCAACTCCCCATCAGACAGAAATCTTTGCAAGATGCTGCACACACAAATGCTGTACAGGCACAAAAGATCAGTATCTGCATAAGATCTGTTCCTGCCAAAGATCCGTTCCTGCAAATTGCATTCATAGTCTATGAGATCTGAAGATCCTCATACACACATGATTTAACTGACATTCATCTGCAGATCAAGCAATCGTCTGCAGATCTGAAAATCCATCCTGGTGGATCTGATCTGCAGACGAATGTCAGTTAAATCATGTGTGTATGATGATCTGCAGATCTCATAGACTATCATTGCAATTTGTAGGAATGGATTTTTGGCAGGAACAGATCTTTTGCAGATACTGATCTTTTGTGTCTGTACAGCATCTGTGTGTGCAGCATCTTGCAAAGATTTTTTTCTGATGTGGAGTTCAGCTCCATAGAAAAGACTGTGTAGAGTATGGCTCTCATACTACATGAAGGGTGGTAAGATTGGTCTGTGATCTTTCATTTTCAAAAGACTATAGTCTGATGTGTGTATGTGGCCTTAGTGTTCTCCCCAGAATTTTTTTTCCAGCGAGGTGACATGAAAAAGTGCGACGGGCGAATGAATGCAGGGCTGGCGCTTCTCTGTGCAACTCTGCTTATTGCATAGGAGGAGGAGGTGAGCCGAAGAATAACAGGTGCTCACTAAAATTAGTCGGGTGGAGCACACGGCTAAAAGAGCCTGGGGAGAACACTGCATGGTTCCTAATTTACCAGTGTACGGAAGTGGAGAAGTTGCTCAGAGCAACCACCCAGAACCCATTATTTTAGAGCTGACTCTACTTTGCCACCAGTTTTTTGTTGTTTTTTTTAACAGTGTTTTTGATTAATTTGCTTCAGTGAGTGATGGTTGGTTTTTAAAAAAACACCTGATATACTTACCTGTGGCGCCCTCCAGCCCCCTTCAATGCCGCAGGCCCCTTGCTGTCTCCCCGGGTCACTATGATACTCTGCTGGTTGACCCGGTATATTTGTTTAGTCGTGCACAGTTGCAGATGAATGTGCTCCTGTTGCATTCCCGTGGCCAGAAGGGTCGTGCTTCCGGGGACTGGGAGGGGGGGGGGGCTTGACTGAACAAATATACCTGGTGGGCCAGCGGAGGATCACAGTGACCCGGGAGATAGTGGCCCACGGCCTGAAGGGGGCTGAAGGAAGCCCCAAATAAGAGGTAAGTGTAGGTACTTTCATATTTGTCTCAGGAACACTTTAAAGTGAACCTGAGGGGACTGATCTGGAGGCTGCCATATTTTTTTTCCTTTTAAACCATTCTAGTTGCCAGGCAGCCCTGCTGATCTATTTGGTCAGTGTCTGATGATGTTTTTAACCAAATCCATAGCTTTTGTAAAAAATTAGACTGCAGAAGGAAATGGCAGCGCTTCCAAACAGACGCTGCACCTGAATTGACTACCTGCACAAGTATGCAGAGCTCGAATAACGGGCAGATTACACACCTTGCATTCAAAACAGGTACAGTAAAGGGGGGCATTAGCTTCAGCATAAGTTGTGCACAAATGATCCCTAATAGACACTCCTATGACGGTGACGTGCCCCCACAGGAGAGAAACTAACCACTAATCTAGCAGTGAAACATATCAAAAGGTGAAGCATATTCAAACAGTTAAAATTGTCCAAAAAAAGGGTTAAACCCTCAAACTAATGTAACAGTGAAGCATATTCAACAGTGAAACATATCCAACAGTGAACCCTAGCTAGTCTAAAATTAAAAACATAATCCTTACCTGGTGCAGCTAGCCATAAATGGCATACACATTTGTTCAAAAAACAGCAAGCAATGGGCAGCGCTCATAGGCTGCAACTGGAGTGAAAGCTCCAGAGATATGCCCAGCCCCTTGGGGCTTAATACACACCTTGAATACAGATCAGATGCAAATTATGTGCTAACACTAATCTAAATTCTAAAATTTGAATGCAAGCTGACACCCCTGGAGGCAGCTAGCCTGAAGTATACTTAAATTTTGTACAGCAGATTAGACTAAAATTAGACTAAAGAGTCGAGGAGTCGGAGCAGGAACAATTTTGGAGTCTGAGTCGGTGGTTTCATAAACTGAGGAGTCCGAAGATTTTTGTACCGACTCCACATCCTTAGTAGTGTCTGAATAACACCAGCTAATCTTATCAGTTCTGACAATACTGTCAGAAACGCCTGATCTGCTGCATGCTTGTTCAGCGTATATGGCTAAGTGTTAAAGCTCACCAGCCTAGCCATGCAACTGGTTTTGCTTAAAAGGAAATAAATATGGCATCCTTTACGGCTGTGATTTATGGGGGCATAGCAGAGCGCAAGGGGGGGGGGGGGCGCTGGGGGGGACACTACATAGCACCAGAGGCTGGGCTGTATAGGCAGACCCAGCCTCTGTGTATGGATATCCTTCTTAGAACCCCACCTCTGGTTCTCTTTAAATCATAGTTTAGCTCTCCTTATCTATTTATCTCATTAGTTATCTATCCTTATTTATCTCCTGCATTAGCACTCCTTACAGTGAAGGTGAAAAATAAGTAACCTTTGTGCATCAACCCCAAGGTGTCTCTAACGGTTCCATTAAAGGAGTCATCAGGGAAAGTATAGTAAAATGAGTGGTACTTACCGGGGGCTTCCTCCAGCTCCAAGCTCCCAGGATGTCCTTCGCCGCAGCTCTGCCCGCAGCCGTTCGCCGCAGGTCCGTCCTCGTCCCCGGCGATGATGTCAGAGCGACCTCCAGGTCGCTCTGTACTGCGCCTGCGTGAGCGGTACTGTCAATCACCGCCACGTGGGCCGGAGCGGACTGCGCAGGCGGAATGATCAGGCAAAACAAAAAAGTTTCACTTACCTGGGGCTTCTACCAGCCCCATGCAGCCATCCTGTGCCCTCGTTGTCACTCACTGCTGCTCCAGTCCACCGCCACCAGCTAGTTTTGTTTTTGCCAACCTCTGGATCGGCGGGCCGCATTGCGTACATTTGTATGCATTCTCGCTGGTGCAGGAACATTAACACATACATTTTTACGCGTCGGTGGTTCAATGCGTAGTTTTTTTACGCGCAAAAATGTATGAGTTAATGTTCCTGCACCAGCGGGAATGCGGAAAAATGTACGCAATGTGGCCCGCCGACCCCGAGGTCGGCAAAAACAAAACTAGGTGGCGACGGGGGACTGGAGCAGCAGTGAGTGACTACGAGAGCACAGGATGGCTGCATGAGGCTGGTAGAAGCCCCAGGTAAGTGAAACTAATTTTTTTTAATTTTTTACTGATAACTCCTTTAGCCACAAGATAGGACTCTTTGCAATGATGTGATTCTATCATTAGTAGATCAGGAAGGGTCATTGGAACATGTATCCTCAGCCTTACAGACTCGCAGAGGTATCTTATTATATATTATTATAAGGTGACTCAAATGAAATCCTTGCAATTGGGCACCCACATCCTTACCCAGATAGGAGAGAAAATTAAATCAAAATTCCCATTACCTTGGGCAAAAAAATCTGTTTGGGTATTCAAGTCCCCAGGTCATTATCTGAGTTTTATAATGCTAATTATGTACCTAATTATGGACACAAGAAAGTACAGCTATTTCTAAACATGAGGTATCATGGGCTGGCAAGCTAAATGTCTTTAAAATGTTTACATTGCCTAAAATTTTATATTATTTTAGGACCATATGTCCGGTGAAAGAATCATTCTTGAAGCCCAGAAACTATTAATGAATTTTCTCTGGGCTGGTAAAAAGCCAGGAGTTGCTTTCCATGCTTTAACTTCTTTAAAAAAAAAAAGATGACGGTATGGGAGTACCCGACCTAGAGATGTAATATACAGCTGCCATCTTAGGTTACTCATGTTTTTTGGTGGACGAGTTTGCATTATAAACATTGGGCACAAATAGAAGAGTGTAGATCCAATAGACCCCTCAGATCATTACTATTAGGTTCCTTACTAGGCTTACGCCCTCCTGGATTCCCAGGTGCCCTCTATACAAATTAATCTTAAAGCTTGGCAGAATTGTATAGCAATTTCTACTAATGACACCACCGACCCTCCAGTAAAAATAGACATGTCATCAGTCTCTGCATTGATAGGTGATATATCTTTCTCACAGTGGGAAAATAAAGGACTTCTTTATCTCAATAACATTTGGGATGGTAGTAATTTATTATCTTTTATTGTTTAATTCGTTAATTCACAGTTTCAATCCTGGGTATTGCCCTGCCTTGCATTGGCTTGTTTGTTCCACACAATCTCCTCATTTAGGGTAATGATTATACATTATGGGCCATATGCAATTCCCTTTTTCACCTAAGTTATGAGGAAAATTTTCATTTTTGATTTGAAATAACATTTTAGCACTCTGCAATGAAAAAACTATCAAAAGGTAGGTAAAAAGTACTATCAAAATTATTTTGAGTGTTTTTTTGCTTGCTAATGGTTTAAAAGACATTTTATTGACAGGTTTGAAAATATCACCTAGGAGAAAACTCAGGTGAAAAAGTAAATTGCAAATGGGCCTATATGTCAAGTGATAATTTTACTTCACCTGAAGAGAGATGACGGTTGAGGGTTGATGTGTTAGTGTAACTCTCTGTTTCTCATTTTTCTTTGAGATATATGTACGCAGTTTTTTTTTTGTTTTGTGTTTTTGAAGAGGTACGTTTGCTTGGCTATTAAGATGTTTGGCGTGATCCAGTATTGTCAATCTCTATTTGTTCTTATTTGGTGCTTGACGTGCGGTCAGTTGGTATAATCGGCACCAATACATTGATAAGTTTTCTGCATGCTTGGAACCTGTTACTTTGTACTATTTTATTGACAACTTGAGAGCATCGTGCTGTGCATTTCTTGTAACTGTTTACATTTTCAATAAAAAAATTAAATGAAAAAAAAATCCTTGAACTCATATGTAGCATTCAGTAGCAACCTTTTTATCATAGGGTACCTTAATTTATTGTTCTATCGTTTTAGCTCATACATATCAAACACTGGCTTACAGACCCATCCAATTTTAGCCCCAAGTGGTTTCGCCACTTTGCATGATATTTGGCCCACTTTTCAACTACCAGGGCAGCTATATTGGAGGTGAAGCTGTATGGGGATGGCATTGAGAAAGCACTAAACACCAAGAAACTGTGTGTGTGTGGGGGGGGGGGGGGGAGGGGGGAGGGGGGGGGGGAGGGGGGGGGGGGAGGGGGGAGGGGGGGGGTCACTAGACACCAGTAACTGTATAGGGAAGGGGGCCACTAGACACCAGGGAAATGTATGAGGGGGAGGGGCCCACTGGGCACCAGGGGACTGTATATGGGGAGGGGGTTGGCCACTAGACAATTTTGGCCCACTTTATTGTCAAGGTTGACAACCCACCCATTAATGGCTCCTTGTATAACATGATGCTAAGAACGTTGACTCATTTAGGGTATGGTTATATCTCTGCATATTTCTTATTCAAACACAGTAATTCTCCTAAGGTCTGTAATAACTTTCTGCTCAATGGTTCTGTTGTTTTTACTGCAATTCCTTGTCGGGACTCAGAACTGCTGAATACTTGGTAATAAATATAAATTTGTCATTTGTTTTTAATCCGTTGTCATTTGGTCTTTGATGCTAATTGATTCCATCCATTTCACACGTGTTTTCTTAGCCAAAACTGTCAGTTTCCTCATGCTTTGTACTGATCCAAAGGCAGCATATTTTACACACAGCTCAGCATGTAGCTCTCTGGAATGTTGATTCTACTAGAGATATCTACTGTCTAGTTTTATGAGTGTAAATAATATATTTAGGGAAATACTTTTTGCAGCCAGGGAAATCGCGTGTAAATTTGAAGCCACTAGAAAGAAATATTGCAAAATGACTGCTGAATTTCTGTCTCATGTATAATCCTGTATGAAGCTTCCAATTAAAGGGATTCATGTTCAACATTCTGTAGAAAATGTTGTGGCAATTAATCATGTTCAATGTATTATGTTAAGTGAGAAAATATGTCGGTATGGCAAAAGAAAACTTTGTTGATTGCAGAGCTTGTGCTAATGAATACATAGCGCTTTGTGATTGGAGCACAGTGTGAGATTATTATTGCAAGAGAATGCTGCCTCACAATAGTACTCATGAGGCTGGTAAAACATGTCACAAAATAGTAAAAATGCAAAACTCTTTTCTCTCTTTGCTTATGTCCAGCACAAGACGCACCCTCTTTTTGGGGGTATAAATCAAGTAATTGGTCATTGAAGCTGCAAGCTGTAGTTTTCCATCAGTTGTCATTTCAAAAGTATGTGGCAGAGAAACATGAAGAAATATTGGTGGTTATTTTATTTTCCACAACACTGGGCTTTATATTGTTAGATTTTATTAATCTTCTTGCAAGCAAAGTGAAAAAACAAGCGTAGGTAATTGTCAATTGTAAAGAACAATGATCGCTTAAAGGGAACCTGAACTGAGTACAGTTATTTAAAGGACCTCTGTCGCGAAAATCTTAAAATTTTAAATATATGTAAACTTACACAATTAAGAAGTACGTTTCTTGCTGAGTAAAATGAGCCATAAATTACTTTTCTCCTATATTGTTGTCATTTACATTAGGTAGTAGAAATCTGACAGAACCAACAGGTTTTGGACTAGCCCATCTCCTCATGGCGGGTTCACAGGGATTTCTTTGTTTTCAAAATGCACTTTGCTCCATCCAACTGCCAAAAAGTGTACAGCGAGCAGGGAGGCTGGCCAGCATCTTTCTTTTGCAGGGAGTGTAGTTGTAAAGAATAAAGACCATGCTGAGTATCCCCTATAGAGAGATAGACTAGCCCAAAACCTGTAGGTAATGTGAGATTTCTACTACTTACTGTAAATGACAGCAACATAGGAGAAAAGTAATTTATGGCTCATTTTACTCAGGAAGAGTATTTGTATGTGTTATAAATTTTAAGATTTTCACAACTGTTCCACTTGATTTACCTGCAAATAAATATCACATACTTACCTCGCCATCAATTCCTCTCAAGCTCACCATTTGCTTGCAACAATGATTCCTTCCAGTTCTGACAAGATTTTGTCAGAACTGAAATAGATCAGTTGATGTCAGTTACAGCTGAAAGGACAGCTGATGCGAAAACTGCCATACCAGCGCAGGAGACTTGGGTGTAGCAGTGAGTAACTTCAGCGCCGTCAGAAGACTGAGCTGAAGTTACTTATAAAACATTATAATTTGGCCTCCATCAATTGCTGGAAGCCGAATTTAATTCCCCACCATCCATGGCGGCCTGGAGGGGGAATAGTATTTAAAACTAATGGGAAATTGTGCAGGAGCAGGATAAGCCATACAGGCTGCAGTCTTGGCCATATGGCCAAGTCTCCTGCACCGATTCCTCTCGTATGCAGCTGATGTGCAAGGTAACATCCATGTTTCGCTCATGTGGTGAATATTAGTTTAACAGTGTGCTGATCTAGAAGCTGTTACAGGGTCATTGCCATTTCTAAAATTGAGGACAGAGAATTCCATCAATCAGTGAACAAACAAGACACTGTAAAGGATATAGCAATTAAGGAGTAGGCTACATGGGAGGCAAGCATGACATGTGTGTGTTTTATTTTGACTTTTAAATTTCAGTTCAGGTTGCTTTTAGTTTTGGATCATTTTCTTAATTTGCAATATCTTGCTCGAGTCTACGAATGACCTGCAGCTAGTGGTAACTTTAACTAATGATTGAACTTCATTCCAATTAGTAGCAGATATCCCTTTTTCCATGAGAAATATTTACATTTTCTCGAATAGATCTTCAGGGGCATCTGTATAGCTGATATTCTGGTAAAACCCCACCCACAGTGTGATGTCATCATGACCAAGGTCCTGACAGTTTGTTGTTTGTGAACCTCGTTGAATTGCGGAAAATAACCTCTTTTTCCAACTGCCAGGCAAGCAATAGCTCCCTCTGTGCACAGCAGATGTCACCACCAGTGATACATTTCAGAATGTTACGGAGGGGAAAGATTTTACAATTGGCAAACACTGACTAATCTATAAATATCGTAAAAAATAAGCAATTTTATTAATTGTTGTTTTGACTACAGTATTTCTTTAAATAAAACCAGAGATGAAACTTAAAAAAAAAAAAAAATGCACCAGGGGCTTCCTCCATTTCCCTCCGACATGATTGCTCCCTTGGCGCCGTCTTCCGCCTCCAGGATGTTCGGTATGGTGTCCCGGTATCTTGGCCAGTTGGGGCTTACTGCGCATGCGTGCCCAGCCACGCTCCCGTCACCAGGAGCTTTCTGCACCGCAGAAGCATGCGCAACCGCATTGCGCATGACCTGGCCCGGCTGGCCAAGGATACTGGGACCCCGTACCAAAGATCCAGGAGGTGAAGGATCGCGCAGAGGAAGTGATCAGGTCAGAGGGGGTTGGCGTAGGCAAGCACTATTTTAGAAAAAAATTAATTGCGATTTTTCTGTCAAATTGTGATTTCGATTTTTTTTTTTTTTTTTTAGAATTTTCTTCAAATCAAGCTTTGCCACTAAATTCACAATGTACAGTAACATTTACAAACATGCATTGATAGAAGATGACATATTATCAAATTAATAGTATACTGTCATTTTCTGTCATGTTTGTAAATGTTACTGCATTGTGAATTTATCAAAACAAATAGCTATTAATCTAATGCAAAGAGGAAAACTAAAGGCAATAATTGCTTTCTAATGTATTTATTACTAAGAATACATGCATGTGTGTTACATGAACATTCTTTAAGTTTTTAACAGCAGGCCAGTTCAGAGATGCACCCCGTCAAATGACTGGTGATGTGCCTGGCATTAATAATGGATCGCGAATCCGAACGCAAAAGGATGAAGCAGCCTGCACCTGGGCAGTTGGCACCATCTATGAATTTTATAGCTACCGTGTTTCCCCAAATTTAAGACCTCCCCTGAAAATAAACCCTAGTATATATTTTGAGTATGCTCAAAATACAAGTCCTCCCCCCTAAGATGAGCACTAGTGGCTTTCAGACTTGCAGCTTCCCCTAAAAGAAGCCCTAATCAGCCCCACCACACACACACACACACACATATCCGCAGCTAATGTACATGTAAGAGAACTGCCCTATACAGGAAGTAAACAGAGATGACTTCCTGTATAGGGCAGCGCTCTTACTGGATATATTAGCTGCCTTTACCACTTGTCACCGCTAATCTGTGGTGTGAATTATGTTGCGAATAAGCAGCAGGGGATGCAGACTTTCTTCAGGAGGGGGCCAGGAGTAGGAGCAGCAGAGGTAAACCGGCGGGGGGGGGGGGGGGGAGCAGGTCTAACGCTTAGGGCTTCTTTTAGGGTGAGCCGCAGGTCTGACAGCCACTAGGGATTATTTTGTAGGAAGCAGAAGGGGAATCTGGCTGTATACTATAAAGATGATGGCTACCCCCACAAAATATAAGACCTCCCCAAAAAGAAGCCCTAGCACATTTCTTTTGAAGGAAAAATGAATATAAGACACTGTTTTATTTTCGGGGAGGGCTGGTTCACACACTACAAGAGCTTTTCTGAGTGCTTTGTGATTTGAAAAGCTCTTGCTAATGTAATCCTTTGTGTGTGGTCCCACTGGTGCGATGTGAGATTTTGTAAAAATCCTCCATAGCATTACAGTGGCTTTCAAAAGTATTCGGCCCCCTTGAAGTTTTCCACATTTTGTCACATTACTGCCATAAACATGAATCAATTTTATTGGAATTCCACATGAAAGACCAATACAAAGGGCCATATCCTATTCAAGGTGATAAGTAGCTTGCATATAAATAAAATGGCTCAGACAGCGGACCAATGGGGAGCCCGGCTGCAGATTCAAAGATGCTTTGCCCGGGCTCCTATGCGGACAGTAATTACAGTGTTAGATACACTGTAATTACGTGACGGATTTTGCGGCGAGAGGCGTCGGGTGATCGGCGGAGGTATTTATAATGACAGGGGAGCCTTAGCAGAGCTGCGTGGGGGCTTCTAAAGTGTGCGGCGACCCGACGGGGAGCTCTGGGGGTCTCCTTATTAAAGGAGACCCCCAGATGCTGCGGCGGCGACGTGCGGTAGCTGGTTTAGACCTGCTTTTTGCAGGTCTAAGCTAACGCTCATGTCTGCCGGGAAGCATCGCTTCCAGGAGACCTAATGGTAATTGGATTCCCTGTTAAGAACTCGCTGGGCGATTATATCGCCCAAGCGAGTTCTTTTCCGCCTGGGGGGTCTAAAGTTTAGTAAGATGAGGCGATGCCCCCATCGCCTAAGTTAAGAACTCGCCAGTGCTTAGCGCTGGCGAGTTCAGCAATAGAATATGGCCCAAAGTGGTGTACACGTGAGAAGTGGAATGAAAATCCTACATGATTCCAAACATTTTTACAAATCAATAACTGCAAAGTGGGGTGTGCTTTATTCTTCAGCCCCCTTTGGTTTGAGTGCAGTCAGTTGCCCATAGACATTGCCTGATGAGTGCTAATGACTAAAGAGAGTGCACCTGTGTGTAATCTGTCAGTACAAATACAGCTGCTCTGTGACGACCTCAGAGCTTGTCTAAGAGAATATTGGGAGCAACAACACCATGAAGTCCAAAGAACACACCAGGCACGTGAGGGATAAAGTTATTGAGAAATTTAACGCAGGCTTAGGCTACAAAAAGATTTCCAAAGCCTTGAACATCCCACGGAGCACTGTTCAAACTATCATTCAGAAATGGAAGGAGTATGGCACAACTGTAAACCTACCAAGACAAGGCCGTCCACCTAAACTCACAGGCCGAACAAGGAGAGCGCTGATCAGAAATGCAGTCAAGAGGCCCATGGTGACTCAGGACGAACTGCAGAGATCTACAGCTCAGGTGGGGGAATCTGTCCATAGGACAACTATTAGTCGTGCACTGCACAAGGTTGGCCTTTATGGAAGAGTGGCAAGAAGAAAGCCATTGTTAACAGAAAAGCATAAGAAGTCCTGTTTGCAGTTTGACACAAGCCATGTGGAAGAAGGTGCTTTGGTCAGATGAGACCAAAATTGAACTTTTTGGCCAAAATGCAAAACTCTATGTATGGCGGAAAACTAACGCTGCGCATCACTCTGAACACACCATCCCCACTGTCAAATATGGTGGTGGCAGTATCATGCTCTGGGGGTGCTTCTCTTCAGCAGGGACAGGGAAGCTGGTCAGAGTTGATGGGAAGATGGATGGAGCCAAATACAGGGCAATCTTGGAAGAAAATCTCTTGGAGTCTGCAAAAGACTTGAGACTGGGGCGGAGATTCACCTTCCAGCAGGACAACGATCCTAAACCTAAAGCCAGGGCAACAATGGAATGGTTTAAAACAAAACAAATCCATGTGTTAGAATGGCCCAGTCAAAGTCCAGATCTAAATGCAATTGAAAATCTGTGGCAAGATCTGAAAACTGCTATTCACAAACGCTGTCTATCTAATCTGAGCTGGAGCTGTTTTGCAAAGAAGAATGTGCAAAGCTGGTAGAGACATACCCTAAAAGACTGGCAGTTGTAATTGCAGCAAAACGTGGTTCTACAAAGTATTGACTCAGGGGGGCTGAATAATTGCGCACATCCCACTTTGCAGTTCTTTATTTGTAAAACCATGTTTGGGATCATGTATGATTTTTGTTCCACTTCTCACGTGTACACCACTTTGTATTGGTCTTTCACGTGGAATTCCAATAAAATTGATTCATGTTTGTTGCAGTAATGTGACAAAATGTGGAAAACTTCAAGGGGGCCTAATACTTTTGCAAGCCACTGTATATATTACCAAGAGTTTTTTTCCAGTAACCCTCCAGGACAGGTGAACTACGAGATTTGACCCCTCCCAGGAAACAGGAAACCTCCACTTGGTCTCTCTATAAGTTTAGACCCACCGCAGGTGTCCGGCAGTATGGATGTTTCCTGTTCCCTGGAACAGGTCTCTCTGTAGGTGTCCGAGTCCTGGAGAGCCTGGGTGGCTAGGGGCTTTGGGCATGCTGCTGAGATGGGGCTGTGTAATAAACAGCGATGGAGTCTAGCGGCCTCCCTCATATGCTCATGGTGGAGGTTTGATGGCGGCAGGGAGAAGGCTGTGGCGAAGACGCTCTTGAGCAGAGGCTACTAGCGTGGATGCTGGACGCCGAGGGAGGCGGAGCGGTGAGCAGAGGCTGTGCGCAGGTCTCCCTCAACGAAGATGGCGGTGCGGGTACTTCCGGCGCCGCCGTGACGTCACTTCCGCCTGCCAGGATTGAAGAGCTGCAGCTTCTCGGCGTTTCACTCTCACTATCCTGAGACAGAGTGAGAGATGGACGCTCAGGAGGCTAGCGAAACGAGGCAGGAGGCCAGGAACGACGCTAAGGCCGACAAACCTGAGACAGACCAAGCATTTTCTCAAGTTAATTGGGAAAATGAGTTCGCTTTTGAGGATATTTGTAATTTAGAAGAGCCTTCTGATAAGAAAACAGAGTTTGCTTTAAAGAAGACTTGGACCGCAATTGGTGCAAATTTTCGGCCTGCTGCGGCTACTACTGTGGTTGCTCTCACACTTAATTTGTGGATGTGGCAGGTGGAAAGGCACATAAAAGTTAGGTCTAGTAAAGAGATATTAAATTACTTTATGGTGATGTTTAAAGCGGTTCATTTTATCATAGATGCAGCTTCTGAGTCTATTAGACTGACTGCAAGAGCTGCAGCACTGGCTAATGTAGCCAGAAGGAATCTTTGGATAAAAACATGGGAGGGAAGTACTTTATCCAAAAACAAAGTCTGTACAACCCCGTTTTCAGGAGATCTATTATTCGGGCCGAAATTGGAGCAGATTCTCGAACGCACATCAGATAAAAAGAAATCTTTTCAGAAGAAAAAATCTTTTCAACAGGCGAAAAGATTTTTTCGTAAAGACAAACAAAATGTTTACCCGAACCAGCAGATTAAGCGGAAGCAGTGGTCCTTTAATAAAGAGCAAAGCAGGCCAAACGCTTTGGGCTGAGTGTCAGAACTTTTGAACAAACAGAAGTGACGACGAGAACCAATTGGGGGGAAGACTCGGGCGGTTTCTCCCACACTGGAAACGATTTGCAAAAAGCCCATTTATAATAGATCTCCTCGAAAATCACATAGTATTTCAGGAGAAACCTTCCAAACGCTATGTGACAACAAATCCATTAAAGATTGCAGAAAATACACAGGATTTTCAGGTGATTCTGCAGGATATGCTGGAAAGGCAAGTGATAACTATTGTACCCGTAGGCTAGGGAAAAAAGGGGTTTTGCTCAAAAAAAATTTCTGGTCAAAAAACCGACAGGGAAATTTCGATTAATATTGAATCTGAAACCGATAAATCCATTCATAAAACGTGAGGTTCAGAATGGAATCAATATACACAGTTCGGAATCTTTTTATTTCAGGGGAGTACATGATAAGCATAGACCTCAAAGATGTACCGATCGAAACCAAGTCTCAGGCGTTTCTGAGATTCGCTGTAAAAAATACAAGCGGAATGCAGCACTATCAATTCCACTGCCTCCCCTTTGGATAAAGTCGGTCCCGAGAATTTTTACAAAAGTTATTGCGGAAATAGTGGCCGAACTTCACAGAAAAGGAATCCTATTGATTCCTTACCTGGACGATTTACTGGTACAAGCAGATTCAATACAGGAGTTATTACTTCACAGGGAAATAGTAATCACAGAACTGAAAAAGGCTGGTTGGATAATCAGTATGGAAAAATCTCACATGCATCCTGTTTAGATAATTCAGTTCCTAGGATTTGTGATAAATTCAGTAGAACAGAAGATATTTCTACCACAACAGAAAATGGAAAAAATTGTTCAGGAAATAGAAAAATTCAGATCACTAATTTCAATCAGAGATGTAATGAGGCTGCTAGGTCTGTTGACATCGTCGGCACCCGCAGTCCAGTGGGCCATGTTACACGCAAGAATTCTGCAGATGTGGATGCTGAAAATGTGGGGCAGAACCGTACAAACGTTAGATCTAATTGTGAAGGTAACAGAGGAAGTAAAGATATCACTACAATGGTGGTTGAACAGACAGATATTAGCGCAGGGGAGACTGTGGCAGTTCCCAATAGAAGTGATTCTGACAACCGACACAAGCATGTCGGGTTGGGGGGCCCAGGATTTCAGTGTGCAGGGTCTCTGAGATCAGCATATAAAAACTCAGTCTTCAAATTACAGAAAAATGCTGGCAGTAAAACTTGCAATGATTGCAGCCATACATTTACTAAAAAAATCATTATTATTATTATTATTATTATTTTTTATTTATATAGCGCCAGCATCTTCCGTAGCGCTGTACATAGTACAAACAAATAATGGGGAACAAATATACATAAGAAATACAAGACACTGTACAGTCATGACATTGAATAGAATAAATACAGATACATACATAGTTGATATGTAGTTGGCACATGTACATATGTTAAAATAACAGCAGTATGAGAAACACTAGGAGGAGGTCCCTGCCCTTGCGGGCTTACAATCTAGAGGGTAGTGGGGAGGAAACAAAAGGGAAGGAAACACAAGGATTAGTGGGTGAGCCAGTGTGCCTTCAGTGCTGCCTATAGCAAATTATAGGCTTGTCTGAACAGGTGTGTTTTCAGAGTACATTTGAAGGTTTCCAGACTCGTGGCGTGACGAACCGGCTGAGGGAGAGAGTTCCAAAGGAGAGGGACAGCCCGTGAGAAGTCTTGGATGCGAGAGTGAGAGAAGGTGACTAGGCTGGAGGACAAAAGGGTCTCCTGTGAGGAACGGAGGGTCCGGGCGGGGAGGTATCTGGAGATTAAAGAGGAAATGTATGGAGGCGATAGCTTGTGTAGGGCTTTGTATGCGAGTGTGAGAAGTTTAAACTGGATCCTTTGGGCAACTGGTAGCCAATGGAGGGATTAGCAGAGAGGGGCTGCCTCAGAGGATCTAGAAGAGAGGTGGATGAGACGGGCCACAGAGTTTAGTAGGAATTGGAGAGGTGCCAGTCTACTTTTTGGTAGACCACAGAGTAGTGTGTTGCAGTAGTCAAGGCGGGAGATGATTAGGGCATGCACAAGCATTTTAGTTGCTTCTTGTGAAAGGAAGGGACGGATTCTGGAAATGTTTTTGAGATGGAAGTAGCAGGAGGTAGTTAAAGTGTTAATATGTGGTTAAAAGGAGAGCTCAGAGTCCAGAGTTACCCCTAGGCAACGAGCTTTGGGGGTTGATGCTATTGGCGTGTTATCTACATTGATTGTGACAATGGGAGGTGGAACAGAGAGCGAAGGTGGAAATATCACAATCTCCGTTTTGCTCATATTGAGTTTAAGGAAGCGGGATGACATAAATGTAGATACAGCGGATAGACATTCGGGGACTTTTGATAGTAGTGTGGAGAGGTCTGGGACAGAACAATAAATTTGGGTGTCATCAGCATAGAGGTGATATTGAAACCCAAAAGAGCTTATCTGTCCCAGGCCATGGGTGTAAATAGAAAAGAGGAGGGGTCCAAGGACAGACCCTTGTGGTACTCCCACAGACAGTGGGCGCGGAGAGGAGTTGGTATTGGCATAGGAGACCATGAAAGAACGCCCAGACAGGTAAGAGTTGAGCCAGGAGTGTGCTAGGCCCTTGATTCCCAGTGTTGAGAGGGTCTGGAGAAGTAGGGTATGATCAACAGTGTCGAAGGCAGAGGACAGATCTAGGAGTATTAGTATCGAAAATCTGCCTTTGGCTTTAGCAGCTAGGAGGTCATTGGCAACCTTCCGTAGAGTGTTGAGGGCGGAAGCCAGACTGGAAGGGGTCCAACAGGGAATTAGCAGAGAGAAAGTTAGACAACTCTGAGTAAATGTGGCGTTCCAGCAGTTTGGAGGCAAAGGGAAGGAGAGAGACTGGGCAGTAATTAGAAAGGGCAGTAGAGTCTAAAGAGGGTTTTTTGATTAGTGGTGTTATGATAGCTTGTTTAAATGAAGAAGGGAAAGTGCCAGTTGAGATGGAAAGGTTAAACCGTGTTGTTAAAGCAGGAATGAGGGAGGAGGAGAGCTGGGGGATAAGATGAGAGGGAATAGGGTCTGAGGTGCATGTAGTAAGATGAGCTTTAGAGATTAGTGAAGAAAGATGCTGTTCAGTTAAGGCGGAGAAGATTGTTAGTGGGGAGGAGGTTTGAGTGGGTGAGTGGTTATGTGGAGAGGGATAGTTGATAGTAGGGGAGCTGCTGGGCAGAGAGGAAAAAGGAAGAGGTGATTGGACCGGTGAAGAGGGTTGCTTTTGAAAGCTGTTCTGTAGTGTTTCAATTTTGCTCACAAAATATGCTGCAAAGTCTTCTGCAGACAAGCTTGTTGTTGTAGGGGGAGACGGGGGGGGGGGGGTGGAGAAGAGAGCTGAAGGTGTTGAAAAGTTGTTTAGGGTTATGGGATTGTGAAGAAATAAGTGTAGAGAAGTATGACTGCTTTGCAAGTAAGAGAAAGTCCCTGAGCTGGAGCAGCGTGTTTTTATAGTGGGCGAAGTCATCTGCATTGGAGCTTTTACTCCACTGCCGTTCTGCTGCCCTGGACTGTCTTTTCAGTTGTTTGATGGGTTCAGTCAGCCAGGGCTGTCTGTTGATGTAGCGGGGGCGGAAGTTGGTGAGAGGGGTGGCTGTGTTCATGACAGCGGTGACTGTGGTGGAGTAGTAGATGGATGCTGACTCGGGGTCCGTGTAGGATGACAGGGAGCCCAGGGGTTTTAGAGAGTCAGCTAGGGAGCAGAGGTCGAGGTTGCGATAATTCCTGCATAAGCGTGATGGCTGCACTACAGTAGTTGGAGGAGGCAGGGAGGGGCTGATTGTAAAAGTTATGAGATTGTGATCTGAAAGGGGGAATAAAGAAGTATTAAATGTGGAAACTGGGCAGAGCCGGGTAAAAACTAGGTCCAAAGTGTGGCCATCTTTGTGGGTGGAGGTTGAGGACCACTGGGAGAGGTCATAGGATGAGGTGAGTGAGGGGAATTTTGTGGTAGTGGAACAGTTAGTGTCTATGGGGATGTTAAAGTCCCCAATGATGATGGAAGGAATGTCAGTGGATAGAAAGTGGAGAAGCCATGTTGAAAAGTGGTCAATGAAGGTGGAGGCTGGTCCAGGAGGCCGGTAGATGACCGCAACCTGGAAGTGGTGAGGGGAGTAAATGCGGACAGCATGAGCCTCAAAAGAAGAGAAAGCCAGAGAAGGTGCAGGTGCAAGCGGAGTAAAGGAGCAGTGTTCGGAAAGAATTCCCACCCCACCCCCATGTTTGTCACCCGATCTAGGTGTGTGGCTAAACTTGAGGCCACCGTATGAAAGGGCAGCTGGGGACACAGTATCAGATGGGGTTAGCCATGTCTCAGTGAGCCCCAGGAAGGTGAAAGCATTAGTGATGAACAGATCATGGACGTGGGCTAGTTTATGTACAATTAAGTTTATGTACAATTAAGAACAGACAATGCTACGGTGGTAGCTTACATGAATCGACAAGGAGGGACGAAATCATTCAAGTTGCTGATTCTGTCCCTAGAAATTCTGGAACTAGCAGAAAACAATCTGAGGTCATTCACAGCAGTGCACTTAAAGAGGAACTGTAACGGCAAAACGTACCCTGGGGGGTACTCACCTCGGGTGGGGGAAGCCTCCGGATCCTGATAAGGCTTCCCACGCCGTCCTGCGTCCCTCGGGGGTCTCGCTGCAGCCCTCCCTACAGCCGTGACGTAATATTTACCTTCCTGGCTCCTGCGCAGGCGCTCTGACGGCTGTCGGCTCCGAAGTAGGCGGAAATACCCGATCGCCGTCGGGACCGCTCTACTGCACAGGCGCAAGTCTCCGGCGCCTGTGCAGTAGAGCGGACCCGACGGAGATCGGGTATTTCCGTCTATTTCTGAGCCGAATGCAGCCACAGCGCCCCCGCTGGAGCCAGCAAAGGTAAATATTGAAATTACAGTCGGGTCTGTCGCCGGCTGTTCAGAGGGCTGCAGCGAGACCCCCGTGGGACGCAGGACGGCATAGGAAGCCTCATTAGGATCCGGAGGCTTCCTTAAAAATCAAGTACACCTGCACACCAATTTTGTATGTTGCAAAAAGTATTTATATTTAAATAATCAAAAAGAGATGGACAATCACATGTACCAACAATATTGTTAAAGCTGAGATTAACACTCAATAAAGACACTCTGTAAATGGTGGTACACCATAGAAGTACATAACATCAATGACAGCAGTAAACAGCAATAAGTCTAACATCAGTAGGACTAGGTGATGCCGGGGATGCCCAAAAAAATTTTTTGTCAACCTATGGTGTTGACCACATGAAATACAGCAATAGAGATCCTAGTAAAGCAGCCACAATACAAGCTTGGAGACACAGGATCCTACAGTATCTGTAGCAGAGTATCAAATGTCCATTACCCTGACAGCGCTGTTTCGGAAAATCCTTCGTCAGAGGGTCAGGAGACGCCCAAGGAGTGCTGTATCATAATGTTCACCATTGTGCCATATAAAGAGTGAACCTAATTGCTAATGAGACCAGCCTGGACACTGGGGCCGGCCCACTGACGCGCATGACGTCACGCGGCGTACGCCGCGGCGTCATGACGTCACTTCCGGTTCCGGTTGGCGCCGCATTGGGCAGCAGGCCATCCAGCAGTGTCCTAGACACACACAAGATGGCCGCCGCACATGCCCAGTGCGGCGCTTCCCGGCCAGGAATATAATTAGAACAAGAACAGAAGCTAGTGCAGTAAATTCAATGTCCAGTAGATGGTGCTGTTGAGCAGTTTGCAGTGTCCAGGCCTTCAGCAAGCAAAATCTAAAAGCAATAAGACACAAAGTGTTATTTAAAATGGTAATAAAACCAAAACAGTTCCCTAAACCGATAGAAAAATAGTGTTAAAATTAGCCATACCTACAAGCAAGATCAACAAACTGTCACCAATTATAGCCCCCATAACTCATCTAAGAAAAGGTGCCAAATCTGCATCTTCATTCATCCCATGGGGTGAAATTGTATCAAGTTGATACATCCAGTAGAGTTCTCTCTGTAATAATTTTAACTCGATATCTCCCCCCCTATATGGAGGAGTCACCACTTCCACTACCCTAAAGCGTAATTGGGACACATTATGTCCTGCCTCCATAAAATGCCTGGCGACAGGAGAATCTGCGGCACCACAGCGTATATTGCTGCGGTGTTCACTAATCCGCGTGCGTACATCACGTGAAGTTTGGCCTATATATAATTGGCCACATGGGCATATAAGGCAGTACACTACGTTCTTCGATGAGCAGCTTGCAAAACAATTTAAGGCGATGCGTTTACCAGAGCGTGGGTGCGGAAAAGATCCACCCCTCTGAACGTAACCACACTGTGCACAGTGGCCGCATGGGAACATGCCCTTAGGGCTAGGTAAGTTAGAAAGCCAATTACCTCTTTCTGTGGAAGTGGGTATAGTACACCTTGCATGCACCAAAGTGTCGCGCAAATTCTTGGATCGTCTAAATGCACAAATTGGCTGTTCACCGAAAACGCTTGGAAGAGATGGATCACTGCTCAAGATATGCCAATGTTTCCTCACGATTTTTTGTGCCTGTAAGGAGAGTGGAGAGTATGTTAGTACCATGGGAAGTCGTGACTGTTCACGTCGTGGATTGAACTGCAGTAGGGACTCCCTATTCCTCTGTGTGGCCTTCTCCAATGCCCTATCAAGTGTTTCAGAATCATAACCCCTTGCCCGGAAATTTGCATACATGGTCCTTGCTTCTCTAAAAAAAGAAGCATCATCTGAGGAAATCCTCCTCAGCCGCAAAAATTGGCCAAAAGGTAGGCCTTTTTTGAGGCGCTGCGGATGGTAGCTCTTAGCTGCCAAATAGGTATTCCGATCCGTCGGCTTGCGGTAGGGAGATGTGTGTAATTCACCCCTCTCCATCTGGATCAGGACATCGAGGAAATGTACAGATTCTGCGCTGTATTCTAGTGTGAAAGAGATCGTGGGGAAACTACGATCAAGGTCCCCCTTAAATGACAGCAATGTTTCCTCAGAGCCCGACCAGATGAAGAAGATGTCATCTATGTACCTCAGCCAGCACAAGGCATGGCCAAGGTACATAGGATGCCCATACACAAACCTTCGCTCGAACCAATCCATAAAGAGATTGGCATAACTGGGGGCTACATTGCTCCCCATCGCCGTCCCCCGCTGCTGTTGGTAGAAAACATCCTCAAAACAAAAATAGTTCTTAGTTAGGACCATGTTCAGCAATCTCAAGAGGAAGCCTGACAGATGTGTAGAGAGGTTCATTCTCGAGAACACTTCATCAATAACTGCAATACCTTCAGAGTGTGGAATGGAGGTATACAGGCTAACCACATCCATAGTACAAAGAAGTACTGGAAATTGAAACGTGCCATAGCTTGAGATTTTAGACAGAAAGTCAGTAGTGTCCAAGAGAAAAGAACGCATGCCTGACACCATTGGACGTAGAACCTGATCCAGAAGGATAGAGAGAGGTTGAAAAATAGAGCCAGTGCCCGCCACAATTGGTCTCCCAGGGGGATCCACTAAGGACTTGTGGATCTTCGGGAGAACATAAAAGAGAGGGATCAGAGGAAATGGAGTTAATAGAAAGTCGTGAATTTGTTTAGTTATTGTGCCCACCTCAAGGGCCCCCTTGATAAGTTCGTCAATCTCCTTTTTCATTCTGGAGGTCGGGTTACCTGAAAGTTTAATATACACATTAGTGTCTTGTAATTGTCGTAACACCTCCCGCCTGTAATCCAGGCGATTCATGATCACCGTGGCTCCCCCCTTGTCAGCGGGTTTCACTATAATATTCGGATCCTCACAGAGTGAACGTAAAGCCTGTCTCTCTGCGATAGGCATGTTAGAGTGTGCCTGATTACTTGCACCGCTGATCAAGTGGACGTCACGCTGTACCATGGCAATGAAAGTCTCAACTGCATATGAGGTGTTGGGAGGTAGCCACTTACTTTTGGCTCGACACATGGTTAAATTGACTTCAGGTGGGAAGAGGTTAACTGGAGTAGAAGTTGGGATAGAGGCTGTATCAGATGTCCTCCCTGAGAAAAAAGATTTCAAACGTAAGGTCCTAAAAAAATTGTATAAGTCACAGTCCAATTCAAGTTTACTGCCAGTGTGGGTTGGGACAAAGCCCAGGCCACGTCTGAGTACCTGCTTCTCAGTCGCGGTCAGTGTCCGAGAAGAAAGGTTCACTATTAGGTCCTCGTCAGGGTTTGGCTCCTCGTGACCCTGGGGTCTACTGGAGCGTTTGTTGCCTCTCCTGGTTTTCTTCCTCTTCCTCTTCCCTTGATTCGCTGGCGTTGGCCTAAAAAACTAGTGGAACCTGAGGAGCCTTCACCTGAGCTATCTGTTGGTGGATTACTTGGAGGATGATTAGGACGTCTCCTGGGGCGTCTATCTGGGCGCCAAGAATAAACGCGATCCTCTTGATAGTCGAGGGTATCGCGGCGAAATTTATCTAATTTATTGGAAAGGACGTCCTGTCTGTAGCCAAGAAGTGCAGACTCAGTTAGTTCAAGATAAATTGCAAAATCTTCTTTTTCTAAGATAGTCTTAAGTTTATCTTTAAGAGAAAGTGCTAAGGATTCAAGCCTAGCAATCTCGTCCTGGATACCTTTAATAGTGAGATTGATCAAGTCAAGACTGCACTTATTCAAAATTCTAAACCAATCCTCACAAAATTCCTTGCTATTTCTACAAAAGGTGGGACGTATATTGAGGCGCAGGCCTCTTGGTATACGCTTAGCTCTCAGGTATTCCACTAGTGTGTCAGAATGCAGTTTGTAATCGATTACTCTTTTTTCCAAATCCTCGTATTGCCTCTTTAAATAAGGGATGTCAGTAGTGATATTACTATGGGTATTAGCATACTTGGTGACAGTATTATCAATCTCTGCCTGTGTATACGCTAATGTCTCAGCTGACCGATTAGCTAGACCACTTAGGTCAGAAAAAGACATGCTTTCTATAGTCCAAACGAATAGCAAGGGGTGCAATAACCTGAAAAGACAAGAATTTTGTATAAAAATATGGTATGCACACCCACAATCAAGCATATGACATCAGTGCGACTGGGTGCTAGGTCAGATAAATAGGGCTGACAGCCCCCACAATACATTAAAAATCAAGTACACCTGCACACCAATTTTGTATGTTGCAAAAAGTATTTATATTTAAGGATCTGTAGGATCCTGTGTCTCCAAGCTTGTATTGTGGCTGCTTTACTAGGATCTCTATTGCTGTATTTCATGTGGTCAACACCATAGGTTGACAAAAAAATTTTTTTGGCATCCCCGGCATCACCTAGTCCTACTGATGTTAGACTTATTGCTGTTTACTGCTGTCATTGATGTTATGTACTTCTATGGTGTACCACCATTTACAGAGTGTGTCTTTATTGAGTGTTAATCTCAGCTTTAACAATATTGTTGGTACATGTGATTGTCCATCTCTTTTTGATTATTTAAATATAAATACTTTTTGCAACATACAAAATTGGTGTGCAGGTGTACTTGATTTTTAATGTATTGTGGGGGCTGTCAGCCCTATTTATCTGACCTAGCACCCAGTCGCACTGATGTCATATGCTTGATTGTGGGTGTGCATACCATATTTTTATACAAGATCCGGAGGCTTCCCCCACCCGAGGTGAGTACCCCCCAGGGGATCTTTCTAAAGTTACAGAGTCTCTTTAAAGGGATCATTAAACAATCTTGCAGATTTTCTCAGTCGAACTCAAACGTCAAATGTGGAGTGGACAATGAATATAGAAGTATTCAGATGGCTGACCCAGATTTGGGGAATACCAGAGGTAGATCTGTTCGCAAACAGAGGGAGTGCGAAGTGCGAGATGTTTTTCTCCCTGAATGCGTTGGATCATCCGACAGCGGTGGATGCCCTGGCACAGAGATGGGAGTTCAGACTTGCATACGCATTTCTTCCTCTGAACATATTGCCTCTGGTTCTCAGGAAAATAATGAATTCAAAAACTACGATCATACTAGTGGCACCACATTGGGACAAACTATTATGGTTTCCTCTGTTGTTGAAAATGAAGACTGCAGGACCGATACTGTTACCTTTTGATGGACAATCTAATCACAGTTCAAGGGTAGAATGTTCCACAGGGAATAAGCTGGAATCTCTCGGCTTGGTTAGTAAAAAGGTCAATTATCAGTGCGAAAGGATTGTCAAATAGAGTGATAGAAACTCTATTGGACAGTCGGAAATTAAACACACGTAAAATTTATGAAAAATATTGGAAGACTTATAACCAATGGTTACAACAGTCTAAGTTTAAGTCTTCTGAAATTGGTACGGTATTAGAATTTATACAAAATGGTGTTAATGGCCTAGCCCTAAGTACGATTAGGGTTCAGGTATCGGCATTATCGTTTTTTTTACATAAGCAATCGGCTAATCATCCTTTGGTTATGAGGTTTTTGAAATCGGTTGAGCGGAAGAGGCCGGCCGGTTTAGACTTAAGACTAATAACGTTAAAAACAGTGTTCTTGATAGCCATAACGTCTGCAAGGCGTATAAGTGATCTCTAGGCTTTATCGTGTGTAGAGAACCTTTCTGTACAATATATGATGATAGAGTTGTACTCAGAACAAGCGAAGAATTCCTACCAAAAGTGGGTGACCGGTTTCACAGATGTCAAGAAATTCTATTACCTTCTTTTTACATGAATCCCTTGAATGAAAAGGAGGAAAAATGGAGCACGTTGGATGTCAGGAAAAATCTGATTAAATATCTGAAGAAAGTGAAAGATATCAGAAAATCAGAAAGTTTTTGTTAATTTTTCAGGCAAGATGATAGGCCAGAAAGCTTCAAAAAAGACTATTGCTAGATGGATTAATCTATGTATAGTAGAGGCTTACAAAAACATGAACTTAGAATTACCTGGCGAAATCAAAGCTCATTCTACTAGGGCAACGGCTACGACTTGGGCCTTAAGAGCTGGAGTGTCTCTATTGGAAATATGTAAGGCGGCGACATTGAAGAATATCAATACCTTCATGCGCCACTACAAATTGGATCGGATGACTGCAAAAGATCAGGAATTTGGAAGGAAAGTCCTGCAAGCAGTCAGCCCGCCCTAAGGTTGGTGATGTTTATTTCTCGCTCATCATCTCGTAGTTAACCTGTCCTGGAGGGTTACTGAAAAAACCCTAAGCTAGCTGACTGGTAGATATATTTTAGGTAACCCTCCAGGACAGGTTGGGAACCCACCCATTTTTAAAAGTTATGATATACTATATATGTGTATATATGCAATCTATGTTAAGGGTAGTTTGGAGTATAGACCATGTTCAGGGTTTCTTGAATACATTCTGTCGGACACCTGCGGTGGTTCTAAACTTATAGAGAGACCAAGTGGATGTTTCCTGGGAGGGGTCAAATCTCGTAGTTCACCTGTCCTGGAGGGTTACCTAAAATGTATCTACCCGTTAGCTAGCTTAGGGTTTCAAACCACTAGCGCTTAAAAAGCTCTTGCAGTGTAAATCAGCACTAAGTTTGCTTTATTCAGATCTGTCACATAGATAAACAGCATTTTGGAGCACCTTTAACTGCTCCTTTATCCAGTTAGTGACAGACTGGTACCAGCAGTCACTCCGAAACGTTGTGTACCTATGTGACAGGTCTGAGTAAAGCGAACTTGGAGCTATAAATACATGGATACCCATGCTGGCTGCTTTTTCCTTTTAAAGTTTTTAACAGTTACACAAATGAAGAACTGAAAAACATCCTCATTTTAACGTAGCAGTGCAAAATAATCCTTCCTTAGTTGTATTGTTTTTCAGGTAAATAACATATAAATAATGAAACTTATGTTACAAAATCAGATACTGGTAGGGCGCTGAAGAGAGGGAACCCTATATTGAGGCTTCCCTGGCTACTCCCTTGCCCCACATTGCTGAGCGCGGCCCCCCAGACTATTAGTGACAAGGCGCAGTTGCGGGAGGGTATCGCATATCTTCTGTCCAACACGCAGAAGTATTTTAAAGAGAACCTGAACTGAAAAGAGAATGTCAAAATAAGCATACTCCGGTCATACTCCTCTCCTGTGTAGTCTACTCCTCAATCTCTTTCTCCTCTCCTGCATCCCATTTGTCCACTGTAATCAATGGAATTCTCCGTCCTCCATTTTAAAAATGGCCGTTACCTCATAACCGCTTCTTGGTCAGCACAAGAAGCTGTTATTTATTTTAAATAATTTTACTTGCTTCAGGTTCCCTTAAAATCCGTTTTTAGTGACTGTTAATAGGCACCATGTCCCTGGCAATGTAGTGTGTTATGGCTGTTGTTCTCTCCCCATGCTGCTGGAATCATATGGCGTCACACTAGCAAAAACAGTAATTGTAGACTGTTTACTACAGTGGGCCTGAGCATCCCTTTCGCTCGACTTTTCACCTGACTTTTTTTTTATCAAGCATTCCTCGAACAAATGCGTGTGATGATTTTTCAAGTGCTGATATAAGTTTGTTGTGTTTCTGCTTGAAGATGCAACTTTAGCCCAACAGGTTCTGCAAAGTACCGGTACCTGTTTCTGTTGCATGTCTGCAGTCTCAAACCTAAAATACTTCCAGATAACAGACTTGCTGTATTTCTTGGAGATAACCCACTTTAGCCTACAGTGTGTTTTCACCCTACAGTACGTTTCACCTTATGCATCTGAGCAACGATCACCTCCCATTCATTCGCCAATAACTTTATCACTACTTATCACAATTAATTGATCTATATCTTGTTTTTTCCGCCACCAATTAGGCTTTCTTTGGATGGTACGTTTTGCTAATTATTTTTTTCTAACTGCATTTTAACGGGAATATGAAGAAAAAAATGGAAAAAATTCATGATTTCTCAGGTTTCAGCCATTATAGCTTTAAAATAGTACATGCTACCATAATTAAAACCCACGTATTTTATTTGCCCATTTGTCCCGGTTATTACACCATTTAAATTATGTCCCTATCACAATGTATGCCAATATTTTATTTGGATATAAAGGTGCATTTTTTTTTTCAATTTGCGTCCATCACTATTTACAAGCTTATGATTTTAAAAAGTATAGTAATACCCGCTTGACTTGCATATTAAACAAGTTCAGACCCTTATGTAATTATTTGTTGGTTTTTTTTTTTATTATTGTAATTTTTTTTTTTTCTTCAATTTTATTCGGGGGTTTTTTTCGGAGTTGGGAGGTAAACAGGGGATTTTAAATGAAATGTATTGTGTATATTAAAAAAAAAAAAATTATGTAGATTTAGTTTAACTATTTGGCCACAAGATGGCCACAGTAAGGTTTTGATCTTCCGTCCTGCAAGCGCGAGCTCTCGCTTGCAGGAACAGAAGGGGTGACGTGGGACATAGAAAAATTGTGGCTTTCCAGAGAAAGCCGTCTGTTTTTTTTAGTGGGACATAGATCAATGAATGGGATCTGTATTCCCATTCATTGATCTCAGGGGCAGCGAAAGGTGGCGGGAGCGCGCGTGGCCCCACAGCAGCTGTGCAGTCTATCTGGACGGATAGACCGAAGTGGTGAAATCGAACGCTGGTTCTGGTTCTGCAGAAGCCATTTCACAACAAGTCTTCAAAGCACGAGGTGCAGAAGCAGCTAATTGATTAGCGTCATTTGTAGTATGCTGCTATTGGTGAGCTTGATAGAAAGGTGGAAAAACAGAGTGATCACCACCTACATGAGACAGCCCCCTAACACAACAGATCCTGGGTCAGTGAGGTGAGCAGCTAAACAGCAGCTTGCTTGCTTGACAGGATAGTACAGAGAGAGTGCCACAACAGATCCTGGGCAGTGGTGGTAATCCGAGTTGCTAAAGCCTCATACACACGGGCTACAACTGTCGCCGCAACCATGTGGCACGCCCGTGTTGCGGCGACAGGTCGCCCGTGTGTATGAGGCGCGCGCCACGAACAGTCGCTTGTCAGAGCTGTCGCCAGGCGATTGACTTGGCCAATCGCCTGTAACAGCTGTCGCCGCAACTTCGACGCAACTGTCGCTAGTCCGCCGTGTGTATGCGGACTAGCGACAGCAACTCCATACACAATGTATGAAGCTTCCGGCGGGGGGGAGGAACCTTCGGCGACAGCTTCTGCCGAATCTGTGTCCCTCTGTGCGCCGTGTGTACGGCTGTTGCACAGAGGAACCTGGCGACGAGCTGTCGCTGATTTTTTTTTTTTTTTTTTTTTTTTTTTTTTTTTTTTATGGCTCTTGCCACAGCGGTGCCTCGTGTATGAGCCATAAGAATTTGCAGTTGCACTGCAGCTAGTGCTACAGAGCAAGTAAATGTACAGTACTGTTACACAGTGGGACTGCGGTAGACGGGTTAAGTGCAGAACAGAAGTGTCTAGGAGTGCCAGATGTGCGGATCCTTCTCCACGTGCAGATCACTACTGTGTTTCCTTCTTACGGCCGTGGTCTTCCATTTCCTCAATCTGTTCCTAACTGTGGAAACAGACAGCTGAAATCTCTGAGACAGCTTTCTGTATCCTTCCTGTAAACCATGATGGTGAACAATCTTTGTCTTCAGGTAATTTGCTACTTTTCAGAGAAAATTAAGAGGAGAGAAACTTACAATTGACCCCCTTAAATACCAGGGCCGTGGAGTCGGTCCAAAAATCCTCCGACTCCTCAGTTTAGGATTCCACCGACTCCTCGACTCCGACTCCTCTAATTTGCATATTACAATTTTGTTGATTAAAAGTATGTAACATGAAATTTGTCTCTTAACTGCCAACGCTTAGGAATTTTACAAGACAACTGAAGTGAGAAGGATATGTAGACTACTATATTTATTCCCTTTAGACTAAAACTAGTCCTTGGTAAGAGTACTTGTAAAAGGTACAAACCGGAACAAAGAACATCTATCAGGCCCTAGGCAATGTAAGTGTGGGTACATGTAAGAATGATGTGCAGGTACTCTGCAGGGGAATGAGGAGATTCTTCCTCTATTACACATTCTTCATGCACAATCTGAACCAGGTTTATGGGTGACAGACAACACCTCTGTGTTCAATGTGCACAGCATTCTCAGTGGATTCCCTGCAGCTCTGTGGGGAGTGCATATGTAGAGTATAGTACTACTGTGTAACAAAGTAAACCTGAGACAGATGAAATTAAAGTTTTATACATACCTGGGGCTTCCTCTAGCCGCCTTCAGGATAATCAGTCCCTCGTTGTCCTCCTCCACCACCTGGATCTTCTGCTATGAGTCCAGGTACTTGAGCCAGTCGGGCGTAGTGCGCATGCACACACTCCGCCGCCAGGAGCATACTACACCTGTGCAGCACTATTGCGCAGGTGCAGAATGTTCCTGGCTGTGGGAGCGGCATGCGGCCGGACAGCGCTGACTGGCTGAATTACCAGGACTCATAGCAGAAGATCCGGGTGGTGGAGGACAGCGAGGGACTGATTAGCCTGAAGGGGGCTGGAGGAAGCCCCAGGTATGTATAAAACTTTACTTTTCATCCATCTCAGTTACCCTCTAATTTGTAGTCACCAAACCAAATTTTAACAACATATCAAATTATTTGATTTCATCAGCAAGGGGAGTGCATACATTTGCATAAATCAGCATCAATGCATTATTATTTTCATCTCGTTGACCATCTCTATTAGTGACACAGCTACACATCAGGCTTTATTCTTACAGCATAGATGTTATTTAGTATATATAAGAGATTCCTGTGTACACATCATATATACAGTCACAATCAGATATGTATATCTGACCTTAAAAATACGGGGACTGCTTTATTGAAGCAGCACAAGTAACTAATTTTGATTGGTTTATTTCATTTTTGTGGACTAAGCACAGCTATTACTGTATATATACTGTATATATACATTATTTTTAATTACTATTTGAGAAATAGAACATTTTATCATATTTTCTATTTTAATTACAGTTACAAATTCATTAGGAGTCAGTCTGTGCATTTTTTCCTGACTCCGACTCCAGGCACCCAAAATTGCCCGACTCCACGACTCCGACTCCGACTCCACAGCCCTGTTAAATACTCTTGCTCATAATTGGATTCCCCTGTGTATGTAAGTCAGGGTCACTGAGCTTACCAAGGCAATTTGAGTTCCAATAATTAGTTCTAAGGTTGTGGAATCAATAAAATGACAAATTTATGCACCTGCCTAATTCTATTAAAACAATTATTGCACACTTTATGTAAATCCAATAAACTTCATTTCACTTCTCAAATATCACTGTGTGTCTCTCCTATATGATATATTTAACTGACTCTCTCTCTCTCTTTCTCCTCTCTCTCTCTCCTCTCTTTTTCTCTCTCTTTCTTTCTCCTCTCTTTCTCTCTCTTTCTCTCTCTCTCTCTTTCTCCTCTCTCCTTCTCCTCTCTTTCTCCTCTCTCTCTCTCTTTCTCCCCTCTCTCTCTCTTTCTCCCCTCTCTCTCTCTTTCTCCCCTCTCTCTCTCTTTCTCCCCTCTCTTTCTTTCTTCTCTCGCTTTCTTTCCTCTCTCTCTCTCTCTCTCTCTCTCTCTCTCTCTCTCTCTCTCTCTCTCTCTCTCTCTCTCTCTCTCTCTCCTGAAAGGAAAGAAAGGAGGGGGTTCAAGGGGAGACACACAGGACTCATGTAACAGAGGCCTGGACAGCTTGCAGTGGTATTCACATGCTCACCTACTGAATCTTTTTTTTTTTTTTTTTTTTTTTCCTTTTCTTTTTACAATTGATGATGCTCAGAATCACAAAGTGTCACAAGGACATAAACACATGTGTGGGTACAATCCCACTTCTGATGAGCATGTTGAGGAGGGATGGGCTGGAGGAATCAACTGGCTGGCAATTGATACATGGCAACCAGCATATGGAGGTACACCCAACCAGACAGAGGACATAGAAATTACATTTTAAGACGTAAAATATTACGGGGGGGGGGGAGGGGGGAATAAACCCCTCGTTTTGTGATGGGGTTGCGGCGGTTTAGCACTATCTATAGTGTTTTACAGTAATTACATGCTTTAAGACTCGCTTCAGAGTCTCTTTAACCTCCTGGGGGATACAATAATATCGGCAGGGGGCGGCGCAGCACATTTTTTTTTAATTATTATTTTTTTTTTAATCATGTAGCTAGCCTAGCGCTAGCTACATGATAGCCGCTGTGCAGCGGCATCCCCCCACCCCCTCCGATCGCCTCCGGCAATCAATGCAAACAGGAAATCCCGTTCAGAACGGGATTTCCTGTTTGGCTTCCCCCGTTGCCATGGCGACGATCGGGATGACGTCATCGACGTCAACGACGTCGTGACGTCAGAGGGAGTCCCGATCCACCCCTCAGCGCTGCCTGGCACTGATTGACCAGGCTGCGCATGGGGTCTTGGGGGGGGGGGGGGGGGGTAGCGGCGCGGCACGGTGGGTAGCGGCGAATCAGCGCGAAGCGGCGGCCATCGGTATATACACGCAGCTAGCAAAGTGCTAGCTGCGTGAAACAAAAAAAAAATATGCAAATCGGCCCACCAGGGCCTGAGAAATCCTCTGTTGCGGCTTACCCCGAGCTCAGCTCTGGATTATCCCCCAGATGGTTATGTTGGGACATTGTGCCATCTGTGTCCCCTGTACCTCCTCTGTGCCTCCAGTGTCCCCCTCTGTCACCTCTGCCATCTGTACCTGATTATACAAGTTTAAAAGCCATTTTGAAAAAAAAAAATGTTTTACTTGTTCCCATGGAAACACAGAATCCATGACGTTTGTATCATCGGGTCGTTCATAAGTCAGGGACTACCTGTACTTTCACACTTTGCTCAGAGAATAGGGCTCATGAGTTCTCCTTGTAAATGTAGCAGATGTCTGATTAGTTGTTAGTGCATTATGGCAATATTCTAATACTTTAGCAAAATAAAAATATTGAAGTGCTTTACTACCATAGTCAAAACATTGCAACAGTATTCAGAAAACGGTAAAATTCAAATCTAAAGCCTGCTAATTTAAAGAGGAACTCCAGTGAAAATAATGTAATAAAAAAAGTGCTTCATTTTTGCCCATTGTAAAATATTTTAAATCCCTGATTTATATTCTGACATTTATTACATGGTGACATTTTTACTGCTGGCAAGTGATGTAGCTGCTGCTTGCTGTTTTGACAGTTGAAAACAGCTGTAAACAGCTATTTCCCACAATGTAACAGGGTTCACAGACAGGAAACTGCCAGAAGTACCTCGGTACTCAGAGCTTCTTGTGGGAGGGGTTTCACCACTATCAGTCATACAGCGCCCCCTGATGGTCTGTTTGTGAAAAGGAATAGATTTCTCATGTAAAAGGGGGTATCAGCTACTGATTGGGATAAAGTTCAATTCTTGGTCGGAGTTTCTCTTTAAGTATAAACACTTTATTGCAGCATACAAAGGGGCTGATCCAATGTTTCTCCTAAGATTTCGCCTAAGAGATGATTTTTCGTCTTCTGTTTAAAATAACGTTTGCACTGTGCAATTACAAAGTACTGTCAAAATTATTCTGAGTATTTTCTTGCTTGCTGGTGGCTTAAAGTGAAACGGAGATGAAAATAAACTAAGATAGACAATTGGATCTGTCCTTCTACTCCTAAAAATGACTCTTTTAGATATCTCAAGGATTTAGGGCCCATTTCCACTAGACTCCTTGCTATGCGGAAACCGCTCCGCATCGCAACGCAAGGAAACTGCAACCAATTCACATAAATGGAGAAGTTTCCATTGACGCAAATTTACCTACGCCATCCGGCGTGATGTGACGTGGGGGAAATTATGGATAGCATGCTGCAGTTTTCTGCAGCACGCATTTGAGTCCCCAACCGCATAACGACTAATCCGGTTGTACGGAAGACAACCGGAAGTGCTTACGGAAGGATGCGTCGATCGCCTCGCATCCTAAATGCTAGTGGAAAAGGGCCCTTAATGTGTCACAACCTCTGCTCAATTGCAGTGTCTCAAGAGTCCCTGAGTGAAAATACATGAACTGTTGACCTTTTTATCTTTTTCTCTCACAGTAAAAAGCCCAGATATCTGCTAAGGAAAGTGTTATAGCTGTAATTTGTTAACAGTGAGCTGACTGGGTCCTGACTGGCGAAAAAAAATGTCAGTTCCATAGCTAATTATAGACTCTATAGTTAGAATAGTTTTTTTTTAATTAAAAAAAAACCCTCCCGCAGCCGCCCTGGCGATCTTCATAGAACGCCAGGGTGGTTAAGTGTCTGTATGTTTGCCCCTGTATATGCACATGTCTGTTTTATCATGTCACATGTCATCTCTGGTACACTTAAAAAGCCATTTTATTTATAATCACCTAGGAGAAAACTTAGCAGAAAAAGTGAATTAGATCATCCCCAAAATGTATTTTTGTACCCATATTTAATTGCGTAAACAGAGATGAGTAACCTGGCACTGTAATCTGGGGAGAGCGGACAGTACCTGCACCCGCTGCCCACTCTCCTTGGATTATTGTATGCCAACCTATGTACAATTGCTTTGATGACTTGAACCACATGTCACAGCATTTTTGAACCAATAAATGCAAACCTTTTTTGCAGCAGCAGTGCCAGGTGACTCTGTTTACACATTTATGCAACCTGCTACTTGTATAGCCTAGAGCATGCTGCTTTACACTGCTGTAATCACTTGATCACCATCTGTTTATACAATTTTAGTGCCGACTACACATTCTTTTCTTGTTGCAATCCGTATATAATTGCTGCACAGCACCCTTCCCCAATTTAAAAGTTCCTGCAGGTAACTGATAATGACAAAGGAGAGGTAGCACTCAAATGAACTGTGTGACAAATGGTGTCCTCACAGATTCACCCGAGTACCAACAGGATTGAGATATGTACACTTCCAAAGATAATCCGGCACTCCTCTTCTCAAGTTAACTTTATTGCAAAGGTTTCAGCATACAAAGCGGCTAGTAAGGAAATCTGAACTGAGAAGAAAATGGAGGCCGCCTAATTTTTTTTCCTTTTAAACAATACCAGTTGGCTGGCAGCCTTGCTGATTTATTTGGCTGCAGTAGTGTTTGAATAACACCAGAAACAAGCATTGTCAGATCTGACAATGTCAGAAACATCTGATCTGCATGTGCTTGTTTAGGGTCTATGGCTGACAGTTTTGGAGTCAGAGGATCAGCAGAATAGCCAGGCAACTGGTTTTGTCTAAAAGGAAATGCATATGGCAGCCTCCATACCGCTCTTGTTACAGTTGTACTTCAAAGCATTTTTCAATGCTGTTACTTTATTTGTATGCTAAAATGTTTGCAATAAAATTGAACTTGAGCAGAGTCGTGGAAGATTGTTTTTGGAAGCGTATTAACAGATGATCCACTTGGATTTCAAAATCCACACATGAAATATTGGCAAATATGTTCATTGGATAAACTCTCGTAGTTGTTCACCACATTGTGTTTTTTTCTTTTTTGGAGTCTTGAACCTGAACTTTGATTGTTCCTTGTAAATAAAATTAGATGCAAGTGTGCTTCATTTTAAAAGGTTTACCATAGCAATGCCAGCATTACCCTGTTAATGAGTTAACGGACACTGCGATCCTGGCATTATTGCAGGTAGCGCAAGGCAATCTTATATGGTAAATCCATCTTATAAGTTACACATGCCCTAACCTAGTCAGTAGTTCAAGTAAATGTAATGCAGGAATAATGTTGTATGAGTCACCAGCTGATAATTTTGTTATGTTGTCTGGGGCTAATAGATTAACCACTTTACCCCCGCGCGTACGTATTTCTCCGCCCCTTTTTCCATCCTTTAAAAACCAGGGACGGAGAAACACGTACTTTCCGCGTTCCCGACGCTGTCCGCGCTCCCGCTCGTAAACACGCCGCCCGCCGCTAGTAAAACCGCCGCCGCCCGCTCGCCCGGAGATCAATGAACGGGAAAATCCATTCCCGTTCGTTGATCTAAGCCCCACAATGACCCGCTGCTCTCCTATGGGCAGCGCGATCATTGTGAGAAGAAACTCACGTGTCCAGCCTCCTTATTCTTCCTCCAAGCTTCCGGAAGGAGGCTTGGAGGTCGCAATAAAGCAAAAAGTTACTGTGGCCATCTTGTGGCCAAATAGTAAACTACACCCTACACATTTTTCACATACAAATAAATGACTTTTACACAAAAAATTAACTCATTACCTCCCACACTCCCCATTTTTTTTTTTTTTGTAATTAAAAAAAAATT
The DNA here is from genome assembly GCF_040937935.1 of Hyperolius riggenbachi. Taxonomy (NCBI): domain Eukaryota; kingdom Metazoa; phylum Chordata; class Amphibia; order Anura; family Hyperoliidae; genus Hyperolius; species Hyperolius riggenbachi. The sequence continues at coordinate 162,839,926 of NC_090653.1, read as the reverse complement.
CAAAAATTTACAATTAAAAAAAATACATAATTAGTTACCTTAGGGACTGAACTTTTTAAATATTTAAGTCAAGAGTGTATAACACTGTTACTTTATAAACTATGGGCTTGTAATTAGGGATGGACGCAAAACTGAAAAAAATGCACCTTTATTTCCAAATGAAATATTGGCGCCAAACATTGTGATAGGGACATAATTTAAACGGTTTTATAACCGGGACAAAAGGGCACATAAATTTCATGGGTTTTAATTACAGTAGCATGCATTATTTAAAAACTATAATGGCCGAAAACTGAAAAATAATTTTTTTTTTCCCCACATTTTTCCTATTTTCCCATTAAAACACATTTAGAAAAAAATAATTCTTGGCATAATGTCCCACCTAAAGAAAGCCTAATTGGTGGCGGAAAAAACAAGATATAGTTCATTTCATTGCGATAAGTAATGATAAAGTTATAGACGAATGAATGGAAGGAGCGCTGAAAGGTGAAAATTGCTCTGGTGGTCAGGGGGTAAAACCCCTCAGTGGTGAAGTGGTTAATATAGTGATGCTGATAAATGGCTAGTTTTTAGCTAGTTTTACACGGAAAGATTGCCCAAAAGATAACACATCCTTACCTCAATAGGATAAAATTTGTTTAGTAACCAAGCTTAGAAACAGGTTCCCAGTCTTGTCACTAGCCAAAAATTGTTTTTTGTTATTAAACATATTTTTGGTTCTTTGTATAATATGGAAACGTTTGTCTTATGCCAACTCTCCAATTGGAAAACATTGATTTTAGATCATCAAAATATTCTCTGTAGTTGTGCAATTGCATTCAAAATGAAGAAAATATTAAAGGACATCAACAGTGAATGTGAAATGTATTCCATCCTAAGTACATACTGATACATACATAAATTATATTTGAAATATTAAAAACAAAATACAAGATACGTATACGAGTTTTGTGAGGCAAAGCCCACTTCTTCAGGTCAGTAAAAAGTACCAATAAGAATCTAGTAAGACGCTCTAGTTTAAAGGGAACCTTAACTGAACGGGGGGTAAAGAGTTTTACTTACCTGGGGCTATTACCAGCCCCCTGCAGCAGTCCTGTGCCCTCGGCGCCGCTCTGGAATCCTCTGGTCCCCCGCTGTCACTTAGTTTAGTTTTTGACGACTCACCAGTCGCCGGCCGCCATGCGTATTATAGGACGCATTCACCAATGCAATTAGCTCTATTGCGGACTGCAACGCGTACAAAAATACGCGTTGTCGCATTCCGCACGCGTAGATATGCGGCAACGCGTATTTTTGTACGCGTTGCGGTCCGCAATAGAGCTAATTGCATTGGTGAATGCGTCCTATAATACGCATGGCGGCCGGCGACTGGTGAGTCGTCAAAAACTAAACTAAGTGACAGCGGGGGACCAGAGGATTCCAGAGCGGCGCCGAGGGCACAGGACTGCTGCAGGGGGCTGGTAATAGCCCCAGGTAAGTAAAACTCTTTACCCCCCGTTCAGTTAAGGTTCCCTTTAAGGATAGTTGGAGGCCAATGCTTGTGTTAGGAGGTAGTTCTGCCACTTCTTGGCAAAAAGCCCCAGGTCCCATAAACCCTTGGGTTGTTTTGCATGAACAGTAGGGATAGTATACTTTTCATAATGCTTGGTGAAGTGCTCTTTTTTTTTTTTTCTCCATCTATGCCACCCGGCACAACACATAGTCATTATGCAATAAATATATTTTCCAATAGCAGTTGTACAACTGGCTCATTCTTCTGGAGAGGTAGGCTAACCGTATCACTCTTGATTTTAATATATTAATGTATTTTATTTTTCTGGGTATCACCTTCCCAATAGCTGATCCTTTTCATAATGAACTTTATTGCATCTGCTCCAAACTTATCATTTATGGTTGTGTTCATAATTTTAAATTTTGGTCTCGTCTCTCCAAAGAACTTTGTCGGTCTACTTGCCATTTGGCATATTGTAGGTTAGTTGTTTTTTGAACAGTAAATGATTGTTTCTTGCAACTGTCCAGTCCAGTCCAGCTTTAAAGAGAACCTGTACTGAGTAAAATTAGTTAAAATAAACACATGAGGTAACTTCAAATGAACATTACATAGTTACCTTGCCATCAGTTCCTCTCAGAAGCTCTCCATTTTCTTCTGATAATAATCCCTTCCAGTTCTGACAACATTTTGTCAGAACTGAAATAAATCAGTTGCTGTCAGTTATATATCAGTTGCTGTCAGTTACAGCTAAGAGGAGAACTGATGTGTCCATGTTTCCCTATGGCTCAAGTGGGCGATGTTACAGTTTAACAGTGTGCTGACCAGGAAGGTGTTATGGGGTATTGGCCATTTTCAAAATGGAGGACGGATAATTCCATTGATCACAGTGGACAAACAGGATGCGGGAGAGGAAAAATAGATCGAGACATAGACTACACAGGAGGTAAGTATGACCTGTGTATGGTTATTTTGACTTTTAATGTTCAGTTCAGGTTTTCTTTAAGAGCTTTAAGAAAATAATTCTGTCAGTTGTGGCTGAAAAAAAAAAAAAAAAAAAAGACTTAGGCAGGTGTGAAAAAAATGCTGTAAGCAAAGAATGCTTTAAAAAATGGAAGTCTTAATCATTTATTTTCATCAATTAAAAAAAAAATCAGTGAATGAACAAAAGATAAATCAAAATCAATATTTGGTGTGACCACTCTTTGCCTTCAAAACAGCATCAGTTATTCTAGGTATACTTGTTTTTGTAGGAACTCGGATGGTAGGTTGTTCCAAACATACTTCGGTCTCTTCATTTAATCCCAGACACAGTCAATGATTAGATTATGGCTCTGTGTGGAGCCATACCATCACTTCCAGGACCACTTCCTCATGCTGAAAATAGTTCTTAATGACTTGGGATGCATGTTTGGAGGTCATTGTCCTGCTGCAGAATACATTTAGGGTCAATCGGTGTTCTCCCCAGAATTGTTTTTCCAGCCGGGTGGCATGAAATGGTAGCCGGGTGGCATGAAATAGTAGTCGGGTGGGGCAAGAGGAGAGAATGCAGGGCCGGTGCTTCTGTGAGCAACTCTGCTTACAGCATAGGAGGAGGTGCGCCGATGACAGCCGGATGCTCACCAAAACTAGCCGGGTGGAGCATCTGGCTAAAAGAGTCTGGGGGGAACACTGAATTATACACCTCCCTGATGGTATTGCATGATGGAGAAGCATCTGCCTGTATTTCTAAGCATTAAGAACACTGTTAAAGGGAATCTGAAGTGAAAATAAACTTATGAGATAATGATTTGTATGTGTAGCACAGTTGAGAAAGAGAACATTAGTAGCACAGATATGAGTCTCATATTGTTTCCAGTACAAAAAGAATTAAGAAACTTCAGTTGTTTTCTATGCAGAGGAGCTTCTCTGTGCTCTCCAACTTAACTTGGCTCGCTGTTTTCTGGAACACTCAAAGAAACAGTCGGAGACAGATGTAGATAAGATTTTTACTGGAGGGAAGTTTAAAGGGTCTTGAGCTCTGCTTGTTTTATAGTTTGAAATACAGAGTGGAGCTTGTAATTGTAAATATGAAAGAATTATGCAATGTTATATTAAAAAAAGCTATATATCTAAAAATGTAAATATGAGCCTATTTTCTTTGCTACTAATGTTATATTAATTATCAGTACCACACATACAAATCATTACATCAGCAGTTGTTGTTTTTTTTTCACTTCAGTGTCACTTTAACCACATCACCTCCAAGAGTTTTTCCCCTTTAAAACCAGAGCAATTTTCACCTTTGAGCGCTCCTTCCATTCATTTGCATATAACTTTATTACTACTTATCACAACAAAACAATTTATAGCTTGTTTTTCACCGCTAATTAGGCTTTCTTTGAATGGTACCTTTTACTAAGAATTATTTTATTATAACTGCATTTTAATGGGAATAATAAGAAAAAAAACAGAAAAAATCATTTCTCGGCCAATATAGTTTTAAAATAAAAGGCTCTACTGTGGATAAAACCCACACATTTTATTTGTCCTGGGTATTGCAACATTTAAAATATTTCCCTAGTACAATGCATGGCACCAGTATTTTTTGGGGGGAAAAAAGGTGCATTTTTTCATTTTTGCGTCCATCACTAATTTCAAGCACATAACAGTAATATATCATCTTGACATACATATTTAATAAGTTCAGTCGCTGAGGTAGAGGTAACCTTTTTTTTTTTTTTTTTTTTTTAATGCAAAACATTTACTTGGGTACTATGGGAGCAAAGGAGTTCATTTTAAATGTAAGTGTGGGTATTTTTATTAAAAACAAATGTATTTAGGTGTAATTTTACTACTTGGCCACAGGATGTCCTAGCGTATTATTTCCTATTCGCGTAGTCGAAGTATGTGAATAGGAAGTAATGCGTGGGTGTGTTATTTCGGAAGATTCAAATGAATTTCATTGATGCCAGCGATCATTGACATGAGGAGTTAGATTAATGAATGGGAACTGCAAGGGACGAGTATCTGTGTCCGTGCAAATTAAACTGGTGTTTTGCAGGAACACTGCTACTACTACTGGTGTTTTGCAGGAATACTCGGCCGTGGGAGGGAAAGTGGTAAATCCTGACCAAATATCCATATGCAGAAATGTAGCCTCAAATGTTCAAGGAACTTCCACCATGCTTCACTGTTGCCTGCAGGGCTGTGGAGTCGGTACAAAAATCCACCGACTCTGACTCCTCAGTTAAAGGACTTACGAGGCGAAAGTAATAAAAAAAGTTAATCACCTGCCTCACATTTTAAGGCACAGAGGACGCCGTCCGCGCCGATACGCCGGGTCCCCCCGCTCATTAGCCCACCGGGCCGGCTGCCGACCCCACGGCCCGGGTTGGGCTCTCTTGCCTCTCGTAAAATGGCCGGTTGCTGTGGTCGCGGCTGCGCAGTTCGCATAGCCGCGAGTGCGGCTGCGCAGCTCTAGGGCCAACCCCCCCGATCCACGCTACGTAAGGCACGTCCTCCGTGCCTTAAAAGGTGAGGCAGGTGATTAACTTTTTTTCTTACTTTCGCCTCGTAAGTCCTTTAAAGAGACTCCGTAACAAAAATTGCATCCTGTTTTTTATCATCCTACATGTTCCAAAAGCTATTCTAATGTGTTCTGGCTAACTGCAGCACTTTCTACTATGACAGTCTCTGTAATAAATCAATGTATCTTTCCCCTGTCAGACTTGTCGGCCTGTGTCTGGAAGGCTGCCAAGTTCTTCAGTGTTGTGGTTCTGCTATGAACTCACCCTTTCTGGCCCCTCTATGCACACTGCCTGTGTGTTATTTAGATAAGAGAGAAGAGAGAAGCTGCTCTAATCAGCTGGATAAATCGTCCTCTGAGCTGGCTGGGCTTTCACATACTGAGGAATTACAAACAAGGGCAAAGCTGTTTGCAGGAAGAAAAGAGCAGCCTGAAACTTCAGTGCATGGGGGAAAGAAACACACAAATGATCTCTTGAGATTCAAAAGGAATGCTGTATACAGCCTGCTTATGTATGGATGTTTTTTCTATGTGTGGACATACTGTACATCAACCTACTTCCTGTTTTGGTGGCCATTTTGTTTGTTTACAAACAAACTTTTTAAAACTGTTTTTAACCACTTTTAATGCGGCGAGGAGCAGCAAAATTGTGACAGAGGGTAATAGGAGATGTCCCCTAACGCACTGGTATGTTTACTTTTGAGCGATTTTAACAATACAGATTCTCTTTAAGGATTCCTCCGACTCCTCGACTCCGACTCCTCTAATTTGCATATATATCTTGTTGATTGAAAGTATGCAACATGAAATTAGTCTCTTAACTGCCAACGCTTGGAATTTTAAAAGACAACTGAAGTGAGAAGGATATGTAGACTGCCATATTTATTCCTTTTAGTCAGACTAAAACTAGTCCTTGGTAAGAGTACTTGGAAAAAGGTACAGACCGGAACAAAGAACATCTATCAGGCCCTAGGGAATGTAACTGTGGGTACATGTAAGAATGATGTGCAGGTACTCTGCAGGGGAATAAGGAGATTCTTCCTCTATTACACATTCTTCATGTACAATCAGAACCAGGTTTATGGGTGATAGACAACACCTCTGTGTTCAATGTGCACAAAATTCTCAGTGGATTCCCTGCAGTTCTGCGGGGAGTGCATATGTAGAGTAAAGTACTGTAAAGTACTACTGTGTAACAAAGTAAACTTTTTTTTTTATCCTTGGCCTTTTCTTTTAAGACCGGTCCTGTCTCACCAACAGGTTTAGCTTTTATGAAGTGGTGAAGGAAAATGTAGATCTTGGGAAAGCTATAGATGTAGTGTACTTGGACTTTGCAAAGGCTTTTCACACTGTTCTCCACAATAGCCTGGAGCAAAAGCTGAGGCTACAGGGGCCCATATGCAATTAACTTTTTTCTCCTAGGTGATATTTTCAAACTTGTCAATAAAATGCCTTTTAAACCACCATCAAGCAAAAAAAAAAATATATAAAAAAAAATTTGATGGTACTTTCACCTACTTTTTGGTACTTTTTCCATTGCTAAGAGCTGAAAAATTATTGTAAATTGAAGTTGAAAAATTATCTCCTAGGAGAAAACTCAGGAGAAAAAGTTAATAGCATATGGGCCAGGGAGTAGTAGAACATGTGTATGTGGATGGAGAACTGGTTAAGGGATTGAAGGCTAAAAGTGGTTGTAAATCGAACACACTCAAAATGGGAGACTATTAGCAGTGGGGTACCGCAGGAGTCGGTACTTGGTCCAATTTTTTATTAATAATTTAGTAGACGGAATACAGAGTAATGTTGCGATCTTTGGAGATGATTGAAAATTATGCAGAATTATCAACACTAAGGCGGATAGTGACATATTGTAACAGGATCTTGACAATATGGTCATATGGGCAGGTACATGACAGGTGACATGTAATGTTGATAAATGTAAAGGCATGCACCTGGGATGTACCAATGGTAGATCACTATATAAAATAAATGGCATACAGCTGGGAACATCAGACATGGAGAAGGACTTAGGAATATTGGTTGAAAACAAGTCAAATAATTGTATACAATGACAAGCAGTGGTAGCTGAAGCAAATCAAATTCTGGGATGCATAAATCGGGAAATATCATCTCGAGATGCTAGTATTCTACTCCCTCTAGAAGGACATTGACCTTCTAGAATGGGTACAAAGACGGGCAACTAAATCAGAGGGATGGAAGATCTCACTTACCAAGAAAGGTTGGACAAACTGGGTTTATTTAGCTTGACAAAAGGCAACTGAGAGGTGACCTGATTCTCATGTATAAATACAACAGAGGGCAATACAAAAGCTTGGCAGATGAGCTTTTTGTCCCTACGGTTGTACAACGGACAAGGGGACATGATCTACGTATGGAGGAAAAAAGATTTTGCCATTTATTTAGAAAGGGGTCCTTCACGGGGAGAGTTAAAATCTGGAATGTCTTACCTCAGGAACTAGTTATTGCAAACGCTCTATCTGAATGTAAAGAGTGCTTGGATTCTTTCCTTGCATTGAAGGGCATTCACGGCTATAATTACTAGGTAATTCCTGGGAGAGTTTATCCAGGCATCTGAAGTCTGGAAGGAATTTTTACCTTTTAAGGCTAATTTACCCAGACCTTGTAAGGTTTTTTCGGCTTCAGGATTTTTTTTATTTTTTTTTCTCTGGGTAAACTTGATGGACTGTAACGATTACTAAACAGGTAATCAGGAAATGACCACAGTTTACAGAAATATTGACACTGAGACAAGATCGATAGTATGCAATAGTATTTATTGCAAAGCCATAAAGTGGAAAAACATACATAACATACCGTATTTTTCGGACTATAAGACGCTCCGGACTATAAGACGCACTTAGGTTTAGAGGGCAAAAACCAGGGAAAAAAAATACTACTAAACCTACTTGCGTCCATAGTGCAGAAGTGTCTTATGGACCCCCTTCCCATGTCTCTATCTAAGTAACTCTGCCCAGCTACACTAACCATAGCTGCCCCCACCAAATACACACTACACTACACTAACCCTGATGCCTCCCCCCTTCAGCTACACTATACTACACAAACCCCCTCCCCTTCTCCCCTCCCCCACCAGCTACATTAACTAACCAGTACAAGAATATTGCAGATCTCACCAGTCTGGGTGACAGCAGCTTCTTCCAAAAGTAGCTGGGTCCAGTGTGGGTATTCGCAGTGGGCTCAAGCAGCCGGTGTTCCAACATTTTAACATACATTGACCGGCATAGCAGCAGCCGCGGTAATGACTGGCTTTGATGTTCTGTCCCTGCATCAGCGCAATCCTAATTAAGTTTCCTAGGGGCATAGCAGGAGCCGATGTGATCACCGTGTGACTGATGGTTTTCTGTCCCTTCATCAGCACGATCCAAAGTTTGTTAGCTGCATACCAGGAGCCGCTGTGATGACCGGTGTGGCTTCCATGACATTCTTTCCCTCCATTTGTCCGCGCATCTGCCCTGCAGAGTTTCCTAGTTGCCGCTGTGATGATCGCCGTGACTTTGTCCCTTCATCAGCAGCACGATTCTGGCACGGAAATACCATAGATCTTCAGCCGCAATAACGGCAATGTCCTCAGAAGCTTCCGTACTGCTTTTACTGGCGCCCTCTAATGACCTGCCACGCACGTGCGCCGGGGACATGAAGTAACACCCAATAAACAAAGCAGTACGGAAGCCTCTGAGGACATTGCCGTTATAGCGGCTGAAGATCTATGGTATGTCCGTGCCAGAATCAGCTGATGAAGGGACAAAGTCACGGCGATCATCACATCGGCTACTAGGAAACTCTGGATCGCGCTAAAGCAGGGCAGATGCGCGGACAAATGGAGGGAAAGAATGTCATGGAAGCCACACCGGTCATCACAGCGGCTCCTGGTATGCAGCTAGCAAACTTTGGATTACGCTGATGAAGGGACAGAAAACCATCAGTCACACGGTGATCACAGCGGCTCCTGCTATGCCCCTAGGAAACTTAATTAAGATTGCGCTGATGCAGGGACAGAACATCAAAGCCAGTCATTACCGCGGCTGCTGCTATGCCGCTCAGAGACACCACTGCGGACCTCATTAGGATTAATTACAGCTCACAAAAGACAAGCGGCAGGATAGGTAAAACTGCTACATTCGGACTATAAGACGCAGTAACTTTTTCTCCCTACTTTTGGGGGAGAAAAAGTGCGTCTTATAGTCCGAAAAATACGGTAAATGCAAATTAAATGCAAACAACATGCTATCACAATATATACAATGAATCTCCCACAAACCACAACAATCCGTGTGCACACGTATATCCAACACCCTGACTAACTATCTATTTACAAGCAATGTGCAGGAGATATATAGAGATATATACAGCAAGCAAATATATACATTTCGGCACAGTACACAAATCCGCAGGCAAGGGGTTAGTCATACAAAGCAAAGATCAAGTACCAGGAAGTCAAGCAATCGGGTTTCAAGGTAACTGGTAACAGGTACAGGTATGTCCAGAGATTCAGATCAGCAAATACTGCAAAGTTCTGTCAACTGGCTGGGGAAAGAGGCGGTTCTTAAATAGACCATGTGATTAGTAACCACAGGATGCAGCTGGCAGAGAGCAGTCTCGATGAGAGTTTCCATATGAAGCCATCCGGAGGCCAAATAGGGAACTGCAAGTCTTTGCAATGGCAGTAACAGGCCACCTGCTGGTGGATGGTGGAGATTCAGGATGATGTAAAGTCTTTAGAGCCCTCTGCTGGTTGAGCAATGAATGTCCAGAGCAATACAGGTTAATACCACCACCAGCAGGCAGGAAATGGCATGACACAGTTTGTGACATGGGCGGATGTCTTTTTTTCAACCAAACTAACTGTAACTGTTTGTTTTAAAGGGAACCTTTAAATTAGAGGGACATGGATGTTTCCTTTTAAACAATACCAGTTGCTTGTCAGCCCTGTTGATCTCTTTGGCTGCAGTAGTGGCTGAATCGCACACCTGAAACAAGCATGCAGCTAATCCAGTCTGACTTCAGTCAGAGCACCTGATCAGCATGATTGTTGAGGGGTTGTGGCTAAAAGTATTAGAGACACACGCTTAGCAGGAGAGTCAAGCAACTGGCAATGTATCTACTTTTTCAGTAATGTACAAAAATAAGAAAAGACAAGGCAAATAAAAAGGAAAGGCAAATAGTATTTTTTTCCAATATTTGTGTCAGGCACCTCTTAGGATTTTTTTCTTTTGATTGTTTTTAACATATTGTATCACACTTGGGCACCTCCCTTTTTTGTTTTTTCCCTCTGTCTAACACACATTTGTATTTTTTTTCTTAATTTTGGTTGTCAAAGAAGTACTGTATACTTAATACAATGTCAAATCTGCTGGAACTATCCAGTAAAATTTGATAAACAAATGTCCTGTTGTCATGGCAAAGATTGGTCGTGCATGTAGTTGGTCAATGAGATGCTTATAAAAGTTTGCCTCCTATAAGACTGGCAGAAAATAGGTAGATATTCCTTTTCACAATGCATAAAATCTTTACAGGTGGGCACCGGTTCTGGGCATCTCTTATGACTGTATCTGGTAAAATATTTTTTTTCAGTAATTTTACAACATGTTAGAACAATGTGTTATGCAATAATATTGACCCTGTAGCTTCTCTCTTAAGGCTCATACACACATCAGACTATAGTCTTTGGAAAAGGAAAGATCACAGACCAATCTTACCACCCTTCATGTAGTATGAGAGCCATACTCTACTCAGTCTTTTCTATGGAACTGAACTCAACATCAGAAAAAAATCTTTGCAAGATGCTGCACACACAGATGCTGTACAGACACAAAAGATCAGTATCTGCAAAAGATCTGTTCCTGCCAAAAATCCATTCCTGCAAATTGCAATGATAGTCTATGAGATCTGCAGATCATCATACATACATGATTTAACTGACATTCATCTGCAGATCAAGCAATCTGAAAATCCATCCTGGTGGATCTGATCTGCAGATGAATGTCAGTTAAATCATGTGTGTATGATGATCTGCAGATCTCATAGACTATCATTGCAATTTGCAGGAATTGATTTTTGGCAGGAACAGATCTTTTGCAGATACTGGTCTTTTGTGTCTGTACAGCATCTGTGTGTGCAGCATCTTGCAAAGATTTTTTTCTGATGGGGAGTTCAGCTCCATAGAAAAGACTGTGTAGAGTATGGCTCTCATACTACATGAAGGGTGGTAAGATTGGTCTGTGATCTTTCATTTTAGTCTGATGTGTGTATGTACCCATAGGATGATAGATGATCATGACCAATACGTATATAGATGTTCTCCTTTTAAAAAAAATATTTTTATTCTATCCAGGGAGGCTATAAGTAAGGCCCGGTTCACACTGGCAATTAAGTGTCAAACGGATCTGTGAAAACTTACCTGATTACCGGTCGTTCAGATCAGTTTTCACTCCATTGCCGTTCAGCTGCTTCCGTAATGTTTCCCCACATTATGAGCCCCATCACCAAAGTGGATTTTGCGGTCTAGAACAGTCCGTTTCTTCACTAGTTTGAAGAAACGACTTTGATGAACAGAGGCGCCAGCAGAATAAAAACAACAATTACACGTTTTAAAATATGCTGGGGAGGCAGTGGTGGACTTACCTCCGAAAGCAGACTAGACTACTTGTCGGACATAAATAAACACTTTATTAGTACCCCAATAGATGCAACGCGTTTCGCAGGACCAAGCCCGCTTCATCAGGCAATAAAACAGGGGACAAAACAGTAGCTCTCAGGTAGCACATATAGCGCCTCTGTAGCACATATAGCTACCTGAGGCGCTATATGTGCTACCTGAGAGCTACTGTTTTGTCCCCTGTTTTATTGCCTGATGAAGCGGGCTTGGTCCTGCGAAACGCGTTGCATCTATTGGGGTACTAATAAAGTGTTTATTTATGTCAGACAAGTAGTCTAGTCTGCTTTCGGAGGTAAGTCCACCACTGCCTCCCCAGCATATTTTAAAACTTTTAATTGTTGTTTTTATTCTGCTGGCGCCTCTGTTCATCAAAGTCATTATAGTGTCCACCCTTGGTGGAAGGGGGACCCACCCCTACCTTTCTTCTATCTACAGAGAGCGACTTCTTAACCCTGAGTGAGGACAGGTCTAATCTCCTCACCTGCATTCACAGTGGTTGCCTCAGCGGTAACCCTTGTTTGTGAGTATAACCTTCTCACATTACATTATCCACTATTGTCCTGAGCATACTACACCATATTGGGCTCTCGGTGTCTTTTTCTTATTAGTTTGAAGAAACGTTCAATTTTCTCATTGCCTCCAATGCAGTGCTTCAGCGTCCCTTTCCATTCCGCTGGGCTCAGCGATCCGGAAAAATTGGTCCAGCAGCTTACTTGCAGTCTGTTCAGCGGATTGTGCGGAACGTATCTGTTCAAACGGACGAATGTGGAAAAAAAAAACCACACCATCTCCCCATTTGCATTCATTATAGCTTTACAATAACAGTGCTAACTATAAGTTAAACACACACATTTTATTTGCTTATCCATCTTTGTTATAACAACATTTAGATTATGTGACAATATTGTATTTGGAAACTAGCTGATGACCCAGCGTTGCCCGGGTATGTATTTCGCTGCTGTTGCCTCCGCCCACTTTTTCTAACCCTAACGCACAAACACTCAATGCCCAAGTTTGTGAGCTTTTGAGGTCCTTGGCATCAATAATTTGTATTTTCCCATTGGAATTAAACAAATCTGTTTGGCTTTTTGTGGCTTCACCCCTTTTCTGAATTTGCACCCCATTCACCCAATGACCAACTGTACCAGGTTTGAGGCTTGTGCCATTAACAGTGCAAGAATGGCAGGAATTTAAATATTCCCGTTGAAAATCAATAGGTAAATTTTAATTGTCTTTTGTAGGCTCCAAACACTTTTCTGAACATTTATCCCAGTCACCCAGTGACCAACTGTGAAAAGTTTGATAACCCTGCCATTAACAGTGTAAGAATAGCTGCAGTTTATATTGTCCCAAGGAAATTTTAATTTGGCTCCGCCCACTTTTTGTAACCTTGACACACAATCACTCAATGACCAAGTTTGTAAGCTTTCTGGTTCTGGCATCAAAATTGTGTGAATGGAAGCGATTTATCCAGCAAAGAAATCGGATTGGCTGTATGTGGTGCCTCCCCTTTAGTGGATTTGAACCTCAGTCACTCAATGACCAACAGCAGGTTTGAGGCCTCTGCCATTAACAGTGTAAGAATGGCAGCAATTTAAATATTCCCCTTGAAAATCAATAGGTAAATTTTAGATCTGCTGTTGTAGGCTCCACCCATTTTTTTGAATATTAATCCTAGCCACCAAGTGGCCAACTGTGTCAAGTTTGAGAACCCTGCCATTAACCGTGTAAGAATGGCTGCAGTTTATATTTTCCCATGTTAAAAGTTTAGTTTTTGGGTTAGCCCACTGTTTTTAACCTTGACAGCCAGTCACTCGATAACCAATTTTATGAGCTTTGGGGTCTTTGTAATCAATCATTTGCATATTCTCATTGAAATTAAACAAATCTAGCTCTTTGTGGCCCCTCCCCTTTCCATAATTTGAATCCCAGTCACCCAATGACAGACTGTACCAGGCTTAAGGCCTCTGTTAGACCCCAAAACATATCATCCCAGGTAGTAAGGGATCTGTATATGAAGTTTTGTTGAAATCGGTCAAAGTGTTTTTGAGTGAATCAAAATCAACATACACACAGAGTATTTTTGGTTTCAAAAACTTGGAAACTTCATTTAACTTGTCTGAGTCAAATAACTTTCTGTATGTTTAGCCTTTTTTGTGTCCATTATATTAAAAACCTCTTTCGTGTACTGCATTGCATCTTAGTGGCATGCACAGAATGCCTTTGATCAGAATCAGAATCCGTTTATTTCGCCAAGCATGATTTGGGTCATGCCCGAAATTGGTTTTAGCAGCACAGAATACCTTAGAACTTTGTTTACGCAGACACATTGATAGTAGAAGAGAGCAGTAATACAGCAAGAAAAAAAAAAAAAGAATTCATAAAAAGAAAACAAGACAGTAAAGCAACTCATCAGCAGATACAGAGACATTTCAAGAGGAGCAGCACAGAGAGATGTTCATGTTTTCCTTTTTATATTCTTCATCCCAGTGGTTTCTAACAGCAAAACTCTCTGGTGGCTGGATAGTGTAATGGTTAAGGGCTCTGCCTCTGACACAGGAGACCTGGGTTCGAATCTCGGCCCTGCCTGTTCAGTAAGCCAGCACCTATTCAGCAGGAGACCTTAGGCAAGTCTCCCTAACACTGCTACTGCCTATAGAGCGCGTCCTTGTGGCTGTAGCTCTGGCGCTTTGAGTCCGCCAGGAGAAAAGCGCCAAATAAGTGTTTGTTTTTTTTTTTTTTTTTTACTGTGACTTTCTTCTTTCTCTTTGCAGATCCAGGTTCAGCCAGAAATAAGAAAAAAGGTAAGCTAAGTTAGAAGTATTTTACTTTCTATTATATTGGTATGAGACATTTAAGAGCATGTTTGTAAGTTGTGCTTATTACAAAACTTATGACGTGCATAATCGTGTGCCAAACTTTCACCCGTGTCTAGGATTTTATTGTCAAAAAAATCAAGTGTGCATGTACTAAAACCTTGTAAAGCCTGGTAATAATTATATAAATTGGGCATTAACTGAACATTCAGTAGATTCAATATATACATTGAATGTAATAAAGATCTAAAAAAAAAATGTTTTAACATGTCCCTTGGTGGTCATTTTATTTATCAAACCACGATCCGATACATCCATTGTACTGTATCAGATAGTACTAGCAGCAGTGCAATGAATATCAGACAGGGTTTCTGTCCAACTTTGTTAATGCTTTCCTTCCAAGGAGTAAACTTTTAATTTCTTGCCTGCTTTCCCCATCTGCAGTGATCTTTGAGCCTAGGAACACAATTTTCATACTGCTTCCATTTCTTCCCCCTCTATATGCCAGGAGGGCATGGGTCTTTATGCCTTGATCCTATTATTATTATTTTTTTAATACTGAGCCTTAGGACAACTTTTGTAGCTAGTAACAAATAATTCATGTTTATTTTATTTGTGAAAGCTAAAGACAGTTGATTACCACAAATATGGTGTTGTGTTGCAATATGTTTTCTTTTGGCAAGCTGTGGCCATTTTTTTTCTGTATTCTGAAACAGTCAAGTACTTTCTAGCCTTTCTGTAAGAACATTCAGTAACCACATTTTTCAAATTCATTCGGTTATGAAAAATATCGGCATTTAACGTGTTCTGTTTTTGTACTCTTAATGCAGAATCCTAGAACAAAACAAATGTCACTACAGCTCCATAGGGACATTTCTCGAAATGTGTACAAGAACAGCAGCCATGACTCAGTGACATTCAGAAGGGGAAATAGTTTTTACATGGTTTGGGGGTTGGCTATTATACTTACTTATGCTGCCAAATGTGGCAGAAAACCGGTGTAAACTAGCAGATATCCTCACCACTTCACTATAAATATACTTAGGTTAGCCACTAAAAAAATGTCTTAAAACCATTAAGCACTACAGCAGTAAAGATAATATTTCAAGAAAAATTATTTGGCTAGAGCAGTTCAAAAGCACAACACAGGAATTTGACTTGCCCCTACTGGTTTCACTGGCTGCATTTGGAGAATGACTTCATCACTAAAGATGACCAATGAGATACCATTAATTCCAATTTGCATGCAAATATGATGCAAATTGTATGCTTCTTAGAGTAGAGTTGCTTAGATGTATTTCCTTTCTGTTTTTATTGGTCTAATGCCAGGCTGCATACACTTGGGTCTCGTTCACACTGTCAAACACAAATGGTTGTGCAATCAGAATGCAATGCGCCAGATCACACTGCCATCTAGGCTTTTGTGTGTTAAGCTGCTGATCCCATACACTGCAGTGACTGGGTCAGCACTGCGTTCTTCCGAAAAATGCGTGCAGCAGACAATACAGTCTAGGATCGCACACTTGTCAGTGGGTGTACTGGTGCCGGACCCCCAAGCAATCCAATAGTAGTTTTAATGAAGGAGTCCGCACACAGGCTGAAGAAGCAATAAACGTGAAGTATTTATTCTTCCATCACATACATGTGCAGACACGGTCTGACCTGTTTAGGTCGACGCACGTTTCGGGGCCACGCAGGGTCCCCTTTATCAAGACAGATAACAGACATACATACATCGCGCTGCACTGCGCATGTAATGTAGACATCAGACAAACTTTTGATAATGATTATAGTGAAGTATTGTGAATGTTGATTGTGCTGAGCTGTTTGGTTACCTTGAAATGCATCTTAGGACAGACACACTTTACCCTCAGAGAATCTAGAAGTACAGATAACTCTTTAATATATGAAGCACATGTTGAATAAAAAAAAATAAAAAAAAAACGAAGTCTACAAAAGCTACAGGTGAACCTTCCGTGTGAACCGACCCTAATGCTAGGTACAAGCCATAAAATTTTGTGTTAGATGATTCGATAGATAATTTCCGACATGTCCGATCTTATTGTCGATAGTTTTTCTGATCGATTTTTCATAGAAGTGAATGGAAACCAATAAAGATAACAGAATCGAATCAGAAATCGATCAGGAAATCATTGGATGTAAAATCGACAGGAAAAAACGCATCATGTGTACCCTGCCTAATGCTGATACAGCATACACAGCTCAATTTTTGCCGCTCGATTCCGCAGGAGATTCTCTTATCTTTCGCTTGTTTTTCTTATCTTTTTCCATTGTGTTCAATGGGGAATTGATCAGCGAAAGGATCGGGACGGAGATCGGACATGTCGGAAATTATCTATCGAGCCATCTAAATGGCTCAGAAACGAACCATGTATTCCCAGCTTGAGAGAAGGGAGGGATAAGAATCTGTCATTGTATACTTACATAATTTGTTTACCTAATAAAGACAACGACTTTATAAGTTATCAGGAAATATCCTGTCCTTGAATAGGTCTCTCTGTGCGTTCCAAGGGATGGTTTATTAAGTATAAACAATATTTGAGAGCCAGTCTAACTAAAACAAGCCTCATACACTTGCTAGACTTAACTATGCCAAGGTGGCCAATCCTATAGCGTGTGTACAGTTACCCCTGGCATGCCAGATCTGTAAATGACAGTGATGAGAAAGCACATTGTTCCCTTCCTTACCCAGCCTGCTGGAAGTCACTTTGTGCGCCGTGCCATCATCTTTTCTTAGCAACACTAGACATAATTTGCCTATAGGCTGTATAATGTTTGTGCCCTGAACTGATGTCTAGCCATTGGGTCCTAATAGCTATAGAAAACAGTAGTTGTGAATGTGGACAAACATTAAGTCATGGTAAAATCTAAGAACATTGGATGCTCCCAGAGGCAGTGAATATTAAAACTGTACAAGTGTGGAGAACATAGTCTGGCACTGCATTAACATTCCATAAAATGAGCTTTATTGTGCTCGGCTCATCAATATATAAATATCTTCTTACAAAGTTCTTTATATAAAAAGCACCTACCCATTCGAGGCGTGGATTAGGTTGTGGGGCATAGTGGTGGCTGCCGCCCGCCGAACGGCCGTTTCGCTAGGTTTAGCATCTTCAGAGGCGTGTGTGGCGTTCCATATCCGGAGTTTTATGCAGGTGGAAGGTCACTTCCGGTTTCCTGTACCACGCGTACGAAAATACGCATGTGCCCATGGATGTACGCGTACAAACATGACACGAATGCGTATGGTCATGCGTATTATTGAGGAGATGCATCTGCCAAAGTAGCTTCAGCATAACCACAAGATGGCAGTAATAAAATGGGTACCGTATTTTCCGCCATATAAGACGCACTTTTTCTCCCCCAAAAATAGGGAGAAAAAGTCCCTGCGTCCTATACGGCAAAGGCAGGGAATCCCCAACTTGCGAATGCCCGCCGATATGACCCGCCGCCATTGGGAATTCCCTGCCTGTGTGTGCGCTCGCTGTGCCTGGCTCCCCTGCGTGCTTAAGGTGTCCCCCTCTAATTTCCTCCTGCATCCTCCATGTGTGCATCTCCCCGGCCACCCGCGCGTGTCTCCGATATCTCCGATGTAAAGCCTTCCTCCCTCCGGGTCTGCATCTGCAGCGGCTTACCTCATACATGCCGCCGCGAAGATTGCAGACACCCGGCTACTCCATGTGTTTCCTCTACTGCGCGGCTTGTACTGATTGCGTCAGCAGTACAAGCTGCGCAGTAGAGGGAACACATGGAGTAGCCGGGTGTCTGCAGTCTTCGCGGCGGCATGTATGAGGTAAGCCGCTGCAGATGCAGACCCGGAGGGAGGAAGGCTTTACATCGGAGATATCGGAGACACGCACGGGGAGGGGGGGGGGGTTGTAGGGGAACGGGGAGATGCACACATGGAGGGGGCAGGAGGAAATTAGAGAGGGACACCTTAAGCACGCAGGGGAGCCAGGCACATGCCACATGGGGGAAACAGGACTGATGGGGAGAGGGACACATGGGGAGGACACAGACTGACACAGGAGGACACATGGGGAGAGGGACACAGACTGACACAGGAGGACACATGGGGAGAGGGACACAGGAGGACACATGGGGAGAGGGACACAGGAGGACACATGGGGAGAGGGACACAGACTGACACATGGGGAGAGGGACACAGACTGACACAGGAGGACACATGGGGAGAGGGACACATGCTGACACAGGAGGACACATGGGGAGAGGGACACAGGAGGAGGACACATGGGGAGAGGGACACAGGAGGACACATGGGGAGACTGACCCAGGAGGACACATGGGGAGACTGACCCAGGAGGACACATGGGGAGACTGACCCAGGAGAACACATGGGGAGACTGACCCAGGAGGACACATGGGGAGAAGGGGCAGTCAGGACACATGTGGGAGACAGGCAGACAAGGTGCACATGGGGAGAAGGGACACACAGGACATATATGGGAGACAGGACACATGGGGAGACGGACACAGGAGGACATATGGGGAGAAGGGGCAGTCAGGACACATGGGGGAAACAGGACACAGAGGGAGACAGGCAGACAGGGTACACATGAGGGAGACAGGCAGACAGCTACTCATGGGGAGAAGGGGCACACTGGACACATAGAAAAACACATGGGGCATACAGCAGGACAGATGGGGCACACAGGAAGAGACATGAGGTACACAGGAGCACACAACATGTACAAGACGCTCCTGGAACATGGACGCACTAGGTTTAGTATATTTTTCCTGGTTTTTGCCCTCTAAATTTGGGTGCGTCTTATATTCCGGAGCGTCTTATACGGCGCGAAATACGGTATATGCTGAAACACGTAAAATATTATGTTAAGCTTGGTGCAACCTGGAGAAAGGCTATCCCTGTATCCACATGGATCATCACAGGGAAGAATCTTTTTTTCTTTTTTCTTCGCTGGAAAAAGGGGGTGAAAAAGGTTACCAAAAAACATCTAGTTCTAAAAATATTGATAATAAGAACTATATTGAAAAAGATGCCGCTAAGCAATTAACAAGGCCAGTCTTTAAACATAATTCCCACTCCCCTTAGGTACGCGCAAAATTAAGCCCTTCACCATAATTGCATCAAGCCACACATTAAAAGCAAAGCAAGATCTAACCAGTACCGTTCTTTCTAATTCTCTAAATCTAAGTTACTCTCTAACTAGTTGCACTAGGGGTCAAGACACGATGTAGCTATGTAACTATTAGGACTACGGGTCAAGAAAACAGAACTTTACGTAGGAGCAAATGCTCTCTGTCTCCCCCTCTATGGGGTACTGGCATAAAGTCCAGGCCCGCAAACATTAAGCAATCTGGATTCCAGTTATGTGCTGATCTCATATGTTCAATCAACCTTGGACACCCCTTCCCTGATTCGATTGATCTAAAATGTTCCAAGACTCGTTTTCATTTCTCGTGTTGTCATTCCTATGTAGAAGCGTTGACAAGGGCACCATACGATGTATACTACAAACTTAGTTTGACAGGTAAAAAAGTTCTTCACCCTGATATCAATGGGGCCTACTTTTAATCTACTGCCTCTACTAATTTGAGAACATATTGAACAATGTCCACATCGAAAGTTTCCTTTTTATTTGTCTTTTCTCCAACCAATTTGGTTCTCTCTGCATTCTAAATTCACTCGATGTCACTCTGCTTCCTATGGTTGGTGCATGTCTGAAAGTTATTAGTATTGGATCTTTATAGATTTCTCTCATTACTGGATCCTGCTTGATGATACTCCATTTTGCCATAATCCGCTTCCTAATTGATCCAGCCATTGGGGTATAATCAAATGAGAACACCAACCTCTCCCTTTTCTCTCCTTTATTTTTTAATTTTTTACTGACTAAACTCTTTATATCCACCTTTCCTGCTTTTCGTATAGCTTCATCTAGCACACTCTGGGGGTATCCCCTATCCATCAATCTGCTTCTTAATTCCAAGGCTTGATCAAAATAGTCGTCAACAGTGGTGTTATTCCTGCGTAAGCGTAGGAACTGTCCATAAGGTAACGCTTTAAAGACATGGGGTGGGTGGAAACTTGTACAATGTAGGAACGTGTTGCCTGAGACTGGTTTTCTGTAGCCTTTCGCTATCAGCTTGTTCTCTACTGTACAAAGTTCCTGGCCTAGATATGCTACCTTTTCCTTACTGAACTCAAATGTAAATTGCATGTTTTCCTTCTCAAGATTGAGGTATTGGACGAACTCCACAAAGGTTTCATAAGTCCCGGACCAAAACACCAATATCGTCCACGTATCTGGACCACCTCCTGAGGCCCCCACCATGGGGTACCCCAGTGCCATACACATGCCTCTCCTCCCACCATGCCAAAAACAAATTGGCGTATGTTCGTGACACTGAGGTTCCCATGGCTGTGCCCGACAACTGCCAGTACCAACTGCCGTCTAATAAAAACACATTATGTGTAAGTACATAATTGAGGCATTTACAAACTACAAAATTATCATCTTTGTTACTTCTGGACAAAAAGTCTTCACTGCCCGTACCCCCGCTTCATGTGGTATCCGATAAAGGTTCACAACGTTGATCAGTGCTATAGAAACATTTTCAATGCTCTCAAACACGTCCAACGTGTCTCTCACATGGGACTGCACCTGTCCAAGCAAGGGCCTCAGGAGGTGGTGCAGCCACCTCGATAATCTCTCAGTGAGGGAACCAACGCCCAAAACATTTGGCGTCCTGGTGGGTTGGTCCAGGACTTATGCACCTTGGGCAAATTATACCACACAGGTCTTCTTGGAAACTCCGGCAGGAGATAGTCAGCTAACTTCTTCGGGAGGCATCCCCTCTCTACCCCTCTTCTCAGGAGGGATCTCATAGCATCCTTGAACCTAGATGTAGGATCTCCAGATAACTTCTTGTATACCAGTGGATCGTTAAGTTGGAGCAATGCTTCTTGATTATATTGTTCTGCCGTTAATATTACAATGGCTCCACCTTTGTCTGCTTTTCTTACTATTAATTCTGATTTCTCTCGTAACCACAGTATAGTTTAAGTTTCCTCTTTGTTCAAATTGGAGGTTCCTCGGGGGGTACTCTAGCGCTTTGATTTCCTTCTCTGCCAATTCTTGAAAAATATCTATCACTGAGCCCTGGGCTATTGGAAAGGGTCTAATAGACCTACAAGGGACAAACTTGGCCTCCTCTTTTTCTGGAATCTCCCCTAAAGTGTCCTGTATCGGCTGTCCCATGTTCTCTTTAAGTAGATCTTCTAAGATTTGTAAATTGCCCAGATCTTTCTCAGTCCACTCCACATTTGGGGTAAAACCCAATACACCAATTGGTCCCAACTCGGTCTTTGATTGTAAATAGGCCTCTTTCTTTTGAAAAAATGTTTGATGCTCATCTTTCTAACTCCTTTATACAGGTCCACCTTAAAGCGACAAAAATCAAGGTGGATGGATCATCACAGGGCTCGCCACAGGGAAGATTTTTTTTTTTTTTAATCAATATTTTTAGAACTAGATGTTTTTTGGTACCCCCCAAAAAAAAAATGTTTTTTTCCCTGTGATGATCCATGTGGATACAGGGATAGCCTTTCTCCAGGTTGCAGCAAGCTTAACATAATATTTTACATGTTTCAGCATATACCCATTTTATTACTGCCATCTTGTGGTTATTGAGGAGTATGCTGAACCTACTTTGGCAGATGTATCTCCTCAATAATACGCATGACCATACGTATTCGCGGCATGTTTGTACGCATACATCCATGGGCACATGTGTATTTTGTTATGTTTAGTACGGCGGCGCAGGAATCCGGAAGTGACCTTCCACCTGCATAAAACTCCGGAAACGGAACGCCGCGATTGCCACACACACCTCTGAACACGCTAAACCTAGCGAAACGGTCGTTAGGCGTGCGGCAGCCACCACTATGCCCCACAACCTAATCCACACTCCGAATGGGTTGGTGCTTTTTATATAAATAACTTTGTAGGAAGATATTCATATATTGATGAGCCGAGCACAATAAAGCTCATTTTATGGAATGTGAATGCAGTGCCAGACTCTATGTTCTCCACACTTGTACATGAATGCAACCTACTCTTCTAGTCTGTAGCACGCCAAAATCTATCCATTCCTAGATCCTAAGGAATCTAATTGTCAAGATTGAAGTGGGTGTTTTGTGCACGCTGCCGTAGTGCCTGCTGCTGTCGCTTCTCCTCTTTTGCTTTACTGAGTAATAAAACTGTTTTGAGGAGTGTTGGAAAAGGCTTGCCGCTGAAGCAATCACATAGTCAGTAGCCAATGTACCTGTACTGAAAAAAAGTTTTCCCTGGGGGGTACTCACCTCAGGAAGGGGAAGCCTCTGGACCCTATCGAGGCTTCCCCCGTCCTCCTGTGTCACCCAGCGGTCTTGCTGCAGCCCCCGGAACGCACAGGCGACAATTCCGTCAGCCTGTTCAAAATTTACCTTTCCAGGCTCCAGCAGGGGCGCTGTTGTGGCTCTTCTGACGGAGATAGGCGAAAATAGCCGATCTCAGGCGGGTCCGCTCTACTGCGCAGGCGACTTGCGCCTGCGCAGTAGAGCGGCCCGACGGAGATCGGCTATTTTTGCCTATCTCCGTGGGAAGAGCGGATACTGTGCCTGCACTGGAGCCCGAGAGGTAAACATTTACATCGCCGCCGCTCCGGGAGGCTTTTCGCCGCCACCGTGGGACAGAGGAGGACCGGGGGAAGCCTCAAAAGGATCCGCAGGCTTCCCCCACCCGAGTTCAGTACCCCCCAGGGGAGTTTTTTTTTCCTTACAGATTTTCTTTAAGCACTCGAATACAAAACAAAATTTCCTAACTCACTCCCACCTCAAGTCAATATATACAGAGCCAAAAACTACAGCAAATCAGTGGTCACACTTGAAATTGTGTACATTTCGTCCAGGGCTGTGGAGTCGAACAAAAATCATCCCACTCCACAGTTTATGAAACCTCAGACTCTGACTCCAGGTACCCAAAATTGCTCCAACTCCTCGAATCCGACTCCACAGCCCTTGCAGGGCTATCGAGTGGGTACACAAATCCTCTAAGTCCGACTACTCCAGGTACCCAGAAATTTCTTCAACTCAGACTCCAAGCCCTGGCTTAGTCACAATGTGAAATCAAATGCGAAAACAAATTCTTTCCTGCTGGGCTGCTGTGTTTGCAGGAGTCATCTGTGATTCTGCATAGCATTAAAAAAAAAAAAAGAGCCTGCACTACTTTCTGCTCAACTCATGTGACTCATTGAAATTCACTGGCTACTGTGAAAATAAACTGCTTTTGTTTAGTTGCAAAAGCACATGCATGTGTAAAAACGATTGCAAGGAGTCATCTGTGGTTCCCTCAAACACAAGTGTGATCCCCACCTGAATAATACATACATTGTATAAAATTGTTTAACCACTTCACCCCAAGGCGGTTTTTACCCTAACGGACAAGAGCGATTTTCACCTTTCAGTGCTCATTCCTTTAATTTGCCAATAGCTTAATCACTACTAATCACAATAAAATGATCTATATCTTGTTTTTTGTTTTCACCACCAATTGGGCTTTTTGGGATTGATATTTGTTTTCAGTAATTACCGTATTTTCCGCCGTATAAGACACACTTTTTCTCCCCAGAAAATGGGGAGAAAAAGTCCCTGCGTCTTATACAGCAAAGGCAGGGAATCCCCAACTTGCAAATGCCCGCCGATCCGAACCGCCAACCTGCCACCATTGGGGATTCCCTGCCTGTGTCCCCGCTGTGCCTGGCTTCCCCCCGCGTGCCACAGCTGTCCCCATCTAATCACTTTCTGCCCCCCCGCCATGCGTGCGTCTCCCCTGGTCCCCCGCGTGTCTTGCTATCCCCATTGTATATAAATTTCCCCCAGTGTCAGCAGCAGCGGCGGCGGCTTACTAGATCCATGCTGACGCGAGGACTGCAGACACCCGGCTACTCCATGTGTTTCTTCTACTGCGTGGCTTGTACTGATTGCATCATCAGTAGCCGCGCAGTAGAGGGATGTATGTACAATGGGGATAGCGAGCCATGTGGGGGGGGGGGGGGGTCCATAAGGAGACAGGACACATGAGGAGACAGGACACATGAGGAGACAGGACACATGAGGAGACAGGACACATGAGGAGACAGGACACATGAGGAGACAGGACACTTGGGGAGACAGGACACTTGGGGAGACAGGACACTTGGGGAGACAGGACACTTGGGGAGACAGGACACTTGGGGAGACAGGACACTTGGGGAGACAGGACACTTGGGGAGACAGGACACATAAGGGGAGATGAACACATGAGGACACAGGACAGATGAGGAGACAGGACACATGGGGAGAGGGACACATAAGGAGATGAACACATGAGGAGACCGGACACATGGGGAGAAGGACACATGGGGGAGACAGGACACATAGGGAGATGAACACATGGGGAGAAGGACACATCGGGAAACAAACAGGACACATAAGGAGATGGATGCATGGGGAGACAGGACACATTCGGGAGAAGGCCACATGGGGGAGACAGGACACATGAAGAGAAGGCCACATGGTGGAGACAGGACACAGAAGGGCATATGAGGAGAAGGGGCAGTCAGGACACATGGGGGAGAAGGGGCACACAGGACCCATGGGGAGATGGACACATGGGGAGACAGGACACATGAAGGAGAAGGGGCACCCAGGACACATGGGCAGACACCATTTGGGGGATAACATGTACAAGACGCCCCTGGAATATGGATGCACCAGGTTAAGTATATATTTTTTTCCCTGGTTCTTGCCCTCTAAACCTGGGTGCGTCTTATACGGCGCGAAATATGGTACTTTATTTTCTATGTATTTTAAAGGGAATTACTGGGAAAAAAATAAAAAATACACTTTCTCCAATTTCATCCACTATGGTTTTAATATAAACACTGCTACTGTACATAAAACCCACACATTTTATCTGCCTATTTGTCCTGGTTATCACAAGATTTTAATTATGTCCCTAGTACAGTATGGTGACAATACATCATTTGGAAATAAAGGTGTATTTTTTGGTGTGTTTTTTTCACTATTTTCACGTGCACGGGGATGCACGTGCACCTGCGGGAGCGCGCACAGCGGCAGCAGCACTGTCTGACTTATAAAAACGTCCTGGAGCCATTAAGAGGCTCTAGCAGGACGTTTTTATAAGTCAGCACTTCATTAAGTGTTTAAAGCATACTTAACTGTAATAGTTTGATCAGGAAAAATCAATTATTATTTATATATATATATATATATATATATATATATATATATATATATATATATATATATATATATATATATATATATTTTACAGTGGTGTGAAAAACTATTTGCCCCCTTCCTGATTTCTTATTCTTTTGCATGTTTGTCACACTTAAATGTTTCTGCTCATCAAAAACCGTTAGCTATTAGTCAAAGATAACATAATTGAACACAAAATGCAGTTTTAAATGATGATTTTTATATTGAGGGAAAAAAACTCAAAACCTACATTGCCCTGTGTGAAAAAGTGATTACCCCCCTTGTTAAAAAAATAACTTAACCTCCTCAGCGGTATGGACGAATATATCCGTCCATCACCGCCGGAGGTCGCCGCTCAGGCCCTGCTGGGCCGATTTTTACAAAATAAAAAGCAGCACACGCAGCCGGCACTTTGCCAGCCGCGTGTGCTGCCTGATCGCCGCCGCTCTGCGGCGATACGCCGCGAGCAGCGGCGAAAGAGGGTCCCCCCAGCCGCCCGAGCCCTGCGCAGCCGGAACAAAAGTTCCGGCCAGCGCTAAGGGCTGGATCGGAGGCGGCTGACGTCAGGACGTCGGCTGACGTCCATGACGTCAATCCGCTCGTCGCTATGGCGACGATGTAAGCAAAACAAGGAAGGCTGCTCGTTGCGGCCTTCCTTGTTTATTCTGGGCGCCAGAGGCGATCGGAAGAACGCCTCCGGAGCGCCCTCTAGTGGGCTTTCATGCAGCCAACTTTCAGTTGATGGTTAATTTAAAAAAAAAACCCTCCCGCAGCCTCCCTGGCGATCTTAATAGAACGCCAGGGAGGTTAACTGTGGTTTATCACACCTGAGTTCAATTTCTGTAGTCACCCCCAGGCCTGATTACTGCCACACCTGTTTCAATCAAGAAATCACCTAAATAGGAGCTATCTGACACAGAGAAGTAGACCAAAAGCACCTCAAAAGCTAGACATCATGCCAAGATCCAAAGAAATTCAGGAACAAATAAGAACAAAAGTACTGTAATTGAGATCTATCAGTCTGGTAAAGGTTATAAAGCCATTTCTAAAGCTTTGGGACTCCAGCGAACCACAGTGAGAACCATTATCCACAAATGGCAGAAACATGGAACAGTGATGAACCTTCCCAGGAGTGGCTGGCCGACCAAAATTACCCCAAGAGCGCAGAGAAAACTCATCCGAGAGGCCACAAAAGACCCCAGGACAACATCTAAAGAACTGCAGGCCTCACTTGCCTCAATTAAGGTCAGTGTTCACAACTCCACCATAAGAAAGAGACTGGGCAAAAACGGCCTGCATGGCAGATATCCAAGGCGCAAACCACTTTTAAGCAAAAAGAACATTAAGGCTCGTCTCAATTTTGCTAAAAAAAAATCTCAATGATTGCCAAGACTTGTGGGAAAATACCTTGTGGACCGCCGAGACAAAAGTTGAACTTTTTGGAAGGTGCGTGTCCTGTTAAATCTGTCGTAGAAGTAACACAGCATTTCAGCAAAAGAACATCATACCAACCGTAAAATATGGTGGTGGTAGTGTGATGGTCTGGGGTTGTTTTTCTGCTTCAGGACCTGGAAGGCTTGCTGTGATAGCTGGAACCATGAATTCTACTGTCTACCAAAAAATCCTGAAGGAGAATGTCCGCCATCTGTTCGTCAACTCAAGCTGAAGCGATCTTGGGTGCTGCAGCAGGACAATGACCCAAAAGACACCAGCAAATCCACCTCTGAATGGCTGCAGAAAAACAAAATGAAGACTTTGGAGTGGCCTATTATTATTATTATTATTATTTAGTATTTATATAGCGCCGACATATTACGCAGCGCTGTACAGTGTATATATATATATATATATATATATATATATATATATATATATATATATAATCTTGTCACTAACTGTCCCTCAAAGGAGCTCACAATCTAATCCCTACCATTGCCATATGTCTATATTATGTAGTGTAAGTACTGTAGTCTAGGGCCAATTTTAGGGGGAGCCAATTAACTTATCCGTATGTTTTTAGAATGTGGGAGGAAACCGGAGTGCCCGGAGGAAACCCACGCAGACACGGAGAGAACATACAAACTCTTTGCAGATAGTGCCCTGGCCGGGATTCGAACCAGGGACCCAGCGCTGCAAGGCGAGAGAGCTAACCACTACGCCACCGTGCTGCCCCACGGTGGCGTAGTCAAAGCCCTGACTACGCCACCGTGCTGCCCCACGGTGGCGTAGTCAAAGCCCTGACCTGAATCCTATTGAGATGTTGTGGCATGACCTTAAAAAGGCAGTTCATGCTAGAAAACCCTCAAATAAAGCTGAATTACAACAATTCTGCAAAGATGAGTGGGCCAAAATTCCTCCAGAGCGCTGTAAAAGACTTGTTGCAAGTTATCGCAAACGCTTGATTGCAATTATTGCTGCTAAGGGTGGTCCAACCAGTTATTAGGTTCAGGGGGCAATTTCTTTTTCACACAGGGCCATGTAGGTGTTAAGTTTTTTTTTCTCACTAAATAATAAAAACCATCATTTTAAACTGCATTTTGTGTTCAATTATGTTATCTTTAACTAATGGTTAACGTTTTTTGATGAGCAGAAACATTTAAGTGTGACAAACATGCAAAAGAATAAGAAATCAGGAAGGGGGCAAATAGTTTTTCACACCACTGTGTATATATATATATATATATATATATATATATATATATATTATTTATATATATATATATATATATATATATATATATATATATATATATATATATATATATATTTTAAAAAAAATTAACATATGCAAGGTCATTTGTTTAAATGGAACAATCATAACCCATCTTCACTCAAAACACACTCGCAGCAAGCTGGAACTCTCATAACAATAAATCCCAAACTGCGCTTGGTTGAAAAATGGAGGCTCTTAGCTTTCAAAATAGATGTTTTAGTAGACATGGTGGTTTGGCTGCAAGCTGAATCTCTTGCCCGTGCCAGCACAGCTCATTTATTAAATCGTTTGAGTGGTACAATTTGTAGCTCCCTGGAGAAAGGGGCTGATTTATTTGCAGGCATGTGTTCCCTTTTAAAGGTAGATCCTGATCATGCCTCAACTTAAATCGTAGGTTGTTACGGACTGGTGTATGTAGAGCCAATTATACGGAGGGAACCCTAAAGGATACCAAAGCTGAAATAAAAAAAACTGCTCTTTTACTTACCTGGGTATTCTTCCAGCCCCCATAGGCTTGTATGTACCTTGCTGTCCTCCTCGCTTAGCTGTTTGGCACACTAGGTAAGCTCTGCTGCTCAGTACTGCGCATGCGGCGGCCCAGTTGCGCAGTACTGCGCATGTGCCTTCCCGGTGGTGCGCATTCTTGATTGCAGCATTCCACGTGTGTGGCTACGAGGCTTGACTTAGTGCATCTGCTCAGAGCTCTCCTGGCCACACTCTGTCGGCCCATGCGCAGTACTGGGCAACGTGGCTGATATAGTGGGCTGAGATGAGGACAGCGATGGACATATAAGCCTACAGGGGCCTCAGGTAAGTAAAAGCAGGTCTCTGGTACAAAATGCTGCAGTTCTGACGTTGAGATTCTCAATTTTTTCAACAGAATAAAACGTTGCAACCTACTGTAGGTTTTTTTTTTGTTTTTTTTTAAATTGCTATTAGAGGTCTATCTTGCTGGGAGTGTGTTTTGAATGCAGAGGGTTATAATTGTGTGTAAAGTGACCACTCCCTTTAGCATCTGCTTTTCTTTTAAAATCCAAGTGTATGGCTACCCTTGCTTGTGTATTTGCTTAGATCAACTATAACTTCATAATTTTATTTAAGCAGATTTTTAAATGCAAGCCTATTTGCATAAACTGACTTGCTTAACCGGTTCAGGAGTGGCGCATGTTAAAACTACGCCAGACTTGAGGCTGCTTAAGCCTGATGCAGCGTAGTTTTGACCGACTCCGACTCCTCAGTTTAGGATTCCTCCGACTCCTCTAATTTGCATATTACAATTTTGTTGATTAAAAGTATGTAACATGAAATTCGTCTCTTAACTGCCAACGCTTAGGAATTTTACAAGACAACTGAAGTGAGAAGGATATGTAGACTACTATATTTATTCCCTTTAGACTAAAACTAGTCCTTGGTAAGAGTACTTGTAAAAGGTACAAACCGGAACAAAGAACATCTATCAGGCCCTAGGCAATGTAAGTGTGGGTACATGTAAGAATGATGTGCAGGTACTCTGCAGGGGAATGAGGAGATTCTTCCTCTATTACACATTCTTCATGCACAATCTGAACCAGGTTTATGGGTGACAGACAACACCTCTGTGTTCAATGTGCACAGCATTCTCAGTGGATTCCCTGCAGCTCTGTGGGGAGTGCATATGTAGAGTATAGTACTACTGTGTAACAAAGTAAACTTGAGACAGATGAAATTAAAGTTTTATACAGACCTGGGGCTTCCTCCAGCCGCCTTCAGGATAATCAGTCCCTCGTTGTCCTCCTCCACCACCTGGATCTTCTGCTATGAGTCCAGGTACTTGAGCCAGTCGGGCGTAGTGCGCATGCACACACTCCGCCGCCAGGAGCATACTACACCTGTGCAGCACTATTGCGCAGGTGCAGAATGTTCCTGGCTGTGGGAGCGGCATGCGGCCGGACAGCGCTGACTGGCTGAATTACCAGGACTCATAGCAGAAGATCCGGGTGGTGGAGGACAGCGAGGGACTGATTAGCCTGAAGGGGGCTGGAGGAAGCCCCAGGTATGTATAAAACTTTACTTTTCATCCGTCTCAGGTACCCTTTAATTTGTAGTCACCAAACCAAATTTTAACAACATATCAAATTATTTGATTTCATAAGCAAAGGGAGTGCATACATTTGCATAAACCAGCATCAGTGCAGAATTATTTCCATCTCGTTGACCATCTCTATTAGTGACACAGCTACACATCAGGCTTTATACTTACAGCATAGATGTTATTTAGTATATATAAGAGATTCCTGTGTACACATCATATATACAGTCAGTGGACTAAGCACAGCTATTACTGTATATATACTGTATATATACATTATTTTTAATGACTATTATCTGAGAAATAGAACATTTTATCATATTTTCTATTTTAATTACAGTTACAAATTCATTAGAAGTCGGAGTCGGTGCATTTTTTCCCGACTCCGACTCCAGGCACCCAAAATTGCCCGACTCCACGTCTCAGACTCCACAGCCCTGGTTTTGACGCTGGCTGCTTCCGTGCACAGAACGTGATCACACGTTCTGCTGGCTTTAAATACTACTGCTAAAGGCAGTGTAGTTCTGTACATAGGTCAGGAGCTGTTTTCATTGGCTCCTTTACCTCCTGATCACTCTAAGCCAATCACAGTAATCAGGAATTAGTAATTACACAATTATGGAATTAGTAAAAGATTATCTCAGATCCACTTTAAGGACTAGAGCTTTTTTTTTTTTTTCAATTAAATCCATAATTGTGTTCTTCATATAGTTTATAGGGCATTCCTCAAGCCAAATACTTTTTTTGTTTTGTTTTTATACTCTGACTTCCCTATAAACTAAACAAGCCTCACCCACAGCTTTTCACAGTGCGTGGGCACTGTAGCAAGGGCTTATGGGAGCTCTGTCTGGGCTACTAGCCATTGATTTCAGAGGTCGAGGGGAGGAGGGAGAAGGTGAGGGGACTGAATTTACACACAGGCAAGCTGATAGCATCTCCAGTCCTCAGCCTGTGACAATGTGAGAAACAGAACATGGCTGCCCTCATTGTATCAAAGGAATAAATAATCATAAACGTTTGAAGATGTTTGCAGCTAGATATGCTGTGTAAACTGTCTAAACTTTAGATAAAATATATAGACAAGTTACTTGTTACAGTTCGTTTTTCATCTCGGATCCACTTTAAAGGCTACACGAGGTGAAATGTGACATGATGAGATAGACATGCATGTACAGTGCCTAGCACACAACTAACTATGCTGTGTTCCTTTTTTTTCTTTCTCTGCCTGAAAGAGTTAAATATTAAATATGTAAGTGGCTGGCTCGGTCCTACAGTGTGACCCTCACTGATAAGAAATTCCAACTATAAAACACTTTCCTAGCACAAAATGGCTTCTGAGAGCAGGAAAGAGATAAAAAAGATCAATAGTTCATAGATTTTAGCTCTGGCATACTCCATTGAATGTGTTATTGAGCAAAAACAATAAAACAGTTAAACCTTAAAAAGTACATTTAAACACAAAATAAAACTGTGGAGTATCTTAAAAGTCATTTTTAGGAGAAGGCGAATGGATACAACCATTTATTTCATTAGTTTATTTCTGCCGTCCTGAAGTAGTTAAGGGACACCCGAGGTGAAAAAAAAAAACTAATGAAATAAACAATTGTATCTATCTTCCTTGTAAAAATTACTTTTGAAGATATTCCACAGTCTTATTTTATATTTAAATCTACATTTTAAGTTTTTAATGTTGTATTGTTTTTGCTCAATGACACATTGATTGAAGTATGCCAGAGCTAAAATCTATGAACTACTGACCCTTTTTTATCCCTTTCCTGCTCTCAGAAGCCATTTTCTGCTAGGAAAGTGTTATATAGTTGGAATTTCTTGTCAGTGAGGGTCACACTGTAGTCTGACTTGGTCCTGACTCAAATGGGAACGGACACTTACATACCTGATGTTTAACTCTTTCTGGCAGAGAAATAAAAAAAGGAGCACAGCATAATTATTTGTGTGCTAGGCACTGTACATACACGTCTATCTCATCATGTCACATGTCACCTCGGGTATCCTTTAAAGGAAATATGAAGTGAGAGGAATATGGATGCTGCCACATTTATTTCTTGTTAAACAATACCAATTGCCTGGCAGTTCTGCTCATCTTTGGTTGTAGTAGTGTCTGAATTATACACCTGAAACAAGCATGCAGCTAATCCAGTCAGACTTTAGTCATAGAACATAATCTGCATGTTTGTTCAGGATTTATAGCTAAAAGTTTTAGAGGCAGAGGATCAGCAGGACATGTCTACATTTTTTAAAAGGAAATAAATATGTCACCTCCATATTGCTCATGCTTCAGGTGTTTATTAAAGGAGTTATCAGGCAAAAAAAGTGTTTCACTTACCTGGGGCTTCTACCAGCCCCATGTAGCCATCCTGTGCCCTTGTAGTCACTCACTGCTGCTCTGGTCCCTGTCCGTCAGCTAGTTTAGTTCATTGCGTACATTTTTATGCACTCCCGCTGGTGCAAGAACATTAACACATACATTTTTAAGCGTTAGTGGTTCAACGCGTAAAAATTCATATTTGAGCGGACAAACTTGTATGTACAATAATTTTTAACTGAGAACCCTACCCACTATACTATATTGTGACAAAATGAGAGCCCCCAACTGTGTAATTAAAACGTATATTGGCCTGACACTGAGCATAGGCAAAAGTCAAAAGCCACAATTAAAGATGTACTGGTCCAAAGACATCTTTCATAATTCGCCCCTCTAGCCAGCTACAATGGGCAGGAAGTTACTATCAAAATTCAAACATTTTAATAAGAACCGACCCTGTCCATTGCCCATGATGGGCTTTTCAAGCTGTGGCCCCTATTGACCCACCTCACTGCAACATTTAGGGAAGTCTTTACCCCAGAGCGTGACATTGCTGTAGAGGAGTCCCTGGTACGGTTTCATGGGAGACTTTGTATGAAGCAGTACCTCCCAAGCAAGCAGGTAAGATATCAGGTAAAAAATTACAAGGTATGTGAGAGTATGTGACACGTACCCCTTCAAAATCTATAAAGGCAAAGACCGCTTTGTACAGCCAGCTGGGTGCCCACAATACATCAGTACCAGTGGGAAAATAGTTCTGGAGCTTATAAATCAACTTCTCCACCAAGGCTACCACCTGTACGTAGAAAATTATTACTCAAGCATACCCTTGTTCAAAATCCTGTATTCCTGTCCAGACTGGTGCTTCTGGGACGGTGAGGTCAAACCGTTTAGGCCTCCTACAACAGAGTTGTTTGGTCTCAGATGCAATGAGCTTCTTGCATTGAAATATTGAGACAAGAGGGGCGTGATTATATAGACCTCAATCCACACTGAGCCCAAGGTTCCCTGTCACGTCAAGAGTGGACTAAAAAGCCAGAGGCAATTGTTGCAACAAGAAGATGGGAGCAGCGGACTTAGCAGATCAGATGCTGGCTCCTTATTTGCTGAAGAGAAAGAGGAGGAGGGCCTGGTATAAAAAGGTGGCATTTTATCTGTTCCAGGTGGCAATACATAATGCATTTGTTACCTACAAAAAAGCAGGACACCCATCTTCAGTTCCAGGAGGAAGTCCTCAAATCCCTCATTTTTAACCCTGCCCAAACCACACAACAACATGATCCAATTTATTTGGAAAACACGATTAGATTGTAAGAACATTTTCCTGCAATTATTAAACCAAATTAAGTGAAACCAAAACTCCAGAGAAGATACAGCGTATGTGCCATACACAAGGAGAAAGGACTCCAGCTACTTTTGCCCAAAATGCCTCTCAAAGCCAGCATTGTGCATTACCAAGTGCTTTGAGGCATACCACACTGTCATCGATTTATTGAATTTATTAATTTTTTTGTCTAATTTCATAACCTG
Source organism: Hyperolius riggenbachi (assembly GCF_040937935.1). NCBI lineage: Eukaryota > Metazoa > Chordata > Amphibia > Anura > Hyperoliidae > Hyperolius > Hyperolius riggenbachi. The sequence goes on along the minus strand of NC_090653.1, from coordinate 162,805,474 downwards.
GACATATTTTACTGGCTTTTTCCCTTTCTTAAATATTCATGTCACTTGCTGTCCCTCAAAAGCGCTCACATTTGGCCTACCACTCTGTTTTTTGGGACATTGGAGGAAACCGGATGCTTGGGGAGGTATGCCAAGAACACATACGAGCTTAAAAATTGAACTTGGACCCTGCTGTAAGATAAGTGTTAGCCACATGTTTATCCTTTATTTATATTTATTATATATTATTATATTTACAGACCATCTCCCATCTTCTGACCCTTGGATTTGCCTTGACTTCTGACCGTCCAATGTATTTGTCATCACTGTTAAGAAAAGTTATATATTCATATTAGCCATATTTGGTTTTGTTTTAACTAGTGTGTTCTGGGTACAAAGCTGTCTCAGTTAGCTGAACACTGAAAGCTGATAACGCATGATGTTTTGGGAACAGACTTTAAAAAATAATAAAGCAATATAAGGGGTTTTCCCAATTAGTTAAAGTGATTCACTGATGCCACCTGGCTTTTTAATAGTCTTATAAAATTAATATTATTTGTTATGAAATGGTGACCTCTGCTGGTTGAAGTAATTATATTTATTCATAAGAAAGGCAAATATATAGAACATTATTTTATATTATTAAATTTTAATATGCAATTATATCTTATATGATTGTTTTTTAAGAAGAATTATATAATAAGCTTTATATTTAAATGAGTATATTAGAAGCCCTGTATGCTTCAATAAGCCTTAAATTGCTGAAGGCTCTTACAGGTCTATGTACAGTGTTATAGTGTCAACCTGACCTGGAAAAGTACAGACACATTCCAACCTAATTAGCAGAGAACACTTTATCAGAAATGCGTCATGAATGACATTGTTTAGTCTCAATGTCTGGGGAAACCAGCAGACAAGATGGCTGGTGACGTCCATTTTTAATTAACTGCTTCAGAAATGACCCTATATCACATGTCAAGCACTCCAAATGACGTTAATTCCCACAAGATAAGGTAATTAAGGAATGTATAAATAATGACACAAAAGAGTTTGTCAGCACCCCAAGTAATAATGACTGCGTGTGCTGGGGTAGAGCATGTATACATAGTACTAAAGAGAAAAGATACCCCTATACACAGCACCACTGCAGACCATATGTATCAATCAAAAAAATATATTTTTATTACAAGCTTTGCAAACACATATCAATGATACACAAACATTTAAAAACATCTAAAAACAGCATAATATTGTATTCCCAACCATATTCAACATAATGGGCCTGCTAGATATAATAATCTATTATGTTCAGTCTCAGTGGATGTATAACCTGTAACCACTGGGGGCTCAGAGAATGAGCCCCCTCGTGGATGAACCCGGGTTCAGTAAGAATTATAAAGTGCAAAAAATTGGAACCATGAAAGTGCATATAGTGCTACACAAAAACAATCATTCAACATATGCAATAACTGTGCAACCTATCAGACTAAAAGTGCAGTTTAAATACAGTCAGAGTCACTAATGACCAAGTGGAAGCAGCCTATTAGGATCTGCAAAGAAGTGAATAAGTAAAAGATACTTAGCCGGGTATGAAAAGAAAGGCAGGCAGACTGGCATGGAAAGACGGAAGTATCCCCTCAGGACATAGCCCACATGCTCCGCGGTCGTCACTCCGCTTTAAAAGGTGAGGTAGATAGCCGTGCTGTGTAGCCGCCATTGCAGCTTTAAATAAGAAAGAGAAGGGTGAACCACTCCCTACATCATCTCCAGCTGCCGGAAATGATGTAAGCCAGGAGGAAGAGGAAGAACCAGTGTGGAGAGCAAACCTCAGAGCAATGAAAAAGCCATATAAGGAGATGTCTCAGAGAGATGTGGGCTGCAAATCCGCGCCACCCAGTGGTAGAAAGCAGGAATGCAGATAATACACATCTATATCAGGTTACTGCAATAAGATATAGGAGATATAAAGGATGTAGATAATCAGAACGACACCACCCGGTGGCAGAAAGTGGAATTGCAGACTAACACATCTTATGCACTCTAGTGTAGAAGCTGCAATCCATATTTATGGATGATCTATGACTTAACCAAGTGGCAAAATGTAGACATTGTATGTGGACCTTTGTACTTGGACGCTGTTGGACTCGCAGAGATACTTTGTAAAACTGCATATTTTTTGGCCTAACGCAAGATTGCCCATCATGGCCACACTGGTTCTATGCGTATTATAAGAAGGTTGGAATTTCTGTTGCCGCCTATGGACTTCGCATTCAGTAATTAGAACTTTTGAGGAGATTGCGATTTCCTAATGCATTACTTCATGTGTGTATTCTGATATCTTGTTGTTGTGATATTCCTGTATTTGACTGCAGAGATGTGTGAGGTTTGTAATTATACATTTTGCCACTTGGTTAAGTCATAGATCATCCATAAATATGGATTGCAGCTTCTACACTAGAGTGCATAAGATGTGTTAGTCTGCAATTCCACTTTCTGCCACCGGGTGGTGTGGTTCTGATTATCTACATCCTTTATATCTCCTATATCTTATTGCAGTAACCTGATATAGATGTGTATTATCTGCATTCCTGCTTTCTACCACTGGGTGGCGCGGATTTGCAGCCCACATCTCTCTGAGACATCTCCTTATATGGCTTTTTCATTGCTCTGAGGTTTGCTCTCCACACTGGTTCTTCCTCTTCCTCCTGGCTTACATCATTTCCGGCAGCTGGAGATGATGTAGGGAGTGGTTCACCCTTCTCTTTCTTATTTAAAGCTGCAATGGCGGCTACACAGCACGGCTATCTACCTCACCTTTTAAAGCGGAGTGACGACCGCGGAGCATGTGGGCTATGTCCTGAGGGGATACTTCCGTCTTTCCATGCCAGTCTGCCTGCCTTTCTTTTCATACCCGGCTAAGTATCTTTTACTTATTCACTTCTTTGCAGATCCTAATAGGCTGCTTCCACTTGGTCATTAGTGACTCTGACTGTATTTAAACTGCACTTTTAGTCTGATAGGTTGCACAGTTATTGCATATGTTGAATGATTGTTTTTGTGTAGCACTATATGCACTTTCATGGTTCCAATTTTTTGCACTTTATAATTCTTACTGAACCCGGGTTCATCCACGAGGGGGCTCATTCTCTGAGCCCCCAGTGGTTACAGGTTATACATCCACTGAGACTGAACATAATAGATTATTATATCTAGCAGGCCCATTATGTTGAATATGGCTGGAAATACAATATTATGCTGTTTTTAGATGTTTTTAAATGTTTGTGTATCATTGATATGTGTTTGCAAAGCTTGTAATAAAAATATATTTTTTTGATTGATACATATGGTCTGCAGTGGTGCTGTGTATAGGGGTATCTTTTCTCTTTAGTACTATGAATGTATAAATAATATTATGATTTAGGTATCCAAACATGATAAAGCATTGACGCATAGAAGCTTTAGCCAATCAGAACCTGGCATTTAGAGTAATTCCAGATTAAGCAGCCATATTGCTTCCTATCCCTATAAAAGTAGGGGCTGAAAGCTCATAGTTTGCAGAAGCCAACAATCTCCTGAGAAGACACATGAGGCAGAAGCTACCTTCCCACACGTGGTTCTAGATGCTGAAGAGATGACAGAGAAGGGGTAATATGCTTAATATTCTGGTGATTTACTTTATTAATTTTTCAGCATTAAGTTCTGTTAAGATGTTAGCAAGAAGTTTTTTTAGAAGCTATTTTATATGCTATTTCTTTAAGAAGATTACTACAAGTTTTACACAGCTACTAGATACACAGCTATTGATTAGAGTTGGGCCGAACGGTTCGCCTGCGAACGGTTCCATGCGAACTTCCGTGGTTCGCATTCGCATCCCGCAGGCGAACTTTTGCGGAAGTTCGGTTCGCCCCATAATGCACCATGAGGGTCAACTTTGACCCTCTACATCACAGTCAGCAGGCCCAGTGTAGCCAATTAGGCTACACTAGCCCCTGGAGCCACTCCCCCCCCCCCCCTACTAAAAGGCAGGCAGCGGCGACCATTACGGTCACTCGTGTGCCTGCATTAGTGAGAGTAGGGCGAGCTGCTGCACACTCTCTCTCATAGGGAAAGATTAGTTAGGCTTAGCTTGTCCCTGGCTGCATACCTGTTCTGTGAACCCACCACTGCATACCCGTACTGTGAACCCACCACTGCATACCTGTTCTGTGAACCCACCACTGCATACCTGTTCTGTGAACCCACCACTGCATACCTGTTCTGTGAACCCACCACTGCATACCTGTTCTGTGAACCCACCACTGCATACCTGTTCTGTGAACCCACCACTGCATACCTGTTCTGTGAACCCACCACTGCATACCTGTTCTGTGAACCCACCACTGCATACCTGTTCAGTGAACCCACCACTGCATACCTGTTCAGTGCACCCACCACTGCATACCTGTTCAGTGCACCCACCACTGCATACCTGTTCTGTGAACCCACCACTGCATACCTGTTCAGTGAACCCGCCACTGCATACCTGTTCTGTTCAGTGAACCCGCCACTGTATACCTGTTCTGTTCAGTGAACCCGCCACTGTATACCTGTTCTGTTCAGTGAACAGTTTGTTGTGTCAGTGTGAAGCAGTACCTCAAGTACACTACCTGATTGATGTATACACATGCAAGATGTTTTAAAGCACTTTAGGCCTGTCATTTAGCATTCAATATGATTTCTGCCCTTAAAACGCTGCTTTGCGTCAAATCCAGATTTTTCCTGGGGACTTTTGGCGTGTATCCCACTCCGCCATGCCCCCCTCCAGGTGTTAGACCCCTTGAAACATATTTTCCTTCACTTTTGTGGCCAGCATACATTTTTTTTTTCAAAGTTCGCATCCCCATTGAAGTCTATTGCGGTTCGCGAACTTTAACGCGAACCGAACCTTCCGCGAAAGTTCGCGAACCCGGTTAGCGAACCTAAAATCGGAGGTTCGGCCCAACTCTACTATTGATACAGATGAGACTACTACTATTGATACAGATGAGACTACTTTTGATCTTATTCTACATAACACAACTGTTATATTCTTGTTTTTAAAGTACTTAGAAGATTGGTGATTGCTTGGCTATAAAGGCCTTGATAAGATGGAATACTGTTAGAAGGAAACACTACTTGGAACTGTTCATATTTTGTATATATGCTGTATGATAAGCAAATACAATTTTTTTTATATAAAATCATATACTGAGTGCTCTGATTCTTTTCAAGGTATACCGTCAATCTATAATTACTGTTATAGAGGGTTCAGACCCCGCTATGCGGGATTTATATGATAGCAACGCTTTAAGGGCTGGTCCTTTACTGAGTTAGCAATCATGAAAAAGGCAAGAACCGCTCAGGTTTTTGACACTAGGACAAATGTGAGAATACATTTTGAAGTGTTTTAAATCTTGGATTCGTGTCACATAAAAAAATGACACTTGGTAAAATTCAGCAAAACTACATGAGCAGGTAGCTCACAAAACACCCACTTTTGAATAGCTCTGGTTGTTAGCTTTTTCATAATGGTGACATAAGTGGCTTTTTTTGCTGGTCAGATTCTTCTTGGGCTATACAAAAGAAGAATGTTGCTCTAATGAGAAGTGGAAAAAAATGGAATGCAAAAAGCCATAACTGTACCTTGAGTAAAATTGATTGCTGCACCATCAGTTTATCAAATGCGGTAAATGTGGTGAAAGTGATAGCAGGAGCTGCTGGTGGTGTTCTGGCAGGATGATTTTTTCCTGATTTTAGGGTCTGAAACCTTTTAAAAAGACCCTGGCATCATGTTTTCTTCTTTGCAAAAGGGATGTGAGAAAATGGGTAGACTGGACCCCCAAGCCAAGTGATGATCTTGGCCCATCTCAATGGATGTTCATGAGGATATTTGTTTTCATCTTCCACATTCCAGGAAGTTCATTTTAAATGAGAAAATAGCCTTAGATTTTGTCTAGATATGGGGTAAGAAATGCTGTCTTCTTGTACAATAAATTCATCTTGTATTGTCTGGGGTATTCTTGCTTTTTGCCCGTTATTCTGATCTTTTATTGTAGCCATCTCCGCTTATCTACCAAGTCCATTGAAAGACAAAGCATAACTAATGGCATCTGTCTGCAGTATAAAAAAGTACTTTTGTTAGGACCTAGAAAGCTTTTTATAGTTAAGTCATTTTGGCATAAATAGTACGTTTCCAAAGTTGTAGATCTAGCTTCTTCAGCATGAATGATCCACCCACTAAATCTCCAAGGCCATTTTCTTATGCTAAGCATTGCTATAACCAGCACCACAAAACAATAATTCCAATCATACCTTCTTGTATCTCAGCCTTCTCTGTGCTTAAAGGGACACTTAAGTCAAACAAAAAAAATGAGTTTTACTCACCTAGGGCTTCCAATAGTCCCCTGCAGCTGTCCGGTGCCCTCGCCGTCTCCCTCCGATCCTCCTGGCCCTGCCGGCAGCCACTTCCTGTTTCGGTGACAGGAGCTGACAGGCTGGGGACGCGAGTGATTCTTTGCATTCCCAGACACATTAACACCCTCTATGCTGCTATATGGTATATGATATATGCTATAGTAGCATAGATGGCGCTATTGTGGCCAGGTACGTGAAGAATCACTCACGTCCCCAGCCTGTCAGCTCCTATCACCGAAACAGGAAGTGGCTGCCGGCGGGGCCAGGAGGATCGGAGGGAGACGGCGAGGGCACCGGACAGCTGCAGGGGGCTATTGGAAGCCCTAGGTGAGTAAAACTCATTTTTTTTGTTTGACTTAAGTGTCCCTTTAAAGTGTACCAGAGACAAACAAGTCAGTTTTATACATACCTGGGGCTTCCTCCAGCCCCATCCGCACGGATCGCTCCCACGCCGCCGTCCTTAGCGTTCTCCAGCTCTGGTACTGGGTCCTGTAGCTTTGGCCAGTCTGAGCAGTGCGCTCTCTCCATCTCCCTCTGTCGTAGAATAGTACATGCTTGATTTGTGCCAATGTCCAAAGGTGTATGGAGTGAAACCTTAGCACAAATGGTAAATTATGCCTGCCCCTTCCTCCCTTGGCAAACTTTTCTGCTATTCAGGGACGGGGCTACAAGTGGGGCAAAGGGGGCAACTGCCCCCGAGTCCACCTTTGCCAGCCAGTCAAAGATGCCCTGCATCCCGGCCATGGCATCCACCTGCTCAGTGTGTGTGGTTTTCCTGGGTGCCGCTGCGGGCGGTGATGTGAACAGTCGGGGAGCCAAACGTAGACAATACATACTTGTTTCCTGCTGGTGGCGTCCTGGTCTCAATGGCTCCGTGGCTGTTACATGCACGTGGCCAGCCACAGTGCAACGCTGCACCCATCATGTTACGTGGGCATGGACGTGTGTGTCACCAGATGTGCCTGCTTGCAACCTGCCTGACTGGTGAGTCAATTGCTCACTCTCCGCTCTGGTGGGGGGTGGGTTGGATGGGTCTTGAAACCTGGCCTGGCTGCCATCATGCAATGTAACACCTAAACTTGGCCTGGCTGCCATAAAAATGCAAGGGAAGGGGATGGGACTTCAGGCCTGCTATGTAAACCCTGGGGGGGTGTTGGGACTGACTTGAAGCCTGCCATGTAAACCCTTAAAGTGACCGGGGTTGTGGGGGAGGGGAGGCTGGGGGAATATGCCTCATAGATGGACTTGCAGCCTGCTATCTAAACCCTATAAGTGACCCAGCAGTGTATATGTGTGTGGGAGGAGGACTTGTTTAGATAGGCTTGCTTCAAGTTCATTTTGCATGCATATCCCCAGTCATCTCCCCCCCCCCCCCCCCTTCCAATACAGGGTCACATTTAGGGTTTAGATAGCAGGCTGTCAGTTCATATTGCATCCATGTACTCCTAGAGAGGGCACGATCTAGTTGGGAAGGGGGGGTGGTCAGTCGACTTGAGGAGCTGTGGGGATTTGCTAAAATAAAGGGGCCTCTACCCTAATAATGCCAATTTTGGGGACCCCCAGATTAATTCTGCCCCGGGGCCCCATTGTCCCTAAACTTGCCCTAATGATTTACATCTTATTACCTAATTACCTAATGATTGACATCTTTAGTCATGTGATATTGGTAAAATGATTAAATGGCCTTGTCATCTGAGATTGAGCTCTTTGTTCGAGATAGAAACCTGTAACCATGGGTTCATGTGTGTAGAGTATTTATGCTGGTTAGGCATGAATACTGGCCCCATTTGCAGACCAGCACTATCGCTTAAAGGATACTATAGTCTTCAGTAAAATTTAAAACCGGGGGGAGCAGGCATGTTTAGTGGGTTCTCCTGATGCCCACTGCTCCCTCCATTTTCCTCCGTCCACCTCCGTTATGATGCACAGACACGCCAAAGGTACTTCCTGGTCGGGAGGGTCGGCGAGCACTGCGCAGGCGCTGCCCCACGATGCGCGTCCTTTGACGTAGTTGTGATGCAGTTGTAACGTAATGCGCCTGCAGCAGTCCCATTACAAAGACATTTAGTACCAATGAATTCAGAACATCTGGTCTACATACTATTTCTGTGGTAACGGTTTAAGGTATTTTAAATGCAGAGTATAAGTACACAACCAGAGCAGCAGCAACGTTATTCTTCATTATCCATCAGTATAGGTACACTTAGGGAGTGACAGCGCAGCTTAGGCCATGAAATGACTTCAGGACCATGATCAGCTCCATTTTAACTAAAGGCATAGTGTTCTAATGCAGTGTTTCTCAACATTTTATTGGTTTGTACCCCTTTTAAAACCCTGTACTCACCAAGTACCCCCTAGCATAGTAAACATTATCACAAGTACCCCTTGACAAATATATATTTAATCGTAGTACATGATAATTAGTTCTAAAACATTTCCAGGCATGTACTATCGCTTTTAATTAACTAAAATACTAATTTGGTGTTGTTTAAATAAGATTTATAATTTTCTAAAACTCAAAGTTTGGTATTCTTGGTTAAGTATATTAAGTCCGAGTACCCCCTGGAACCATCAGAAGTACCCCCTGGGGTACGCGTACCACACGTTGAGAACCTAGGTTCTAATGTATGTGGTATGGGATCTCCCCACTAGAAAGATTTCAAAATGACTGCAGTAGAGCAGTGTGGTTTATTATATCACATTATTCATTAGTTTAAAAAGATCCACGGGCGCAATAGTAAAATATTGTGCTATTCTACTTACAATTATGAAATTGGTAGGGCATTCATTTGCATCGGTAGATAAAAAAAATTGGTGTTCACTTAAGTGACTCATCTGTATGCTAAAGGGATGTTTTTATTTTTTTTTTAACTCACAAAGGTGAGTAAAGGGCACAGAGGCAAAGTCGCTGCCTTTTAAATTGTAGGCTTTTTTCCCCTTTGCATGGCAATTTAGCTGCTTGATTATTTAGATACGTTGTTCTCTTATATATTGCAACTTAAGGTGGCCATTCATGTTTTGGTGTTTAATCGATCAATAGATAATTTTTTCTATCTATGTTAACCACTTTGAAACCCTTGCTACGCTTATCTACTCCCCACAAAACTTCATCTGAAGCTCAGGGGAGTAGATAGGCGTACTTGTGGTAAACAGTGTGCTGTATGCCCAATAAGCTATCTGATTATGTATATAGGGTATCATTTTAACCGTGACAAGTGAGAGAATAGATTTTGTGGTGTTTGACAACTGAGGGATAAGTCGTGTGATTTTTTTTTTTTACCGGAAAACTGAATGAAAAGCAATAAAACTGTTATTTTCATGTACTCTATACCCCCAAATAAATACTTGTAAAAACAACAAAAGTGACAGCATTAAAAAGAGAATACATAGTTACCCTAGGGACTTAGCTTTTAAAATATGTATGCCATGAGAGTGTATTACTGTTAATCATGAAGATAAGGGCTTTTAATTACTGATAGAGTACAATGAGAAATCAAAAAACACAAACCAGAAACTTATTATCGCCATACATTGTACTAGGAACATTATTTAAATGTTGAGATAACCAGGACAAATTAGCAAATACAATGTGTGTGTTTTACCCATGGTAACATTGTTTATTTGAAAACTATAGTGGATGGAAATGGAGAAAGTGTATTTTTTCCTTTTTTTTCTCATTTTTCCCTTTAAAATGCACAGATAATAACATAATTACTAAAAGCAAATATCACCCTCACAAAGCATAATTTGTGGCAAAAAAAACAAGATATAGATCATTTACATCTGATGAGTAGCAATAAAGTTATTGGTGAATGAATGGGAGGAGCGCTGAAATGTGAAAATTGCTCTGGTTTTTAAAGAGAATCTGTATTGTTAAAATCGCACAAAAGTAAACATACCAGTGTGTTAGGGGACATCTCCTATTACCCTCTGTCACAATTTCACCGCTCCCTGCCACATTAAAAGTAGTCAAAAAACAGTTTTAAAAAGTTTGTTTATAAACAAACAAAATGGCCACCAAAACAGGAAGTAGGTTGATGTACAGCATGTCCACACATAGAAAATACATCCATACACAAGCAGGCTGTATACTGCCTTACTTCTGAATCTCAAGAGATCACTTGTGTGTGTTTACCTTCTGTCCCCAGCTTCTCTCATGCACTGAACATTACAGGCTTCCTGCAGACAGCTCTACCTAGTTAATTCCTCAGTATGTGACATTCCAGCTCCTTTCACAGCCTCCAGAGGAGGATTTTTATCCAGCTCTCTTCTATCACTGATAAGATAGCAGAGAAGCTGCTGGCTTATGTAAATAAAACACACACTGGAGTGTGCATAGAGGAACAGTTCAACACTGAAGAACTTGGCAGCCTTCCAGACACAGGCCGACAAGTCTGACAGGGGAAAGATACATTGATTTATTACAGAGATGGTTATAGTAGAAAGAGCTACAGTAAGCCAGAACACATAAGAATAGGTTTAGGAACTTGTAGGATGGTAGAAAAAACGTTGTAATTTTTGTTACAGAGTCACTTTAAGCAAAAAACCCTGTGGTGCTGAAGTGGTTAAATTGATGCAAATTTAGCAGGTTCAATTTATGCAGACCGATTATATGCCAGATAATGAAAAAAAAAAAAAAAAAAAACACTTGATCAAACAGAATACAAAATATCCATTGACTGTACAAAATAGAGTTCATTTAAGTGATAATGTCATGGATTCAGCTCTCTAACTTGGGCTGTTGCCATGTCACTTGTACTGCATGCACATCATTAGCACTTTATTTGTTCCCTGATGAAGTCTTGATATATAGGTGAAACATGCTGGATTAGTAATTTGGGGTGTTTGCTAGACCTCTTTGTATGGGGGGGGGGGGGGGGTTACTGTAAAGGGCCATTACCACATTTTGGCTCCACAAAAAACTCTCCTTTTTGGTCCAATAGGCCCAACACAGTGTTTGTCTGGACACCTATCAGTCTAATATCAGGAATGTTTTTTTTTGTTCCTGTGTTATTTATACCTCCCCCCATCCTGAAGATTGTGTGTTCATGTATGGTGGTGGTTTATGTTTGAGGCCCATTTCATTAATCACTATTTATTAAAATTAAAAGTTAAGTTTTGGGTATTAAAATACCACATAGAGAAGGCCTCACTTTAGGAACTGTTTTACAGGTCCAGTGTTTGGGATGACACAAGTATTGTGTATTTGTTTGGAATATTCTCCAAAATGTTAGCAAGCTTAAATAAGATGCCTCACTTTAGGAAGTTACAGATTTATTTAAACAAATAAATTAATCTGCTTTCTAGGAAAAAAGGTTGGACCACCAGGAGCTGCTGGACCTCCAGGTCCTGTTGGGCCACAAGGGCCACCTGGGCCTCCAGGCCCTCCCGGAATACCAGGAATCCCTGGAATACCAGGATCAAATGCTATGGGCCCTCCAGGACCACCTGGGCCACCAGGTCCACAAGGCCCTCCAGGAAATCAAGGACCAACTGGTATGGAGCAGGGAAGTTGTTAATTTGCACTGGATGTTGATAAGTGCTTCTTGTTGATATTTTTTTTTTTCTATAAAAAATCAGGTTCTACAGAAAAGACCAGCTCCAAAGAAACACAGGTTAGTCTCACCTGTTATGGATCTTTTCTCTTTTGATTTTAGCCATATGATTAAGGCCTCTTTCACAGTGCGACGTTTAAGTCGCACGTTATAAAATATTTTAACGCAGAGTAATGCACAGTAATGCAAAGTCTGTGCGACATTCACAGTGCTCATGTTGCATTAGTGTGTAACGTGTAGCATAATTAGAAAGTGCTGCATGCTGTGCGTTTAGCAATCAATCTGCTGCTTTACTTGTGTTGCACATGCTTATTAATGTTTTTTTTTCTTTAAAATATTCCGCATGCGCCGTTTTTGTTCCATAGTAAATACATTTTCTAACGTGAGACTTTAGCGTCGCACTGTGACAGTGTATATGCGTTGCGTTAGGGCTGCGTTGTGCGACTTTAACGTCGCATCAAACGCAACGTCCTACTGTGAAAGTAGCCTAAATGTCCAGTTTTGAGATGATGCTCTGTATAAATACTGGTTTATTATATGCATCAGCCTCTGTATGAGCATGCAGTCCTAGCCAAAAGTTTAGTGAATCACACAAATACTGGTGTTTACAAAAAGTGCTTCCTCAGTGTTTTTAGACTTTTGTCAGCGGTTTTTGAGGTCTATTGAAGTATAATTACACATGTTGCATACGTTTCAAATGCTTTTATTGACAATTACATCAAGTTTATGAAAAGAGTCAATATTTGCAGTATTGGCCCTTTTTTTTTTTTTTTTAAGACCTCTGCAATCCACCCTGGCATGATGTCAATCAACTTTTGCGCCAAATCCTGACTGATGGAACCTCATTCTTTGATAATCCGTGTTTAATAATCGGTGTTTGCCGCTTGTCAGAATTTATTAGTTTTTGTTTGTCCACAAGGATTGACCTCAAGTTCTCAAATGGATTAAAGTCTGTGAAGTTTCCTGACCATGGACCCAAAATGTCAATATTTTGTTCCCTGAGCCACTTAGTTATTACTTTTGGCCGTATGGCACAGTGCTCCATCATGCGGGAAAAGGCATTGTTCTTCACCAAACTGTTCTTGGATGGTTGAAAGAAGTTGCTGTTGAAGGATTTTTTGATACCATTTTTAATTTATGTTGGTTTTCTTGGGCAAAGTTGGGAGCGAGCTCACTCCCTTGGATGAGAAGCAGCCCCCTTCAGGCTAATCGGTCTCTTGCCATTCTCCTTCGCTGCCTGGATCTTCTGCTATAGGTCCTGGTAATTCGGCCAGTCGGGACCAGACAGCACAGTCCGGCTGCGCGCTCCTTTGGCCGGGAACGTTCTGTGCCTGTGCTGACTGTATGAATTACCGGGATCCATATGGGAAGATAGAGGCGGTGGAGGAGGATGGCGAGGGGCCGATTTGCCTGAAGGGGGCTGGAGTGAGACCCGGGTATGGATACAACTTCTTTTCATCCATTTCATGTTTACTTTAACTTCAAAATATTGGAAACTATAGAATTAATTTCAGAGTAAATTTATTGTAAAAATGTGCCTTTGAACACCCAATTAGTCAGAAGTATTCAAAACACAGGATCACATGCATGGTATTGGTCTTCGTAATGTACAATATTTTAGGATATAGCGGTTTGTATATTTAGATTTGTTAAAACTTCAATAAATTATTTTGAAACAAAAAAAAAAATCTGTGTGGCAGGAATTGATCCCTCTCTGATCAAATTCATGTCTGAGAGCAATCAATCTTTTGGCCCAATCGGGTGCCTCTTTAGAAGTGTGTGGGCACCTTAACTTGTTTGGTGCTATAGATCTAAAACCATCTAACTGTGCAGCTATCTAATAGGAATTTGATATCATTTGAGGACAGACAGTTCAACAATTTTATTCAGTTGAAAAGAGTCGGTTCATAGAACAGCAGATGAAGTTTCCAGGCAGGCACATGCTGTGCACCACACTTTACTGCTATAAATCCTGCTTCTGGTGATGGAGAGGGAGTAGCTTTTCTCTTGCCAACAAAAGCAACATACAATTATTGCTAGATGTTCTCTGTGTTTTTAGCAGTTTATTTTCTGCTGACTGAGAAAGTGGTAGAGGATGGTAATTAATAAATTGTTGTGTATTTTTAGAAACTGTGTTCTTATGATCAATATTCCATCTGCTTTTCATCAATTGCCCCTGACTAGAGAAGAGCTCCAACTTCACAGTTTTGTGAAAACTCTCATTTTAAAAACTGACACAGAAAAGGGGGTCCAACATGCATCGTAGGTTGCTAGGTGCATTATAGACCTGCACAGCCAAGCATCTACAGCTCACATTAGAATATGAGGTGCCATGCAGCACCACTGGTGTTTCCCTGCAGATTTTTTGTTTTACAGAGGATTAATAGTTGTAATTAAGTTGATAATTTCGTATTGCATAGTTTCATATTTATCTGATTTCTTCTTTCTTTTTAGCCAGCTGTCGTTCACCTTCAAGGCCATGGCTCAGCAATCCAAGTGAAGAATGGTAAGAGACCAATCACAGTTTTTCAGTTCCTAATATTGGCCTGTGACAGCTTACAGCATTAAATCTAAAATTGGATGCTGCAAACTCCAAAAGTATTGTTGATTAATCTAAATTATAAGTATCTTCTATTAAAATTAAGTCTTCAAATTGGAAAATCTTTTGTTTTGATGTGCATCTATCCAAACATGCTCAACACCCCTAGAGCTTGCTAGTTTCTGATTACCAAAGTTTTGGCCTTATCGGTTTCGATGGGAGTCACTCCAGTATTTCCCAGTTTGATGTGCCTGGTTTTTGGCTTCAACAGCACAATGAACCAATAGTTACTTGTAAGAAGATGAGACCAGGATCATCAATTTTCTTCAATTTATAGCTTTTTTATTCAAGACAGGTATAGTACATGGTATTAGCAACTTTTCGCAGTGTATACCTCCTCCAAAACGTTGCTATTACCATGTGCTATACCTGTCATGAATAAAAGAGCTATACATTGAAGAAAATTGATGGTGCCGGTCTCCTCTTCTTACTAAGTTTGGGCCTTCACACCTACTTTGAAAATAGGTCCTACTTCCTCACGAAGACACTGGAGTCCATATTCACCTTTTCTCCTGAGTTTTCTCCAAGTTGATATTCTCACGCCTTGCCAATAAAATTACTTTCAAACCCCCAGCAAGCAAGAGTATACACAAAATCAATTTCATAGTACTTATTTTTTTTTACTACTTTTTGGTACTTTTTAATTTGCTAAATGCAGAAAAGTTACCGTATTGTTTTATTAAAGCACAACAGTACTGCTTTGCTTTACATTTTCTATTTTTAACATAATTTTTTTTTTTAGAACAAGAAAGGCATCCAATATACAACATTGGTTGAATACAATGGTTGCCCACGCAGGGGCACAAATGGTCAAACACAATAGCTCAATAACACAATGTTAGATACAGTAGCTGTCTTGCCCTTCATATTTAACAGTATTATAAAATAGGCATAGATAAAAGAACAATTTTCTAACAATATTGTTGCTGACACACCTGTAAATCAGAAACTGACTCATGCTCTACACTTTAGTTGTTGGGTGCATGTTATGATCAACATGGGCAACATCTTTTCCTTGAAACATGCGAGATGAATTATTCTTAGAAAACATTACACGTCAATTTCAGCCAGACATATAATTCAGGTATTCAGGTGATTCTTTATAATCACTCCAAACTGCCCATATATTATAATACTTATCATACTCGTCTTTACTTTCCAACACCGTTTCCTCTATAAATTGTCTTTCGTTCACCTTCTCAAACCAGTCCTTCACTGAAGGTACATAGCTAGATTTCCAATGAAGGGGCAGCAGACCCCTGTCTGCGCTCAACATGTGAGGGACCACATATTTCCTGTAAGATTTGCTTTTTGATAAGTGAAGTAAGACACTCCACGGTTGTCCTCTATTGATTGGCAGGGCACCTTTCGAATGATTATCAATACTTCATCCCAATATATATAAGTTTAGGGCTTTCCCAGAGCATGTGGAGCAGCGTACCTCTGTTCCCACAACCCCGCCAACAGCTATCATTTCCTGTTCGAACAATTACAGCCAACCTGTCCGGTGTCCTGTACCACCTAGTAAGCGTTTTATATGTACCTTCTTGTATTCTAGTGCTAATGGAAGACTTATGTGCATGGTCTAGAATGATAGCTTTCTGAGAATCCTTTAAAGGGCACCCGATCTCCCTTTACCAAGCTCTCAAAAAAAAAGTAACGGGGAAGTAGTCATTTGATTTAAAAGCAATTGATATAATTTTGAGAAGGTATGGTCTACTTTTCCTTTCTTACAGTTGTGTTCAAAATTGTTCAACCCCCACTGAAATTGAGTGTTTTGGCCAGTTTGACATTGATTTTGATCATTTCAGTCATCTTGTTTACAATTAAATCAAAGAGGCACTTGTAAGTCAGATAAATATAACATAACATTTATAATGAAATAACCACAAATGTCTTTTCTGTGCTCACATCATTATCCGTTTTATTCAGGGCTCGTTTCCACTATCGCGAATCCGCATGCGTCCAACGCATGCGGATTCGCACATGTAATGTAAGTGGATGGGCCTGTTTCCACTCTTGCGTTGGGGATGTGCGTTTTTTCAAGCGGTGAAAAAACGCACAAAAGAGCCAACGAATTCGCCTGCGAGTGGAATGCAGGCGAATCGCACACAACGTATTTAATAGTAAAAACGCATGCGTTTTTTACATGCGGTTTTACCCGCGATTTCGCGTGCGATTTCGCTCCTTTTTAATGTTATTTTGCCCTGGCAGTGTCATGGTTAATTTCGCATGGCACCCTGCCATGCGAAATCGCACGCGAAATCGCGGGTAAAAACGCATGCGGAAACGCATCCGCATGCGTTTTTACAAGCGTCGGAATGCTTAGAAATCGCGTCGCAACAGTGGAAACGAGCCCTCAACCTCCAAGTGACATTCATTCTTAGTACTTAGTACAACATCCTTTTCCAGTTATAACCGCTTTTTAACGTGAAGCATAGCTTGACACAAGTGTCTTGCAGCGATGTACTAGTGGACTTGAAGGTATGCTTGGGATCATTGTCCTGTTGAAAGGTCCAACGTCTCCCAAGCTTCAGGTTTGTGACGGACTGCATCACATTTTCATCCAATATCTCCTGGTACTGGAGAGAATTCATGGTGCCGTGCACACGCTGAAGCTTCCCTGTACCTGCAGAAGCAAAACAGCCCCAAAGCATGATTGACCCCCCCCCCCACCATGTTTCACAGTAGGGAAGGTGTTCTTTTCTTCATAGGCCTTGTTCTTCCTCCTCCAAACATAGCTTTGATCCATGGGCCCAAACCATTCTAATTTTGTTTCATCAGTCCACAGAACACTATCCCAAAACGTTTGTGGTTTGTCCACATGACTTTTGGCATACTGCAGTCGGCTCTTCTTATTCTTTGGAGACAGCAAGGGGAGTACTGACATGGAGTCCTTCATTACGCAGTGTGCGCCTTATTGTCTGAGCTGAAACTTCAGTACCCGCGTCTGACAAATCTTTTTTCAGTTCCTCAGCAGTCACACTGGGACTTTTCTCTACTTTGAGCTTCAGGTAACACACAGCAGTCGAAGTCAGCATCTTCTTTCTGCCACGACCAGGTAGCATTTCAACAGTGCCCTTTGCCTTGAATTTGCGAATGATGCTTCCTATGGTGCCTCTTGGTATGTTTAACATCTTTGTAATCGCCTCTTCTTTTGTCTTCCTGGACCATTCTCTTGACTTCACCATGTTTGTAAACACACCAGTAAATATCTAGAAAGGAGCGGAGTATCAGTCTTTTTAAATCTGCCTAATTGGAGCTTCTTATGGTTGATTGCTGCCCGTTAACATCCACAGGTGTTTTCAATACCTGATCGAAAACACTTGAATGAACCTCAGTTCTTAAGAGTGCTAGTCTTTAAGGGGTTGAATAATTGTGTCAATGAAGAAATCACACAAAAAACATTTAATACTGTATTACAAAAACAATTGATTTGGTTCTTTAAACAGTCCTTGTAAAATGTAATTCTTAACACAATTACAAGTGTACACTAAATTCCCTAAAACCCTTTACAGCATTGGGGGTTGAATAATTTTGAACACAACTGTAGTTAAAAGGTCCACCCATTCAGACATCCTCCCCTCGTCATGCTTTATATTTTCTAAACATTGCATTCAGTTAATCAGGTTAAATGCATTTACTTGTGAATAGATACTGTGCTGAAAAGTATATACTCGCATATAAGCCGACCGCATATAAGCCCCCCCACACACACACACACTTTTACCTAGAAGACAGTAAAAAATGATTGACCCCCATATAAGCCGGAGGTAGCAAATGCTGGCGGCCGTATTCCCCTAGTGTGTCCCAGTATAGCTAGTATAGTGCCCAGTATGGCTAGTATAGTGCCCAGTATGGCTAGTATAGTGCCCAGTATAGCTAGGTAGTGCCCCAGTATAGCTAGTATAATGCCCAGTATAGCTGGTATAGTGCCCAGTATAGCTAGTATAGTGCCCAGTATAGGTAGGTAGTGCCCAGTATAGGTAGGTAGTGCCCAGTATAGTTAGTATTGTGCCCAGTATCGCTAGTAAAGTGCCCCAGCATAGCTAGTATAGTGCCCAGTATAGCTAGTATAGTGCCCAGTATAGCTAGTATAGTGCCCCAGTATAGCTAGTATAGTGCCCCAGTATAGCTAGTAAAGTGCCTCAGTATCGCTAGTAAAGTGCCTCAGTATCGCTAGTAAAGTGCCTCAGTATCGCTAGTAAAGTGCCTCAGTATCGCTAGTAAAGTGCCTCAGTATCGCTAGTAAAGTGCCTCAGTATCGCTAGTATAGTGCCTCAGTATCGCTAGTATAGTGCCCCAGTATCGCTAGTATAGTGCCCCAGTATCGCTAGTATAGTGCCCCAGTATCGCTAGTATAGTGCCCCAGTATCGCTAGTATAGTGCCCCAGTATCGCTAGTATAGTGCCCCAGTATCGCTAGTATAGTGCCCCAGTATCGCTAGTATAGTGCCCCAGTATCGCTAGTATAGTGCCCCAGTATCGCTAGTAAAGTGCCCCAGTATAGCTAGTAAAGTGCCCCAGTATAGATAGTATAGTGCCCTCCCGCCTCCCCTCTCCCCCGCGGCCGCCGCTGCTTTTACCTGAGCCGGCGCCGCTTCTTCTATTCCCCTCCTGTCCGGCTCCGTAATTCACAGCAGCACTCTTCACAGCGGCTGCTGTGATGAGGCAGGAAGCAGTAGAGCGCGACTTCCTGTAGTGGCGGTTACTATGGGAACTGCTCTCTCTCTCTACTGCAGCCACCGTGAAGAGCGCTGCTGTGAATTACGGAGCCGGACAGGAGGGGAATAGAAGAAGCGGCGCCGGGTTAGGTAAATGAGACGCGAACGGGAGTGAGGGCGCGCGGGGGGGGGGGGGGGCGTGAGGACGCGTAACCCGGCGGGGGGGGGGCGCGGACCACCCCCACCACATGACTCGCATACAAGCCGACCCCCTAACTTTTGATCCACTTTTTGGGGGGTCAAAAATTTGGCTTGTATGCGAGTATATACGCTAATATTGTTTGAAAAATACATTCCTAATTTAAATATAAATAATCAGTGTAACAACTGGGCTCAGTTCAGAAGTATGTCACAGTTGCACATGCAATTTTATTTAATGTTCTTAAAGGGGTCCTTTTTTAAAACAAAAACTGACACTTACCTGGGGCTTCTACCGCCCCCCTGCAGCTGTCCTGTCCCGCACCATCCTCTACGATCCTCCGTTCCGTGCCGCCAGTCACCGTCCAATTCTTTGTCTAACTAGGAGAATGCAGCCACGCGCGTCCTCACTCCCGTTCGTGTCTCCGGGAGCTTCCTGCACAGGCGTAGTACGAAGGCAAGCAGGAGCTAGGGTGCGCGTCCGCAGTTGCATTTGTCTAGTTAGACGAATAATTGGACTGTGACCGGCGGCGAGGAACAGAGGATCATAGAGGACGGCGCGGGACAGGACAGCTGTAGGGGGCCAGTAGAAGCCCCAGGTAAGTGTCAGTTTTTCTTTTTAAAAAGAACCACAAAACCCCTTTAAATATAATCTTTTAAAGTGCACCTAAACTCTGTGATAGTCTACTTTAGGGAAACCAGCAGGCATCCCCATAGACTAGCAATAAACACACATTTCCAGAATGAATTTCCCTGCTCCGGCACCGTTAAACGTAATAAAAAAAGTATACCACACTGTAGCCATTACCTTTGCTATTGAAACCTGAAAAGGAAAAAAAAAAAAAGAAAACCCTCATACTTACTGAGAATTAAGCCAGGGAATGCAGCAAGTCCCTTGGGGTGGCCATCTTCCAGTTACCAGGATTTTTTTTCTTTCCCCTGACTCATTCAATCAGCAGCCAGGAATGGCTCAGAGCAGAAGAGAGAAGATGGCTGCCACTGAGGGACTTGCTGCATTCCGGTGCTTTGTTTTCGGTAAGTGTGAGGGTTCTCTTAATTTTGTTTAAATATTTAGTTAGCCAAGGTATTTAGTTAAAGTGGTGTGATTTTTTAGTACATTTAACGGTGCCGGAGCGGCACAATTTGTTGTGGAAATGTGTGTTCAGTGCTAGTCTGTGGGGATTCCCGCTGGATCCTCTAAAGTAGACTAGCGCCCTAAACTATTCCACAGGAGAGAAGGAAAACACAGATAACCAAACCCTGTTTGTATTTAGAGATAGCAGCCTGTGTAACACACACACTGTAGACACACGCCGAACTGGAGGAAACAACGGGTCCGTCGTCACCTCCCGCTGGGCGTGTTTTCAGCAAACAGTCCGGCGTGTGTACAGTCTGTCGGCAGAAGTTTTGTAGTGGACAGCACTCCCCAATCTTGTAGAAACGGTGTGCCAGGTCAATAGGTCCAGCAGCATTCAAGACCCAGTACAGTAACGTGAAAGTTGAAGACCGGCACCATCCAGCAATTATAGCTCAATTTTATTAAATTCAAAAAGACAGCATGACATCTAAACAACGTTTCGGAGGAAGAACCTCCTTTATCAAGTTCCTGTCAGTGTCTAAAATATATCATAATACACTCTCTTTAAATAGTATTTAAAGAGTGTATTATGATATATTTTAGACACTGACAGGAACTTGATAAAGGAGGTTCTTCCTCCGAAACGTTGTTTAGATGTCATGCTGTCTTTTTGAATTTAATAAAATTGAGCTATAATTGCTGGATGGTGCCGGTCTTCAACTTTCACGTTACAGTCTGTCGGCAGACTGATACGGCTGTTTCTGAGCGATCCGCCACAGAAACAGCCGTATCAGTCTGCAGACAGACTGTACACACGCCGGGCTGTCGCTGGAACGCCCGCCCAGCGGGAGGTGACGACGGACCCGTCGTTTCCTCCAGTCCGGCGTGTGTACGGACCTTAATTCTCCCTTATCTGCTAGTAATGAGCCACTGTAATTAGTGTTTCAATCAATTTTTATTGGATTATAAAGAAAAACAGAACATATAAAGACAAGACATTTTGAAGCATAAAGTTCACAAGTTTTTGCATGTGTACATACATCTATTGTAAGCCAATGGTACATCGATAAAGTATGAATAGGAAAAGTAAAACATTAACTGCTGTTATGGGAAAGTTGATTTCAAACCCAAGCTAACAAGGTATAGAACATTTAAATCTTGACAAGTGCTGTTACACAAATCTTGGGAAGAGGATTAAGGAGTACATAAAATTTATTGCGTCCTTAGAGGGAGGTGGATTCCGCCCATTCATAAACCTGAAAGGCTGGGCTGGATCAGGTCCCCTTTGCCATATGTTGCAGAAGCAAGAGTTATCCAACCACCAGCGTGGTTAGAGAGTTCTGAATTATCGCTTGTATAGTGGGAAGGTTGATGGCTTACTAGTATATCTTAGCCCATAGGCTTATTCTGAATTATGTAAGCCATTTAGTCTAGAGGTTAAGGGAATCAAAAGTAGGAAGCGGAAATGTAGAGAAGAAAAGCAGAAGAGGAGAGTAAGATAAAGTAAATGAGGGACGAGGAGTGGTCCTTAGCAAGGTCAAGAGCCATAAGTTGCCGAAAATATAGGGTGGCAATATATCAGGTGTCCTTAACCCATGCCACTGTAATTTGAGCTGTTATCTCTGAGGCTGCATTTCCACTTGTGCGGTGCGAATCGCCGCGGTAAAAATTCGCATGCGGATGCGAATTTTCATGCGAATTCACATGAAAATTTGAATGGATGACGATGTATGCGAATTTAACCATGGCAGTGCTGGTGTGCTTTTCCATTGTTTCTATGTGAATTCGCATGCAAAGTCGCATACCCAAACCTCATGCGAATTTCCTATTAAATACATTGTATGCGATTCGCATAGCGGTATGCGATATGCGAATTCTGATGGCTCTGCCATGCAAAAATTTTTCTGCACAGAAAAACGCAAAGGAATCCTGACAAGTGGAAACAGTCCCATTCACTTGTATTGCTATGCGAATTTGCATGCAAAAAACGCATGCGAATTCGCGATAGTGGAAATGGGCCCTGAACTGTGCCACGGTGTGCTGCTCAGACAGGCTATATGTAAACACAGGAGTTTAAAACTGTATTGTCACCATAAAAATCAAATTTTAACAGCAACTGGTGTTAGTGTATTAAGTGATAAAGATGCTAATCCTGCATTCAAAACTTGCAAAACTTTTTCTGCTGTTATGGTTTGTAGTTATCACATACTTTAGGAGCACTGGCCCTAGTGCCAAACAGTGCCAAAGAGTTGAATGCTGGGAGTTCTTTTTATCTATATTATATTGCTCCTCTTCCATTTATTTCCCTGCCTAGCTGCTTATCAAAAACACCCTCTAATTACTTGTGTTTACAAGCAAGGCTGAGGTGACTCAGTGATTGGATGTGTAAATAAAAAAAATAGACAGTGCAGTTGTTAGTATACAACTCGGTGGGAGTGTCTGAAGACTCTGGGAGGAGGGCAGCTAATGAATACACAATGAGCAAGAGAAGAGAGGGGGGAAAACAAGAGTCAGGGATTAGCTTTGGCAAGATAGCCACTGACTAGAATTGGATTTTCTGCTTTTCCTTTGTAAAATTCACAGGAATCATTACGTGGATAGCACAATACATCTGTTATGTAAGTAGAAGTAGTATTTACAGTGGGTTGCAAAAGTATTCGGCCCCCTTGAAGTGCTCCACATTTTGTCATATTACTGCCACAAACATGAATCAATTTTATTGGAATTCCACATGAAAGACCAACACAAAGTGGTGTACACATGCGAAATGGAATGAAAATCATACATGATTCCAAACATTTTTTACAAATAAATAACTGCAAAGTGGTGTGTGCAGAATTATTCGGCCCCCTTTGATCTGAGTGCAGTCAGTTGCCTATAGACATTGCCTGATGAGTGCTAATGACTAAATAGAGTGCACCTGTGTGTAATCTAATGTCAGTACAAATACAGCTGCTCTGTGAGGGCCTCAGAGGTTGTCTAAGAGAATATTGGGAGCAACAACACTGTGAAGTCTAAAGAACACACAAGACAGGTCAGGGATCAAGTTATTGAGAAATTTAAAGCAGGCTTAGGCTACAAAAAGATTTCCAAAGCCTTGAACATCCCACGGAGCACTGCTCAAGCGATCATTCAGAAATGGAAGGAGTGTGGCACAACTGTAAACCTACCAAGACAAGGCCATCCACCTAAACTCACAGGCCGAATAAGGAGAGCGCTGATCAGAAATGCAATCAAGAGGCCCATGGTGACTCTGGACGAGCTGCAGAGATCTACTATTAGTCATGCACTGTACAAAGTTGGCCTTTATGGAAGAGTGGCAAGAAGAAAGAATTGTTAACAGAAAGCATAAGAAGTCCCGTTTGCAGTTTGCCACAAGCCATGTGGGGGACACAGCAACCATGTGGAAGAAGGTGCTCTGGTCAGATGAGACCAAAATGGAACTTTTTGGCCAAAATGCAAAACGCTATGTGTGGCAGAAGACTAACACTGTACATTACTCTGAACACACCATCCCCACTGTCAAATATGGTGGTGCAGCCCTCGTTTAGCGGCGGGGATGCGGCGGATTACTTGGGAGCACTGAAGCGGATGCGGCGGATTACTTGGGAGCACTGAAGCGAACTATAAGGAAGCTTTTGCCGGCACGGGCCACAAAATATTGTATCTAGGGCCGCAAATGGCCCGCGGGCCGCGAGTTTGAGACCCCTGATCTAATCTGACTGAGCTGGAGCTGGTTTGCAAGGAAGAATGGGCAAGGATTTCAGTCTCTAGATGTGCAAAGCTGGTAGAGACATACCCTAAAAGACTGACAGCTGTAATTGCAGCAAAAGGTGGTTCTACAAAGTATTGACTCAGGGGGCCGAATAATTATGCACACCTCACTTTGCAGTTATTTATTTGTAAAAAATGTTTGGAATCACGTATGATTTTCGATCCACTTCTCACATGTACACCACATGGAATTCCAATAAAATTGATGCAAGTTTGTGGCAGTAATGTGACAAAATGTGGAAAACTTCAAGGAGGCCGAATACTTTTGCAACCCACTGTATCTACTTATATATGTGTTTTTTATTTTTGGGTTAGCATGGGTGTCGCTTGTTCTTTAAGAATCCTTGGTTTATGAGGGCTTACACTACATGGGAAGCCTCCTCTACTAAATTAGAGTAGTAGTGTAGGAGGTGGATATGCCCCCCGATACCTTATATAGTTACCTTGAAATAGTTGTGTAACGCATCAAATTCAAAATTACTTTAAAGAAAATCTGAAGAGAAAATATAATACTAATATAAAAATAATTGTATCTATAAACTTGATCCTAAACTGGACTTCCTAGAATCCCATATTCTTAATTTGGTTTTAAAGATTAAAAATCTAGATTTGAAATATTGATTGTCTCAGATGTGACTGCAGTTTTTAATTTTTATTCAGTTACCATACAAACATAATAATCCTGTACCTATAATGGTGGAAGCACTGTACCTATACAGGGGTCAATACTCTGGCAATGAAGGGAGCAGCACTGTGCTTATACAGGGAAAAAAGCATGTACTGTAGAGAAAAAGCATGTACTGTAGAGAAAAAGCATGTGCTGTACTTTTCCTTTTGGGGTGAATTGGACCAGGCCTTGTAAGGGTTTTTTTGCCTTCCTCTGGATCAACAGGGATATATGAGGGAGCAGGCTGGTGTTGTACTTTGTTCTCTGGTTGAACTCAATGGATGTAGGTCTTTATTCAACCCAAATAACTATGTAACTGTAGTATGGAGAGGAAAGAGAAAAGCATGTACTGTACTATGGAAAGGGGAGAGAAAAGCTGCATGTACTGTGCTGTGTAGAGGGCAGAGAAAAGCGGCATGTGCTGTGGAGAGGGGAGGTAAAAGCGGCATGTTCTGTGCTGTGGAGAGAGGAGGGAAAAGCGGCATGTTCTGTGCTGTGGAGAGAGGAGGGAAAAGCGGCATGTACTGTGCTATGGAGAGGGGAGAGAAAAGCGGCATGTTCTGTGCTGTGGAGAGGGGAGGGAAAAGCGGCATGTTCTGTGCTGTGGAGAGGGGAGAGAAAAGCGGCATGTTCTGTGCTGTGGAGAGGGGAGGGAAAAGCGGCATGTTCTGTGCTGTGGAGAGGGGAGAGAAAAGCGGCATGTACTATGCTGTGGAGAGGGGAGGGAAAAGCGGCATGTACTGTGCTGGGGAGAGTGGAGGGAAAGCGGCATGTGCTGTGGAGAGGGGAGGGAAAAGCGGCATGTACTGTGCTGGGGAGAGGGGAGAGAAAAGCGGCATGTTCTGTGCTGTGGAGAGGGGAGGGAAAAGCGGCATGTTCTGTGCTGTGGAGAGGGGAGAGAAAAGCGGCATGTTCTGTGCTGTGGAGAGGGCAGAGAAAAGCGGCATGTTCTGTGCTGTGGAGAGGGGAGAGAAAAGCGGCATGTTCTGTGCTGTGGAGAGGGGAGGGAAAAGCGGCATGTTCTGTGCTGTGGAGAGGGGAGAGAAAAGCGGCATGTACTATGCTGTGGAGAGGGGAGGGAAAAGCGGCATGTACTGTGCTGGGGAGAGTGGAGGGAAAGCGGCATGTGCTGTGCTGGGGAGAGTGGAGGGAAAAGCGGCATGTTCTGTGCTGTGGAGAGGGGAGAGAAAAGCGGCATGTTCTGTGCTGTGGAGAGGGGAGGGAAAAGCGGCATGTTTTGTGCTGTGGAGAGGGGAGAGAAAAGCGGCATGTTCTGTGCTGTGGAGAGGGCAGAGAAAAGCGGCATGTTCTGTGCTGTGGAGAGGGGAGAGAAAAGCGGCATGTTCTGTGCTGTGGAGAGGGGAGGGAAATGCGGCATGTTCTGTGCTGTGGAGAGGGGAGAGAAAAGCGGCATGTACTATGCTGTGGAGAGGGGAGGGAAAAGCGGCATGTACTGTGCTGGGGAGAGTGGAGGGAAAGCGGCATGTGCTGTGGAGAGGGGAGGGAAAAGCGGCATGTTCTGTGGAGAGGGGAGGGAAAGCGGCATGTTCTGTGGAGAGGGGAGGGAAAAGCGGCATGTACTGTGCTGTGTAGAGGGCAGAGAAAAGCGGCATGTTCTGTGCTGTGGAGAGGGGAGGGAAAAGCGGCATGTACTATGCTGTGGAGAGGGAAGGGAAAGCGGCATGTTCTGTGCTGTGGAGAGGGGAGGGAAAAACGGCATGTTCTGTGCTGTGGAGAGGGGAGGGAAAAGCGGCATGTACTGTGCTGTGGAGAGGGAAGGGAAAGCGGCATGTACTGTGCTGTGGAGAGGGAAGGGAAAAACTGCATGTTCTGTGCTGTGGAGAGGGGAGGGAAAAACGGCATGTTCTGTGCTGTGGAGAGGGGAGGGAAAAGCGGCATGTACTGTGCTGTGGAGAGGGCAGAGAAAAGTGGCATGTTCTGTGCTGTGGAGAGGGGAGGGAAAAGCGGCATGTACTATGCTGTGGAGAGGGAAGGGAAAAGCGGCATGTACTGTGCTGTGGAGAGGGGAGGGAAAAGCGGCATGTGCTGTGCTGGGGAGAGTGGAGGGAAAAGCGGCATGTTCTGTGGAGAGGGGAGGGAAAAGCGGCATGTTCTGTGGAGAGGGGAGGGAAAAGCGGCATGTTCTGTGCTGTGGAGAGGGGAGGGAAAGCGGCATGTACTGTGGTATGGAGAGCAATGTTCTCCCCAGGCTCTTTTAGCCGGGTGCTCCACCCAGCTAGTTTTGGTGACCACCCGGCTGTCATCGGCTCTCCTCTTCCTATGCTGTAAGCAGAGTTGCTCACAGAAGCACCGGCCCTGCATTCTCATCTCGCCCCACCCGGCTACTTTTTCATGCCACCCGGCTACTATTTCATGCCACCCGGCTGGAAGAAATTTCTGGGGAGAACACTGGAGAGGGAAGGGAAAAGCGGCATGTACTGTGCTGTGGAGAGGGGAGGGAAAGCGGCATGTGCTGTGGTATGGAGAGGGAAGAGAAAAGCATGTACTGTGGAAATAGGGAAATAGTGATCACAACATAACGTCTGGTGACTGATAGGCCACGGGGCAGCGGGATCACTAAAACTATGAATTTTAGAAAAGCAAAGTTCAATCAACTTAAGCAGGCACTAAGTTTGGTGAACTGGGATAATGTACTACAAGGGAGGACACTAAAGGGAAATGGCAAGCTTTTAAACTTATTCTCAATCAATATTGTAGTATGTATATCCCATATGGAAACAAAATGTCTAGGAATAAAAAAAGGCCTCTATGGATGAATAGGAAGGTTAGAGATAAAATGAAGAGGAAAAGGAATGCCTATAAGGTCCTAAAACAGGAGGGGACTGAGGCTGCTCTAAGCAATTATAAGGAGTGCAATAAAAATTGTAAAAAAGAAATTAGGCTGGCAAAGATCGAAGCTGAAAATCAAATCTTATTTCTCAGCATCAACTTGAGTTTACTAAAGACAGGTCCTGTTTGACTAACATGCTCAGCTTTTATGAGGTGAACGCTAATATGGATATTGGGAATGCTGTAGATGTGATATATTTGGACTTTGCAAAGGCCTTTGACACTGTTCCCCACAAAAGTCTGGTGCAAAAGTTGAGGATGCAAGGACTGGGGAAGAGTCTGTGTGCATGGATAGGGAACTGGCTAATGGACAGAAAACAAAGAGTTGTGGTCAATGGATCGTACTCAAAATGGGAGACTGTTAGCAGTGGGGTCCCACAGGGGTCTGTACTGGGTCTAGTGCTCTTCAATTTATTTATTAATGACCTAGTAGATGCAGTAGTGAGCAATGTTGCAATTTTTGCAGATGATCAAAAATTGTGCAGAATCATCAACTCTCAGGAAGATAGTGTCATATTGCAACAGGATCTGGATAGGATGGCTATATGGGCACATACATGGCAGATGAAATTCAATGTTGAAAAATGTAAAGTCATGCATTTTGGTCGTACCAATGGTCTAGCACCATACAAAATAAATGGGATACAGTTGGGGACTTCAAACTTGTAGAAGGACTTAGGAGTACTCATCGACAACAAGTTAAATAATCATACTCAATGCCAAGCTGCTGCAGCTAAAGCTAACAAAATTTTGGGATGCATTAAAAGGGAAATAAAAACTTGAGATGCTAGCATAATATTGCCCCTGTTTAACTCTCTAGTAAGGCCACATCTGGAATATGGAATTCAGTTCTGGGCACCACATTACAAAAAATATATTGCAGTTTTAGAGCAGGAGCAGAGATGAGCAACAAAATTGATACGTGGGATGGAGGGTCTCGCTTACCAAGAAAGGTTAGATAAACTGGGTTTATTTAGTCTAGAGAAAAGACACATTAGAGGGGATCTAATTAACATGTATAAATACATCAGAGGGCAATATAATAGCTTGGCGGATGAGCTTTTTGTCCCTAGGCCTTCTCAAAGGACTAGAGGACATGATCTGCGCATGGAGGAAAAACGTTTTAGTCATTTATTTAGGAAAGGGTTCTCTACAGTATGAGTGATTAAGATGTGGAATGCATTGCCACAGTTATGGCAAACTCTATACCTGCATTTAAAGGGGGCTTAGATGTTTTCCTTGCTTTGAAAGACATCCATGGCTACAATTACTAGGTGATGTTGATCCAGGGATTTTATCGGATTGCCACCTGGAGTCGGGAAGGAATTTTTACCTTTTGGGGCTAATTGGACCATGCCTTGTAAGGTTTTTTTTCGCCTTCCTCTGGATCAACAGGGATATGTGAGGGAGCAGGCTGGTGTTGTTGTACTTTGTACTGGTTGAACTCAATGGACGTATGTCTTTTTTCAACCAAAATAACTATGTAACGATGTAACTGTGTTATGGAGAGGGCAGAGAAAAGCGGCATGTACTGTGGTATGGAGAGGGCCGACAAAAGCGGCATGTACTGTGGTGTGGAGAGGGGAGCTTGGTCTGTCTATCATAGTCCACACTTCCCTTAGCCTGTAAACATCCACATGCTGTCACACAGCTCTGTAAGCATTCAGTGTGCAGGAAAAAACAAATGTGTAATGACAGTCAAAAGAACTGAGGTCTTTAGGCTATGTCACTGCTGCAAAAATGTACATGCAGAGAGGATAACTGTCATACTTATGTCAGAAAGCTGAGAAGCTGAGGAAATCACTCAGCCCCTGCAGCAGTTTCTGACATCTAATCCATACAAATAAACCAGCTCTGCAGAGTCGCACAATGATGATGTATGTGATTGCACTTCCCACTAGAAAGCTGGGTGGGAGTGTCTGAGGGCTGGGGCAAGGGTGGGAGTGTCTGAGGGCTGGGGCAAGAGCGGGTAATGCATACAAAATCAGATAGATAGGAGGAAACCGAGTAAGGTAGGAAATTACATCAGTTCCAAGATGCCAGCCACCTGAAACAGTTTTCTCTTTATTTACTATATAAAATTCACTGAAATCACAACGTGGACAGTGCAATACATATGTTAGGTATGTAGAGCAAGTGTTTATCTACTTATACATGTATTGGGTTTTTTTGAGACAGTATAGCTGGCAGCTCCTCTTTAAAGAGTAACCGTCGAGCATAAAATCACAAATCAATTATTCTTATCTGGTAAACAAGTAATAAGGATGCTAACCAGCCAATCCAAAAGTTAAAATCACTCTAATGCTGGGGATACACGGTACGTTTCTGTACCGTGTATCGACCAGCTGATCCGGCCAGCTGATAATATTCAGCTGGCCCGATCAAGCCGCTCGACTCCGCCCGCTCGATCCCGACCGGCGGACAGTGGCAGGGAATCGAGAGCTGATGAGGAAGCGCCGGCGGGGACGAGCGGTAATCGATCCGCGGGGACGTGGCTGGGGTCGATCTGGCGGCTAATCAGCCGCCGGATCGACCCGTGTATTCCCAGCATTCCTTTTCTTGTTGATAAATTATCATTCCCCAGTTTACATGACTCTTATTTGGTACACAGAAAATCTGGTACACAAAAGAGAAGTTGCAGGCATGCTGGGTTGTCTTTTTTTGCTTCTCTACTTCCCCTCAGATTTAACTAATGCAGTCTGATTGGCTGAAGCCTTTTTCCCTCCTGTTTTCCCCTCCCACACCTCTGTTCCTCTCTGATTGGCCAAAATTTCTCAGGCTGAAACAATGCACTTTCTGTAGTGAAGGGTGGGCAAATCAGGCAGAGGAGACTAAGGGCTGATATTACATCACAACTGGCTTCAAAATAGCCACAGTAAATATGGAAACTGTCTAGAATAGGATTCTCTTCTTTTCCTTTATAAAATTCACAGGAATAATAACGTGGACAGTGCAATACACATGTAAGTAGAGCAAGTATTTATCTACTTATATATTTGGTTTTTTTCCTGAGATGGCTGACAGCTCTGTATGTGCTCCCAGCAAACCAGGAAGTAACTACGCTGCATCATCTCTGAGGAGCTCTATAAGCTGTAGCAAGGAAATGTTTTTCTGTAAATGTTATTATGCTGTTTCTTATTTTTAGAGTAGAAGGGAAGTCCTCAGTTTACGTCCGCTTTAAGTTTGCAGCCAGTTAAGATTTTGCAAACCTGTAGAAAGTTAGAATTTCCATTTTACTATTGCAACAGTTTGTAACTTGGTGTATAGAGTTCCCTGGAAATCTGTGCATCTTCAGGCACGGGTAATTGGCACTACACATCTGTCAGGCTTGGTGGCGTATTCTCCACAGTCAGCACGCAACACATAAGCTGACGTGAAGGAGGTACACACACCAGCACAAGGAATCAGGATATCCCCAGTCTAGTGGAGGAGAAGACTGACTCCAACAGGAGATTGTGGCGCACAGAGCCGGTGCAGATCCGAACAGCCACAAACAATACCTTCGTGATAACGTCTCAGCGCAAAGTAGCGCTGAGTGCATAAACCAGAACTGAGGAGATCAGGAAAGGCAGACAGAATGAACGCTTGCTTAACTAGCCTCTACTTAGTGACAGCAAGCGTCCACAACAAGACAGACTGGAATGAGGCAGCCAATGCGTTTGCAGTGATGGTGTGCCTCACAAAGACAGGACAGGATAGTCAGGAAATAGCAGGATCAAGATAGATGAACGTAACACAGACAAAAATACAATAAGTATGCTTTCCCAGCGTATTACAACCACAGCCATCAATGAAACTATTTGTAACGTCTGACTAACATATGTATATATCGGCAATGAACCGATATATGACATAAGCAGGAACACTGACTAGGACTGGAGCAATACAGGGAACAGGACTCAGAAGGATTCGCTATCTCTTCGCAGAGATGAACGCAATCCACAACGGTAACAGAACAGGATTCAGAAGGATTCGTTATCTCTTCGCAGAGATGAACGCAATCCACAAACAGAACCAGGAGCAGGATAACTAACTCAGCACGGGTGATCACGATACACGCAAACTACCAAAACGTGCTGGAAAGCTGACTAACTGAACACAGGATATAAACAGTTTGTGTACGTATACATCAGCGACACTGATGTATCAACGTAACACGAATACAAGGAAAATAACAAACGTGCTGGTATGCATATATATTGGCAATAAACCAATATATGATGCAAGACCAGCAAAGTATCTTTAGAACAAGAAACACGATCTGGGGCTGAAGCAACAGCAAGACAGGCTTAAACTGAAGCTATGATAGCCCAAGGAGCCCTGCAGGAAGCAGATCTTTATACTGAGGTCATCCAATGGGAGCAGACATGCAGATTCCCACACAGGTGAATGATAATCAGTCACAAGCTGACAGCAGGAAAAGGCAGACAAAGCTATGCAGCTTGCATGGAAAGAGATCAGAACTGCCTGAGCTGCAGCACTACTACTGCCAGCAGTACCTGCTGCAGAAGCGATCATAACAACATCAGAGAGTATTATATCATCACCAGGCAGCATAAAGAGGTAAGCATTTATTTTATTAACTAAATGGATGCTGCCTTGCTCTTCTTGGTTTTACCTCAAGATTGGCACTGATCCTATAATTATAGTAGGCTGACACTCCCACGTGGTACTTCCTTTTGGAAACTTATTACAGGTGCTACTGTTAGTAGAGCACAGCAGGGACAGGTTAGAATCTAATAAAGTCTCTTTCAGGATACATTTCAGATGGGTAAAAACTGAATTAAACTTTTTTACCTATTTGTCATTTGAGTTTTATGAATTGAAAGTCATTTACCCGTTTCACCCGACATTTTTTACCCACCCTTTTCCTACCCTGCAACTGTGTGTCAGTTCACATGGGTTTAGCAGCTTAATAGATTTGTGAAAGGCTGTTATATAAATCATCAGTTCTGAGTTACTTAAACCAATGGATACAACTGGTATCAAGGCCACACTCTTCTATTCAGGTTTAACTTGCAGCAAATATGAACTGTCTACAACAAAAATAATTGTAAAGCTGCTTTAGGAGCACTTTTTTTATGTTAGGGTTCGTTTCTATTTATGCGTTTTGTTAGCTTTTTTTCTGGAAAAATACATTTGCATGGCAATGAAAGCCAATGACTCATTTCAATTAACTGCAAATTTTGTTTTTTGTTCCACTGCAGAAAAAAAACGTACAGCCTCCTGCCTTTTTTTTTCACATTTTGTGCTAATTTACATCTAAATAACGCATAATGGTTCTCAGTAGCTTTGAGGTCACATTCACAGTGGCACGTTGCAGAGATGCGTTATAAAGTCTTATAACGCAGCCTACCGCACTGCACTGATAATCCTATGGGATGTTCACAGTGCGCCGTTAATGTCGCATTGAAAAATGTTACGTTATGATAACTCGCTGCTAGCAGTGTGTTACCTCTAAACGCAGACGCGTTGAGACTTTAACTGTCAGGAACCGGCCCGCGGCACGCCTGCGTATACTGTTCCCGACTGCGGGTTTGACCAGATCAAGCGGGGAGCAGCCTTATTCGAGCTACAAACAAGGCTGTGACCCCTCAAAAGCTCTTTACTGCCACCACTAGTGGTTTGCTAGACACGTCCACTCGGCTGTCGGGTGCTCAGCACGCAATCCGCGTTTTCGTACTCGGTTCAGCTTTACGCTTTAGGCCGAGTACGGGAACGCCACGCACACACACGCACAGTTGCAATCTTACACTGTAGTGAAGCAAAACCACTAACAGTCGTTCCGAACAATACTGTTAGCTACTCTGCGGTCGAGCTGCTCGCACTGGCGTTTTCGTACGTTGGGTCAGCTGCGCGCTTTAGGCCAACGTATGACAAACGCCTCCACACACAATGCGATTACAATCTCATACGGTAGGGTTACTCAAACGTACAATTAGGCATGGCTTTATACACAGTTGCACTTCAGTCTCTTCTAGGCTATGAGTGTTGGTTTAGTACAGC
Organism: Hyperolius riggenbachi; assembly: GCF_040937935.1. Classification (NCBI taxonomy): domain Eukaryota; kingdom Metazoa; phylum Chordata; class Amphibia; order Anura; family Hyperoliidae; genus Hyperolius; species Hyperolius riggenbachi. The sequence continues at coordinate 162,771,673 of NC_090653.1, read as the reverse complement.
AGAAGTCAAACTTATTTAAATAACGATTTAATATTCCAGGAAAACGTGGAACAATGCAGAACTTAATATATACAAAAGATGTACAAAAAAAGTAAAAAAGTTACAAAGATAAAAGTTACAAAAATACACACAAGACAGGTTGCCGGAATAAAAGGGAAAAATAAACGTTACCGCGTTGTTTGAACGTCATTGGTTGGAGAACGCCGCTTCGACCAGTAGTCGGGCAGCCCTTAGCCTCCTTGCTATCTCCAGAGAGCTACGAGTTGGGGCTATCCTAGCTGCTGTTTTATACTGTGAGATACGTCTGGAGGCTGCAACTTCATTGGGAAGGGGAGGAACTAGTTTTAAAAATGTATTTCACAGCAGATCAAAGGTGGGGACTTGACTGCTCTTGTCATAATAAGCCATTTCCTGGCCAGAGGCAGTTTCTTGCCCCAAGATTAACGCAATTTCCCTGTTTGTGACATCACGGTCTGCCGAGCCACTTGTCACACCTGGGCTAGCTGTGACATGCAAATCTCAAGGCTTTTTCCTGTACGCTCTTGATTTTTACAGAGATTTCCCATCCCCAGGTGACAACTTGAGCAAGGCTTTCATATTGTAGCAGGATGTCGTGTGTAAAGTCCTGGCTCAGGCTGGTGTGATCTGCTTCAAAGCAACTGTCTGATTAACCTCCTTGGCGGTCTGATTCTTTCCAGATTTTAGGGTCTAAAAGCGGTGCAATTTTTTTTTCACTCTTTCAGACCCTAAAACCTGAAAAAAATCCATTCTGGCAGTGAGATCTGCAGCAAAATAAAAAAAAAATGTACCTTCCTGGGCTCCTGTGCTGCAGTTTTCTCTTTGTCCACAAGATGGCGCTAATATACATATAAACGAACTTCTCTATATTTCTCTAATATAGAGAAGTTAGTTTTCAATATTAGCCCCGCCCCCGATGACGTCACGCTGCCACCATCGCTCTGCTGCCACCACCACGGCTGCGCTGCTCCAACTGGCTGCCGGGTCCCCGGAAGAATAGCGGGGACATAGGGGATCCCGACGGCCAGGGAAAGACCCCACATTGTCGGGGAGAGAGGCTGGAGTCCCGCTGTGCAGCGAGATCGCGCGCGGGACTCCACAACCACAAGTAAGGCTCTGCAATGCATACCCCGACCTGAGCTCAGGATCACCGCTAATAGCTTGTTTTTTCTACCCCGAGCTCAGGTCGGGAAAACCGGCAAGGAGGTTAAGCGTTTCCTAATTACCTGTTTTCTGGCTGTCCAGAGGAACTGTATGCTAATGTCCCAGCCCCCTGCTTCCAGAGGAATTGAATGCAAATGTAGGTCTATTGACCCACACACACAATCACATGAACAGTCCATGAATCTAGCCTGGCATATCTACACCTTTGACATAATACACAGCAGATTAGAAAAATGATAGAAATATACTCCTGTATTCCTTACATCATCAGCCTCATAACTAGCTGCTATATTCCTGACATAACGTCTCATTAAACGCAGCGTCCCACTGTGAATGCGACCTGAATGTGAAATGCACATGTTTAACAAAAATGGCAAAAGAGAAGGAAGTTGTCCTATATGTTAGCCACTTCCAAAAATGTGCAAATGTTTTCTTTAGGTGAAAATTTGCATGCAAATTCTCACACATAAAATGCAAGCGTGTAGTGGACACAGCCTAACTGTCAGTGGTGTCTAATTGCTAAAATTACATTTTGTGAGGAAACGCGGAAAAGCCGCCGCAAGGACTCAGAGTGAGGCGGCTGTTTCCGCGTCTAACATGGCGGCACAACGCGAAGGAACCGCCGCATGCCGCATGGGCAGAGCGGTGGAGTCCGCGTTGGATTCAGCGGATTGCACGCATGGCAAAGCGGCTGACAGTGTGGTTGGATGCCTGGAGACCGCCGCTTGCTTGGAGAGCGGGGCGGCGGCCCCCACGCCTGAATCAGCGGGTACATTGCAAGACATATCTGGTGTGGCTGGGACTGCTAGTCCACACAGGTTCAGAAGGACGTGCGCGCTGAGAGGCAGAGCTTATATGACAGCCAGAGAAGAGTCAGCTGACCAAGCGGGTCAGCTGACATTTTCACCACCTTCCATTGGTCCAGCACTTAGGGGTGGCGCTGGTGAGCGCTGCAGTATATATACTGGATGCTGGTCATTTCTCTGGTGTCTGCCGTTGCGATCACTACGTGGTAGCATTCAGACCTTGTCTGTATCTGTGTTCTAGCATAGTTTCCAAAGGTGTTGATGATCAAGGAACTCACACCTTAGCATTAGGAAAATTGATCTGTATTATTTGTTATGACCTTCTGCCTGCCTGACTATTCCTCTGAATTCTGATTCTGTACCTTGCTATTTCTGATATCCTGCTACCAAACTCTGCTCGTTCCTGGACTCTGTATTTGCCTCCTGATTCTGTACTTTGCTATTCTGATACTCCGTTGCCAAACCCTGTCTGTTTATTGGATTCCGTATCGGTCTCCTGAATCTGTACCTTATCTGTCTGTGTGTTAACGACCTGGCTTGCCGACTTCGAGAACTGGCCTTACTGTTAGAGGCAGTTCCCAGGTCTGTTAGTGACACCCTCTCCCTCTGGTGTCACTCGCGCTCTGTCCTTCCTACACTCAGCCTAGCTCCTCCCCCGGGAGAGTCTAGGCCAGCGGAAGGAACCTACTTTTGTATAAGTACTCAAAGTATACTGTTGCATCTAAACACTCATTTGTTATCTCTGGTGTCCAGAGGTTAGTATATATATCTGATTATCGGTGATACTGCAGATCACCAATAATCGGGTATATTCTGTATTCTCGGTGATACTGCAGTTCACCGGTAATCAGACCCTCTCTGTGTTACACCGATCGTTACACATTTACAGAATTAGGGATTTGACGTTCTTGTTCATATCTGCACATAGTTTGTGCTATAGGCAGAGTTAGATTGTGGCTGTGTAGCAGCCTCTGTGTGCATTTTGTTATAAGTAAGCACTGATGAATGTTTTAGGTTGCAGTTCCTTACTTTTGATAGTAAAGGTAAATCAGCACTGTACTATACTATGACAAATCTAAAGCCCCATACGTACGCTAGATGAAACTCTGCCGTGGCTGTTAACTACTGCCTCTACCAAAAAAAAAAATGTGTACATCAGCCTCAACCCCCCTGGGCCACTCGGCCAGCAACCAACAGCAAAAAACATTGTTCTTTTCACTTACCCCACCCGCCATGTGACGTTATGCCCACGCCACGCTGCCTCCCACATAGGAACAGAACACATTGCTAACCTGCAGGTTTACAATGCATCTGTCCACCTAGGCCCAGCCATGTCACCCAAGGGAGTGAGTACCAATCCCCGATGGACCTGCGTTTGACATGTGTACGAGGTTTTATGCCATCAAATATAAAATTCCTTGGTATAAATCTTATCTCAGAAATGTAAATGTACAGGGAGTGCAGAATTATTAGGCAAATGAGTATTTTGACCACATCATCCTCTTTATGCATGTTGTCTTACTCCAAGCTGTATAGGCTCGAAAGCCTACTACCAATTAAGCATATTAGATGATGTGCATCTCTGTAATGAGAAGGGGTGTGGTCTAATGACATCAACACCCTATATCAGATGTGCTTAATTATTAGGCAACTTCCTTTCCTTTGGCAAAATGGGTCAAAAGAAGGACTTGACAGGCTCAGAAAAGTCAAAAATGGTGAGATATCTTGCAGAGGGATGCAGCACTCTTAAAATTGTAAAGCTTCTGAAGCGTGATCATCAAACAATCAAGCGTTTCATTCAAAATAGTCAACAGGGTCGCAAGAAGCGTGTGGAAAAACCAAGGCGCAAAATAACTGCCCATGAACTGAGAAAAGTAAAGCGTGCAGCTGCCAAGATGCCACTTGCCACCAGTTTGGCCGTATTTCTGAGCTGCATCATCACTGGAGTGCCCAAAAGCACAAGGTGTGCAATACTCAGAGACATGGCCAAGGTAAGAAAGGCTGAAAGACAACCACCACTGAACAAGACACACAAGCTGAAACGTCAAGACTGGGCCAAGAAATATCTCAAGACTGATTTTTCTAAGGTTTTATGGACTGATGAAATGAGAGTGAGTCTTGATGGGCCAGATGGATGGGCCCGTGGCTGGATTGGTAAAGGGCAGAGAGCTCCAGTCCGACTCAGGCGCCAGCAAGGTGGAGGTGGAGTACTGGTTTGGGCTGGTATCATCAAAGATGAGCTTGTGGGGCCTTTTCGGGTTGAGGATGGAGTCAAGCTCAACTCCCAGTCTTACTGCCAGTTTTTGGAAGACACCTTCTTCAAGCAGTGGTACAGGAAGAAGTCTGCATCCTTCAAGAAAAACATGATTTTCATGCAGGACAATGCTCCATCACACGCGTCCAAGTACTCTACAGCATGGCTGGCAAGACGGTATAAAAGAAGAAAAACTAATGACATGGCCTCCTTGTTCACCTGATCTGAACCCCATTGAGAACCTGTGGTCCATCATAAAATGTGAGAATTACAAGGAGGGAAAACCGTACACCTCTCTGAACAGTGTCTGGGAGGCTGTGGTTGCTGCTGCACGCAATGTTAATGGTGACCAGATCAAAACACTGACAGAATCCATGGATGGCAGGCTTTTGTTGCAAAGAAAGGTGGCTATATTGGTCACTGATTTGTTTTAGTTTTGTTTTTGAATGTCAGAAATGTATATTTGTGAATGTTGAGATGTTATATTGGTTTAACTGGTAAAAATAAATAATTGAAATGGGTATATATTTGTTTTTTGTTAAGTTGCCTAATAATTATGCACAGTAATAGTCACCTGCACACACATATATCCCCCTAAAATAGCTAAAACTAAAAACAAACTAAAAACTACTTTCAAAAATATTCAGCTTTGATATTAATGAGTTTTTTGGGTTCATTGAGAACATGGTTGTTGTTCAATACTACAATTATTCCTCAAAAATACAACTTGCCTAATAATTCTGCACTCCCTGTAATTTTCCTGTTGATAAAAGACTTAAAATAATTGTTGTGATTAGGTGTATTGAAGCTAACCTCATCATAACAAAATGAATAGCTACTGTATATCTTTTCTGGGAGAATTCTCTTCTGCCATTCCTGTAGTCCATCGGGCTCAGTTCCGTTTAATGATGAGCAACCGATTAAATTCAGATGAAATCCGAATTAGTTTCGTTCAGATTTCATACGGATAATTGTGTACCTGAGTGTGTGTGTCTGGGGGGGGGGATTAAACTTACCCAGAAGCCGTCTTCTTTAACCCATTCCACGGCGCGTCCCATGCTGCGTTCCAAGCCGTGGTCACGTGACTACAAACCCTTCCTCCTTCCTGGTTGAAGGAGGAAGCGTATTAGTCACGTTGTGCGGCTTGGAATGCAGTATGGGACGGGTTAAAGAAGACGGCTTCTGGGTGAGTTTAACCCCCCCCCAAATGCGCACGCTCAGGTGCACAATTATCCGGATGAAATCCAAATGAAACTCATTCGTATTTCATCCGGATTTAATCCGTTGCTCATCACTGGTTCCGTTAAAATAGACCACCAACAAAAAAAATCAGATTCTCCTTCATGTTCTTTCGCTTCTTAAAACTTAATATAAGTAAAACAGAACTAATCATTTTTCCACCATCTACGTCCACCTCTCTGCCTGAAGTAACAATAAATGTTAATAACGCTCCCATAACGTCAGTTCCTAAAGCACAGTGCTTGGGGGTAATATTCAACTCCTCTCTCTCTCTCTCTTTTATTCCTCATGTTCACTCCCTAATCAGCTTATGTCCTCTCCAACTCAAAAACATATCTTGCATCCATCCTTTTCTCACTCAAGATAAAACTAAAATGTTAATACATGCTCTTATAATATCCCGTCTGGACTACTGTAACCAGGGCTGTGGAGTCCACCGACTTAGACTCCGACTCCTCAGGTTAGGATTCCACCGACTCCTCTAATTTGCATATTACAATTTTGTTGATTGAAAGTATGTAACCTAAAATGCATCTCAACTGCCAACGCTTAGGAATTTTAAAATACAACTAAAGTGAGGGATATGGAGGCTGCCATATTTATTCCCTTTTAAACAATACCAGTTACCTGGCTAGCCAGCTGATCTTCTGCCTCTAATACTTTTAGTCATAGACTAAAACTAGTCCTTGGTAAGAGTACTTGTAGAAGGTACAGACAGGAACAAAGAACATCAGGCCCTAGGCAATGTAACTGTGGGTACATGTAAGAGTGATGTGCAGGTACTCTGTAGGGGAATGAGGAGATTCTTCCTCTATTGCACATTCTTCATGCACAATCTGAACCAGGTTTATGGGTGATAGACAACACCTCTGTGTTCAATGTACACAACATTCTCAGTGGATTCCCTGCAGCTCTGTGGGGAGTGCATGTGTATAGTACTAATGTGTAACAAAGTAAACCTGAGACAGAGGTAATTACAATTTTAGACATACATGGGGCTTTCTCCAGCCCTCTGCAGACTAATCAGTCCCTCGCTGTCCTCCTCCGCCACCTGGATCTTCTACTATGGGTCAAGGTACTTGAGCCAGTCTGGTGTAGTGCGCATGCACACACTCCGATGCCGGGAGCATACTACACCTGCACAGCACTATTGCGCAGGTGCAGCACGCTCCTGGCTGTGGGAGCGGCACGCGACTGGACTGCGCTGACTGGCTGAATTACCGGGACTCATAGCAGAAAATCCAGGTGGTGGAGGTGGACAGCGAGGGACTGATTAGCCTGAAGGGGGCTGGAGGAAGCCCCAGGTATGTATAAACCTTTTATTTTCATCCGTCTCAGGTGCCATTTAATTCGTAGTCACCAAACCAAATTTTAACATATCAATTTATTTGATTTCATGAGCAAAGGGAGTGCATACATTTGCATAAATCAGCATCAACGCAGAATTATTTCTATCTCATTGACCATCTCTATTATGACACAGCTACTCATCAGGCTTTATTCTTACAGCATAGATGTTTAGTGTATACCGTATTTTTCGGACCATAAGACGCTCCGGACTATAAGACGCACCTAGGTTTAGAGGACAAAAATCAAGAGAAAAAAAAAATACTAAACCTGGTGCGTCCATGGTACAGGGGCGTGTTATGGACCTTTTTGTCTAATTATTATGCCTCCCTTTATGTCCTTCTTGTACTTGTGCCCCCTGTGTTCACCTATGTCCCTCTGTGTAGGCTGATGTCTCAATGTCCTCTGTCCACCTGTGTCCTCTGTCCACCTGTGTCCTCTGTCTACCTGTGTCCTCCGTCCTGGTGTCCGATGCCTTGTGCTCTATCCCCTTGTCCACTGTATCCTCCATGTCCAGTATTTTCTATCCCCATTGTCCTAAAGTTTGCTATCCCTGTGTCCCCAGTGTATGCATGCCCCCCTGTGCCCCAGTGTCTGCATTATTCCATGTTCCCAGTGTCTGCATGTCCTGTCCTGGTCTGTGCATCTGGTGTCTTAAACATACACTTTATCATCAGGCTAACCCCCCCCCCCCCCCCCCCGCAGTGTCTCAAATACATGCCTCTCTTTCAGCTTGATCATCTATGTATGCATTTCCTCTGTTGCAGCGTCTGCCTGCACTCTGTGTCCCCGTGTTTGCATTTTCCCATGTCTGCATTTCCATGTGTCTGCATTTTCCCCGTGTCCGCCTGCACTCCCCAGTGTTAATGTGTGCCCGGTATTTGCGTGTCCCGTGTCTTTAACACATATAAGTAGCTGCCACATAGTCATCAGTCATCAGGCTGTCCCCTGTTATCCAAATACATACCGCTCTTGCAGCTTTCATTATCGCGCTGTTTCCCTGGTAGCGCCGTAGCTTGTATCAATCAGGAAGTCCCGGCCGTCTTTGCAGGCAAATGCACCAATCAGGCGGGGGGCGCTGTGTTTGGCCCCAATGACGGAGAGGTGGTCCCGCCCTCAACACCATCAGGTGAGCATTGCGCAGCGTGATTGGCGGTTGAGGCTAGCGCCCCCGCCTGATTGGTGCATTTCCCTGCAAAGTCGGCCGGGACTTTCTGATTTATACAAGCTACGGCGGTACCGGCAGACAGCGCGATAATGAAAGCTGCAAGAGCGGTACGTATTTGGACAACAGGGGACAGCCTGATGACTGATGACTATGTGGAAGCTACTTATATGTGTTAAAGACACGGAACACGCAAATACCGGGCACACATTAACACCCGGGAAATGCAGACACGTGGACACAGAGTGCAGGCAGACGCTGCAACAGGGGGAAATGCTGACACATTTGGGCGGGGCGGCATGCATACATAGTAAGCACGGGGATAGAGAACTCAGGCGCAGGTCCAAATTTGTAGCAGTCGGACTATAAGACGCACTGACTTTTTCCCCCCACTTTTGGAGGAGAAAAAGTATGGTATACGGTAAAAGTACTTATAGTCTGAAAAGTATGGTATATTAGTGTGTGTGTATAGATAGATAGATAGATAGATAGATAGATAGATTCCCGTGTACACATATATACAGTCGCAATCGGATATGTGTATCTGACTTTAAAAATACGGAGACTGCTTTATTGAAGCAGCACAAGTAACTATTTTTTGATTGGTTTATTTCATTTTTGTGGACTAAGCAGAGCTATTACTGTATATATAAATTATGTATGACTATTATCTGAGAAATAGAACATTTTATCATATTTTCTATTTTAATTACAGTTTAAATTAATTAGGAGTGTCAGTCGGTGCATTTTTTCCTGACTCCGACTCCAAGTACCCAAAAATTGCTCCGACTCCACAGTCCTGACTATAACATACTACTTTGTGGACTACCTTCTAGCAGACTGGCCCCACTCCAGTCAGTACTGAACTCAGCTGCTCGTCTCATTCATCTTTCTTCCTCTGCTGCCTCTCTCTGTCAAGCTCTTCACTGGCTGCCAATTAACCAGAGAATTCAGTTCAAACTCTTAACCCTAACCTACAAGGCTATCTACAATCTCTCTCCCGGTACATATCCTCGCAAATTGCCAGATACCAACCCAATCGTACTCTCAGATCTGCACATGATCTTCTGTTGTCCTCTAGAATTACCTCCTCACATTCACGCTTACAAGATTTTGTACGCGCTTCACCCCTCCTCTGGAATGCCCTCCCACAACAGATCCGTCACTCGACAACCTTTGTTACTTTTAAACGCTCTCTAAAAACTCACTTGTTCTGACAAGCATATGCTCTCCTTTAGGCCACTTCCCTTTCATCATGTTACTCTTATCACTGTCATTACCAATTCTGTATTTTATTTTGTATCATTTTTGTATTGTCTCTAATTATGTATATTGTTGTACACCATTGTCTATATTATTATGTACCCGATGTTCGTTTCTTAATTTGTACAGCGCCATGGAATATGTTGCTGCTTTATAAATCAATAATAATAATAGATAACTGCTACTTTGGACTGATGGGAAATCTGAAAATCTCCTTCAGGAGGTGGAAGTTCTCTTGAGCATTCTCGTAGGCACTTACACAAATATTGCCTGGCCTACAGTATAGTCATGAGAAATAGACACAGTTTAATAGCAATAATATTAATTGATCATAGGCATTTTTATGTACTCCTCTTCCATAATATCCAAGGACCCCCCAGGAAACGTATGGAGGCGAAAACACATGACCTGTCTATAGCGCCAAAGAGGTTGTGGTTTTCCTTTCTCAAAAAGGAGTCTAAGGCTGGGTTCCCAATTTGATGGATTTGTGGCATGGACAGTGATAATACCTATGCTGCACTAACCTCAAACTTATTCATCGGATCTGTTGTGTCCTTTGCATCAGACATGTCATTATAAAATTGCTATTATGGCATGTCTGACTTTCTTCCATTGTCTGTAAAAAATTTTGTAGGTCAGGACTTTGCTTTCTATCACTGCAAAGGACACCAAACAAAACTGATATATAGACACGTCTGAACAGATACCATGTTTGACATGGGATCCTTCGACATGTTCAATTGTCCATTGTGGTCCATTCCATGAATTGGACATTTTTAGATTGTATTGTGAACCCTGCTTAAATGGTATTGGAGCTTTTCCTTCTTTCAAGCCATCAGGATCTTATATACAGTTGTGTTCAAAATTATTCAACCCCCAATGCTGCAAAGGGTTTTAGGGAATTTAGTGTACATTTGTATTTGTGTTCAGAATGAAATCTTACAAGGACTTTTTAAAGAACCAAATGCAACTAAAATGACATCAATTGTTTTTGTAATACAGTATTCAATGTTTGTTTGTGATTTCTTCATTGACACAATTATTCAACCCCTTAACCCCCTTGGCGGTATGAAAAATACCGCCAGGGGGAAGCGCAGCAGTTTTAAAAAAAAAAATAAAAAAATTTTAATCATGTAGCGAGCCGAGGGCTCGCTACATGATAGCCGCTGCTCAGCGGCATCCCCCCGCCCGCTTCGATCGCCTTCGGCGATCACCGATCAGGAAATCCCGTTCAAAGAACGGGATTTCCTGGAGGGCTTCCCCTGTCGCCATGGCGACGGGGCGGGATGACGTCACCGACGTCAGCGACGTCGGGACGTCATTGGGAGACCCAATCCACCCCTCGGCGCTGCCTGGCACTGATTGGCCAGGCAGCGCTCGGGGTCTGGGGGGGGGGGCCGCGTGCCGCACCGGATAGCGGCGATCGGGCACGCGGCGGCGATCGGGGTGCTGGCGCAGCTAGCAAAGTGCTAGCTGCGTCCAGCAAAAAAAAAAATTATGTAAATCGGCCCAGCAGGGCCTGAGCGGCACCCTCCGGCGGCTTACCCCGTGTCACACACGGGGTTACCGCCAAGGAGGTTAAAGACTACCACTCTTTAGAACAGAGGTGCATTCAAGTGTTTTCGATCAGGTATTGAAAACACCTGTGGATGTTAACGAGCAGCAATCAAGCATAATAAGCACCAATTAGGCAGATTCAAAATGACTGCTACTCAGCTCCTTCTAGACATTTACTGGTGTGTTTACAAACATGGTGAAGTCAAGAGAATAGTCCAGGAAGACAAGAGAAGAGGTGATTTCTCTTCACAGGAAGGGCAATGGCTATAAGAAGATTGCAAAGACGTTAAACCTACCAAGAGACACCATAGGAAGCATCATTCGCAAATGCAAGGCAAAGGGCACTGTTGAAACGCTACCTGGTCATGGCAGAAAGAAGATGCTGACTTCGGCTGCTGTGCGCTACCTGAAGCCAAAAGTGGAGAAAAGTCCCAGTGTGACTGCTGAGGAACTGAAAAAAGATTTGTCAGATGCGGGTACTGAAGTTTCAGCTCAGATAATAAGGTGCACACTGCGTAATGAAGGCCTCCACGCCAGAACTCCCAGGCGCACCCCCTTGCTGTCTCCAAAGAATAAGAAGAGTCGACTGCAGTATGCCAAAAGTCATGTGGACAAACCACAAACGTTTTGGGATAGTGTTCTGTGGACAGATGAAACAAAATTAGAACTGTTTGGGCCCATGGATAAATGCTATGTTTGGAGGAGAAAAAACAAGGCCTATGAAAAAAAGAACACCTTGCCTACTGTTAAGCATGGCGAGTGGTCAATCATGCTTTGGGGCTGTTTTGCTTCTGCAGGTACAGGGAAGCTTCATCGTGTGCAAGGTACCATGAATTCTCTTCATTACCAGGAGATATTTGATGAAAATGTGATGCAGTCCGTCACAAACCTGAGGCTTGGAAGACCTTGGACCTTTCAACAGAATAATGATCCCACTAGAGCATGGTTGCAGATTAAAGGCTGGAAGATTTTGGAGTGGCCATCGCAGTCACCAGACTTAAATCCGATTGAGAACCTCTGGTGGGACTTAAAGAAAGCAGTTGCAGCGTGCAAGCCTAAGAATGTGACTGAATTGGAGGCTTTTGCCCGTGCAGAACAGGCTAAGATAACCGTAGATCGCTGCAAGACACTTGTGTCAATGCTTCACGTTTAAAAACTGTTATAACTGGAAAAGGATGTTGTACTAAGTACTAGGGCTGTGGAGTCGGAGTAGGGGCCCTTTTGGTTACCCGGAGTCTGAGTTGGAGTCGTGGATTCATAAACTGAGGAGTCGGAGTTTGAGTCAGAAGATTTTTGTACCGACTCCACAGTCCTGCTAAGTACTAAGAATGAATGTCACTTGGGGGTTGAATAAAACTGATAATGATGTGAGCACAGAAAATAAATTTGTGGTTATTTCATTATACATTTTGTTATATTTGTCTGACTTACAATTGCCTCTTTGATTTAATTGTAAACAAGATGACTGAAATGATCAAAATCAATGTCATACTGGCCAAAACACTCAATTTCAGTGGGGGTTGAACAATTTTTAACACAACTGTAAAAATGGCTGATATTTTTAAATCCCAGAAGCTCACCGCTAAGAGTTTTTAAAGACTCGTTTTAAAAACTAGAGATTTATTAGATAAAGTAATTCAACATTCATCAGTTAGCCATTAGATTTAGAAATATTTAGCAAAAGTATATTTAACATGGTAAATGCCCAAACAAATTTTTTTTTCTTGCTATTACTACGGTTAGAAAAATAAGAACATTACAAGTGTGCATGTTTTTTTTTTTTTGTTAGCGGTAACAAAATTGTATTCATTTTTAAACTTTCCTCAATCCATTTACAATCCAAGTACATATGTGAAGAGGCATGGTGTTCTTCAAGTGGACCCAAATTAAAAATACAAGATTTCAGAAATAAAATCTATTTTCTAAATTATAATGATAAATGGCAGCCTTTTTTCCGCTGCATGATGACAAATATAAAATATTTTACATTTATTGTAGGAACCCCTCCCTTCTTTTCAAATTGCCGGGATTTTTCCGGCAAACTGGTGAAGGAGAAAAAAAACAAAACGCAGGCTGCTACTGATGATGTCACAGGGGAGGTGATCTCAGCTTGTGTGAGATTTCACATAGACGACACCCCTGTGAGGGAGGGTAGCTGATAAACTCACCCATGATCTAAAACCTCCTACTAAGCTCAGAAATAATGGCTGCCACCTGTATAACCCTAGTTATAAAAAGAGAAGGGTGAAAAGCATGCACTGAAATGCTCATAGGCTTGAAGGAGTGTTTATTTATCTTTGTATGTGTCAGAATAGTGCAACTAAATATTTTGAATTAAAAAAAATGTTTGGTTTGGGTCCGCTTTAAGAGGGAGATGAACGGGAGGAGATCTCCCTTAAAGAAAAACTGAAGTGAGAAGAATATGGAAGCTGCCAAACCCATTTCCTTTTAAATAATACCAGTTGCCTGGCAGCCCTGCTGATCTATTTGGCTACAGTAGTGTCTGAAACTCACCAGAAACAAGCATGTAGCTAATCTTTTCAGATCTGACAATACTGTCAGAAACACCTGAGTCTATGGCTAAAAGTATTAGAAGCAGGGGATCCGCAAGATAGCCAGGCAACTTTTATTTATTAAAACAAAATAAATATGGCAGCCTCCATATTCCTCTCGCCTCAGGGTCCCTTTAAAGTAGAGCCATAAATAAAATACAAAATCTCATCCCCAGTAATGACTCTTAGCATCACACACATCTTGATAAAAAAAAAAAAAAAAAAAAAAAAAAAAAACACTAAACACAAACTGTGGTGGTTTAGGCTAGTAGGATGGGGGATTTGGGTCAGGCTGGTGGCTAGTGGGGAGGGTGGTTCAGGCTGGTAGTTAGTGAGGTGAGTTGAAGGGAGGATGAGTCAGGTGGGGTGGGTGGATGGGTGGATCAGGCTGGTGGCTAGTGAGGTGGGAGGAATGGGTTTGGCTGGTGGCTAATGGGTTGATTTAGGCAAGTGTGGTGGGCGGGTGGGTCAGGCAAGCGGGGTGGGTGGCTGAGTCAGGCTGTTGGCTAGTGGGGTGGGTGGGTGGAAGGGTTTGTTCTGGCTAGTGCGGTGGGTGGGTCAGGCTGGTGGCTAGTGGGTGGGAGGTTTGGGTCTGGCTGGTGGATAGAGGGTTGGGTCAGGCTAACTGGTGGCTAGTGGGGTTGGTGGGTCAGGCTAGTGGGGTGGGGATGATGGTTTAGGCTGGAGGCAGGGTCATGCTGGTGGGGAGGATGTGCAACTTGTTTTGGAGCCCCCCTCCTGTCAATGAGCTCCCTCGGGCGATACAGCTTCACAGGCTCCATCAGCTGCTAACATTCCTGCTCCCCCTACTCCCAGAAACATTCGAGGCACTATGTGCCCCGACAACCAGGACACCAGGGGTGGAGATTTGGGGGAAGTGCTCCAAATATCCTGCCCCAACGATGCGCCTGGGAAACAGCTAGATAAGGTTGTATCCCCCATAGGACTGCAAAGAAGAGGTTTCCTATAGGAGAGGAGGACTCACCTATTCGGTTTGAGGGTACAGGAGTACTGAGAGATGTTTTGGACAGGAAATTGAAAGCTTTCTTAAAGGACAATCGAGGTGACATGATGAGACAGACATGTGTATGTACAGTGCCAAGCATACAAATAACTAGGCTGTGTTTTTTGTTTTTGTTTTTCTTTCACTGCCTTAAAAAGTTAAACATCAGGTAGGCAAGTGACAGTTTCTGCCTGGGTTGGGACCCTGTCGGACTGGGTCAGACTATAGCATAGCCCTCACTGATAAGTAATTGCAGCCATAAAACACTTTCCTTGCAGAAAATGGCTTCTGAGAGCAGGAAAGAGATAAAAAGGTCAGTAATTCATAGATTTGAGCTCTGGCATACTCTAATGAATGAATGTAGTTTTAAATATAAAATAAAACTGTTGGATATCTAAAAAATTTATTTTAGGAGAATGAGGTTAGATACAATTGTTTTTCTAATCAGTTTATTTTCACCTCCGATGTTCTTTAAAGGGAAGGTTCAGGGACTAACAAAAAAAAAAAAAAATCCATATCCACTTACCTGGGGCTTCCTCCAGCCCGTGGCAGGCAGGAGATGCCCTCGGCGTGGCTACGCAGGCTCCCGGTGGCCGACCCGACCTGGCCAGGCCGGCGGCCAGTTCGGGCTTCTTCTGCGCTCTATTGTGTGTTTCACGCCGGCGCGCTGACTTCATCGGACGACCTCCGGGCTGTACTGCGCAGGCTCAGAACTACTGAGCCTGCGCAGTACAACCCGGAGGACGTCTAATGACGTCAGTGCACCGGCGTGAAATGCACAATGGAGCGCAGAAGAAGCACGACCTGGCCTCCGGCCTGACCAGGTCGGGTCGGCCACCGGGAGCCTGCAGAGCGGCGCCGAGGGCACCTCCTGTCTGCCACGCTCTGGAGGAAGCCCCAGGTAAGTGGATATGGATTTTTATTTTATTTTTTTGTTAGTCCCTGAACCTTCCCTTTAAGAAGAACCTGGGATTCCAACGCCACTATTTTTTCTCCCTGTCTAGCAGCCACTTGTACTGCAAAGTGCCTGTCTACTTGAATTTCGGAGTTGATAGATCACCTTACAGTAGGTACACTGGCTGATAAGCTTTTGGAATCAGTTTTGGTTTTTGCCATAGTTTCTAAGTTCTTGTCTGCTGCCTCCAGTGGGTCAATAAGAATTGCAGCCAGAGCGGCAGCACTTAAAAATTGTTCGCAACTTCAGGTATATTCCTTTTTAAAAGGGTAGGATGGTAACATTTCAGCTAAGAGTAACTCACTGTGTGCCCTCTATTTTGAAGGAAATCTCCTATTCGTTCCAGGTCTGGACCGAAGGTAGTACGTAAGAAAAATGTCAGATTCTTTAAAGGAAACCTGAGATGGGATGGATAGAAAAAAATTGTACATATCTGGGGCTTGCTCCAGCCCCCTCTATGCTGATTGCTCCCTTGCCAGCCTCCTGCGCCGCCTGGATCCTCCACAGTCTGGGACGTACTGCGCATGCGTGGCCCAGCCGCAATCGCCTCCATTGTGCTCCTGTCAGTGGGAGCGTTTTCGCTCCTGTGCAATATTTCTACTTCTATGCAGCTGCAGAAGACTCCTGGCCATGGTAGTGCAACGGGAGAGCATGCGTGGCTGGACTGCACCTGCGCTGACAGGCCCTGACTGAAGGAACTTACTAGGCCAAATTGCAGAGGATCCAGGCAGCGCAGAAGGATGGGGAGGAAGCGATCAGTCTGGAGGGGGCTGGAGAAAGCCCCAAGTATATATATATTTTTTATATCCCCCATTTGTTTAGTTTTGTTTGTTTTGTTTTTGCTTGTAGCGCATCATGATCAATAGGATTTGCTTGCCTGTCAGTGTTGTGGCTGATGGTTTACCATTAGCACTGGCTTTATATTAGTTCACTTGGAAATGACTGAATTGTCTGAAACATTATAGCGTAGTCTTACAGTCAGTGTGTAGTCTTTCCAACATCTACCGTATGTTGCATAAGGGCCAACCTAAGCAATCTATTCAAATTATTCAAGCTGCAGCTTCTCACACAACACAAAATAATCATGAAAGCATTAAAGGCATTCAGTTTCACTAAATTAAATCAAACAAAATGATCAGTCTTCCCTCTTGCCTTCATTCGTAAACTCTCAAAATGGAACCAATCTTTAAGATCATTGTTCAGTCTTGCATAGATGCAATTGTTTTATTGAATTGCTACTTGGGGGTGGTATCACAGCATGCAAGGAGCCGGCCGCTTTGACATCCCCTAAATTCATTCACCACTTGAGGATTTTTGATTAGTGTGGGGCTCCTACTTCTACTCTCTAGGTTCCAGCTGACAGTGGGATACCAACTTTCATTAGTGCAGGCTCTGAAGGAGAACTGCAGCAGCTCCTACCATAAACATGCGACTTTATAGCTGTGTGGACTCTTGGTGTTTGGTGGGTAAAGGTACGGCAGTTTGTTTTTCCAGCTGTCAGCCACCCACTTAGAGATTCCTGACTAGGACGCACTTGTTTGGCTCTTAAGTCTGCTGTATTAGTTCCCATTGACTGCAGGCACCTAGTTAGATTAGTGGTTTTTATGTTGTGACTAATCGGCGTAGTTTACCATTAGAACTCGTTTTATATCAATTGGGAATGACTGAGGTTGTTCTGAACTTCACTCATGAAGGACTTCTACCATATGTTTCTCACTTATTAGCCACTTACCATATGAATGTCATTTAATTTGTTTATAGCTCACACAAACCCCTTATGCCAGGTCTGGGCTGCTATTACAAGCCTCAATGCTGGCAACAAATATTGGTCTAATTTTACAATCCGTGTACAATCTTACCAACATCTGTGTAGCATAAGGGCCTACGTACGCAAACTATTCAAGCTGTAGCTCGTCGCACAACACAAACTAATCTAAAATGACCTTTTGAAAGAATTACAAAAGAAAATAATGAATTTGATCAAAACAAAATGTTCAGTTTTCCTATTTGCCTTCACTTGTTAACTCTCAGAATTGATTATTGTCCTGTCTCGCATAGGTGCAGTTGTTTTCTTGAATACATCACTTAGATGTTATGTGTGTCTAAGATTACTGATGCGATTGCTTGTGGGTTTTTTATACAAATTGATATCCATAAAAGTTTTCTACTTTTAGGAAGCCATAGTTCTCATTAATTGCCTCCAACTTCAGATGTATGCTTACATGATTTAAAAATGTTAACACATGCTGTGCTCAATTCTATATCATATTCTGCAGGTTAAATGATTAATACTCCAGGAAAAGCTTTTTTCAAAGTGAATCAGACAAGGCTTGAAGGTGAAAGATTTGTGTAGCTTTTGTTACTCTCTCTATCCTCAATAGGTATATGCGCTATAGTGTCGAAAGTATTGGTATGCCTTTACACACAGTGACATCCCAATGTTAATCCCGGTATTAGGCCAGAAACCCACTAGGAGCGATTTTCTGAGTGCTTTGCGATTTAAAAACTCTTGCTAATGTAATGTTACGGGTGTTATCCCACTTGAGCGATGTGATGTTATAAAAATCCCTTATAGCATTGCATTAGCAAGCGCTTTTTCAAATCACTAGAGATTAATTGCTCTAGCCTTAGGGCTTTAATATGGGGTCAGCCCACCGTTTGAGGTCATAAGAGCTTTAACTCTTCTGGGAAAGCTTTTGACTAGGCTTAGGTGTGTGTTTATGGGAATTTTCAACCATTCTTCCAGAAGAGCGTTTGTGAGGTCAGGCACGGATGTTGGATGAGAAGGCCTGGCTCTCAGTCTGCACAGTAATTCATCCCTGTGGTGTTCTGTCGGGTTGATGTCATGGCTATGTGTAGGCCATTTGGGTCCCTTCACACGAAACACACTTTTCCATGTCTTTATGAACCTTGCTTTGTGCACTGGGGTGCAGTCATGCTGGTACAGGAAGGGACCATCCACAAACTTTTCCCACATAGATTGGTGCATTTAATTATCCAATATGTCTTGGTATCATTATGTATTGTATTTATAAAGTGCCATAATATTATAAGTGCCATGTTATTATTATAACATATTATGCAGTGCTGAACAATAGCTAAATAGGGAGACAGACAACAATGTACAAGAGACAAGATCACACAACAGAGATCAAGTCTTATGGCCATAATCACGGCAACTTTTTGGCCTGTCGCCAGCACACGTGAGCGTGTGCGCGACAGGCCGGCAACAGCTCGTTGCCAGGTCCCTCCGCATACACACGGCGGAGGGACCTGGCAACTGATGCGGCGGAAGCTGTCGCTCCTCCCCCCGCCGGAAGCCCAATACATTTCTTATCTTGTTGCTGTCGCTAGTCCGTGTACTCACGCGGACTAGCGACAGTTCCGGCGGAGTTGCGGCGGCGACTGTCGCCAGGCGATTGAGCGGTTCAATCGCCCGGCGACATCAGCGTCGAGCGACGGTTCGGGGTGCGCGCCCGTGCAACGCCGCATACTCACGGGCGACCTGTCGCTGCAACACGCGCACGCCGCGTGTTGCGGCGACATTTGTAGCCCGTGAGTATGGGCCATTAGAGACCACGTAGATCAAATCCAAGTCAGTCCACAGGAAGAGTATCCGATGAAGTGGGTGCATGATCAAGTTGGATACACTAGGGGGAGGTACCTGCCGAAGGCTTACAGTCTAAAGGGTAGGGAAACACTAGATATAGGTTGCATAATAGGTGTTCAGCAGAGCGAGTTATGGCATTGATGCCAGGAATGGGCGCGCGGGGGGGGGGGGGAGGGCGCAGGCAACCTTGAAGTGCATTTTGATGGCTTGTTTGAGGGTGTTGAAGCATGGGGCAAGCCTGGTGGGTGGCGGAAGGGAGTTCCGTAAAGGGGGGGCAGCTCTTGAAAAGTCCTGCAGTCTTGCATGGGAGTGGGAGATATGAGAGGTGGTCAGACGCAGGTCTTTGGAGGATCAGAGGGGTAGCCAGAAGTGTATCTGTGGATGAGTTTAGAGATGTAGGCTGGGCAGGTTTTATGTACAGATTTTTAAGCCACGCACAGAATTTTGAAAGTGATCCTGAAACAGATAGGAAGCCAAGGAGGGATTTACAGAGTGGAAAGCAAAGGCCAGACAGGAGGGAGTTGGAGCAGTCGAGACAGGAGATAACTGCAAGAAAGAGTAGTTTGGCGGTGTCTGGGGTCGGGAAGGGGTGGATCTTGGAGATGTTGCAGGAACAGGGGACTTTTTGGATGTGAGGCGTAAAGGAGAGGGCATAGTCCAGGTTGATCGCCATGCAGCAGGCTTTGGGGAGTAGGGAGGGTTGGTCGCATTATCTACTATGATATAAATGTCCGGGAGGGGTGGTGTTGCACTAGACAAAAAAATCAGAAGCTAAATTTTGTCCACTGTTATCTTTGAGAATCTGACAGACATCCAGGAAGAAATAGTTAAGAGGCAGGTGGAGATGTTGTTCATGGAAGAGGTGGAAAGATCTGAGTGTCATCAGCATACAGGTGATATTTGAAGCCCAGGGGGAGATAACTTTTTCAATGGCGAAGGTGAATAGTGAGAACAGTATAGGGCTACGAACAGAGCCCTGTGGGATCCCAACTGAGAGGGAAGTGGAGGAGGAGCCATTGAAGCAGATTTTAAAAGTGCGATTAGAGAGGCAGGAGGAGAACCAGGGCTAGGTTGTGGATGCCTATGAACTGCAGTTATTGGAGGTGAAGGAGATGGTCCACAGTGTCAAACGCAGAGGAGAGGTCAAGAAGGAATAGGAAGGAATATTTGCCCTCAGCTCTGACAAGGGTGAGATCGTGGACAACTTTGGTGAATGCTGTTTTGGTTGAGTGGGCAAGCCGAAATCAGGATTGTAGGTCGTCAAATAGGGAGTTTTTCTCCCCATTCTCTGTCATCATTCTCTGTTAGGGCAGCTGTAATGAACCTGCTGATTCCCAGACCGCACTGGTCTCCTCAGAGCTTGTATTTGATGAAAGGCAGGTGTGAAAGTGACTAGCGTTAGACACTGGTACCTTGTGTCAGTACCTTTTTGCTGCTTTTTGTGCCTGGAAGTATGTGGAAAGACTCAGGAACATTGTGGTTGCACCAAAAGGGGATCTTGACTAACCTTAACCTCCTGGGGGATACAATTATATCGCCCAGGAGGTGGCGCAGCACTATTTTTAAAAAGTTTTATTTTTTAAATCATGTAGCGAGCCCAGGGCTCGCTACATGATAGCCGCTGTGCAGCGGCATCCCCCCACCCCCTCCGATCGCCTCCGGCATACAAAGCAAACAGGAAATCCCGTTCAGAACGGGATTTCCTGTTTGGCTTCCCCCGTCGCCATGGCGACGATCGGGATGACGTCATCGACGTCAACGACGTCGTGACGTCAGAGGGAGTCTCGATCCACCCCTCAGCGCTGCCTGGCACTGATTGGCCAGGCTGCGCAGGGGGTCTTGGGGGGGGGGGGAGCGGCACGGCGAGTAGCGGCGAATCAGCGCGGAGCGGCGGCGATCGGTATATACACGCAGCTAGCAAAGTGCTAGCTGCGTGCAACAACAAAAAAAATTATGCAAATCGGCCCACCAGGGCCTGAGAAAACCTCTGTGGCGGCTTACCCCGAGCTCAGCTCGGGATTATCCCCCAGAGGGTTAAAGAGGAACTTTAACCAAGGATCGCTTAAAAACAAGAAGAGAATCGAGAGCCCAATATAGTGCAGTATTGTCAGGTAAAATTAAGAGTTCAATACAATTTTATGTGTATATACTCACAAACACGGGTTACCCATAGGCAACCACTTGAAATGCAGGTGGGGGGAGCATTAGAACCTGACCCCACTCGGGTTAAGAAGTCGCTCTCCGTAGATAGTAGATGGGGATGCACCCAGGGGTTGAGTGGGGCGTGGACGACGTCCACCTGCTATTTTCAGAGGGTGGACCACGTCCACCCTAGCATGTGTGGAGGGAGAGAGCGCAGAGAAGAGGGATCGGTGGGCACCCCCCTCCTTACCTTGTTCAGTTGCTGACTGCAGCTGAACACAGTGTGCAGCTGCAGTTCCTGTCTCATCCACTGAACTGATTCGGTTCAGTGTGATGAGCCGGATCACTCAACTCACAGGAAAGAACCGGCTCAAATGAACCGGACATCACTACTTACCCAGCGAGCCTCCTGCAAACTTTAGTTCTGGAGAGGGAGGAAGGGGGAGCCCTGAGGGAGGGAGGAGACGTTCCCCGTTGTGCCCCCCAATCCCTCTTCTTTCCGCTGCCTCCCCTCCTTGTGGGGACATCTGGCTACTTATTCTGGGGGCACCTATAGACCTGGCTATACTGGGGGCACCTACAGACCTGGCTACATATACTGGGGACACCAATACATCTAGCTACATATACTGAGCACATCTATACACCTGGCTACCTATTCTAGGGACAACTATACTCATAGCTACTTATACTGGGGACACCTATAGACCTGGCTACCTATATGCTGGGGGTACCTATTTTGGGGGAACTGCTGTCAGATTATCTGTATTTTTGAGGAACTGCTGTTAACAGATTAAGTGTATTTTGGGGAACAGCTGCCAGATTACATGTATGTTAAGGGAACGGCTGCTGCCAGATTACGTGTATTTTGGGGAACTGGTGCCAGATTGTGTATGTTTGGGGGACCACTGCTGCCAGATTACATGTATTTTGGGTGTTGCGTGTATTTTGGGTGATCCGCTGTCAGGTTTCGCGTATTTTGGGGAACTGCTTCCAGATTTTGTGTATATTGGGGGAACTGCTGCTGCCACATTGTCTATTTTGGGGGAACCACTGCCATATTATCTGTATTTTGGAGAAACTTCTACCAAATTACGTGTCTTTTTGGTGAAACACTGTCAGATTACATCTAATTTTGGGGGATACACACCGGCAGAGCTCAAACTTCCCCGGCAGACCTTTTACATCACTGTTAAGGTCATGTATATTTGGCCCCACCCATGTCCACACCCACAATATGCTTGACCACACCCATTGGGGGTTTTTCGGGTGAGTCCACTCACCTCTTTTCCCAGGACTAGACCCCTGGATGCACCCCTCCACCCAGGGTGGACTAGAAGATGAGCAAAAAACCTGGTGTACAGAGGCGTCAGAGTAGAGTAAAACGTTTTAAAAACCACTTAAAAGCAGAGGGGGATGTTAGGGTGGACTTACCTCCCTCTTACAAAAAAAGAAAACTCACTTAAGTCTCGATAAAAAACAAAATTGACAAATAATTTATTCCACTCCACAAATGCGACGCATTTCGTAGGTGTGACCCCGCTTCCTCGGGCAAAAATGGGAGCACCACTCAGTGGGTCAAGCTCAAACCTATTGCTTGACCCACTGAGTTGTGCTCCCATTTTTGCCTGAGGAAGCGGGGTCACGCCCGCGAAACACGTCGCATTTGTGGAGTTGAATACATTTTTCAATTCTGTTTTATCAAGACTTAAGTGAGTTTTCTTTTTTTGTAAGAGGCCGGTAAGTCCACCCTCACATCCCCCTCTGCTTTTAAGCGGTTTTTAAAACATTTAACTCTACTCTGACGCCTCTGTATACCGAGATTGAACTTCATCCTAATCAGTAGCTGATACCCCCTTATGCATGATAAATATTTACCTTTTCTCAATTAGATCGGTGGGGCTCATATTGTGGTGGAACCCCTCCCACAGTATGATGTCATGACCATGGTCCTGACAGTTTGCGGTTTGTGAACCTCTTTGTTTCAACCTCTTTGTTGAAAGTAGCTTTTCAAGAAAGCAATATATCCCCCTGTGCATAGAACTCTCAATAAACGAACATTCCACACAGATCACCTGGCAGAACTAAAGATGTCACCACTGTGATACATTTCAAAATGTAAATCGGGGAGAACACAAGACAAATATTTATATCACACTTTTCTCCTGGCAGACTCAAAGGTCTTGTCAAGGGTCTACTGCTGAATAGGTGACAGCTTACCAAACAGGACGAGCTGAGATTCAAGCCCAGTTCTCCTGTGTCAGAGGCAGAGCCTTTAACCATTACACTATCCAGCCACTCCTGAAGGATTCCTACTTAAATTGGCTCTGGCTGTAATGGAGAGCTTTTGTCGCTCTGAGCAGAAATTCTTGGTACGTAGCTGCATCGACCCTTTGTGTTTAGTTGTGAAAGGTATAGCAGTTTAGTTTGCCAGTTGCAGAGCTCCTAAAATTAGCCACTCACGACCTAGTAGTGTTCTTGGCTATCAAGAGACTCAAAAACTGCAAATCCCCTGGCCCAGATGGCTTTTCACCCATCCATTATAAACAATTTAAAAGAGTACTCATTCCCTACCTCACTAGATTATTTAACTCTACACTAAATGGCAAAACACCGGCCCCTGAATTCGTACAATCTATCATAGCAGTCATACCCAAACGTGACCCATTAAATATATAAAACCTACAGACCCATCTCACTCGTAAACCTGGACTACAAACTATTTACATCTATACTAGTTACGAGATTAAACAAAGTCCTTGGTCCACTAATACACAGAGATCAGGTAGGATTCATCCCACTACGGCAGGCCTCTGACGTCAGGAAAGTTGTTAACCTCCTACACGTAGTCCATGCCCACAAGACCCCTTTTGCTTTATCCCTCGACATGGAGAAGGCATTTGATACCATAGACTGGTCCTTTATGCTTCCAGCACTTCAAAAATCTGACATAGGAGGAGCTTTTCTACAAGCTGTCAAGTGCCTCTACTCCAACCCCACAGCACATTTCAAACTTCCCACTAATGCCCCAACAGCCATTCCCATTCAACGTGGAACAAGGAAAAGTTGCCCCCTTTCCCCTGCGATCTTCGCCCTCACTATCGAACCGTTAGCAAATAAAATCCGATCCTCCCCTGATGTTCAAGGAGTCACTATAGGAAACACAGAATATAAAGCCAGTTTATTTGCAGACGATCTCTTGCTTACCCTCACCTCCACATACACATACCCAATCTACTTTGTAAGTTAAACAATTTGGAGACCTCTCCGGTCTCTGCCTCAACATTAATATGTCTGAAATATTATTCGTAACTTTCTCAAACAACAAGCAGCCTCCCTAACATCCACCCTGGGTCTGTCTCTCCATACTAAATATATAACCTATCTTGGGGTTAAAATCTCCTCTAATCTAAAATAACTTTTTGCACTAAATTATAAGCCAATGCTGGCCGACATGAAACGAGACATCTCCAAATGGAACTCCAGTGTTCTCCCCAGAGCATATTAGCAGGGCGCGCCGCCCGGGTAGGATCGGCGGCCGCCCGGGTACAACTGCGCTGCTTGAATGGCATGATTAGCCAGGCGTCTGGTGTTCAGAGACATTTTATTGTAATGCACGGTACTCTGAAGACTCTCTTTCGTTCCCTCCCTCCAATCAGCCAGTCGTGTGGTTCACCCATTGGTGCCTCCCTCCAATCAGTCAGAACAGAGAGGCAGCCGAGTGCTCCCCACCCTCTCACAAATCCGTCTAGCCTCAGCCTGTAGCAGCAGCAGCCGTCACACCAGGGAGGAGAGAGATCATCCTTCCTTGCTCCACACGCTGAATTCACGGGCTGAGAGTGCACAACAGCGTGACATTACACAGTGACAACTCAGTCACTTATACAAGTCACTCCAGCACGCCCGTACTGCAGAGGACCTCTAATTAACACAGGTAATTAACTTTTTAGCAAACAAACAAGGAGCACAGTATAAATCACTTCTCAGTAATGCAAAGAGAGGTCACTAAAGGAATGTCGGACCTCAATGTGGAGAACTGTGTATCCGTGCATAAAAAGAGTCAAGAATGTCAAAAAAGTACCTACATATTCATTGTTCTCTAAAACTGACATACTCAAAAACATCTGAGCTTGGGGGGAGGGATTAGATTTACTTAGCTGGGGCTTCTTCCAGCCCCTAGCAGTCTTATCTGGTATTTTTCTGTGGTTGCTACCCTCCAGGCTGCTGCTTTCCCCTCCAAAAGATCCCCAACCACAGGTGGTTGCAGGTTAATGTGCATGCAATGTCTCATCTGTGCACCTCTCTTGCTCATGCTCCTCTAGTCTGGAGCATTCTGAACTGCAAAAGCACAGAAACATCCTAGCCGCTGGAGCATGATTAAGAGGTGCCAACGTTCTTGACGACTACAGATGGGATCTTACAGAGGGGACAGAGACACTTATCTCAGTGCTCATTTCCCACTAGTATGCATAATTTTTTTTCAGCATCGCAATCGTCACACGATCATGCTCCATTCCCGGCAGCTGTACGTCGCAATGTACGCAGAGGAAATTGTAGGTTGTGTGATTGCATCCAGATTGTGGTTGTGATCGCGCTTCCTTGTGGAAAAGGGCCCTTACTTCCCCACCCGGCTACTTTTTCATGCCACCCGGCTGAAAAAAAATTCTGGGGAGAACACTGGAACTCTCCATCACTATCATGGACCGGCCATATTCAAGCGGTCAGAATGACACTCCTACTATTATACTTATTCCGGATACTAACCATACAGGTCACAAAGTCCTCTCTTAAAGACCTCCAACTTTGTATCTTTAAATTCATAGCTAAAAACAAAAAAAGCAGAATTAGACAAAAAATTATGCATCTTAACAGAGATAGAGGAGGTTTGGGAGTCCCAGACCTATACTACTACTACAGAGCCTCTCAAATAGCTCAGATGGCCCAAATGCACTCCGAGCACAATCATACCCTGTGGGTTGACATTGAAAATGCCTTGATGTCTCTTGTCTATTTTGCGGCCCTGCAATGGTCACTCCATATCTCCCCAGCTAAATACCAGTATAAATATGCACACTCTCTGACCATTTGGAATCACCTTAA
The DNA here is from genome assembly GCF_040937935.1 of Hyperolius riggenbachi. Taxonomy (NCBI): domain Eukaryota; kingdom Metazoa; phylum Chordata; class Amphibia; order Anura; family Hyperoliidae; genus Hyperolius; species Hyperolius riggenbachi. The sequence continues at coordinate 162,745,498 of NC_090653.1, read as the reverse complement.
AGAGGAACTCCAGCTTAAACAAACATACTGTCATTACATTACATTAGTTATGTTAATTAAAATATAGGTAATACAATCTCTTACCCACACTGTTTTAAAAGAACAGGCAAATGTTTGATTTCATGATGGCAGCTATCTTTTTGTTTGAAAGGAGGTGACAGGGAGCATGAGACACAGTTCCAACTGCCCTGTGTCCTGAGCACCTCTCCCAGTTGCTAGGCAATGTGAAAAACAACATAGGAAATCTCATCATGCTCTGCACAGCTTCAGGGAAAAAAAGCTGGGCTTTTTTTCTTTGATGGATGGAGCTTAGCTAAAAATGCAGCTAAAAATTATGCTTTGGTAAGAAAAACAAAGTTCTGATGCTGTGAAACTGTTAAAGAAACACCAAGCCTTTTCAGTTCTGCTGAGTAGATTTTTAGTCCGGAGGTTCACTTTAAGATAAATAAAAGGTTACAATCTCCAATCCCCTTGCAACTTCCCATTTTTGGTAACCCTAACTTTCCCCCAGGTCTGGAACTGAGTACTTTTAAATGGTGGAAATCACACAGTTATCGCGCAATCACAAATTTCCTAGTAAATGATAAAATTCCCACCTGGGAACAATTCCTCTCACTTATTCCCTTCCCACCCTCTGAATATTTTCGAGCACTTAAGATTCATCACTTCTTAAAATCCCCGCCCCACATATCCACTACACTGCAGCCCTGAATCCCTTACGAGGCTTGGTGCTCCGACACAATTAGAAGGTGGTCTTATCCCCTACCTCCACTCAATAATCTCCCAGCCTCTGGATTTTACTAAAACTAGCTCAATGAGGGTGTGGGAAAGTGACTTGGGCCTTATTCTCTCCCCTAAACGTTGGTCCAACTGCTGCCTCACTTTAGCTAAAGGCAGTAGCTACTTCTCACATATAGAAACTAACTACAAGATGCTGCATCGAACATACTGTATATCACTCCAGAAAAGCTACATATTATCTCCCAATCTAACTCTCAACTTTGTTTTAGAGGTTGTGGGCGCCCTGGCACCATCACTCTCATCTGGTGATTTTGCCCTACTGTAAAGAGATTTTGAGCCCAGGCCACTTCCGCCATCAGTACAGCTCTAGAAATTCCTTTCTCCCCTGATCCTTTTCGCCTTCTACTGGGAGATAAACCCCAAGGCTTGAAATATTCCCAACACAGACTAACGCAACATATTGCCAAAGCTGCCCGGCTCCATATTGCCCGACAATGGCTGCAGCCCACCCTATCCCTAGACCTCACTGACCTTATCATTATGGACATCTTAATATCTGAAAGATTGCTAGCCGTGGTTAACGACCCGGTCCTATCTTTCACTAGAACTTGGCAACCCTGTCTCTTCTTCAACATCTCTAGGCCTACGTTCATGTGCACTTTCCTTTTAACAAGCACACTGTGGCTCAAAGATGCCTATGACCATCTCTCCTGTTCACTAAATCTTAATTTGTTTTGATACATGTATGTTTTTTGTTTGATAGATAGATAGATAGATAGATAGATAGATAGATAGATAGATATGTTGTCTTAAAACTTTTTTTTAATAAAACCATTGAAACTAAATTTAGCCACTCACCTGGAAATCCCTAACGAGGGGGCCCTTGACCAGCTCTTATATCTACTTTCTGGGCTTCATTTGACAGGGAGCGCCTAGTTAGATCAATACCAGCTCTAAAGGAAAGGTGCTTCAGTTGTGAACAGAAACCCAGGGTCCATGCCAGTATGGAACCTTTTCATTAAATTTTTAAAGGTGCAGTAGATATACAACCCTGTTAAACGACTTACCAAATCTATGTAGTAGAAGGTATACTTTGAGCAGATACTGTACTTTAGGCAGTCCCTCATATTACATACAACAATCAAAATTGTATCATTGATGAACACATCTGTCTAGCAACCGTGGCTTTTGCTTTACCATGCAACTTAGTAACTATCCGGGAAATGCTATGTACTGTTGTACTGGTTGAGTCATATCAAAAAGTTTTAAAATTATTTATCATCTCTTTTCTTACATCACCAAATCCTGGCATTTTAACAGGGGTGTGTACAATTTTTATACCCACTGTGTATCATGTTTGATTACATTTTTTTTTGGCTTACTTTTTAAAACCTTGCACGAGGAAAAAAAATGCTTACCAGATTATTAAAATACTGTATATTCTGGCGCATAAGACTACTTTTTAACCCTTGAAAATCATCTAAAAGTCAGGGGTCGTCTTATACGCAGGGTGTCATTGATGCCGGGGTGATACGCCCTATCCTGTTACCGACTCTCAGATCTTGCTGCTGAGGACTGTAGTGAAGCGGTGCAGGCACACGTGCGAGATCTGAGAGGCAGAAAAGGAGGTAAATATGATACAAGGGTGAGCCAGAAGGGTGAAAAAGGCGTGTTTTATGGGCACAGCGCAATCTATTCTTCTATACCACTCTGATAAACAGGTAGACAAGGAGAGCTGACCAATCCACTTAGGGAGAGGGAAAGTTGACCAATTTAACCAGTCAATCGCCTATATACTGTTATAAACTGGGTACTACATACACAGTACAGCACCAGTATATGATTTATTTATTTTTTTTATGTGGTGTGCATTGGAAGAGGCGTAGTCTTATTCTGCGAGAGTATCCTAAACTCTGTATTTTAACTGGAAAAGTTGGCGGGACGCCCAGTTGTCTTACACGCCGGAATACATAGTACATTGCAAGTATTTTAAAAAAAACTATTTTGCACAGATTACCTGTTACCGCACTGAAGCTACCTATATAATGCTTTGCAGGTTTCTTCCTGGCAGGAAGTGGTGAGTGGGAGTAATTAGATTAGCTAAAAAGAAAAACAAGGCATTACCAGCACCCACACAGACTGGCACTCTTCATCCCTTTATAATGAAATGTGACATTGCAGTAAATTAAAACCATGTTAGAAATATCTGAAATATTCTTCGCTGTATACGCAGTAGGAATGAACAGAAAATGCTTTCTAATATACAAATTTCCTGAGTAAGTGGAGCCTGTGCCAGAAAATGAAAGCTACTAGCTGTTGATCACTGTGAGCTTTATCAGCTACTAAAATTTTCTACAGCTAATGGTTCCCACGTGCTAGTTTTACTTCCACTTCCCCAGCAAGTGGAATTTTTGCATATTAGGAAGATTTTCTACTCATCACTTGGTCAGGGGACCAGTGACACTAGAGCGTTTTTGCCGCGATTTTGGCAAAATGCTCAAATGCTAGCGCTTTTCAAAAGCACTAGTGTAATAAAAGTCTATAGGCCCATTCTTACATGGGCGATTTGCACTAATCTCAGAAAATCACCCAAAAACTCGCAAGCGTGTCGCCTGCCAATACTGGGCACATCTTGCTATCTGGGGTGTATTACGGGGGGTACATGTGGCTATATATATGAGGGGCTAATACTGGGGGACATCTGGCTAATCTGGGGGGGCGCATCTGGCTACTTATACTGGTAGGCAACTAATCTAGTAATATTGGGGGAACATCTGGCTACATATGGGGGGGGGTAATATTGGGGGAACATCTGGCCAGGGTCGGACTGGGACACAAAGGGCCCACCAAAAAAGTTTCAGCCTAGGGCCCGCCACCCTCTCCTCTTCCCCTCCCCCCCCTGACCCCCGATCCCCTCTCCTCCTCCTCCTCCCCCCCCCCTCATTTTGGGCTCACATACACATGTACTCTAGAAATTTTGCATGATTTTATGGTAGGGAGTAGATTGTGAGCACTTCTGAGGGCAGTCTCCAATAGGGATATGTCCACATGCCGCGCCACAGCAAACATAAATGAGTGTCACCACGCACTGGAACATGGGCGTGGTCATGATGAGTCATGGGCAGACTTTTAAAAAAAAAACACACAAAGTAAGTAGCGGTGTTATTCAGAGATTAGGTCTGACCAGATACATTTTAGATAAAATAATCAAGTCGTTACATGCCTCATGATAATTTATCAAGTAGTCAAATAGCAGCAGATATTCCCAACAAAATGCAATCAGATTGGCTGCAGATGCCCCACAAAATGCAATCAGATTGGCGGCAGATATTCCCACTAAATGCAATTAGATTGGTGGCAGATTTCCCGACAAAATGCAATCAAATTGGCGGCAGATATCCCTACAAAATGCAATTAGATTGGCGGCAGCTGCCCCCACAAAATGCAATTAGATTGGCGGCAGATCTCCCAACAAAATACAATCAGATTGGCGGCAGATAGCCCCACAAAATGCAATTAGATTTGCGGCAGATATCCCCACAAAAATGCAATTAGATAGGCCGCACATATCCCCACAAAATGCAAATAGATTGGCGGCAGATACCCCCACAAAATGCAATCAGATTGGCGGCAGATACCCCCACAAAATGCAATCAGATTGGCGGCAGATATCCCCACAAAATGCAATTAGATTGGCGGTAGATTTCCCTACAAAATGCAACTAGATTGGCAGCAGATATCGCCAGAAAATGGGGGGCACAGTGCAGGAAGGAGGAAAATTTTGCACAGAGCAGTGGGGAGGAGGGGAAGCCTCCCCCGCCTCACCTAGGGGCCCCCCTTCCGCACTCCCCCCCCCCCCCCCTCCAAAATTGCAGCCAGTCAGCAGCAGTAGCGAGGAATACCGGCATCAGAGCGATAGCGCTGCGTGCCACTGGGCTGGTCTCAGTCTCCTGCACTGACCAATCACACTCTCGCAGTACTTCCTGTGAGAGCGTGATTGGTCAGTGCAGGAGACTGAGTCCAGCCCAGCGGCACGCAGCGGTATCGCTCTGATGCCGGTAAATTATTCCCCGCTCGCTGCCGCTGGCTGGCTGCAATTTTGGAAGGAAGGGGGCCACCTAGGTGATAGAATTTCCCCCCTTCCTGCGCTGTGCCCCCTCCTTCTCAGCTCTCCACCGATGGGACCATCGGCACTTCGGCGGCTCAGTACGAGCCTGCATCTGGCTACTTATACTGGAAAAACCTACTGACCCAAACACCATGAGGTGAAAGTGAGTGACTGCATGGTTTTGCCAGTGGAAGTAGTGCAGTTTAGGTCTATTTCCGAGTGATGTGTCAGCCATTGCTATGGCCGCATGACACCACGAGGTAGGAGTATTGCTCAAAACTTTCTGGTACGAAGGTAGTGCAAATGGGCAATTATATAAATACAAATATAGTAAGAAAGTGATGATGATGGGGGGGGGGGGGCTATGTTTAACTAATACTCTTTTATCTAGAAAAGGGTGCAAGAGTTTTTGAAGGACAATTTCATCCCCCTTTATGGAGAGAGTAGGGAGATGAGAAATTTCTGTGTCCATCACTCAGGGCCCGTTCTCACCTGAGCGGGAATCGCGCGATTCCCGCTCACGGCAAACCGCTAGCGGTTTTGCAAAAACCGCTACACGATGTAGCGAGTGGCAGTGAGTGGCATTTCGGTTAGCGATAACAGCGGTTTGCCGGCGACAAGTGTTCCGCGATTAGCGATCGTGATTAGCGTGCAAAGCACGCTAATCACGATCGCTCCAAAACCGCCGCAGTGTCCAGTGATTTTTCCGCGTTAATCGCGGGAAAATCACTCCCGCAAGGCGTTTCGCGATTATAAGTGTGAACGGGCCCTCAGTGTTGTTAGTCTGGACCAGCCACCTGCTGGCTGCACATGATATACTGTACATATGGTAATACAGCTCTGAGGGGAAAAAAAGAGACCTCTGCCATTTTTACTGGCAAGGACAACCTTTCCATGTCAGTGTTTGTCAAATTCCTACACTAGCTGACCTTATTCTGCTTTATGAGGTACTGATTAAGGTGATCACCTGAATCAGATTTATTAAACTAGTCCGATCAGCTCCTGAACGATTTCATGAAGTAATCTGAAAATCGATCCTGTTACTGGTTGGGAGCAATTTGGACATGTACACACGATGCAACTTCCCATCAGATTACCCGTTGATCTCATTGGAAATTGCATTTTGTTTACATATCATTAGATAATAGGGGAATTTATAATTAACTATTGGCCATGCAAAAACAGGTAAAGAGAAATGTTTTGAGAGAGGAAAAGGAAGGCTTAACTCTGGCTTTACTGGTACTAAGATACACTGCTCAGAGAAATAAAGGGAACACAAAAATGACATCCTTGATCTAAATGAATGAAATATTCTTATTAAATACTTACTACTTTACATGGTTGAATGTGCTGACAACAAAAGCACACAAAAATTATCCATGGAAATCAAATTTATCAACCCATTGAGGTCTGGATTTGGAGTTGCATTCAAAATTAAAATACAAAAAACACTACAGGCTGATCCAGTTTTGATGTAATGTCTTAAAATAAGTAAAAATGAGGCTCAGTAGTGTGTGTGGCCTCCACGTGCCTGTATGACCTCCCTACAATGCCTGGGCATGCTCCTGATGAGGCTGCAGATGGTCTCCTGAGTGATCTCCTCCCAGTATATTTAACCATTTCAGCCGCCCAGACATGAAGCGCACGTCCGGGCGGCTGCTCTTATGCGCTCCGGCGCGCGTGTCCCCGGTAGCCCTGGGATCAGTGAAAGGGAACATGGTTCCCGGTCACCGATCCCTGTTCCCCGCAGAAAAACCGAAGCGCTCACCCGTGAGGCTTAAGTTCTTCTGCCCGAAATAATTTCCGCATCCCCCCTTGTACTTCCGCTTAGCGAGAAGTACAAGGAGGGAAAACAAAAATGAAGGTGGCCATCTTGTGGCCAAATAGTGAAACTACATCTACACTTTTTTTACATTACAATTTACACATATAACAACATTAAAAATTGACCGTTTATGTCCCACACCAATATTCCCCAAAGAAAATTTTTAATGGAAACAAAAAAAATTACCATTTAAAAAAAAAAAACATAAATAGTTACCTAAGGGTCTGAACTTTTTAAATATGCATTTGAAGGGGGTATACTACAAACATTTTTTAAATTATAAGCTTGTAAATAGTGATGGGCACAAAACGGAAACCATGCACCTTTATTTCCAAATAGAATATTGGCGCCATACATTGTGATGGGGACAAAATTTAAATGGTATAATAACCGAGACATACGGGCAAATAAAATACATAGGTTTGAATTATGGTAGCATGGATTATTTTAACCACCCTGGCGTTCTGATTAAATCGCCAGGGTGGCTGCGGGAGGGTTTTTTTAAAATAAAAAAAAAACTATTTCATGCAGCCAACTGAAAGTTGGCTGCATGAAAGCCCACTAGAGGGCGCTCCGGAGGCGATCTTCCGATCGCCTCCGGCGCCCAGAATAAACAAGGAAGGCCGCAATGAGCGGCCTTCCTTGTTTTGCTTATATCGTCGCCATAGCGACGAGCGGAGTGACGTCATCGACGTCAGCCGACGTCCTGACGTCAGCCGCCTCCGATCCAGCCCTTAGCGCTGGCCGGAACTTTTTGTTCCGGCTACGCTGGGCTCAGGCGGCTGGGGGGACCCTCTTTCGCCGCTGCTCGCGGCGAATCGCCGCAGAGCGGCGGCGATCAGGCAGCACACGCGGCTGGCAAAGTGCCGGCTGCGTGTGCTGCTTTTTATTTCATTCAAATCGGCCCAGCAGGGCCTGAGCGGCAGCCGCTGGCGGTGTTGGACGAGCTGAGCTCGTCCAGACCGCTCAGCTGGTTAAAGCTATAATGGCTGAAAACTGAGAAATAATGAATTTTTTCAATTTTTTTTCTTATTAATCCTGTAAAAATGCATTTACAATAAAGTGGCTCTTAGCAAAATGTACCACCCACAGAAAGCCTAATTAGTGGCGGAAAAAACAAGATATAGTTCAATAAATTGTGATAAGTAGTGATAAAAGTATTAGCAAATGAATGGGAGGTGAAAATTGCTCCGATGCATAAGGTGAAAAATCCCCACGGGCTGAAATGGTTAAAGGAGTTGGGAGACCAAAAAACATATGCTTAATGGTGTGCTACTATACCAATAATTCTTATGTATAAATACAAGTATATATGCATAAATGAATTTATTTAAGGAAACCAAAACGTTTTTTTGAATATGAGCTTAATTTAATATATATCGAAAGTGTAAAAATAGCTCACAACTCTTTATAAAGATTCATCTTTAAAGAAACATCCCATGTTGAACAATAAGAGCAAGAGGTGCGCACCACTATAAGAACAATAATTATGGCTATGCACAGTGTGCTAGGGAAGAGATATGGATAGAACTGAAGAAAGAAATTTCCCTGTAAAAAGCACCACTGTCATATCATAATTCCTTGATCAAAAGAACAAAGAACCAATTCCAAGCAATTATATTCAAAAAGTTACAAACGTTTATTTGATAGCCATTTATTTAGGGCTCGTTCACTTGTATTCCTATTATATGAATAATGTTGCACTTTACTACTATTTATTATTTAATAACTGATGGTTGTTGCTTTCATCTACCACTTTCGTGTACATTATAATTATTGCATGCTTTGTTTACTGTATGACCCATGTCCTACTCCTGTATGGACTATTGCAGCCCATGCTGGAGAGGTCTTGTCCTTGCTGTATCTGTATTGTCCCCTGTGGTTGAATGACATGGGCTTTTCGGTCCTTGCTATAATTTGAATTGTTTTTAACCACTTAATGACAAGCTGACTTATAAAAACGTCCTGCTAGAGCCTCTTAATGGCTCCAGGACGTTTTTATAAGTCAGACAGTGCTGCTGCCGCTGTGCACGTGTGCGCATGCATTCCTGTGTACGTGAAAATGTGGGGAAAAAAAACACTAGAGAAAAAATACACGTTTATTTCCAAATACTATATTGTCACCATACTTTGTACTAGGGACATAATTAAAATGTTGTGTTAACCTGGACAAATAGGCAGATAAAATGTGTGGGTTTTATGCAAAGTAGCTGTGTTTATATTAAAACTATAGGGGCTGAAATGGTGTATTTTTTCATTTTTTCCTTGGTTTTCCCTTTAAAATGCATAGAAAATAAAGAAATTACTAAAAACAAATAACCCCAAAAAGCCCAATTGGTGGTGAAAAAAAATATAGATCATTTCATTGTGATTAGTCGTGATTAAGCTATTGGCAAATTAAAGGGATGAGCACTGAGTTTTACTTACCTGGGGCTTCTACCAGCCCCTGCAGCTGTCCAGTGCCCATGCAGTCTCACTCGGATCCTCCTGTCCCCGCCAGCAGCTACTTCCGTTTTCGGCGTCAGGCCTGGGAACGCGAGTTCTTCTTCGCGTTCCTGGCCATAATAGTAGCTATTGTGGCCAGGAACACGAAGAATCACTATTGTTCCCAGGCCTGTTGCCGAAAATGGAAGTAGCTGCCGGCATGGACAGGAGGATCCAAACGAAACTGCTTGGGCACGGGACAGCTGCAGGGGGCTGGTAGAAGCCCCTAGGTGAGTAAAACTTCTCAGCTGTGCACGATCAGAGATGCTCCCTTGCATGCCCCTGGCACTTTTAGCTGCAGCACAAATTGGTGTAAGAGAACATATATTCCCTTAGCCAATTACTGACCCACCACACGGATGGACGACCACTGTTGTAGTTAACAGTAGTAATCTGGCAATATATACTGGAGGGAACCTATCGGACTACACTGGGGGGGGGTATACAGGGCCAGTTCTAGTTACAATAGGGACTGAGGCAAAATTAAAAGGGGGCCCATGTCAGACGTACTCCCCCACCTAAAAAGTGGCATTAGAGGCCCTTTTTTTGCAGCCAAATTTCCCCCGAGGGTCCCTGAACCGACTACCGCCGCCCCAGATCAACCTCCAACTAAGCTGTGCTTCCCGGGGCCCCAGCAGTGTGTTTGGCAGAGTAGTGTCTCACCTGTCCTGTGCTGCCAGGTCGTAAAGGAAAGGTAGCCCTGCAAGGATGAAGTTGGGGAGTGCATAGAGCCACAGACTGACAGAGGAGCGCACCCGCTGGGACAGGTGAAACCCTACTCTGCCAAAGACATTGCAGGGGCCTCAGAGAGCACAGTTATGTTTGGGGGGGAGGGGGGGGGCTGGGACAATTGCCCCCTTTGCCTCTACAGAAGCACTGGCCCTGGGGGCATAGTATTGGAGGGCACATCTAATTATCTACTGGGGCTAACATGTGGCTATTGTGAGGGGGGGACCCAAAACAAGGGGCCTATCTGGCTACCTAAACTGGGGGCACATCTGACTAAGCTGGTAGGGCTTAGTACTGGGGGCACATCTGGGTACCTATGGGGGGCTAATGCTGGAGAGGGGGGCATATCTGGCTCTCTGGCTACCTATATTGGAGAGAAACCTTAATTGGGATGGCTAATATTTGGGGCACATCTGGCTACGTGGGGGTCTGGGAGGAATCTACCTAATAATGGGAGCATGTCTACTACAGATACTGAGGCAGGCACTATTTGGGGGGGGGGGGGAGGGGGGGAGTGACACTTTGAAATCTCTGATGCTGGCGAACCTTGGTCGGCCCCATATGGGGGCGCTACTAGACTACCAGGGAAATTGGTGTAAGGCAAGGGTTAAATGTGGAAGTGTAATAGGGTAAAATGTAATAATGGGGATGCAGGGAAAATTATGAAAAAAAAATACTGTTTAGCCACACCTACTTCAAAGACCACAGCCACTTTTAAACCATGCCCTCTATTCAATTATTAATTAACCTTATCCGTTAACCTTTTCACCCTAATTAATGCCATTACAAAAATACTTTTTTTATTTTCTGCGTTCAAAGTGAAAAGTATTCACTGTAGCAAAAACACACCTTTGCTTTAGAATCAAATATTGTCACCATAAATTGTGACAGGAACATAATTGAAGTTTTTACATTTACAGCACTTTTTTTTTTTTAATGGAATCGGTAAAAACTGAAAAATAATGTATTTTTTCCTATTTTTCCCATTCTATTTTACATAGACAACAAAATTGTTCTTGACAGAAAATAGCATTTTCTCTCAAAAAAATGTTGTTGTCTATGCAAATTAATTAGAAAAATAAGAAAAACATGTCTGTCTAGTTTCGGTTATTGCTGGTTAAGTAAGCTTAATCACCAAAACTGCTCTGTTTCATAAGGGGGAAACAAGGTCTGGATTTGAACTGGTTAGGGACCACAAATGTTTTTGCTAGGTTTGCTGTACTGTTGACATTTTGGCTAAAATTCTTTCTGAATTACTCACCTGTAGCAAGTATATAGATCAGATGGTGTAACCTTTCTGATCTGTGTTCTTCTGGAGAGTGGCTAAAACAGCATTCAGGCCTTGTTCACAGTGCGTTCCGTTCGTGTGGTCGTTAGCGTTGGGCGGTTTTTGACGCATATTTTTTTCGATTTCGGACGCTTGGGTCTGCGATTCGTTTTTGTTGTAAGTGGTTTTCCCCGAGCGTTTTTTTAATTCACTCCCTGACGAAAGTCAGGAAGTGAACTCTTTCACCTGGAAAAGAATAACTACAATGTATTCTTAAAAACGCGAGCGCAATCGCTGCACAAAGCGATTTTGTGAGCATTTTGCCGTTCCCTTATACCTCCCATTGAGGCGGAATCGCCCTGAAAATAGTCCATGCACCGCTTCGCTAACCGCACAGCGCACGACCCGTGCTGATATGAACCTTCTAGACATTCATTGTCCACGCGGTCGGGGACGGTTTTAAAAAGCGCACGCGGGCAAAAAAAAAAAAAAAGCCAAAAACCACCTGCAGTGTGAACGAGCCCTGAATGTAGAGGGTCATCATTGCAGCCAGAAAAGTGGTATTGTTAGGGGGTCAAGTTGGCAGCTTCTATAGCTTCATAATAAAAGGTGTACTTTAAGGGCTTATTTACAGTGGGATGTTGCGTTGTAATGCGATGTTAAAGTCACAATGCAGCATTGCAACGCAAGAGCAACTCATTCGGCTCCAGTGTGACATCATATCTGCGGCACTTTGTTTATCCTTATTCTCTTGTCCTCCTGCCCCCACCATTGCTGTGTGTGGAGCCCCAGGAATATATTCAACAAGAGCTTCATGGATCTGTTACGTGACCATGCTCCTCTTCATGCATGAAGGGGGCCGTACTGCACCTGCACAAGTACAGGGCACCTGCACAGTAAGCCGGTACGCAGTAAATAGTGGCTGAGCAGCTGCACTCGTGCATTAAGAGGAGCGCAGACGTAATCTTCAAGAGGATCCTGGGCACCAGCAGTGGTCTCTAGAAGAACGTAAGGAGCTTCTTGAGGCTTCCCTCTTTTTGGGTATCTCAATTTGTTCTAAATTTGTTGAGAGGGTTTGTTAAAAAAGAAAGCACAAAAAACTTACAGTAGCTCAATCCCATTAACAAATTGTATTAGTAGTTTTCTATAGTAAACACAAAAGCTCAATTTTATTACTAAACATGTTCCCCCTCCCCCACTCCACAAGCTGCCAGTCTGCACATTGGGGGGTTTGCCAGGTACAGTGTGGGCTGCATACAGCTTTTGGAGTAGTTAAGCAGCAATTGATGATCACCATAGTGAAGTTCTTTACTAGTAAAGTAGTAAAGTTTATTCTCTCTGCACCATCCCCACAGCTACAATTAGTGACATGATTTCCCTTTTTGTATTTGTACGGAGGCTACAGAGCAGTAGCAGCAGTAGGCCATTCTTGACATTTTAGGTGTGCCTGTATATTTACTTTTACACTAGTGACAAGGGACTGTGCAAGACAAACCATGGTATTGATACTATAGTGAAAACCATTAAAGTGAACTAGAGACGAAGCACCCTCATGTATTTTACCATATATATCAGTGGGAACATTAGAGAAAACACTTACCCTGCTCTCTGTTTTATTCTTCACTGCTCAGCCTGCTTCTCATCAGCCCTGATAAAATCCCCAACTGAGCACTCAGTCTGGCTGGAATCATTATAGCGGAGTCTGTCTTCTCTGATGTCTTTTCAAGCCCAATCCAGCCCCCTTCTGGCTCTGCCGTAATGATTCCTTAGCAAAGCCAGACTGAATGCTCAGTCTGGGGTTTTATCAGGGCTGATTAGAAGCAGGCCGAGCAGTGAAGAATGAAACCGAGCAGGGTAGGTGTTTTCTCTAATGTTCCCACTGATATATATGGTAAAATCAAACAAACAAAACAAACACAGAACATTTATATCGCGCTTTTCTCCTGGCGGACTCAAAGCGCCAGAGCTGCAGCCACTAGGACGCGCTCTATAGGCAGTAGCAGTGTTAGGGAGTCTTGCCCAAGGTCTCCTACTGAATAGATGCTGGCTTACTGAACAGGCAGAGCCGAGATTCGAACCCAGGTCTCCTGCGTCAGAGGCAGAGCCCTTAACCACTACACTATCCAGCCACAGTGGATAGTGTACATGAAAATACATGAGGGTGCTTCGTCTCTGGTTCACTTTAATTTTGCTTATTTTTACTTTAGTTACACAATCAGTTGTGTTTTTTTTCTCTGGAACTTTACTGTATATTTAAAGTGAAAATGTTACTTAATAGCATGAATACCCTTTATGTTCATACTCATTTGTTTAGACTGTAAGAGCTATAAATATACATGATGTTACTGGCTTGGACAGCTTTCTTCATTTGACTTTAATGCTTCTTACCCTCTGTATTTGTACAAAAGGTTACAGTCCAATTTGCTTAAAGAGAACCCTAATAGGACACAGAGGCATGTTCTCTGCACAATGACATGCCTCTGTGTCCTTCTATTGCCGCTGCCAGTCCCCCATGCGCTCTGCTGTCCCCCCTGAAAAATACAGACAGGCTACAGACAATCTGATTGTCACTAGCCTTCTGTTTACCTGCAACTTGTCAATCAGCATTGCCTCCCTGCCTCCATTACATGGCTCTCCCTGCCTCCGCTAGCTTCCTCCAATCGGAAGCTAAGCCACGACCCATAAGTACTTTCTGGGTCGTGGCTTAGCTTCCAATTGGAGGAAGCTAGCGGAGGCGGGGTGCGGCTGTGGGAGCCATGTAATAGAGGGGGAGGCAATGCTGATTGACAAGTTGCAGGTAAACAGAAGGCTATTGACCATCAGATTGTCTGTAGCCTGTCTGTATTTTTCAGGGGGGACAGCAGAGTGCAGGGGAAACTGACAGCGGCAATAGGAGGACACAGAGGCATGTCATTGTGCAGAGAACATGCCTCTGTGTCCTATTTATTTAGAAAATCCACCTCGCGCTCACTTTAAGGCACAGATGTCGAAATCCAGTCCTCGAGGGCCAAATCTATGCCAGTGTGTTCAGGATGGACTGATAAATATGTTCTACTTGATGAACCGCACCTTTCCTAATTCAGTACCATCAATTAATTTGAGCTGTGCCAAAAATGTGTGAGGACTGGGGTTCGACAGCCCTGCCTTAAAGCGGACCCAAACCAAACATTTTTTTAATTCAAATATATTAAGTTACACCATTCTGACACATACAAACTTCAAGCCTATGAGCATTTCAGTGCATGCTTTTCACCCTTCTCTTTTCATTACTAGGGTTATACAGATGGCAGCCATTAGCAATTCCGCCTTTGCTGGAGACCATCTACTTAACCAGTTTGCCAGATTCTGTACTGGCAATATGAAAGGAAGGGAGAGGTTCCTTCAATAAATGTAAAATATTTTATAATTGTCATCATGCAGCCGAAAAAAGGCTGCTATTTATTATCATAATTTAGAAAATAGATTTTATTTCTGAAATCTTGTATTTTTAATTTGGGTCCACTTTAAGGAGACATTAAAGGAATTCCGAGGTGAGAGAAAAAAAAAACTTTACTCACCTAGGGCTTCTTCCAGCCCCTTGAAGTCTGTCAAATCCGACGCTGAGGCTATATTCTCATCTATTCAGCTACTTTTAGTTTTGGAAGCTCGCCAACCGAGGCAGGCTTGTGAGCTTCTGCGCTAGCACGCCCGCCGTTGTGTGATCGTGGTACATGTGCAGAAGCTTACGACCCGGTGAGCTTCAGAAACTAAAAACAGTTGGCTGGTCAAGAACGGAGTGTCACAGTGGGATTGATAGATTTCAAGGGGCAGGAAGAAGCCCCAGCTGAGTAAAGATTTTTTTTTTTTGGAGGAGTATAAAGGCTGAAATATTTTATGAACCCTAAACAGCCATGCAGATTATGTTCTATGACTGAAGTCTGACTGGATTACCTGCATGCTGGTTTAAGGTGTGATTCTGGAAATAAATATGGCAGCCTCCATATTCCTTTCACTTCAAGTGTCCTTTGAAACCTATAGACCCTTCTGCATTAATGGACAGAAGCTTTATAAATCCGGTCCAGTATGTACTATGAAGTAAATGAATGCCAACATAATTATGTATATGGAATTTCTATTGGGTTATTTTATAAAGGGGAACTCCAGCCAGAACTTTTATTTTGGCCCTAAATAACATGAATTTTTAAAACCAGCGTCAGGTTTATTCCCCCAGCCTGACATGTTTTTGGAGATTATCTGCCTGAACTGCTCATCCCTTTTATGGATTATTGTCATTGAGAACAGAAAGCAAGTGAAATCTGTAGTGGGATTACACACAGAAATTGTTAGAATGGCAAGGGTTAAAATATGGCAGTTCACACTGCAGTCTGGGACATTTCTTAAGATTCCATCACTCCTTATCCCAGCGATCGTTGTCACTGAGAACAGGAAGTGAGAGACCCAGACTGCGATAAAATCAGGATAGAAGGCTTAATTATTCCTCTCAGTATTCTAAAGGTAAAAACACACTTTGGCTGGATTTCTGCTTCTTATAATATAATCAATTTTGTTTTGTACAATCTGATGCTTTGCTACTATTGGTAACATGTACTGAGTGACTACATTTTCTCACACTGAGATCTTTCAGGTGGAATCCTTCATGACTGGTCACAGATTGCCATGAACCCCAGGGTGTTCAAGCTGCACTCTCGCAGCGGGGAACTGGAGGTGCTGGTGGATGGTACCTACCTCATCTATAGTCAGGTAGAAGTGAGTACGGTCTTGGGCCTGCCTCCTATTTTTATCTTGAACAGGACAATATTTTACTGTTATGACTGACACAAAAAAATAGATCTTATATGAGGATAACAAAAAAAAATGATTTGTAAGATATATATATATATATACAGATGAAAAATGTGTGCAGTACAGTGTTGGATAACTCTAGGACAATGAAATTTGTATATAAATAAGCATATTAAACAGTCAGTGTAAACCAATGTACACCAATGAGTAGGTCTTGGAGACTAATGGAAATGTACAGGGTGGATCTGATAGTGCTGACTAACGATTAGGCTAAATTCACTCTTGTCTGCTGGCCCCACAAGATGCAGAAGTTGGCATTCACAAATGAATACATTTAGGTGCTATCCATTTATTTATACAGGGATTTGCTACCGCAGACTGCACTAAATATCATGCTAGGAGAATTTTTTTTACCAATCATGTCTAAAGCAGGCCATATATGCATTGCCTTTTACCAGCAGATTCTATCACTGATCGAATCTGCTAGAAATCTATAGTGCAACGACTCATATCGATTGTAATTTTGATTGATTCATGCCAAAAATGTATTGAAATTGCAATCGACCAAACAGTAAATAAACTGAACATGGTGGGGGAGCAGTGGTAGGGTAGATAGCTGGCCCATAGCATTACACTGTATTAACCAGTGCAGCACTGCACTTTTATACATTTTCATTAGATGTCATGGTGAAATCTATTGAAAATTGGAGTGCAGTAAATGGGGAGATCCTATCTGTTTGCTACATTGGGTGGCAATCTAAACATGTATGGCCACCTTATGGATATAGTGAGGGTCCCGTGGTAGCTAAAACTATCTTTTTGTAGAGAAGTGTTTTTTTGTATTATTCACTTCCTGTTTGTGTGGTAAATTTGCAGAATACAAGAATAGATGAGAAATCTCCCCAGTGATGACCGAGATAAGTAAAAAAAAAAAAAATAAAGGTTTTAATCCTTTCCCTCAGCATGAAAAAAAACTTTCTGAAGTTTTTCTGTTAATATGGAAGCTGCATACTTTATTGTTGGCTATCTGGCTGTCATAATGACCTTCAGTATTGCACATTACATAATCTCACACCTGATGCAAGTGTATGCAGCTAGTGGAGTCACAGTACTGTAAGATCACCTGATCTGCTTACTGCCCTCGTAATGATAAATGCATATGTGAAATGCAATTGGGAAATAACTGCTCTTGAAATCTCCACATAGTATAACACCAACAAACTTCAGTTACATAGTTTGAACCCACACTTACTCCAGATGATCCAGTGGAAGGTGAAAAACCTTACAAGGCCTAGGCCAATTAGCCTTAAAAGGGAAAAAATCCTTCCCGACTCCAGGTGACAGTCAGATAAATCCCTGGATCAACTCTCCCAGGAATTACCTAGTGGTAAGGCTGTGGATACCCTTCAATGCAAGGAAGGCATCCACGTCCTCTTTACAGTTTGCCAGAGTTCTGAAAAGAAAATGATTTGATACTCACCTGTGGCTTCCTCACCCGCAGCCTCCTCCAGCATAAACCCGTCCCACACGGTCCTCCTGTGATTAGCCCTGGTAACAGGCTCAGTCGAGTTCAGTCTGGGTCTTCTGAGCTAGCGCGGATCACTTGCGCATGCGCAGTAGACCCAGACTGACGCGACTAAGCCAGTTACCGGGGCTGACTGCGGCTGAATGGCAGACCACAGGAGGACGTCGTTGGACTCGACATGTTAATGCTGCAGAAGGAAGTTGCAGGTAAGTGTCAAATCTTCTTTTCAGATCTCTTGTTTACTTTAAATGCAGATAAAGAGTTTTCCATAATTACTTCCTGAGGCAAGATGGCATATGCGTAGTTTGTTCACAAATTATTACAGATAACCTATATCCTGCTAGAAGAGGGGACATTACAGTAAGCAATAAGCACGCTACTGCAGCTGCCACACAAAAGAAGGTGACACTGTTGATTATGCAGCTTTTTTTCTGGTGTGGGGATCATTTTTAGTGTATATTTGCATGAACCTAGTGTAGGTGGCATAACTGAGCACCAGATTATCTGTCATGAATTATTTAAGAGATCAAAGGTCAGGTTGTACAGCCTAGGTTCTCAACACATGGTACACGTACCCCTGAGGGTACTTTGGATGTGCTCAGGGGGTACTTGAATTGGTCATAGTCAGTTTATTATATTACATTGTAAGATTTAAAAAATGATCAACGGTATATAAATTAACCTAAGTGTGCATTTATAGTTCATTTAAAATAATCAAGGCACGTTTGAAAAGCATTTACGCAGGATTTTGAAGTACGGGTGATCACTGAGATGCTAAAAATTCCGCCTTGCATGCAAATTTAATGCAACTTGGATCTGGGCTTATCAAAGTCAGCAGAATGTGCATTCAATTGTCCCAACTCCAAACGGCATACAATTTGCTTTACATTTGCATGCAAGCCACACTTATTAGCACATTATTGGCTATTTGTACTCAACAGCATAAAGCAGTGGCAAGCTAGTTCCAAACCAGCACATGTAGTTCCAAGTGTAGGAAACTTGATAGGAGATGAGGCCTGAAGTTTAGAACTGCCCAAAGGTCAGCGTTAAGAGCACCACATGTTCAAATGCAACGTTCTGCAGTCCTGTCTTAGGATTTGTTTTGCATATGAATTCCATTCATCTTTAGGGCCTATTTCCACTAGCATGCGTCCCTCTGCATCTTTTTTTGTGGATGCTTATTTCCGCGCTGCTTCCACGAATGTTAACACAGAAATCTGGATGTGGCTATCAATCATTTTGTGGGAAAAGGATGCATGCTGCAGAAATCTGATAGGGATAAGTACACTATCCAAGGCACACTGGCTGCTGCAGTTCATGCGTGGGGGGGGGGGGGAGTTTCTTGTAGGGGATGTTACACTACAAAGCACTGGCTGCAAGGTAGGGGAGACATTTTACTATAAAGCACTGGCCACAATGGAGGGAGGAATGTTTTAATACACAACAATGGAACCACAATGGAGGTGGGATGTTTTACTACACAACACTGGCCACAATGGAGGGGGACACATTGGCCAGCCTCAATGGAGATGGAACAGGAGGACTGGCCACACTGTAAGGGGGAAAAGATACTGAGCACACAGAAAGGGGGAGCAGGAGATGCATGGTATGGCTTAAATGAAAAGGGGATTAGGGGGATGCAGACACTGGACACACTGAAAGGGGAAGCAGGGGAACACAGACACTGACAACACTGATAGGAGGCATGGGGACAGTTTAGAAGGTTAATAGCTGCATGTGGGGGCCTAGAGGAGTTTTTGGCTGTACTTGAGGGCAAGGCGGGGTTGATGGCAACAATACTTTATGCAATGCAGCCATTAACCCCTCATGGTCCCCAAGTGCAGCCGTTAAAGTGGACCCAAATTAAAAATACAAGATTTCAGAAATAAAATCTATTTTCTAAAGTATAATAATAAATAGCAGCCTTTTTTCAGCTGCATGATGACAAATTATAAAATATTTTACATTTATTGGAGGAACCCCTCCCTTCCTTTCATATTGCCGGGACAAAATCCGGCAAACTGTTGAAGTAGGTGGTGTCCGGAAATGGAGGAATTGCTAATGGCTGCCCCCAGCATAATCCTAGGTATGAAAAGAGAAGGGTGAAAAGCAAGCACTGAAATGCTCATAGGCTTGAAGGAGTGTTTATTTATCTTTGTATGTGTCAGAGTGGTGCAACTAAATATTTTTAACTAAAAAAAACTGAATAGACTTATACTTGAGTCATTAAAAAAATTCAGCTTAAGAGGGTCAAATATTGGGGTCGACTTGTACACGGAGTCAACTTGTACACGAGCATATGTTAGAATTTTGTTTTGTTTAAAATTAAGTTGTGTGGCAGTCGTAAATTATGTTTTAATGAATTTGGGATTGCACTTTGCTTATCACTAATTAAGCAATAGTGAGCATATCAGGTGTTCTATTGCTTCAGCTGAGACTCAAACTACCAAAAAATGGTCAGGCAAAATTATAAAGGCTAGCAAGGGAAGTATTCATGTTACAGTATTTCAATTGCTTAGGTGTGCAGAGATGCAAAATAATGATGGGGAATAATGCCATTATTGCAAGAGGGCCAAGGTAGCTGGCAAGGCAATACAAAAGAGTACACTGAGGGCCCAATATAGTGTAATATGTACTGGTAATCAAATGGAGAATGATAGAGTAATTGTAGTTATACTCACAAGGCAGGGTTACACCACTGTAGAAACCGGTATGGAGATTAAACCTGACCCCACTTAAGATTAAGAAGTCTCTCTCCATAGATCAGAAAAATGGGTAACGCCCCTCCACCAAGGGTGGACTCGTACAATGTATCATATGAACCGAGGTGCCAAAAGGAAAAAAAATAGCTAAAAAGTTTAAAAATAGAGTAATTAAAGTAAGAGGTGGACTTACCTTCTCCAAGCAGACACAAGGTAATGCTAATGTTGTTTCAACAAAGCAATTTTATTTACATACTCCAGGATTCAAGTTTTGCAAATGAAAATTTTCGTATGCATCTAACATAACATAAGAAACAGATGTGTGGTGTAGAAATCTGCAGCATGCAATCAAACGTTTTTTTTTCTGTTTGTTTTTTGCATTGCACTGCTTGCAAAAATTTGCTTGTAATGGAAATGACTCCATTGACATTCATTGCTTTAATTTTTAATGCAAAAATATGCATTGCAAATTTGACTTGGCGGAAACAGGCCCTAAAAGGTTCTTGAAAATATTGAATCTTTCTAATCCTTTATATAAGAAATTCTTTGGTATGTGTTAGAAACCTGTGTTAGGTTACATATCTGTGTAGTGCTCCCTTATATAAATAATGCCACCCAAGTATACTGTACATTACCTCTCTATCATATTAAAAAAGAAGAGTTTCAGATGACAGGTCTCTCTCCAGCAGCAGCTATGCATTGGGACTCTCAGCTACGGCTCAGCTACCTGTTAGGCGAGTTGTCTCTTCTGCAAGCCAGTTTCTAGGCTTAATAGTCCTCAGGGCACAATTGGAAAATTCTCCTCCATGCCAATAGTATTCTGGCTCAGATTTAAACTCTGGACCCTGGCGCCACCATATAAATAAAACTACTTCCTCCTGATTACATCTCTAGCATTTCCCAAAGGCTTAAGTATCACATGTTTCATTTGTTTTCAGCAAGAGATAAACTTTGAGTAAAGCTCCATACACACACTTGACTGCCATCACCCAAAACAAATGATGGTCGGCTGAGAATAGTTTAAAAAAGTGTCCTATAGCGATTCTCATCCATGTAGATTCTGACGATAATCGGTGGTAGTCGTTCATATCGAGCGTTTACAAACAATTGCTACATTTGAAATAATCACGCGTGCCGAATTTCCCACTTTCAGGTACTCCTTTTCTTGCTTTCTCTAAGATTCCGATCAGGGGAATGTCGTTGTGCCATGGTATAATTCAACTGTGCTCCAAAGTCATTCATTCGGGTTCACTTTTTTTTTTTTTTTCCCAACGATGGTGATTGAGCGTGTGTCTGGAGCTTTAGATTTAATCCTAGCTACAATTGTTGTCCCCTCCTTTGCTTCAGACCCGGTCTTCTGTGTGAGTTCTGCTAGATCCCCTTTCCAGTGTTCAAATTGTTTCTCAGCCTTTCCAGGCTCTATTGGAATAATAGACCACCTGAAGAAATCCAACAAGACCATGTTGGATAGAAGATCCAGTCCTGCTCCTCTTCATGCACGAGAGCGGCCATACTGCGCCTGCGCAGTAAGTCGGAGCTGCTCATGCACAAGTGGCTCCATGCTACAGCGCAGACGTGGCTTTGCTCACGTGGGTGCAGCATGGCCACACTCGTGCATGAAGAGCAGCATGTAAGTTAGATCTTCCAGCAGGTCCCAGCTTGCGACGGCAGGGTCGAGGAGGAAATGAGAAGACTCTACATGATCCAGAGGCTTTCCTCTTAGGTAAGTATGTGTTTTTTGACCCAAGGTTCACCTCCAGTTTACTTTTAAGTCTTCCAAACTCTGGACCCCCAGCAGTCTTTAACCTTGATGACTGGAATCTTCTAGTCCTTCCATCCTCTAAAACAAATGTCAGCATAACAGCAGGCAGATCATTCCATTAAAAAGCGGGGGACAAGAAATATGAGATGATTTCTGCCATTATTTACAAAAGGCCATCAGTGTTTCTGGACTAGTTAGCAATTTGGTAAGTGTATTTAAAAGAACATTTGCCTTTCAGATATATTGGAGTGCCCAAACAGCATAATTTGTTAGTCTGGACTTATGGTTCTAATGTCAGTCACAACAACTTTTTTTTTCCTGCCAAAGTGAAAACTATAAAGTATTAATTAAAGAATGTTTCCTTTTCCAGGTTTACTATATCAACTTTGCAGATTTTGCCAGTTATGAAGTTGTGGTAGATGAGAAGCCATTTCTCCAGTGTACACGGAGTATAGAGCCTGGTAAAACCAACTTCAATACATGCTACACTGCTGGAGTGTGCCTGCTAAAAGCTAAACAGAAGATTGCAGTAAAGATGGTTCATGCAGATATCTCCATCAACATGAGCAGACATACCACATTCTTTGGGGCCATACGGTTAGGGGAAGCACCCAGCTCCTAACCTCTCACACAGAATGGTAAACTTTTAAAGCCCACACAGTGTTACCAGTGGACTGGATTTAACAGAAGACATTGTAGACTTTTTTTATTCCTTGTTGCAGAAAGACAACTAAAATTCTCTGTTTACAGCAGAGGGCATGAAGAATTAGTTCTCTTATGCTGGTCGAGGAACTGTGGTATTTTAATCCTCACACTAACCAGGACTGTTGAGCCAGTCCAACATAGGACCATGTTACCAGTGTTCTTAAGACTAATTGGTCCCTATGCTGTACTAAGTAGCTGCTGTTCATGGCAAAGGGATTGTCAATGCTGGTGAAGAGACATTTTTTTGTTTTGTTTTGTTTTTTTTATTGATAAATTAAAATGCAAATTTTCTTCCAGTACAATTTCTTTATGTTACAAATAATATATACACCACAGAATTAATTTAATTTCTCGGACGTATTGGGGCTCAAATGTACTAGAATAATTTTATTCCTCCAAAATATTGGAGTCGGATGTGACCGCAAATGTACCTGAAATACTACCAGCAATTAACTGTGCTACGCTTCCACTGTGATCCAGAAGAGCTTGACGTTTTCTGCAAGGGTACTCATTCTGTGATTTTATGAAGGGCTTTTTCATGTCCAGATGGCCAACTTTTCCTATTAACTTCTTGTATCTTACGACAGGTTGTTTACAGCTTTGTGGCCACACATCCTTGACTGATCCTAGAAAAGTATAAATATGGAGGCCTGACGTACTCACCTTTGGTAGTAATGCATTTAAAGGGAACCCAAGGTGAGAGGGATATGCAGAGCCGGCCCTAGACTTTTTGCCGCCTGAGGCAAATTTTGAAAAAATTGTCGCCTTCGCCAACGCTGCAGGAAGTGACGTCAGTGGAGCGCACACTGGAGCGAGTAAGAGGTGAGTCCTCCCCGCCCGTGCCTCTTACGAGTAGCGGCTGCTTCTTAACTATTTAAGGCTGGAGGGGAGCGCAGATCGGGGGACCCAGGCGAGGGAGGGTGGGTCCGACCCCCCCTCCCCGCCGCTAGGCCCAATACCCCCGTCCTGCCCGCTACCCCTCCAGCTCGGTGGCCGGCTCTCCGCACCCACGGACGGGCGGGTGCCGCCCCTAGAAATGTGCCACCTGAGGCAAAAGTTTCACTCCGCCTCATGAGCGGGCCGGCCCTGGGGATATGTAGGCTGACATGTTTGTTTCCTTTTAAATAATGCACATTGCCTGGCTGTCCTGCTGATCCTCTGCCTCTAATGCTGGGCATACACGAATGCAATTATGCACCGGATCGAGCCGCTGGCTCAATCCCAGTGCATCCCCGCTCGTCCCCGCCAGTGCCTGTATCGGTCCCCGCGGGCGGTCCTTATCTTCTGCTCGATTTCCCGCTATTGTCCGCCCGCGGGGATCAAGCTGGGAATCCGGCGGGTCATCGGACCTGTCAGATATTATCAATCGAGCCATCAGCGGCTCGATTGATGAGCAAGAAACTTACCGTGTATGCCCAGCATAATACTTTAAAGACCTAGACCCTTAACAATCATGCAGAACAGATGTCTGACAAGATTAGCTGCGTGCTTGTCTCATGTGTGTGATTTTTAGACCCTGCTGTCCAGAAAGATCAGCAGGATTGCCAGGCAACTTGTATTGTTTAAAATGAAATAAATATGGCTGCTTCCACAGGTTTCACACCCCGGTTTCCTTTTTGAAGGGAATCTGAAATTAGATGAATACTGAGACTGTCATCTTCATTATCTAGAAAACAATGCCAGTTAGGAAATGGAACCTCCAATAGTGTAATAAAACTTAGTTAGAATTAAAAGATGCCCTTAAAGTAGTAGGATTAGCCATACTATGCCAGGTAAAAAACCACATATATAAGTAAATATACTTGATCTACTTACATAGCACATGTATTGTACTGTACACGTTTTGATTTCAGTGAATGTTACCGTATTTTTCGGACTATAAGACACTCCGGACTATAAGACGCACCTAGGTTTTAAGGGCAAAAACCATGGGAAAAAAAATACACTAAACCTGGGTGCATCCATGTTCCAGGAGTGTCCTATGGACCTTTCCTCCCCCACTATGTCTGTCACGTTGCCAAGCTACATTAACCCCTGCTGCCATTACAAACTATACTAAACTACACTTCACTAACCCCTACTGCCACCCCCTCCCGCCAGCTACACTGCACTACACAACTCCCCCCCCCCCCCCCCCCCCTTCTATTTGCTGTCAAACAGGCATATCATATGTATTTCTGTAGAGCTATAAAAAAAGCATAAAAAAGCCACTTCTCATAGTGTAAAACCGTATTTAATATGGCTAAAATGCCCTGCTTAAAAACTTTGTACCAAATAAAAGAATATCAAAAGCATATCTCACAGCTCCATTAGATGACCGCCAGGTTCCCTGCCGCGGCATTGGTAACCTCCGTCTCTAGTGTGTGTTCCAAGAAACGTGGGTGTCCAAAGGCTCCGCCCTACGCTTTCTCATTTAAGGGCGTGACTCATCAGGGGCTCAGGACACGCTCGCACGCTGTGCTCTTACATGTGCGAGTGCCCGCTCACGTCACCGCCCACCGCTACGGGACCCTGACTAGGGTGTAAGTCTATTGAGTCATCTGGCGAGAGAGGCGGGGACCCTGGCGAGCAACTTCTACTGTTTTAAAATATACAAAAATAAAACAACATCTAACATTTAAGCTACCACCACTAATACATACATCGAAGCAGAAAAGGTATCTAAAGCTTCCAATTCTAATTATATAGTAGATCTGCCCTGCCGTTCCTTCGCAGCAAACTCAGAGAGCCTTCTCTCTTTTCCTTTGTTTCTTAAAGTGGCCCAACCCTTGAATCCCTCTGACCAACATATCACTGCTACATAATATTTAACACTGTATTTTTAATATATTCCTCTTTCTACCTTCACTCCTACCTAACCCCCATATATCACACATTATTTCTCAGCCATAGAGTGTAACTGGGAGGCTCACCCTGCCAGTCACTCACATATATAGGAAAGTAGCCTCCCTCTTTCACTTAGTGTTTCTCAGCCACAGAGTGCAACTGGGAGGCTCACCCTGCCAGTAATTCACATATACAAGAAAGTAGCCTCCCTCTTTTACATAGTATTACCACAGGATTTCTTACATCTATGGTCCAACAATGACAATGTTTGGATTTATCTATAGTGCATATACTGATCATATACATACTCAAACTTTCAGAGCCCACCCCCCATATACCCATACGTTAATCATTTGCGATAAAACAATTGATATCAATTTCAATATTTAAACCCCCCCGTTGTGAGTGTACCCATCTTATATATCCAGGATGTTTCTAATTTTGACAGTTCTCTAAGACGATTACATCCCCTCCAATTTGGGGCCAGCTTTTTCAATACACAGAATTTTAGCCCGCTGGGATTACGGCCATGTGAATTTCTAAAGTGGGCTGAGACACTGTGGTCTTCATGTCCCTTCCTAATTTTATACAAATGTTCATCAATACGAGTTTTTAAATCTCTTGTGGTTCTACCCACATATTGGGTCCCACAGCTACACCACAATAGGTAAACCACATAAGTAGATGTACAGGTTACAACATTTTATCTTAAACGATTTATGATTATAGTGAGAAACGACCGTTCTTACCGTTTCCCTTATATTATGCAAGCCACATCCCTGGCAGTTCCCACAGGGATAAAACCCTGGTTCCTGCCAGGCATTTGTCACTCGCCCCACTGGCGGGTCGACACAGCTGGGGACAAGTTTATCCCTAAGATTTTGCGCTCTGCGGTAAATTTGGGTTTGCTGGGGAGCACTTGCGCCAAGACCGGATCGCTAGTCAAAATTGGCCAATTTTTCTAGATAATTTTTTCTACTTTTTTATATTGTAAACTATAATCACTGATGAATGATACCTCATTTTGTACGGGTTGTGTAGACAATTTCTGCGTAATCTTACCCTCTGACCCTTCGGTACACCTTTTATCCACTGTGGGTGGTGGCAGCTTTCGACAGGTATAAACCCATTCCTGTTGGCTCCCTCTATACAAATATTCCCCATGAGGGGGGTATAGAGGCAGTCAAATACTACATGGAAGAGGATGATACACTCAATGCACATCAAATTGAATTTTTAGTGGATTTGTTAAGATTTGCACTTACCAGGAACTACTTTTGGTACAAAGGCGATTACTACTTACAGAGGTACGGATGTTCTATGGGGGCATCCTTCGCCCCATCTATGGCAAACCTATATATGGCCAGATGGGAGGAGTTAGCTATAGTGAAGGGTGCCCCTAACATTATACTATGGGGTCGTTATATTGACGACCTCTTGCTACTATGGCGAGGGGAGGTAGAGGCCTTTAAAGAGTTCTTTGAAGATCTGACTAATACAGTGGGTTGCAAAAGTATTCGGCCCACTGCAAGTTTTCCACATTTTGTCATATTACTGCCACAAACATGAATCAATTTTATTGGAATTCCACATGAAAGACCAACACAAAGTGGTGTACACATGAGAAGTGGAACGAAAATCATACATGATTCCAAACATTTTTTACAAATAAATAACTGCAAAGAAATGTGTGCATAATTATTCGGCCCCCTTTGATCTGAGTGCAGTCAGTTGCCTATAGACATTGCCTGATGAGTGCTAATGACTAAATAGAGTGCACCTGTGTGTAATCTAATGTCAGTACAAATACAGCTGCTCTGTGAGGGCCTCAGAGGTTGTCTAAGAGAATATTGGGAGCAACAACACCGTGAAGTCCAAAGAACACACAAGACAGGTCAGGGATCAAGTTATTGAGAAATTTAAAGCAGGCTTAGGCTAAAAAAAAATTTCCAAAGCCTTGAACATCCTACGGAGCACTGTTCAAGCCAGGGCTGTGGAGTCGGTCCAAAAATCCACCGACTCCGACTCCTCAGTTTAGGATTTCCTCGACTCAGACTCCTCTAATTTGCATATTACAATTTTGTTGATTAACAGTATGTAACGTGAAATTCGTCTCCTAACTGCCAACGCTTAGGAATTTTACAAGACAACTGTGAGAAGGATATGGAGACTACTATATTTATTCCCTTTAGACTAAAATTAGTCCTTGGTAAGAGTATTTGTAAAAGGTACAGACCGGAACAAAGAACATTTATCAGGCCCTAGGCAATGTAACTGTGGGTAAATGTAAGAGTGATGTGCAGGTACTCTGCAGGGGAATGAGGAGATTCTTCCTCTATTACACATTCTTCATGCACAATCTGAACAAGGTTTATGGGTGACAGACAACACCTCTCTGTTCAATGTGCACAACATTCTCAGTGGATTCCCCGCAGCTCTGTGGAGAGTGCATATGTAGAGTATAGTACTACTGTGTACCAAAGTAAACCTGAGACAGATGAAATTAAAGTTTTATACATACCTGGGGCTTCCTCCAACCCCATTCAGTCTAATCAGTCCCTCGCTGTCCTCCTTTGCCACCTGGATCTTCTGCTATGAGTCCAGGTACTTGAGCCAGTCTGGTGTAGTGCGCATGCACACACTCCGCCGCCGGGGGCGTACTACACCTGCGCAGCACTATTGCACAGGTGCAGAATGCTCCTGGCTGTGGAAGCGGCACGTAGCCAGACTGCTCTGACTGGCTGAATTACCGGGACTCCTAGCAGAAGTTCCAGGTGGTGAAGGAGGACAGCGAGAGACTGATTAGCCTGAAGGGGGTTGGAAGAAGCCCCAGGTATGTATAACACTCTTCTTTTCATCCGTCTCAGGTACCCTTTAATTTGTAGTCACCAAACCAAATTTTAACAATATATCAAATTATTTGATTTTATGAGCAAAGAGAGTGCATACATTTGCATAAACCAGCATCAGTGCAGAATTATTTCCATCTCATTGACCATCTCTATTAGTGACACGGCTACACATCAGGCTTTAGTCTTACAGCATAGACGTTATTTAGTATATATAAGAGATTCCTGTGTACACATCATATATACTGTACAGTCACAATCAGATATGTATATCTGACTTTAAAAATACGGGGACTGCTTTATTGAAGCAGCACAAGTAACTAATTTTGATGGGTTTATTTCATTTTTGTGGACTGAGCACAGCTATTACTGTATATATACATTATTTTAATGACTATTATCTGAGAAATAGAACATTTTATCATATTTTCTATTTTAATTACAGTTACAAATTCATTAGGAGTCGGTGCATTTTTTCCCGACTCCGACTCAGGCACCCAAAATTGCTCCGACTCCATGACTCCGACTCCACAGCCCTGGTTCAAGCGATTATTCAGAAATGGAAGGAGTATGGCACAACTGTAAACTTACCAAGACAAGGCCATCCACCTAAACTCACAGGCCGAACAAGGAGAGCGCTGATCAGAAATGTAGTCAAGAGGCCCATGGTGACTCTGGACGAGCTGCAGAGATCTACAGCTCAGGTGGGAGACTCTGTCCATAGGACAACTATTAGTCATGCACTGTGCAAAGTTGGCCTTTATGGAAGAGTGGCAAGAAGAAAGGCATTGTTAACAGAAAGCATAAGAAGTACTGTTTGCAGTTTGCCACAAGCCATGTGGGGGACACAGCAACCATATGGAAGAAGGTGCTCTGGTCAGATGAGACCAAAATGCAACTTTTTGGCCAAATGCAAAACGCTATGTGTGGCAGAAAACTAACACTGCACATCACTCTGAACACACCATCCCCACTGTCAAATATGGTGGCGGCGGCATCATGCTCGGGGGGTGCATCTCTTCAGCAGGGACAGGGAAGCTGGTCAGAGTTGATGGGAAGATGGATGGAGCCAAATACAGGGCAAAATTGGAAGAAAACCTTTTGGAGACTGCATAAGACTTGAGACTGGGGTGGAGGTTCACCTTCCAGCAGGACAATGACCCTAAACATAAAGCCAGGGCAATAATGGAATGGTTTAAAACAAAACATATCTGTGTTAGAATGGCCCAGTCAAAGTCCAGATCTAAATCCAATCGAGAATCTGTGGCAAGATCTGAAAACTGCTGTTCACAAACGCTGTCCATCTAATCTGACTGAGCTGGAGCTGTTTTGCAAAAGAAGAATGGGCAAGGATTTCAGTGTCTAGATGTGCAAAGCTGGTAGAGACATACCCTAAAAGACTGGCAGCTGTAATTGCAGCAAAAGGTGGTTCTACAAAGTATTGACTCAGGGGGCCGAATAATTACGCACACCCCACTTTGCAGTTATTTATTTGTAAAAAATGTTTGGAATGATGTATGATTTTTGAATTCACTTCTCACATGTACACCACTTTGTATTGGTCTTTCACGTGGAATTCCAATAAATTTGATGCTTGTTTGTGGCAGTAATGTGACAAAATGTGAAAAACTTCAAGGGGGCCCGAATACTTTTGCAACCCACTGTATGTGGCCAAATATTAAAATCACCTTAGAATATGATAAAACCAGTGTTCACTTTTTGGACCTCAATATCTCTGTAGACGGAGGTGAGCTGAAGACAAAATGTTTTTTCAAACAGACCGACAGTAATGGGTTTATACCTGTCGAAAGCTGCCACCACCCACAGTGGATAAGAGGTGTACCGAAGGATCAGATGGTAAGATTACGCAGAAATTGTAAAGACATCAATGATTATGATGTACAGGCAGAAATTTTGAAGAAGCGGTTTATGAAAAAGGGGTACTATGAGGATCTACTGGATAGCACTATCAAGAATATAAGGGGTATGTATAGAGGTAGTTTAGTGACCGGCAGGCCATCGACACAACCCGTACAAAATGAGGTATCATTCATCAGTGATTATATAATTAATGCAGAGGGGCTGCAGCACACAATAGGAAACAGTGACAGGGGCTCTTGGTTACGCTTCAACGCGCTTAAGCTCACCAACTGCGCCAAAGTGTCCCCAATCTGGTGAGTCCTACTCTACCATGCAAAATGCCAGTTTTTATAAGCAGTCTAGTGGGAACTAATCCAAAACCCAGAGTCAACTAAATGGGAGAAAAAGAAATTAAAAACACCTCACCTTTCACTAGCTACCAAATGAACTCTCTGAACATGTGCTATGCACTAATTTATATGCTTAACTGTGCTAGAGGTGGGCGTGGCTATGCAGGCTCACAGGGGAAAATTATAAACAAATACCAAGGGGTGAGCAGCACAAACCAAAATTTAATGCAATATTTTTGCAAAGTATGCAAGCAGCAATGGAGATC
This sequence comes from Hyperolius riggenbachi, assembly GCF_040937935.1. NCBI lineage: Eukaryota > Metazoa > Chordata > Amphibia > Anura > Hyperoliidae > Hyperolius > Hyperolius riggenbachi. The sequence continues at coordinate 162,714,717 of NC_090653.1, read as the reverse complement.
CCCAATCTCCACATGAAATATATAATTAATGCAGAGGGGCTGCAGCACACAATAGGAAACCGTGACAGGGGCTCTTGGTTACGCTTCAACGCGCTTAAGCTCACCAACTGCGCCAAAGTGTCCCCAATCTGGTGAGTCCTACTCTACCATGCAAAATGCCAGTTTTTATAAGCAGTCTAGTGGGAACTAATCCAAAACCCAGAGTCAACTAAATGGGAGAAAAAGAAATTAAAAACACCTCACCTTTCACTATAGTTTATATAGTGATTATAGTTTACAATATAAAAAAGTAGAAAAAATTATCAAGAAAAATTGGCCAATTTTGACTAGCGATCCGGTCTTGGCGCAAGCGCTCCCCAGCAAACCCACATTCATTTACCGCAGAGCGCAAAATCTTAGGGATAAACTAGTCCCCAGCTGTGTCGACCCGCCAGTGGGGCGAGTGACAAATGCCTGGCAGGAACCAGGGTTTTATCCCTGTGGTAACTGCCAGGGATGTGGCTTGCATAATAGGAGGGAAACGGTAAGAACGGTCATTTCTCACTATAATCATAAATCGTTTAAGATAAAAAAATTTGTAACCTGTACATCTACTTATGTGGTTTACCTATTGTGGTGTAGCTGTGGGACCCAATATGTGGGTAGAACCACAAGAGATTTAAAAACTCGTATTGGTGAACATTTGTATAAAATTAGGAAGGGACATGAAGACCACAGTGTCTCAACCCACTTTAGAAATTCACATGGCCGTAATCCCAGCGGGCTAAAATTCTGTGTATTGGAAAAGCTGGCCCCAAATTGGAGGGGATGTAATCATCTTAGAGAACTGTCAAAATTAGAAACATCCTGGATATATAAGATGGGTACACTCACACCGGGGGGTTTAAATATTGAAATTGATATCAATTGTTTTATTGCAAATGATTAACGTATGGGTATATGGGGGGTGGGCTCTGAAAGTTTGAGTATGTATATGATCAGTATATGCACTAGAGATCCAAACTTTGTCATTGTTGGACCATAGATGTAAGAAATCCTGTGGTAATACTATGTAAAAGAGGGAGGCTACTTTCTTGTATATGTGAATGACTGGCAGGGTGAGCCCCCCAGGTGCATTATGTGGCTGAGAAATACTATGTGAAAGAGGGAGGCTACTTTCCTATATATGTGAGTGACTGACAGGGTGAGCCTCCCAGTTACACTTTATGGCTGAGAAACACTAAGTGAAAGAGGGAGGCTACTTTCCTATATATGTGAGTGACTGGCAGAGTGAGCCTCCCAGTTACACTCTGTGGCTGAGAAATGATGTGTGATATATGGGGGTTAGGTAGGGGTGAAGGTAGAAAGGGGGAATATATTAAAAATACAGTGTTAAATATTATGTAGCAGCGATATGTTGGTCAGTGGGATTCAAGGGTTGGGTCACTTTAAGAAACAAAGGAAAAGAGAGAAGGCTCTCTGAGTTTGCTGCGAAGGAACGGCAGGGCAGATCTACTATATAATTAGAATTGGAAGCTTTAGATATCTTTTCTGCTTCGATGTATGTATTAGTGGTGGTAGCTTAAATGTTAGATGTTGTTTTATTTTTGTATATTTTAAAGTGTAGAAGTTGCTCGCCAGGGTCCCCGCCTCTCTCGCCAGATGACCCAATAGACTTACACCCTAGTCAGGGTCCCGTAGCGGTGGGCGTAGCGGTGGGCGTGCAAGCGTGTCCTGAGCCCCTGATGAGCGTGCAAGCGTGTCCTGAGCCCCTGATGAGTCACGCCCTTGAGTGACGAAAAGCGTAGGGGCGGAGCCTTTGGACACGCACGCTTCTTGGAACACACACTAGAGACAGAGGTTACCGGTGCCGCGGCAGGGAACCTGGCGGTCATCTAATGGAGCTGTGAGATATGCTTTTGATATTCTTTTATTTGGCACGAAGTTTTTTTAAGCAGGGCATTTTAGCCATATTAAATACGGTTTTACGCTATGAGAAGTGGCTTTTTTATGCTTTTTTTTTTATAGCTCTACAGAAATACATGTGATATGCCTGTTTGAAAGCAAATAGTTGGTGAGCAGGGGCTATGGGGGGGGGAGCGTAACCCCCGTCCTGCATGCGGTGGAGGTCCTGGCACGAAGTGTGGTTTATACACAGGGTGTACTTGTGCTAGAGGTTTACCCGCTATAAGCGCCTATGTCTGCTTGCTTTGATAGGATCTGGAAGTATATACACTGAGGAATCACGCTGCTAGAAGCGCTGCTGTGAACATCTACATTTGGTTAAAGGAGAACTTTGTGTACCCTTTGGACAGCTAGCAGCAGTCTAGACTTTTTTTTAGAGGTTTACGAATGGTGAGCGCTGTATCACACTTTTTACAGTTGCTCCATCCAACTGCCAAAATAGTGTGCAGTGAGCAGGGAGGCTGGCCAGCATCTTTGTATAAAGATTTTTCAGGGTATGTCTTTATAAAGAATAAAGGCCATGCTGCTGAGAATCCGGAGCTAGTCTACTTTAGGGGACCCACCGCAAATCCCCATAGACAATTTCAGCTGGGTTGCAAAACGGAACAAATGTCTTCCGTTTGCTCGTTTAAACCTCCACAAGCCTTATAGCCTCTGGTAGCTAAGCATGTCCTCTAACGAATTTTGCGGGTTTCGGGCAAAAAAAAGTTGTAAGTGACTGTACAGGAGCCGCCGAACGGCCGCAATTTCGGGTCCGTCAGCCATCTTGGTTCTGCTCTGCAGGTCGTTTCTTCCTCCTCATTGGAGGGATTGTTCGGTGGGGGCGTGCCAGCTTCTGTCAGCAGCTAACAAACCCTCCAATGAGGAGGAAGAAAGGACCTGCACAGCAGAACGAAGATGGCCGACGGAACCGAGATTAAGGCCGTTCGGCGGCTCCTACACAGCCCATTTCAACTCTATTTTGACCGAAAACCTCACAATTCGTTACAGGATATACTTACCTATCCATGGGTATAAGGCTTGTGGGGGTTTAAACAAGGTGAAAGCGGACATTTGTTCCGTTTCTGCAGCCCAGCTGAAAGTGTCTATGGGGATTTGCGGTGGGTCCCCTAAAGTAGACTAGCTCCGAGAATCCCATATGGAGAGATGAACTAGCCCAAAATCTGTCGGTAATGTCAGATTTCTACTACCTACTGTAAGTGACAGCAACATAGGAGAAAAGTAATTTATGGCTCATTTTACTCTGGGAGAAATGTACTTATTTGTATGTGTTTTAAATTTTACAATTTTCGTGACCGTTCCTCTTCAAGGACCTGTCCCATGTTAACTGGCCTTCTACACTGTATATGCCAGGCAAATCTTGCTTATATTGTTAACCTGAAGAATAGGGAACTGAGGCCTCCTTCAGGTGGGAGGCTGAACTCCACACTTGTTGGACAGTTCAGCATCCCGTCTTCCCTTCATGAGCGCCATTCAGGTGCAATTTAAATTTTGCCAAATGGCAGCAGTTGCAACACCACGCTGACACACTGTGGTGTTACTCGGAGGCAGAGAGAACAGCAGCATGTCATATCTGAGCACAGCTGTGGCCACCCTCAGATGTGACTTCATGGTGGGGCCACCTGTCCAGCACCTCTCGTTAGCTGCCCATCTGAAAGTGGCCTAAGAGAGCTGTAAAGTATGTACATTCCACAACTAGGGCTGAACGAGTTTCAACTGCTGCAGTTATTGGTGGGCACATATTTTAAAGAGTAACTGTTAGCCCCCAAATTGAAATTTAAAACACTATTGCAATGTTTTATTTATTATATAAGTGAGCCAAAAAGCCAATGTACAAAATCAATCTAATTTTGTTACTATCTAACCTTTTCCCCCAGCTCCGGACGCAAGCCGCATATCAGATACTGTAGCATGCAGAGCATGCCTATGTCTGGCCGACCCCCCTCTCCCCCCCAGGACCAGGTGCCAATATATTCTCCCCACCGCAGCTGACCGCTCTGACACGGAGAGAGCGGCAGCACTTCCAGAGCAGCACCGCAGAGCAGCCGCCGCCGAGTCATATGTGAGAGAATCACATGTGAGAGAGATGCACGGCGCTGGCTGCTCTGCGGTGCTGCTCTGGAAGTGCTGCCGCTCTCTCTCCATGTCAGAGCGGTCAGCTGCGGTGGGGAGAATATATTGGCACCTGGTCCTGGGGGGGAGAGGGGGGTCGGCCAGACATAGGCATGCTCTGCATGCTACAGTATCTGATATGCGGCTTGCGTCCGGAGCTGGGGGAAAAGGTTAGATAGTAACAAAATTAGATTGATTTTTAACTTGTACATTGGCTTTTTGGCTCACTTATATAATAAATAAAACATTGCAATAGTGTTTTAAATTTCAATTTGGGGGCTAACAGTTACTCTTTAAGTATGTGAAGAGTTGTAATTCTAGCAGAAGCTACAGAATGAACTTTCCTAATCGAGTGTCGTGCCAAAGAGAAGTGGTCCCCAATCTCAGGAGCCTGACCACTTCTCTTTGGCACGACACTCGACCTGATGAAGCGGTTTTTACCGCGAAACGCGTTGTCAATTTAAAAGTGCCTCATTAAAGTGTTCTGTTCATGGTACCCTGTGTGAACACTCTATAAGGTAGGATCCTTCCATATCTTCTGTTTTTGTTTTATATATATATCCCTATAGTGGTTCTATCAATTAGCGGTATACAGTTCGTCACACAAGTACTCCAAGGGTGCCTCCTACCTTCTTCCATTGCATTTCACCATTTCACTTTGGTTTGGGGTTCACCACCCAGGCGGGTGGTCTCTTTTCTTAGGAGCTGCGACCAACAAAGTGAAGTCACAAGGCCGAGTGGGGACGGTACTTCCCCACATCCGATTTAATTTGGTTGCGTTTTGTGCAACCTTGCTTTGTGAGTATATTTGAATACTTTTTTATACTTGCCCATCATACCTGTGATAATACACCAGATTGGGCTCCCGGTGTCCTCCCGCTCCTTTTCTCTATCCCCCCAGTGTCCAGTTTTGAATCAGGATTATACCATTTATTGGCTAATTGAAAGGTAAATAAAAAGTAAGCTTTCGGCTATTAAGCCTTAATTGTACTTAGGTCCTGCATATTGACAAGATGTTAAAAAAACACAGCTTATATACACTGGACATTCAGAAGAGAAACATTCTTTTTCAAACATAAATAAATGTAATTAGATGCCTTAATTGCCACTTCAGGAGGGTCTCACAGGGATGCTAGCTACTTTACGACAAACAGATAAGACCACTAGTTTAAGACATCACATACCACAGATTCCGGGTGATGGGGAGACATCGTAAATCCAAAGTTCAAATGTGACTTGGCAGAGTACATACACCATTTGTTATAAGCTAGAGAGAATTGTGGCATTTAAAACTCATCTTCCCAGCACATGAAATGCAATGAATAGTGGCATGATACACCATCTTACTAGCATATGAAATAAAAAATAAAAAGAATTATGGCATTGTGGTAGCAGCACAAGACGTTAGGCCAAACTTGACCATGGCAGAGTCTCCTATCAGAATATGGGGAGGGTTGCTGAAAGGTAAATTAATTACAGGTTGTGCTCACATAGTTGTATTCAGCTACCCACTTGATAACCCTACACTCTAAAACCTGTTGATGAGCTCGAATTTCTCAAAGTAGTAAAATGCATTGTGAAATTCACAGTAAGGTTGTAAGTGAAATTTCAAACTCCTTTTTTTTTTCTTGCCAACATGAAATTTTGTGTAACTTGCGGAAATTATGTGAAATCAAGAAAACCCACTAATTGGTAATTAGATCGGATTCATCACTGCAAAAATGATGTGATGATGTCAGAAAAAGAAATAACCCATTACAATTAACACTACCAAAGACCTTGGACTGATAAGTGAAACCAACTGTAAAGGTAATATCAAAAATAGCAGCAATGTGAACATTTTGAAAGCGTTTGTTATTTTCTATGCCCGCTGTATAAAACGATGAAGTAATATTCACTTTTGTATGAGAAATGTAGTTAGTCATTTTTACTTTACACATTTTTCTCAGTTGATAAAGTTCAGTGATGAGAAAAATACATTCTCAGCACAGCTGCTGCACGTGACGGCTATCCTATGATCTTTAATTTACTAACTTTTAAGCAGTCCATCCCTATATTTTGAGATTGCCCAAGAGAGACTAGCAATGTTTGCCACTTAATAGAAGAATGTTGGAAAAATCCAATTCAGGTTTATTGGATCACTTATGTTCTCTACTGTTCTCCAACCTTCGTAAATTGACTTTATGGCCCCTAACTAATTGACTTTGTATTACTTTTTCAATTTTTAGGGACTGAAAAGATATATTTTAGGCAAGATGAAAAATTATCTGCTGGGAGAAAACTCAGGAGAAAAGTTAATTGAAAAGGTAATGGTATTTAGTGAACCCCTCATATACCCTGGCTTAATTTGGATTGTGTGGGTACATGCAGTCGGATGAAAGTTGAAAACACTTCCTTCTTTGGACAATTTTAAACAAGCAGTAAAACTCAAATGCAGCATTATATGCAATTTAACATTTTACCACTCTGCGACCGCCTAACACAGGATGGCGGCCATAGAGTGGTTCTCCCGTTCCTCAATCTCGCATACTCACGAGGAGTGAGCGTTGCAGAGAACAAGCGCTCGCTTTAGCGCAGCACTGAAAGTGGATGTCCTTGTCTCTTAACTGTCCTTCCTAACGGCTCACAATCTAATCCCTATCATAGGTGATGCCTATGTATGTGCAGTGTAGTGTATGTAATGTAGTCTAGGGCTAATTTCAGAGGGAAGGGGAGGGGGATAAAATAAATAATTGGGTTTTTTATTTAAAAAAAAATAAAATTTTAATTCATAAAAAACACATTTAACTCGCAGCAACAATCCGAGACCACCAAAAGAATGTTCTGTTTGTGAGAATAAAAGGAGGTAAAATTCATTTAGGTAGTAATTTGTATGACCACGCAATAAACTATTAAAGCTGTGAAGTGCTCAATTGTAAAAAAAATGGCATGGTCACTAGGGGGTGTAAACCTCTGTTCCTCAAGTGGTTAAAATGTGCGTATGCAAACATTTCATTAGTGTATTAAACTACATGCCTAACTGATCGGTCAGAGACGGCTCTCTTCTGCGTTTGGTGGGGTTCGGGAGTCTTCAGAAGCACTCAGGTTTATGAAGATGGGCCGCTTCGTACTGCGCACAAACAAGTGCGCGTGAGAGGCCCCGTCTTCGGGAGCACGAGTGCTTCCAAAGACTTCTGAAGTCTCCTGCAGTGGGAGATTTGAACAGAGAAGCCTGCTGGGGAGCGAGGGGGACCGTGAGGAGAATGGGATGGTTCTATAGGACCCAAACCACGCCACTGCCTGGGACCCTCTGGAAATTTGCAGTTGCGCTCCTCTTCAAGCATGAGTAGGGCCATACTGTGCCCGCAAGATTACGCCCATGCTTGCGCAGTAGCATGGCTGGCTCAATGCACAGGCATGGGCGTGTTTAAGCAAGCATAATATGGCTGCGCACGTACATAGCCAGGGAGCTTGGTCACGATAACCTATATGACAATCTCTTGTCAGATATGTTATGGAGTCCATGCGTACCAACGGGGGCAAGGAGGACACAGAAAGATTTTGGCGAATTCAGAGGTTTCCCTCTTTCTAGGTAAGTATATAACTTTTATGTTACGATACGCCTCGGGTACACTTAAGGCTACCTTTTCACTTGGTGAGATTGTATTTTAAACGATTGCACTGCAGCCAAAATGTTGCACCACACGCTATAGCTGCAGTGCAACCAAATCCAACAAATCAAGTGAGACATACTTCCCATTGAAAGTATGCTTTACTTCCGGTATATTCACATAAGTTGGCCAGGACACAACGCACCGCGTTCAGCATGATTGTTCCATAGGGCTATCACTGCTTCCGTGACGGGATGCAGCATTTTCAGTATGCATTGACACAGCAAGTATGAAAGGAGCCTTAATGTGTACGTTAGACAATGAAAAAAAAACATACCTGGGGCTTCCTTTAGTCCCCTTCATGCTGATTGGTCTCTCACCATCCTCCCAGGCTGCCTATATCCTATGCTAGCCGATCCACCCTGTAAATCTGCCAATCTAATCCAATCTGAACAGGTGCAGTCCAGCCGCACACGCTCTCCCGGCACACTCCCATGGCTGGGAGCATACTGCGCCTGTGCAGAAATACATCGCGGGCGTAGAATGTTCCCGGTGCATGTGCACAGCTGGGCCACACAAGCGCAGTTTGTCCCTGACAAGATAAATTACCTTCCCACCTAGCGGAGGATCCAGGCGGCCTGGAAGGACGGCAAAGGAAGGGGGGTGGAGGAAGCCCTAGGTATGTATTTTTTTCAGCATCTCGGGTTTCCTTTAAAGTACAAGTGAGGGATATGAAGGCTGCCATATTTATTTCCTTTTAAGCAATACCAGTTGCCTGGCTATTCTGCTGATCCTCTGCCTCTAATGCTGGGAATACACGTTTCGTTTTTGCCTTCGTTTTAGCCTTCGATTCGTTCAGTAAACGAATCGAGTGTTGAAAACGTATGTGAAAATAGTCATAATCTCATTATAGTTTCGATTAATAGACCCCAAAAACGAACGACTAGTGATCGAACATGTTTGATATTATCTCTCTTTATCCATCTAATCGAGCCATTGGTAGGCTTGATGGCTGTTCAGATCGATTATATGTTCGTTTATGTTAGTCTGTCCCTGTAAAAAGGGATTTTCGTTTCGTTTCTTTGCAGCCTTCGATCATTGGAAAAACAAAACCATCAGAGTCGAAAAAAAAAACGAAACCGTGGGTGGTGATATTAACCGTACGTTCGATTATTTCGGGAACGAAAAGGACAAAAGGCACAATCGAAACGAAGGCTAAAACGAAGGCAAAAACGAAACGTGTATTCCCAGCATAACCCTGAACAAACATATGCAGATCAGATGTTTCTGACATTGTCAGATCTAACAAGATTAGCTACATGCTTGTTTTTGGTGTTTTAGAAACTACTGTAGCCAAATAGATCAGCAGGGCTGCCAGGCAACTGGTGTTCTTTAAAAGGAAATAACTTCTCACTTCAGTTGTCGTTCAGGCTGTATACTGTACTAGCTTTTTTGCAGACAATGGGCAAAGGGGCCCATACACTCAGCCGATTTTCTGGCCGATCGATCGATCAAAATCGATCAATTGCAAATCGGTTGGCCAATCGACCGATCGACGGCCGATTTCGATGGATTTCCATCGAACTGGCAGGGTCGAAAATCTAGGTCGATCTGATGAGATTGCTTATCATTTTGTATTGGCCCTAATGGAAATCTGATGGCAAAAAAATGCCATCAGATCGAATTTCAATAGATTTCAAACTGAAATCTATTGGAATTCTATCCTAGTAAAAAATGTTCTAAAAACACATCAGATAGATAAGAAATCCATCTGATGATCCATCTGCTGCTAATCTGACGAGTGTATGAGCACCTTAAATGGAACCTTAACTGAGAGTGATATGGATGTTTCCTGTTAAACAATACCAGTTGCCTGGCAGTCCAACTGATCTCTGTGACTGCAATAGTGGCTGAATCACACCCTGAAACAAGCATGCAGCTAATCCAGTCTGACTTCAGTCAGAGCACCTGATCTGCATGCTTGTTCAGGGGCTGTGACTAAAAGTATTAGAGACACAGGATCAGCAGGCGATTCAGGCAACTGGTATTATTTTAAAAGGAAAAATCCATATCTTCTCAGTTTAGGTTCCCTTTAAATGTAGGTGCTTGTTAGCCTACCTTCTGCAAATAAAAGTATCATGCAAATGGACATCTGTAGGGAACAATTCAAACAGACGATTCAACCAAGAGGTTCTTTCGGCAAACTGTCATTACCTCCAATCCTGGTAGGTTAGGATTAGTGATTGCTCGGATTTAGCCAGTAGTGCATTTAATTGCACAACTGAGAACAGTAGTTTACAATGTCTGACAACCAGTGGCTTGACTCAACCTCCTTCCTAGTTTAAAGGGGTTCTGTTCAGCTTTTTAAAACACTGCCACTTACCTGGGGCTTCTATTGGCCCCCTGCAGCCAGAATGTCCTGTGCTGTCCTCTTCCGATGCGCCGTTCCCCAGCACCGGTGTAATTATTCGTCTAACTAGACGAACAGAAGTGCGGCTGCGCTGCCGTGCACGGCAGCTGGAGCTTACTGCGCAGGTGCAGTACAGGAAAATTTTGTACTGTGCAGTAAGCTCCCGCTGTGATGATGTACCCGGGGTACAGGAGACCAGTTAGCTGAGAGCAGCAACCCTTGCGGCTCACCGACTGGGGCCCCTGGAAGTGAAACAGGGGAGCCCAGTAAGCAAGGGGCAGGAGCGCTTGTGAAACCAGTGGTAGAGCAGGTTTGGAAACACAGCACTCCCGCAGGCTGAGTCCGGCACTGCAATGACTCAGCAGCCGAGAAAGTCCAGTAACAGGTGCCAGGCAGGAGAAGACGTGGAACTTGGAACAGGCAGGAGTCGGCAACAAATCGGGTACTCGTACAATCCGGGGTCTGGCAACAAATCGGGTCCTCAGGCAAGCAGTGGTCGGCAACAAATCGGGCAGTCGGACAAAGCAAAGATCGGCAGGGAAGCGGGTAGTCAGGCAGGCCAAGGTCAACATCCAGGAATCAGAAACGGGCAGAGCAAGGCTCACTCACGGGAGTACAACACACACAAAAGCTGCAATACTACAGCACCCGAGTGTTGCACTCTCCAGACTTTTATAGGCCATTTTGGCGCGCACGGCGCAACGCGTCACACGCCCGCGCACGCGCGCAACATGCACGCAGACGCGCACAACCGAATGCGCATGCGCGCACACGCGCAATAACAACATGCATAAACAGAACATCCCTCACGCGCGCGTGCACAGCATCCAACGCCAGCATCTTATAACGCCAACGTCTTCGCCGCACCACGCAACGCGCATGGGCAAGCACCGACAACCCACCACGCAGGGAGGACCGCCGAGACCCACCAGGACGACTGCCAGCATCCGTATGTACAAGCCGCCTCGTCTGAACAGGTAACTGACCGTGACACCCGCTGACTCGCGCGGGTGCAAGCATGGGTGCGGCCATGGCTGCGCAGCCGCACTTCTATTTGTCTAATTAGACGAATAATTACACCGGTGCTGGCGGCGAGGAACGGCGCATCGGAAGAGGACGGCGCAGGACATTCCGGCTGCAGGAGGCCAACAGAAGCCCCAGGTAAGTGGCAGTTTTTGTTTAAAAAAGCTGAACAGCTGAACAGCCCCTTTAAATAAATTGGTTTGGCATTGTGTAAGTGCAAGACTGCACACACAATTTGGAAGGAACCCATTAGCGACTGGTAGACCGTATGAAGGCAGTTATTTCTGTTGTAAAGTACCATCTCTCTAAATCCTTCCTCGGCCTGAAATGTTTATCGGTAAAGAGCTGGAGGGAAAAGTTTGAAACTTACCTGGGTAGAGGGAAGCCTCTGGATAGTCTAGAGACTTCCTATTTCTTCCTCGACCCTGCCTTTGCTGCGCATGGACCCTCTAAACATATTGAGACAAGAGTTTGATGGATATGTTTTTGTGGCCCTGCTGCTCACTGTGTTTGAGTGCAGCCGTACTGCACCTGTGTGAGGACAGCTACACCTGCGCAGTACGCACAGCCGTACTCTCACAGGTGCAGTATTTCTGCACTCCTTCTTGAAGGGTAATGCTGCCACAAACTGTCAGGGGGTGGTGGAGTCATGGAGGACGTGGGACTTTCCATAGGCTTTCCTCTTCTTGGGTAAGAATCCAACTTTTTTTTTTTCAGAGCTCGAAGTGTTAAGTTGTACAGTTTCTACCACTCATGTGAAGGCTCTAAACACAGTAATGGGGGGGAATGGCCCCTTAGGTGCATAATGAATGGGCAAATTCATGAAAAGAATGTTACAGCATCCTGTTGTCAGCAAATGTATGTTTTCCTATCTTTGCTCATGTACACTGCAATATTACAGATATTGACCTGGAAAGTTTACTCTGTATTTCTGCGGGAGGGATCGTATTGGCCTCACAAATCATTTTGGTCTATTTTAGTGTAAAGCAGTTTTTGAAAGTGTGAAAACATTTCAGAAGCTTATCAGTAATTAACATACTGTATTAAAAAGACATTGGCATGGTGATGAGTGATATTTTCCAACACGCAGCTGACTTCCTGTCGCTAATCACAAGGAAGTATACTGACAGATGTTTCTGTGTAGCCTCCTTTACACTGAAAATAGCGTACAGGCAGCAGAGCACAGTTATATAAATGGAAACCTCTTACCTCTCTGTATAGCTATCTGTATTTTACTATTTATTTCACTTTAATTTATCAGCCCTTTAACCCTTTCCATACCAGCAGTCTCTGGCACCTTAAATGAGCACTATAAAAGTTTGCCTTTTTTTAAAAAAAAACTGCTTAAATAGGCAGAAGGGACTTTCTGATGACTTACAGTGGTAGTAAAGGTGGCCATACACTGGTCGATTTGCCATCAGATTCGACCAACAGATAGATCCCTCTCTGATCGAATCTGATCAGAGAGGGATTGTATGGCTGCATTTGCTGCAAACAGATTGTGAATCGATTTCAGCATGAAACCGATCACAATCTGTGGTGGTGATGGGTGCTCTATTGTTTAAACTTCCTGCCGGGACAGGAAGTAGCCAGCCAGAACCCGGAATCCAGCGGAGAAGAGACAGCGGGGACATGTGCCGGCTGTAGCAGGTAATGTATTGCATTAGTCGTCGGGCATTCGACTGCTGCTATCGACGCACTCCCGACCCGCCGGCGATCGAGTTAAATCTTCCGCACGGACGGCTCGACTGGAATCGACGGGAACGATTGATTTCGGATGAAAATCAATCGTTTGCGTTTGCGCAGCAATTTCACAACAGATTTGATCACAGTGATCGAATTTGCTTTATATCGGGGGGAAAATCGTTAGGTGTATGGGCCCTTTAAAAAGGGGGAAAAAAAACATCCTTCCCCTTATCAGACCTTCTGGAGAGCTAGTGTGTCAGGTGTCGGGCTTTGGGGCGGTTATATGAATGTGTAACACTCTGTCATTCCCTCTGCACGCTGTCCTACTTGGATAAATAATGCATGCTATGCTGACAGGAGAGTCTTGTAGGCGAGCGGATTTCATTCAGGGCCCATTCACACTACAAAGTAGCAAACCAGTAGCACTTAGCGCGGGTGATTTTACTGCGATTAGAGTGGTAAAATCACTGTAAACTCCCGCGATTTCTGACAATCATGATCAGCGCTTGATTAAGCACTGTACCACGATCGCTTGAGCATTGCGGCAAAATGCTGAAAGTAACACATTTTGCGATTTCGGTTAATCGCAAAATACTCGCGATTGGGAGGCAGTGAAATCACTGCCATAGGGTTATAATTGTGCTAGCGCTTTAAAAAGTGCTAGCGTTTCAGCAATTGGCAGGAATCGCCTCTGCTAATCGCCGTAGTGTGAATGGGCCCTTGTTGATCAAGTCCCTTCTACCTATTATTGGTGTATAGAAAAAAAGGTAAACTTTAAAAGTGTTTCTTTAACCACTTCAGCCTTCAGTCGTTTTCACTTTATGCATCCAAGCAATTTTCACCTCCCATTCACTAGCCTATAACTTTATCACTACTTATCTCAATGAACTGATCTATATCTTGTATTTTCCGCCACCAATTAGACTTTCTTTGGGGGGTACATTTTGCTAAGAGCCACTTTACTGTAAATGCATTTTAACAGGAAGAATAAGAAAAAAACTGGAAAAATTAATTATTTCTCAGTTTTCAGCCATTATAGATTTAAAATAATACATGCCTCCATAATTAAAACTCACGTATTGTATTAACCCATATGTCCCGGTTATTACACCATTAAAATGATGTCCCTATCACAATGTATGGCGACAATATTTTATTTGGAAATAAAGGTGCATTTTTTACGTTTTGCATCTATGACTATTTACAAGTTTAAAATAAAAAAATATAGAAATATGTCATCTTTACATTGATATTTAAAAAGTTTAGACCCTTAGGTAAATATTTACATGTTTTTTTTTATTGTAATGGTTTTATTTTTTATATTAAACATTTTATTTGGGTATTTTTTAGGAGGGTGGGATGTAAACAGTAGTCTTAGAGTGTAAATGTGTGTTGAGTTTTATTTTTTTTACTTTTAGTTGTAGCTTTACTTTTTGGCCACAAGATGGAGGCCATGAGTTTGTTTACATGACGTCACTCTAAGCGTAATATACGCTTAGAGAGACGCATGGGGGACGCAACAGCCAGAAAAAGCGAAGCTTCTGAGAGAAGCTGTCACTTTTTCTGCGGGGGAGAGGAATCAGTGATCGGGCACCATAGCCCGATTCACTGATTGCCAGGCTAACGAACCGTGGCCGGGAGCACGCATGCACGCGCGCAATCGGCTGTGGGAGCGCGCGGACGCGCACATGGCCTCCTGGGCGTAGCTAGTACGTCCAGGAGGCCAAAGTAGTTAAGGACCGTTCACGCAGCTTGCCTGTTGCTGTAGCCCCTCCCTGAGCCGGTCAGGAGCGAATTTCTTTGGCTCCTGACCCTGTCATCAATGTGAGCTAATGTGATTAGCTCACAGTGATCACGTGGTCAAGAGCCAATCGTCTCCTGACGGCTTAGGGAGCTCTGCTGTCATACTGATGGCAGAGCGAGGGGGCTGCAGCAGCTCGATCGTGCAGAGGGGAATATTGAAACCTATGCCCTGGCAGGAGTAACCGGTTCCAAACAAGGTGTAGATTTCAGTCGATGCAGTCCGGAAGCGGTTAAAGGCAAAGGGCATGATCCAATTTAAGTTTTAGCCCAGATGATATTTTTACATTATAAAAAAAAAATGCCTTTTAAGCCACAGCAAGCAAGAAAATAGTCATTTTTCTCATCTACATGTTGGTAATTTTTTAATTGTGGAGGGCAAAAGCTATTTTAAACAGAAGATGACAAAATTATCTCCTAGGAGAAAAGTGAATTTAATCGGGCCTAAATTGTTTAAAAGAACACCAGTGTGATGATATTTTTGTGGCAGCAACTGTTCTCAGATTCATGTTGCGGCTACATGTTCCATAACAATGGCAAACCTGGTCAGAATCGTTGCCCCAAAACTGTGCTGCAGCATTTCTGTAAGTCAGGGAATAGTTGTTTCCATATCACACAGATGTGATTTCATTCTATTCATTACTTCCATATGCATTAGTCATATGACTTTGCACTAATAATCATAATAATGTACAAAAGATATTTAGATGTGTTTCTTCCTGAAATTAAGTGTTATGATTAATGTTATTGAGACATCTGCACAAAATGTGAAACATGACCTTGTTCAGCTAATCTCTTTCTCTTGGAAGTATCCTTATCTAATCAGATGGGACTGACATAAAAGCTGCTAGAAATGGCAGCGGTTCCATCTCTCACAAACATGCCTTGGAAGATTTGCTGCTGTTGCTGGTAAAGAGGCAGACTGTTGTGAAGTGTGAACCACAGACAATAGCAGGAAGAATGGAACTCTGGTTGTACTAGACTGACGCACACATTTTCTATCAATTTTCCTGAACAAGCCAATAAACAGCCATTTTAGGAGCTCGTCCTTGCTACTGCAAAAGGCAAAAGAAAATCCAGCATCCCTTTACATACTGTTAGAAATGTAAGTAGTTCCAGTCTACATACAAATTGTATGCAGAATAAAATATTACAAATTAGAAACACGTCACTAGGATGGTGATTTAGGTGACACAACATGAAATCTCAGAAAAAATCCACAAATGTGATTGGATGGAAAATACCCGCTAGAACTTTTAAGCCGCATCTACATGAGTAGATGCGGCCGCGATGCTCCTTATCAATCGAGCCGCTGATGCGGCTCGATTGATAAGATCCGACAGGACGGATCTCCGCACCGCCGATTCCCTGCTCGATCCCCACGAGGGGACAATGGCAGGGAATCGTGCGGGAGATAAGCTGCGCCGGCGGGGACGAGCGGGGAATCGAATGCGGCGCGGCGAGCGGGGATGCGGCGGGCACGTGGAAGAGGCGATCCGGCGGCTAATCGAGCCGCCGGATTGCTGCAATGTCCCATGGTGTAGATGGGGCTTAAGGTTTCAGATAGGTTGTATGATAATAGCCCATGCTATTTGGCCAATTAAAATTCTTCAAGCTGTAGGGGGTGCTGTGATTGGAGAACGGTTTCCTATGTACTTGCCACTGGGTCACTTTCCGCTTATCTGAATTCGCCCAATTCCAAACTGCATAAAATAGTTTGCATGCAAGCTGGGATTACTAACCTCTCAGATCATTTTTACACTCTGTGAATCTCCCCTGGTGTGGTGAAGAATAGGGATGGTCAGTGAGATCATTCCAAGGTGATTAAGTTGTATGCAAATTGTGTATGCAAATGTATGCAGCTTGAAGATGGACCAATCAGATTCTACCTTTGCAGGATTATGCTGGGGATACACGGTACGTTTCTGTACCGTATATCAACCAGCTGATCCGGCCAGCTGATAATATTCAGCTGGCCCGATCATGTCGCTCGACCCTCGCCCGCTCGATCCCCGAGCGGTAATCGACGCGGCTGGGGTCGATCCGGCGGCTAATCGAGCCACCGGTCGACCCCTGTATTCCAGCCATTAGATTGGTCCATTTTCAAGCTGCATAAATTTGCACACAAAATTTGAATAAACCTGCTTCAGCTCTGAATTATTAGCATCTCATCGTGGTTATGGATCGCTGCAGGGGAAGTAATATAATGTACAGGCAGCCATTTGGTTCACCAAATGGTTAATGTACAGGCAGCCATTTGGTTCACCAAATGGTTAATGTACAGGCAGCCATTTGAAGGACCACATCCAGCCCTTGCTTGGAGCTGGTTGCTCAGTGAGAGTTGAGCTACAGTCAGTGGTGTGCTGCGATGCAGCATAACGGCTGCTTTGTAACGCAGGTTGCTGCACTGCAATGCACTACCTATGTGATGTACACAGTGCAGTGGGTGCGTGCTGCATCATAACGCACTGCATGCAGTGCATTATCGCAAAATGCATGTGTTAAAAGTTACAGTTAAGCAAACTTCATTGGCAGTATGCTTCACTGTATGACAGAATGCGTGGATAATGTGTGGTGCTGCTCTGTCAATCTATTGTGTTACATTCCTGCTGTCGAAGAGAAGGCCCCCATAGTGAACCTAGCCTAAAATGTGTACTTTTCTAACACCACTATCTCAAGCTTAACTTTTGAGATATTGCAGCACTTGTCTTGTATATCTGACTCCTAAATGCACTACCAATGTATTCCTTTATCTCTAGTATGAACATGCAGGACAGCATACAGATATAACAGCTGATTTATTTTTACATTCGCTGTGCACTTTACAGTTACTAGGGGCAGAAAGCATTTTTCTTTTGGTGGGGGGGGGGGGGTAGCATTGAAATAACGGTGTATAGTGATTTTAGTATTCGTTGTGTTTGGCCCTAAAAAAAATTAAATACTTTTTTTTTTTATTCGGCATATGTGACGATTAGAAAGTTTGGTATTTTTTGTTCTTTTTGAAATTGCTGGTTCACCTGGTACATATTTGTGACATTAACATCTTACTGCACTCAGGAAACAAGGAATATGTTATTAGATTGGCCTTTTCTACATTAGTGGAATTTTACTGACAGCAAAAAAAGCATTTTTTTTTTCAGTTTGAAAAGGTTTTTATCTTGTGGTATTCTAGACATAGTTGTGTTATTTTGAGGATTTACACATTATGTCTTTCAGTAGTTTAAGCATTCATGTAGGATTAGATGTGTTATTGCAGTGTGTGGGAAATGAGTCAGATGTAATATTAGTATTCTTATTACACCAGGCATGTAATGTGCATTGCTTTAACCAATTCAATATACTCTGTACACAGTGCTGCGGAAGATGCTGGCGCTAAATATAAATACTAATTAATAATACAGTAATAACCGGGGCTGTGGAGTCGGAGTCGTGGAGTCGGGCAATTTTGGGTGCCTGGAGTCGGAGTCAGGAAAAAATGCACCGACTCAAATATAAATACTAATTAATAATACAGTAATAACCAGGGCTGTGGAGTCGGGCAATTTTGGGTGCCTGGAGTCGGAGTCGGGAAAAAATGCACCGACTCCGAGTCCTAATGAATTTGTAACTGTAATTAAAATAGAAAATATGATAAAATGTTCTATTTCTCAGATAAGTCATTAAAAATAATGTATATATACAGTATATATACAGTAATAGCTGTGCTTAGTCCACAAAAATGAAATAAACCAATCAAAATTAGTTACTTGTGCTGCTTCAATAAGGCCCGGTTCACACTTGCGGTTTTGCAAAAACCGCACCGGATGTCCGGACCGCACCGGAGCCGGATCGGACCTGAACCGTACGGTTCCTGTCCGGATCCGGTCCGGTTGCATACGGTTTCCGTGCGGTATGAACACGGTTGCGGTCCGGATCCGGATTCTTAAAGAGATAACAACCTGTATAAAAACAAAAAAAAATGTTGGGGTCTGGGAGGTCAGCAGAAGGGGGACCTGTGGAATCAGGCCCTCCGCTGTTTAGCACTCACCTCCACCTCCAACATGCTGCCAACATCTCCAGCTCGTGCTGCTCCACTCCAAAATGGTTGCCCATGTGTCCCCGATACAATATCGCCGCAACAATCCTCATAGGAAGTGGGGTAGAACATCCGGATTTTTTGCCAGTGTGTTGTGCGCTCTCCGGTTCTCATTGGTTTCCATTGGCCGGATGGTGCAGTCCGGCTCCGCCCCGGATACGGCTGCCGGAGGAGCCGGACCAAAAAATAGCGCATGTTGGAACGGACACCGGAGTCCGGATCCGGTCCGGCTCCGGTCCGGACGAAACGGACACATGTGAACCCTGGCATAGACTTACATTGCTATGCCGTGCGTCCGTTTCGTCCGGCCAGCATGCGGTGCGGCTCCGGCACGGCTATTCCGGATAGCCACCGCTAATGTGAACCGGGCCTAAAGCAGTCCCCGTATTTTTAAGGTCAGATATACATATCTGATTGACTGTATATATGATGTGTACACAGGAATCTCTTATATATACTAAATAACATCTATGCTGTAAGAATAAAGCCTGATGTGTAGCTGTGTCACTAATAGAGATGGTCAATGAGATGGAAATAATTCTGCACTGATGCTGATTTATGCAAATGTATGCACTCCCTTTGCTGATGAAATCAAATAATTTGATATGTTGTTAAAATTTGGTTTGGTGACTACAAATTAAAGGGTACCTGAGACGGATGAAAAGTAAAGTTTTATACATACCTGGGGCTTCCTCCAGCCCCCTTCAGGCTAATCAGTCCCTCGCTGTCCTCCACCACCCGGATCTTCTGATATGAGTCTTGGTAATTCAGCCAGTCAGCGCTGTCCGGCCGCATGCCGCTCCCACAGCCAGGAACATTCTGCACCTGCGCAATAGTGCTGCACAGGTGTAGTATGCTCCTGGCGGCGGAGTGTGTGCATGCGCACTACGCCCGACTGGCTCAAGTACCTGGACTCATCCAGGTGGTGGAGGAGGACAACGAGGGACTGATTATCCTGAAGGCGGCTGGAGGAAGCCCCAGGTATGTATAAAACTTTAATTTCATCTGTCTCAGGTTTACTTTGTTACACAGTAGTACTATACTCTACATATGCACTCCCCACAGAGCTGCAGGGAATCCACTGAGAATGCTGTGCACATTGAACACAGAGGTGTTGTCTGTCACCCATAAACCTTGTTCAGATTGTGCATGAAGAATGTGTAATAGAGGAAGAATCTCCTCATTCCCCTGCAGAGTACCTGCACACCATTCTTACATGTACCCACACTTACATTGCCTAGGGCCTGATAGATGTTCTTTGTTCGGGTTTGTACCTTTTACAAATACTCTTACCAAGGACTAGTTTTAGTCTAAAGGGAATAAA